>NC_057862.1:636237053-636899553 GCF_019393635.1 Dromiciops gliroides
GTGGCCATCCTCCCGGGCATGATTACTTCCAGCCCAGAAATGCTTGTAAATGTAAGTTCCTTGTTCTCTGGTCTCTACAATTGCTCTCATCCTCCATTAAGCTTATTGGTCCCTGACCCCCATGGCTCATTCCCACTGACCTTCTGGCTCTCTTGGGTGATAAGAAGGCACACATACTGGATTTTCAAGCTGAAACTTACCTTAGAAATCATCTAGTCCAACCCCCTTATTTCACAGAGGAGGAAACTGAGGCACAGAGAGGAGGGAGTGTTTGTGTAGTGGAATTAGATGCCCTGGATTCAGTTCCTGGTTCTGCTTCTTACTATGTCTGTGATTTTAGATGAGTCAGTTCTTTTCTTTGGGCTTCAGTTTCTTCCTCTATAAAAGTACTTTAGGTTAGTTCGTTTTTAATGTCCCTTCTATCTCCAAAATCTATTTCCCAAAACCTCCAGAAAAGCAGCAGGAGTTCTTTGAGGTACATGTTAGATGAAATGATGGTGTGAGGTCCCTTCTTCCTCTATAGTTCTATCAATGTCTGCCTTATCCAAGGTCACACAATGAGTTGGTTCTCTGAGCTAGGACCAGAGCTGAGGGATCTTTGAAGCCAAAGTAAGGGCTCTTTCAACACATCCCAGACTCCTTTGTGTCCTTCATAGATATTTAGGTCTCTTCTCCCTGAGTAAACTCCTCAGGAGCAGGGACTATGTCTTTGTAACCTGCCCCTGCCTATACCCACCCCTACTGCCTGGTACTGAGCCCTGTACATAGTAGGCTCATGATTGGGGGACTTGACCCCTTAGGCAGCCAGACCCATTCCAGCTTGGTCTCTTTTTTGTCATGACTATATCATCTCCTATAGAAATGATCCTTTGCTAGGTTCCTGATGAGTATCATAGGATTCCTCTGTTGTGATGCAGGCCAGGGGGGTCCTCTATGAGAATATTAACTCTTTGTGGGCACCTCTTTGCAGGTTGTTGCCAATCTGTCTGCTTGTGAGAGACACAGTTCTGCTTCCATGGTTCAGTGCCTCAGAAACAAAACTGAGGAGGAGATCATGGCCATTGGCAAGGTATGTAAGCTGAGCAGGAAGGGTAACAGTACCAACTAGCACTGCCAAACCACCTTAGGGCAGGGCCAGAAACCAACCTTGATGCCCTTTCTTCACACCTTCAGTTGGTGGGCATTGAGGTGAAGGTCTTGTGTTTTTCAACCTGATTTGACAAGTTTCCTCGTCTGGAAAATGAGGGTGTTGGACCATATGGTCCTCTAAAATACCCTCTAGCTCTAAATCTACAATCTCATGAATATCCTTTGCCAAAGCAACAAGTACCCGGGAGGTCTAGTTTCATTGTGTCCATAGTAGATGTCAAGGAGTTGGGAGAAGAAGATTCCTGACTGTCAATCTAATTCAAGCCTAGAATTCAGAGCACTGAACAATTTGGTGCCTCCATGCCTTTCTTGCCTTATCCCTTAGCACTTTATGCTCCAGCCAAACTAGTCTCTCCTCAGTTTTCTAAATGTTCCCAATAATCTCTTACCTCCATCCCTTTGCTCAGACTATGTCTTATGTCTGTGAAGTCCTTCTTATTGTCATACTGGTTGACACAGTGCCTTTCTCATAATAATCCATGAAGGAAGGAAGTACAAGAATCATTATTCCCATTTTATAGATGAGCAAACCTCTAAGGAGATGACTCAGTGGATAGAGCACTAGACCTGGAGTCAGGAAGTCCTGGCTTCAAATACAGCCTCAGACACCTATTAGCTGTGTGACCTTGGAAAAGTTACTTAACCAGTTTGCTTTAAACTACTGAAGAAGGAAATGTCAAACCAGTACATGATCTTCTCCAAGAAATTGCCTAGATGGTTCATGGGGTCCTGAAGAGTCAGACATGATTGAACAAGAACAACAAATCCCCGAAGATCATGCAGGTGGTGACTTATCCACTTATCCAGTATCACACAGTAAATACACATCAGACTTGGGATTCAAGCCCAGGTACCTCCCAATTTTCAACACAGTGTTCCTTCCTCCTCCAACCTGATGGCTCTCATAACAGCTCTTTCTTGGAATCCTCCCCATCTTTTAAAGTCCAATCCCAATGACCCCTTTTAGGAAGCTTGATGGGAAAAAATCCTAACAATAACTGAAGTCCAATGCACTCATTGTATAGGGGAGAAAACTGAAACCCAGAGAGATCTAATTTGCTGAAAATTCTGAGCCCACACTAGAATCCAGATTGATTGACTTTTAGGCCAGGGCTCTCCTGCTTATTCCAGCAGTTCCACAGCAGCTTCTGTGTCTGACCTGGGGAGACACAGAGTGTAGAGAAAGGATAGGTCCATGATGGAAGTTGCCTTCCTGGGGGAGTGGGATTTATGGAGCACACAGGTAACAGAACCTAAGTACACAGGGGGAGTCCCAAGCATGTGCCTGGGAAGTCTGAGGGAGGGAAGGGCCCTTTTGGCTGCTGTATGAGAGAAGGCTTTGGGGAAGTTGTAGCTTATAAGTTGGCTCTTGAAGGAAGTATAGAACTTGAACAGGTAGCACTGGGGAAAAAGCCTTTCTAGCCATGAGAGATCAGAGTGAGCCAGGGCAGAAAAGAAGGAAAATGTCACTGATATTCAGTGGAGATCTGGGAATCCATTACTGGTGAAACTAAGGTATTTGACAACATCAGAGTCTGAGTAGGATGAGATGAGGCTGGAAAGGTAGGGTGATAGAGACCTGGGGCAAAAGAGAGGACTCTGAATGCCAGACTGGGGTATGGGAGTTTTCTCTTTGGGTAAAGGGGAGGTATGGCACCTTTTTAATGCAGGAGAGTGTCATAAGCAGATCTAAGATGAAGAAGGGATGTGTGGGTGTATGTGATAAATTAGAGGGAGCAACAGGGATGCAAATTTGGAGATTATTGCAAGAATATATGTAAGTGTCATCAGCTAAGTACTGGCCATGGAGTTAGGAGAACCTGAGTTCAAATCTCACCTCAGACACTTCCTAGCTGTGTGTCCCAAGAAAAGAGTGCAGGTAAGCGATAAATCATGTCTAAAATGGATTGGTAATAATGAGAACAATGAGAATGATGAGAAAAGGATAGTGGGAGAGAGATTGTGGAGATGAACTTACCTTTTCTTTTCTTTTTTTTCTGCTTCTTTCTTTAGCATTTACCAATAATTTCTGGAGTAGTTGATGGGCAATTCTTGCCCAAACACCCTGAAGAGTTGCTGGCTTCAGGAGAGTTTCACCATGTCCCTTCCATCATTGGTGTCAACAACCATGAGTTTGGTTGGCTTATTCCTGCAGTAAGATTCTAAGATTTTCTACTTTGTGCCATCTTCTTTATGACCTCCACAGTTTATGCTTCTCCAAGGAATCACAGATTTTCAGAGCTGGACAGGTCCTTGGAGGCCATGAGGTCTAGCCCAGAGTTGAAGGAGAATCCCTTCTATAACTCACTGGACAAATGGACATCCAGCCTCTGCTGAATGACTTCCAAGGAGCCTGAGGCAGCGCATTCCACTTTGAGACAGCTCCAGCTGCTGGGCATGGTGTCATTCCAGCAAGTCCAAATGGACTTGCCTTAGAGCAAATGGCCCAAGTTAAATGCCTGCTCCAAGTCATGCTCCACCAGCTATTAAAGACAATGATCATGGCTCCCCTGCCCTTTGACCAGCTAAGCAAGTTCCTTGAACTCATCCTTATATGGAAAGAACATGAGCCCCTTCTCTAGCTTCTCTATTTTCTGCCTCAAATGTAGTGTCCAGAACTGAACAAAAGATTCCAGATACACAGTGATCCCTTCCACATCTCAGTGGTGAGGGGTGCAGCACCCCCATGATATGGAGCATCCATGTGAAATGTTTTGACCCTGCTTTCATGTCAGAGAAGAAGACTGAATTATTGCAGTACTAAGAGACAGAATATGTTGTTGATATACAATACTATACAGATATTTTATGAATGTCTGCTTTTTAAAACTTTTTTCCGTTGTCTGATGGCCTTTTCATGTTGTCTGTGGCTTCCAAAAAATCCCCCCAAAATTCCCATTTAATTTCTTATGCCAACCCACAATATATCAACACCACTATTGGGAAAGTTGTGATGTGGAAGGGATAACTGTAGTCTCCCCAGAGGTAGAGTATAAAGGGACTGTCACCTCCTTATTCTTGAAAACTATGTCTGTCTTAACCCAGCTCACCATCATGTTGCTTTTTAGCTTTAGCCAGGTTTAGTAAGTATCAGTCCTTGTCCAAGACCCGTGGTCATTATGAAGAAACTATGACCCCTGTTTATTGTGTATTAGGCATTACCCACCATTTTGCTGGCCATTTTGCAAAATATTTTGAGAATTGTTAAGTATGTATTAGGAATTATTCAGTAATGACTAAACAAATCCATGGTACTAGCTCCCCCCTAAAGGGTAAGATGACTTCCTTGGGTTAGATCTGTCTAAAAAATAAATACATTTCATAAAGTTCTAAAGTATGCTCGCATTGCACCAATTTTGTCTACACAGGAAATGGGCATGGCTGGATTTAAGCAAGGCATGGATAAAAAAAGTATCCAATCATTCCTGCAGAATCCACTGTGGGTAAGATACCAGTTAATCAATCTTTTTTTTAAAAAATAAGCACCTACTTGGTAGCAGGCATTGGGCTGGGCACAGGGACAAAGCTAAATAGTCCCTGCCCTCAGGGAGCTTACATTCTATGAGGGAGATGACTTGCACATACAGAGGTATATGGTAAATCTCAGAGGAGGGGTAAGGCACTAGCAGCTGGAGGAGGGGGGAACCAAGAAAGATGTTCTATAGAAGGTGCTGTTTGATCTGACTCTTGTCAATGCAAAGGCATGGGGATGAGAGATGGAATGTGGAGTACAAGGAGCCAGAAGGTTGGCATAACTGGACCACAGAGTGTGAGTAGGGTAATAATATATATTAAGACTGGATGGGGCCAGTTTGTTAAAAGCTTTAAATACCAAACAGAAGACTTTATATTTAATCCTAGGGGTAATGGGGATCTCCTAGGATTTACTTAGTTGGTGCAGTGGCGTAAAATGGTCAGATCTGTGCTTGGAAAATCATTTTGGTAGATGAGTGGAAGATAGATTGGAGTGGGGAGAGATCTATGGCAGAGACATCAATTAGGAGGCTATTGAAATAGTCTAGGAGAGATCCTTCCTAGAAGATCTTTTCACCTTCTGGCTTTCTTCTGTCATAGTCCCAGAGCTGGAAGGGACCTCATCTAATTCTATCCTTTCCTTGAGCCCCACATCCCTTCTACACCATCCCCCACCAGGAGCTGTCTATTATCTTCCTGAGGAATTTAACTCTTGGTGGGGAGGTGGTACAGGGATCTAATGGGACCCAGGACCTATGATTGGCAGGCAAACTTATGTGGGCTTATTCCTTGTTGTTCAGTTGATGAGTTATGTCTGACTCTTTGTGACCCCTTGTGGGGGGGAGCAGTTCTTGGCAAAGACACTGGAGCAGTTTGCTATTTCCTTCTCTATCTGATTTTATGGATGAGGAGTTAATGCAGACAAGGTTAAGGGATTTGCCCAGTGTCACATAGCTAATTCATGTCAGAGTTCAGATTTGAATACAGGCCCTACTGACTCTTAAGTCCAGAGTTTTATTCACTGGGCCACCTAGCTCTCTTGCTTAATCCCTATAATCAATCAACGAACATCCCCAAACAACCCACTGCCAGGTAAGCTCATTTTTCTGTTGCTCCATCTTCCCCTGGGTCTCCTGTAGGGTATTCCTTCTGAACTTCAGCATTTGATGATGGAAGAATATTTTAAAAATATTGAGGACCCTAGAGAACTTCGAGCTCAATTCCAGGAAATGATGGGTGATTTTATCATTGTTATGCCTTCCCTCAAAGTGGCCAAATATCAACACAGTGAGTATGGCAGTGACCCTTTTCAGAATCTATGTAAGAATGTCTTGTCTCTGGGGTGGTGTGTCTATGTTACCCACACACTCATTCACTTTCCTTCTTCTTCCCTCCTACCCATACCTAACTACAGCCAGGGTGAACTCAGTGACCATTCTCTACTACTACTGCTACTCCTAGTACTAGTACTACTACTCGGCAGATGTTCCTTTTTTAATCATAAAATTATTTTATTATTTTCCAGTTACATTTAAAGATAGTTTTCAATATCTGTTTTTTATAACATTTGGAGTTCCAAATTTTTCTCCTTCCCTCCCTTCCCTATCTCCTTTCCAAGACAAAAAGTAATCTGATGCATAATTTATACATGTACAATCACATTAAACATATTTCTGCATTAGTCATGTTGTGAAAGAAGAATCAGAACAGAAGGGAAAAACTTGAAAAAACAAAAACAAAAAAGCCCCCCAAAGTAGATACAGTATGGTTTAATCTGAATTCATATTTCACAGTTCTTTTTTCTGAATGTGGAGATAATTTTCCATCATGAGTCCTTTGGAATTGTCTTAGGTCATTGTATTACTGAGAAGAGCTAAGTCTTTCACAGTTGATCATCACAAAATATGGTTGTGACTGTGTACAATGTTCTAGTTCTGCTCACTTCCCTCAGCTTCAGTCCATTTAAGTCTTTCCAGGTTTTTCTGAAATCTGCCTGCTCATCATTTTTTATAGCACAATCATATTCCATTTCATTCATATACCACAACTTGTTCAGCCATTTCCCAACTGATGGGCATTTCCTTGATTTCCAATTCTTTGGTACCACAAAGAGAGTTGCTATAAATATATATATATATACATATATATATTTATTATTATTATTTTTTTACATGTGGGCCCTTTTCACTTTTTTTTGTGATCTCTTTAGGATACAGACCTAGTAGTGGTATTACTGGGTCATAGCACTTTGGGCTTAGTTCAAAATTGCTCTCCTGAATGGGTGGATCACTTCACAATTCCACCAACAATTCATTAATGTTGCAATTTTTCCACAGCTTCTCCATATATTTATTATTTTCTTTTTTTGTCATATTAGCCAATCTGATAAGTATGAGGTGGTAGTTCACAGTTTTTAAAATTTGCATTTCTCTAATCAATAGTGATTTAGAGCATTTTTTTCATATGACAATAAATAGCTTTGATTTCTTCATTGAAAACTGCCTAATTCATATCCTTTGACCGTTTTTCAATTGGGGAATGACCTGGGTTCTTATAAATTTGATTTAGTTCCTGATACATTTTAGAAATGAGTCCTTTAACACAAACACTAGATGCAAAATTGTTTTCCAGCTTTCTGTGTCCCTTCTAATTTTGACTGCATGATTTTGGTTAGTTTTGTTATCAATGTGGTCAATTATGCTGATAATTTTCCTAATGTTGAACCAGTCCTGCGTTCCTGGTATAAATCCCGCCTGGTCACAGTGTATTATTCTGATGATGAATTGCTGTAATCTCCTTGCTCTTATTTTATTTAAGATTTCTGCATCAACATTAATTAGGGAAATTGGTCTATAATTTCCTTTCTCTGTTTTGGCTCTTTTGGATTTAGGTATCAACATCGTATTTGTGTCATAAAAGGAATTTGGTCGAACTCCTTAACCTATTTTTCCAAATAATTTATATAGCATTGAAATTAATTGTTCTTTAAATGTTTGGTAGAATTCACTTGTAAACCCATCTGGAGATTTTTTCTTATGGAGTTCATTGATGGCTTGTTCAGTATCTTTTTCTAAAATGGGGCTATTCAGGTCTTTTATTTCCTCTTCTGTTAATCTGGGAAATTTATATTTTTGTAAATATTCATCCATTTTGTTTAGATTGTCAAATTTGTTGCCACACAGTTGGGCAAAAACAGCTCTTATACCCTCTATGTATATAACTTTTATCTGCCCAAATATAGATACAGTTCTCAAATTTATAAGTATCATCTTCCCATGTAGGGATGCAAACAGTTTAACCTTATTGAATAACTTTTTTCCCCTATTTTCCTTTTTATGCTTCTCTTAAGTCTTTGGAGATAAAATTTTCTTTTCAGTTCTGGTCTTTTCATCAGGGAAGTTTGAAAGTCCCCTATTTCATTGAATGTCCATCTTTTCCCCTGAAAGACAATGCTCAATTTTGCTCTGGGTAGTTGATTCTTGGTTGCAATCCAAGGTCCTTTGCCTTCTGGAATATCATATTCCAAGCACTGAGATTCTTTAATGTTGAAGCTGCCAGGTCCTGTGTAATCTTGACTGTGGCTTATGGTTGGGATGTTGTCTTGCCTCCCAGCATCACTTTGGGCCACTATTTGTTAAGGGGCTGCCCTTTAGGATCTTGCCAGTCAATGGTCAGTTACCATCACTCTCCCACCCCAAAAGACGGAATCTGGCCAGAGACCCATGGCACGTTGCCCTGTCCTATTTTCAATGTGTCAGTAACTGTGGACATTTCTCATGTTTGCCTAGGTCCCAGCTCTCCAGTCTACTTTTATGAATTTCAACACCGACCAAAGAGACTTAAAGGTCTCAAGCCGGATTCTGTGAAAGCAGACCATGGTGATGAGCTGCCTTTTGTCTTTGGAGTTCCTTGTAAGCAGTGGAGACTGGATGGGGGGGGGGAAGCAGTGGCTTGGGTAGGGGATCAGGGGTGGCATAATCCCTAGGGCAGCAAACTGCCATCTTCATCATCTACCTTCCTCTCTCTGATGTCAAAACAGATAATTATGCTTTACCTATCCACAAATCACCTTCACATACGTCATCTCATTTATTAATGAGAACGACAAGAGCTAGAAGTAGCTAGCATTCATATACTGCTTGAAGGTTCACAAAGAACTTTGTATGTATCACTCTCTTGTGACATCCTCACAAAATTCCTGTGAAGTAGGTACTGTTATCATCCCCATTTTACAGATGAAGAAACTGAGGCTGAGGAAGGCATGAGCTTAGATCCTGACTCAGACCCTTGACTAGCTCTGCAAGAGTCACAGAGCTAGTCAGATGTCTGAGCCAGGAGCTGAACTCATGTCTTCCCAGTTCCATGTTCTGACCTCATTCCACTTAGCTGCCCATTGAGTCTCCCAAAGACCCTGTGAGGGAGGGAGTGTGGGCAAGGGAGCTCAGAGAGATTATCTAACAACACAGAGTTAGCAGGTCTAACCCCAAATCCAATCTTCTTTCTGCCCTACCACCTTCCCTTAGGAAGCACTGAATAGAACCCCAGCTTCCTGAGAAGAGTTGTTTGGTTTTTATTTTTTATTCTTTCTATTTGCATCTCCAACACTTAGCCCAGTGCCAGGGATAGAGGAGGCAACTCATAGTTACCTGGTTGACTGAGTGATGAAGGTATCAGCCTTGGAAGTCCCCTAACTCATCTGCTTGTTCAGGTGAATTCAATCAGGAGAATTGGACCAGCTGTTCAGTTTAATGCAGTTTCCATGATCAAGCACAGTCTACATGCAGAGCCCTCTGTTCACCTTTGGAGAGGACAAAGATAAATAAATCACAGTCTCTGACTTCCTGGGGTTTACTCCCCAGAAGGGAAGATGAGACAGGAATGCAGAAAATACATTTCCATATGTCAATGGACCTTTGACCTCAGCACTGCCCTCATCTTCTCCTCTGGTATAGACCCTGAGCTGTCACACCTTCTCATCCTGTGTGATTCTTGTCCTTGTGCCTCCATAAATCCTCCACTGAGGATCTGCCCAATATGCTAGAAACCTCCCCTTCCCCCTTCCCTTTCCCCTTCTCTTCCCTCTTCCCTTCTCCCATTCCCCTTCCCTTCCCTTCTCTTTCCTTCCCTTCTTTTCCTTCCTTCCTTCCTTGCTCCTTCCCTTCCTTCCTTGCTCCTTCCCTTCCTTCCTTCCTTCCTTCCTTCCTTCCTTCCTTCCTTCCTTCCTTCCTTCCTTCCTTCCTTCCTTCCTTCCTTCCTTCCTTCCTTCCTTCCTTCCTTCCTTCCTTCCTTCCTTCCTTCCTTCCTTCCTTCCTTCCTTCCTTCCTTCCTTTTTCTCTCCCTCCCTCCCTTTTCTCCAGTTATTCTTCCTTCCTTTTCTCCCCTTGTCCATTCATTTGTAGATTATTGGAGAAAAGTCTCACATTTAGCAATCTTTGTGTGTGTGTGTGTGTGTGTGTGTGTGTGTGTGTGAGGCAATTGGGGTTAAGTGACTTGCCCGGGGTCAGACAGCTAGTAAGTGTCTGAGTCCAGATTTGAACTCAGGTCCTCCTGAATCCAGGGCCAGTGCTCTATCTATTGCACCACCTAGCTGCCCCACATTTAGCAATCTTTGTAGATAATGTTTGTAGATGGTCCCAATCTGAGATTTGGGAAGCATTCTACCCCCATATTCACCTCCCTCCTATTGTCGTCATACAATTGGAAGAGCAGTTTATACATTTATCTGCTTCATTACTTGCCATGGTGAATGAATTCGTTACTTTATGGCCCAACTGCTGCTGAGCTTGTCTGCACTGCCCAGTGCAGGAATCTTAAATGGCAGACACAGTCTGAGGCTGGGACTACCTGAAAAGATTTTACAGCTACCAGAGCTTGTGCTATGCTGTTGTAGCTTAGAATAAGAATAATTATTATTCTAAATAACATTTAGAATAATCATTTTTATAAATATTTGTAATTACGCCTTTATAGTAACATGTAATAAAATAGAATTATATTATGTATTATAATATAATTATATAAGACCATAATAACAAAGTACATAATACATAAATATACTTATAATTTATTACTATAATGCACAAATTATAGAAATATTACATAATAATTATCATAGCGAGCACTTTTACAAGTTTTGCAGAGTGCTCTACAAATATATTTCTCTCTCTTTTTTAACCCTTCCAACAACCTTGGAGCTCTTATTTTTCAAACAAAGACAGGAAGGTAGATAGAGGTTAAGTGACTTACCCAGGGTCACTCATCTAGTCAGTGTCTGAGGCTGCACTTGAACTCAGGTGTTCCTGATTTCCAGTCTAGCTGCACCACTTTGCTTTTTGGGGAGAGACACAGTTATGGAAGTCAGGCCAACAGAAGCTCTGGGAGGCATGGCATGAAAGGAGCTATTGCAGGAAGGCAAGCTAAGTGGCCAGAGCTGGATTGAATGGGAACTGTAGAGAACATGTGGTTAGGGCTGGGGATTGGAGGAGAAGAGGACTTTAGGCCTGCCTTTTGACCTTATCCAAGATGTTTCTTTTTTTTCTTCATAGTCTTTTGGATGGGAACACAAGAAGAAAAGCTCCTGAGCCACAGGATCATGAGCTACTGGACAAACTTTGCCCGCCATGGGTGAGAATGCTGCCCCTTGGTTTCCAGACAGTTTCCCTGTAGGACAGTGCTTGATCCTAGTGACATAAAGGATCTCCACTGACAAAGAAGTTTCTTAATTTAAATTGATTCAGTAAAATAGAGCTAAGAGGCAAGGTTGGCTGAGTAAGCTTACCCTTTTCCTCAAGTCCCTCAAGTCCCTCAAGTCTGAGACAGGCATTGCTCTGGTTGACTCACCCTACACATGGGCATCTTGAAAGGAACACAAGAAAGATTATCAACTTTCTTGACCTCCTCCATCCCCCTGGAGTCTCAGGGACCTCTCTTGCCCCTTGGGAAACATCAAAACAGGATGTAGGGGCAGCTAGGTGGCGCAGTGGATAGAGCACCGGCCCTGGAGTCAGGAGTACTTGAGTTCAAATCCAGCCTCAGACACTTAACGCTTACTAGCTGTGTGACCCTGGGCAAGTCACTTAACCCCAACTGCCTCACTTAAAAAAACCCAACAAAACAAAAACAAAGCAAAACAAAAAAACCAGGATGTAGTGGCAAGAGGCTTGGATTTGGAGTCCAACATTGTTGTTCAGTCACTTCAGTCATGTCTGACTCATTGTGACCCCATTTGCAGTTTTCTTGGCAGAGACACTGGAGTGGTTTGCCATTTCCTTCTCCAGCTCATTTGTCACATGAGGAAATTGAGGCAAACAGGGTTAAGTGACTTGCCCAGGGTCACACAGGTAGTAAGGATCTGAGAATGGATTTGAACTCAAATCTCCCTGATGCCAGGCCTGGTGCTCTAGCCACTGCACCACCTAGCTGCTCTAGTGATTTGGTGTCCAGTGATATGAGTTCAAATACTGACTTGGCTATTCAGTCCCTATGTGAATCTTTTCACTCTTGGGACCTTCTACCTAAGGTACATTAGAAAGATGCAACATGAAATATGAAAATCAAATTGCTTTGGGATGGGTGAATAAGTCCTCTTTGTGGCTGTCACCATTGTCAGCTGACCCCTACCTTGGGGCCCTTTCCTTGGCTCTCAGGCTGACCTAATGGTGACTTGCTAGACATGCCAATAGAATGATACCTTTCTTTTCTAAACATTTGTTTTTTTCCCCTCAGGGATCCAAATGGGGCAGACCTTTTGCACTGGCCAGTTTATGACCAGAAGGAAGAATACATGCAGCTGAATTTGCAGTTGTCTGTGGGAAAGAGACTGAAGGGGGATAAGTTGGAGTTCTGGACCAAGACTGTGCCTCAGAAGATGAGGGAATCAGAGCCTGAAAAAGCCTGAGTGTATATGTGATCCCTAATCATAATGATTTTAGCAATTGTTGCAGGTCAATAACCCCCAATTATTCCCCAATCCCAGCTAAAGTTTACTGCAGTTTGGAGTCAAAGATTTTGGCTCTCCATCATTACTGTCATTGGAGACAAATTTAACCGTTAGTCAGAAGGGAAAAAAACCCATATACATAGTATTTACTTTTTTTTTACCTTAGTACTTACTTTATGCCAGGCACTGTGCTAAGAAAACACTTTTACAAATATCATCTCATTTGAATGGGAACTTCCAATTTTGAGACAATGGGAATCCAGTGAGACCAGACAGTCCACCCTGTTTCTAGAGAAAAAAATCCCTAGTTCTTTTCACAGAATTATAGTGTAGATGGTTTCATTTCCCCCCTCTATATCCAGGGTATTTGGTAGGTAAAGAATTAATGCTTATTGAGTGATTGAATGATTGATTGGAAGCTAGAAGTGATATTAGAAATTATTGGACAATAATGGCCACTGAGGACCAGGGAAGGGAAAGAATTGATCCAAGGTAATGTAGACACTAAGTATCCAGGTCCTCTGACTTCAAATGTAAGACTCTTATTAATACACTGAGTTGCTTCCAGGGACCAGTGAAATTAGCAGACATCTCTGTTCTTCATTGTCATTAGTGAGCATTTTCCAGACAACATTTTTGTGAGGAAATAATGTAGTGCAGTGAGGGTCCCAAAAACAAAACTTCAGGATAATAAAGTAAGTCACATGATGCTTTACTTGCAAAGGAGTCGCATGGAGAGAATTAATATCTCTGAGACCAAACCCAATGTGGTTTTTCTAGAGGGTTTCTTTTTCTTTTTTACAGGCAATGAGGGTTAAGTGACTTGCCCAGGGCCACTCAGATGGGAGGGTTTCTTTTATACAGAAAAAAACACACACAACAAAGTCAAGGGAAATGCTTCTTCTACTATGATTGGTTATGCTAACAAGATATTTCACAATAACAATGCATTTAATAACCAGATACAGGCAGGAGTGTTCTGGGAAATATTTAAAAATCAGCTCTCTGAAAACCTCACAAGACACACTTTTAAGTTATATTATTCACATCTTCTCCATCACTTCCTTAAATCTAGAAATCAACAAAACAATGACCCAAGCTCTAATTTGTAATGGATGCCAATTTCTGAGGTGTAAATGCTCATGCTGGAAGTTTAATAACCAGTTCTGGTACAAATTGGCTCCAGTATGTCCCTGGATACAAGGATACAGGGATAATAAAATATTCTCTTTGTTAGGAAAAATGAAATATTGGGCTGTTAAAACCTTTTTTTGTCATTAAGAAGCTTCTGCTTAAGAAGAAAAGACATAATTGATGTAGTGTTCAGAGGATTAAGGCAGGATACATATATAACCTGTATGCCAGGAATTGTGCCAAGGATACATTTCCAGAAATATCATCTTACTTCAAGGAGACCTTCCAATTTTGAGACAATAGTTTTAAGGGTAGCAAAGTGGCCAGGTCACCTCACATCTGGACCTTGAAAATAGCCTGTGGTTTAATTTCCCTTGCCTCAGTTTTCTTCCCACTTCAACCCATCCTCCACTCATATCTGACAATGTTAGCCCTTATGTAATAAACTCTAGTGGTTCCCTATTATTTCTAGGATCAAATAGAAAACTCTTTTTTTTGACTTTTAAAGACCTTCAGAATTTCTACCCTCCCCACCTTTTCCTACACTTTACTCCCTTTTGCGTACTCTTTGATATGGTCATAGTGACCTCTTTGGTGTTCCTGAAACAAGACAAACCATCTCTGGACTCTGGGCATTTTCTCTGGCTGTCCCCCATGCCTGGAATGCTCTCCCTCCTCATTTGTACCTCTGGGCTCCCTTCAATTCTCAGCTAAAATCGCACCTTTTGCAAGAAGCCTTTGCTGGGTGCCCCTTAATGTTGGTGCCTTCTTGCTATTGATCACCCCCAACTTGCCTTTTACATATGTTGTTTCTCCATAGGTATTTTCAGGTTATCTCCCTTCATTAGATTGTGAGCTCAGGAAGACAGTTGTTTTTTTTTACCTCTCTTTGTATCCCCAGTGCTTACGTACTTGGTGGATGGTGTGCCCTTCATAAATACTTGACTCATCTCCCACTAGCTCTATGTCCCTTGGGTTGTTGGAATGTCTTTTTTCCTTATGAACTCATTGTAAATTAAAAAAGTGACACCACTGACCTCCCAGAGTTCTTGTGAGCACTAGAGAGTATCCAAGCTGGATAAGAGCTTTAAGGATGTCTGATCCAGGGAAAGCTAGATAGATCACTGGTCCTGGAGTCAGGAGGATGCGAGTTCAAATCCAACTACAGACACTTACTAGCTGTGTGACCCCGGCAAAGTCACTTAACTTCTGTTTGTCTTCGTTTCCTCATCTGTAAAATGGGGATAATAATAGCACCTCTTTTCCAGGGTTCATGTAAGGATCAAATGATAATATTTAGAAAACACTTTGTAAACCATAAATCATTAAACAAATGTTGGCAATTGTTAGATATTATTACGGTTAATTACAAATAGTTTCCCAGAATTGTTGGCCCAATTCACAGCTCCATCAACAGTGCATTGATGTGTCTGTCTTTACACAACTACTTCAACATTGACTATTCTCTTTTGTCATCTCTTATCAGTTTTCTGGTTGTGAAGTGAAAACTTAGGGTTGTTTTGGTTTACATTTCTCATATTATTAGTGCTTTGGAACATTCTTTCATTTATGTAACCCAGAAAGCACAGATGTTTGGGTGTGTATGGGTTTGGGTGTCCTTATCCAAATTCACACTGGCAAGCAGGTTTTCCATTGGGTTTCAGCCAGGTCCCACCCTAGCAGCTCTAGGAAATACAAGGGATTGTGGGAGGTTCTTCTAAGGCTATTGACTCTAGTTCTGTTCTGCTGTCATCTTTGCAGTATCATTTGACCTAGTTCCAGTTGATAGCTCCTCATTATTATTGATGCCAAAGGTTATTTTCCCAGTATCATTCTAACCAATTAACCCCAATCATCTTTTACAAAGTAATATTTCCTGAGATGATAGAGCAAAAAGAGAAGTACAAACACGCCAATGGCACACTCTCCTCTCTGGATTCATGAGAACAGGCTTGAACCTCAAGAAGTTGCTACAATATATTCTTTTTGTTTTGTTTGTTTTTTATTTTTTATTTTTTTGGGTTTTTGGCAGGGCAATGAGGGTTAAGTGACTTGCCCTGGGTCACACAGCTACAAAGTGTCAAGTGGCTGAGGCTGGATTTGAACTCAGGTCCTCCCGAATCCAGGACTGGTGCTTTATCCACTGTGCCACCTAGCTGCCCGCCACAATGTATTGTTGCCACCAAATTCACTTCCAAATTCAGCAGAGCTGCAGTTCCTGACTTCTCCTTTGCCACAATCACTGCTGGGCTGCATCAAACAGATTGCTCCTCATACCTGCTCGTGTGGACTCCAGATCCAGGATTTCTGGCATCTGACTCTTCTGCCATTTCAGAACTTACAAGATCATAGCTGTCTCCCATACCTAGAACTGGAAAGAATAGACACAACAGAGACAGCAGAGCAACTGTTGGTTTAGGTGAGAGAGGGTCTAAGACCCTCCCCTAGCCAGTGAGCCACAGCAGTTTAACCTCTTAAAATGCAGGCAGTGAAAGACAGAGCTGCCTTTGTGGGGAGGTATATACATACATTCATTTCCATCATAGCAGCTATTTGAAAAGTCTTTTCTTACAGTTACCTTGTTCAGGCAAAAGCTTTTCAATTCATGTAATCAAAGTTATCTATTTTACCTTTTGTAATTAATTTATCCTTTCCTTTACTCCTAGCCATGAAGGGCAGATGACTTACTTCTCCCACTTTTGTAATGGCATGGTTTTTAATATGCACTCATGTTGAATTTATCATGGAATGTTATATAAGATGACATTGGGCTAATCCTAATTTCTATTGCACTGCTTTCTAGTTTTCCCAGTAGTATTTCTCAATTAGGGAATTTTCCCAGAGAAAACTTATGTTTTCCACTTTATCAAACAGTGGGTTATTGTGTTCTATTGTTTCTGAATCTTCCCTTTCCAGTCTGGTCCATTGACCTAGCTCTCTATTCTTTACCCAATACCAGATGGTTTTGATCATTGCTGCTTTGTAATATAGTTTGAGATTGGGAAGTACTACTCTCTCTTTGTCCCTACTTGTTTTCAATATTTCCCTTGATATTCTATATCTTTTGTTTTTCCATATGGGTTTTGTTAAGTTTTGTAAAGTATCCCTTTGGTAATTTGGTGTAGCATTAAAACTGTAAATTGATTTTGATAGTATTGTGATTTTTATTATATTGGCACAACCTAGCCATGAGCACTGAATATTACTCCAGCTATTTAGGTTGCTTATTATTTCTTTAAGGAACATGATATGGGATTGGGACTTATCAAAGAATTTAGGACTGTTACAGTTTAAACTGGCATACTAGTTAAGGAACAAACACACCTTGAGAAGTAAGAGAGATAAGCCCATTAGGAATGGCTGTTGCCTGATCAGCACCAGGGGACAGAGATAACTCCAGAAGTCAGGACCACCACCTCACTCAAGCTTTCCCCACCCCCAAAGGAAACTTTCCATTGCCAGGTGGTGGTCATCCCATCTATGGTCTATGAAAGCTTTTGCCTTCTGTTCAAGGAGAAATGCGTTTCAGAGAATCCTGTGGTCTCTAATCCATTTTCTCCCCTCAAGAGAAGTCTTTGACTTCTCTCTTGGTCTCTTTCTCTAGCTCCTAAATAAAATACTATTTTATTCTAATTGGATTGTGTGCAAGAGGGTGTAATTCTTTAAAGAGGAATACCAAGCACTGGCTCTGCATTCAGGAGGACCTGAGTTTAAATCTGGCCTCAAACACTTGATACTTACTAGCTGTGTGACCCCTGGTGCAAATCACAACCCTCACTGCCCTGAAAAAAGATGAAATTTTAAAAAATAAAGGGGAATACCTAAGGACCCCCACCACCTATTTTCCCTGTGACAGAACATTTTGTAATTGAATCTAGTCTTTTGTGTGCTTTGAAAAGTTGATCCTGAGGTACTTGAAATATTTTGTAGTTATTTGGAATGGGATTTCCCTTTCCATTATTGCTTCTTGATTATTTTATGCATTTTCCAGTTATTTTGAATGACTCTTTCTTTTTAATTATTGCCTTTGGGATTTTACTATATCATATAGAAATACCATGTATTTATTTATTTACCAAAATTTGTCTTTCTATCTCTATTTTCTATGAGACTGAGGTCAGAGAGGAATAATTGCCTACTATGTGCTAGACACCATACTAAACACTGGGATAGAAAAAAAGCAGTCAATGAATATTTACTACGTGCCTGATAATAATGAGAAGAAATATATCTATATCTATATCTATATCTATATTGTGTAATTTAAGATTCTAAATGTGGATTCTAATCTGTTCCCCCAGTTTTGGGGGAAACTGACTAAAATCACTGATAAAACGAGTTTAGGTTTTTAAGGGTTTATTGGAAAATAGAAAGAAAAAAGATTGAGAACAGAATTCCAACAGCCTGGCATTCCTATCTTTCCTCAAATTTCCTGTGAAGTCCTCTGCCGCCACCACCATCAAGTCAGGAACCCAAAAAGCCCCAGAGCTCTCCACGCAGGCTCCCTTTCCTCCTTCCTGTCTCCTCCCAGAAAATAGGAGGCTCCTCAAGTTGATTGGCTGGTAGCCTTGATAGACAGCACCCATGAGCAAACATCATTTCCTGACACCAAGGAAAAGCCACAATGCCTCTGAGGCATTTTCCTCATGGTGGAGCTTTCCCACAGCAAGTCTCCAGTAGGTGGCATCATTCCAATCATTACAGTCCCCCCTTTTGTTCCTCAAGAAACAAAATGTTTCCTTGATGGAACAGTAAAAAGAATATAATAACTATTGCTAGCTAATAATATGTGAACAACAATATAGAAAAGGAAGAGAGGAAAGTTTTGTCCAGAGGGGCAATTTTTTTTTGTCCTCATGAACCGACGCTTTGACATTAGTCTTGCAAAGGGAGAGCCTCTGCAGAGGGTACATGTTACAGATGATGTATATTATAACAGAAAGGAGATAGTAAAAACTAACAAAACAAAACAGTTCATATAGAGTCTCTGATTTCTCTTGTCTTCTTTAAGTGGTAAGATGTCATCAGGAGGAAGCTGGATTCTGGTCTGGAAAACTGGATTCTGGACTCTGGTCTGGAAAGCTGGATTATCTTCTTTAACTGTTTGAATTGCTGTATTTTTTACTAAACCTTAGCATAGCATTGTCAATGATCGAATTAATAAATTCCATTACATTTCTTTCTTTATATCCTTAGACTTCCAATAGAGGGTTGAGGTAGTTTTGCAATCAGTAACACTTTTTATCCACCATGTGTCTGGATCAAAGTCAAATTTAGTATGTGTTCATGACACCTGAAAATGTTATGGAAAGGTTATCATACCATATCTCATGGTTCCGAGACAGCCAGTGATTGTGCTAGGCCACAGGTGAGTTCAACTGAGTGAGATAAAAAAGATAAATAAGTTCAGTTAAATTAGGTTAAATTAGGAGGGAGAGAGGATGAATACTGGACTGTGCCTAGTAATTGTGCTCTACATAGTCACCATCATAAGCAAACCATGGACTTACGTATACCTGTCTCTCCTTTTGTTGCACATATATTCTCTCCAGGGCCTGCATCAGAGTTCACAGCAAGTTAGTCTCTGAAATGATAAGTTTCCATATTTCTGAAATCTCATTAATTTCACCAAAGACAGTATGATGGTAAAAATGTGTGCTATGCTGCATAACTGAGAATATATTAGTGATATATACAATAATTCCAAACCATACCCAGAGTATAATGACATATAAATAATAAATGAATGTAAATAGCTGATTATATTAGACATTATTACATAATCTTCTTTTAGCAAGTAAACCACATCATCTTATATATGAATTCTCTAGTATAACAGTAGCAGATACTTAAAGTGGTGATTAATTTATCAAAAAGAAATAAGACTTCAATTAGCAAGATTCAATATTCAATGTTTTCAGTGAGGTATCAAGCAATAGGGTTCAATAACACTTTCTGGTCTTTTTTTAGTTAAACAGAACAACATAAAAGAGAAAGGAGAAAAAAAACTCATTAGAACTCATGGTTCTCTCAAAAAGAAAGAGTAAAAAAAAAGAATTCTGGTAGTTTCTGAGGCCCGATGGCCTCACCCACAGCATATACTTAAAATGTCTTTGAAAAGTCACTTAGTTTACAAAATTTAGTTTTAAAGAAAAGCAAAAGAAACAAAAGTCAAAAAACAAAGCAAAACCAAAAACCAAAAATAAAAAGCAAAAGATTCGCTAAGCACCCTTTTGTGCTCTTAAAGAACTTAAAGGTGTGGTGAATTCCAGATCTTTTCAGTGACTTTCAAAAGTCAAAACAAAAAACAAAAAGGATTAAAAAAAATAGGTATAGGGTAGGGAAAGGGTGGGGGAAATTGAGGTGGGCCAGAAAACTAGGCCATGTGCTTCAAGTGCTTTTGCCTGTAGAAGGAAATGCTTGTTAAATTTTAAGGTATTTAAGCTGCTAGAGTTTGGGGTATGCCACATTGTTTTAACTGGTTCCCCAATTCTCTGCAAGCCAAAGTGGCAGGGGTTTCTGAATTGTCATTGATCTTTCTAATGCTGTCATGATGTTCTTTATGGTAGAAAATGTGGAGTTCTCTAGCATCAGTTTTGTCTGTGCCATTGATTTTCAATAAGGGCTGATTTAACTGATGAACCACCACATTCAGCTGATGCTGCTTAGCAAATGCTACAATTGTATCATTTCCTCCCCACTTTCCAAATTTCTTTAATTCGTCAACATATTCTTCAAAAGGGGAGTCATTTACTCTAAAAGACTCAAACTCTTGTCTATGATTAATCATATAAGAAGCAGCTTCTTGTCTGTGTCTGAGATGATTTCTACAGTGACCTTCTAGTTGGTCTGCTAAAGCCCTAAAAAGGCAATTTCCATCTCCTGATACTTTACGAAGACTGAGTCCCAAAGCATTTAACTGGTCAGTGGGATTATCAAATGGGAACTGCCTATTTCCTCTGAACTCTCTTTGCTCTTTAACAGTTGCTATCGTTAGGGTTTTTAGCTCTTTAGTGTCTACCTCAGGTCTATCTGAAATCTCTTCACCTATGAATGGTGCAGGCTTTACATGAGAGCAATGAATCCATGAGTCTTTTTCACCAATTTTAATGGCAGTAGGAGTTGTCAATAATACCTGAAAAGGTCCTTCCCAGGCAGGTTGGGTTCCACTGGTTCTCTGAAAATTCTTTACATATATTTTATCTCCTGGGTTGAAGTTATGCAATGAAAAGTCTAATGGTCCTGCCTGGACCACAGCTCCTGCCTCATGGAGTTCACGTAGCCTGGTTTGTAATTCCTGTATATAGGAGGCATCAGAAGTATCACCTCCCACCAGTGATGTATAAACTGGGGAAAAAGTTTTAGCTTGGATAGGAGGGTGACCAAAAAGCATTTCATAAGGAGATATATGAAGTTCTCCTCTTGGTCTACTTCGTAGATAGAATAATGCCAATGATAGAACATCAGGCCATTTCAAATGGGTTTCAGTACATAATTTGCCAATCATACTCTTAAGCTCTTTATTCATATGTTCAACTTGGCCTGAACTTTGTGGATGGTAGGGCATGTGGAATTTTGGAGTCACTCCCAAGAAAGAGTAGATTTGGGATAAAATCCCATCAGTGAAATGTGTGCCTTTGTCAGAATCGATGCGGGCTGGTGGACCAAAATGAGGTACTATCTCTTTAAGAAGAATTTTGGCAACAAAGGCAGCTGTGGCTCGGGGGCTGGGAAATGCCTCCACCCACTGAGTGAGCTGATCAACTATAACAAGGCAAAATTTATAATGTCCTGCTTTTGGCATAGTAATATAATCAATTTGTAAGTGCTCAAAGGTGTATATGCTAGGGGACGCCCTCCATAAGCTTTGGCCTTAAAAGTGTACTGATTATAAGACTGACATGTGGAGCAGCCCGAGCAGATTCGAGATGCTGTATTAGTCACACCTGGTGCTATCCAGGTTCTCTTAATAGAGTCTACAATGCCTTGTGTACCAAAATGGCCTTTTCTGTGAACAGAGAGGCATACCTGGTGGTAGAATTTCCGGGGAAGAAGTGGCTTACCTTCCGGAGACACCCAGACGCCGTTGATCTGTTTCACCTTAAATTTCTTTTTCCACTTTTCTACTTCAGAATTGTCATAGGTTAGGTTGGAAGGAATATCCTCAGAAGGTGAAAGGTTAAATACATGTTCAGGAGCTTCTAATGCAGCAAGCTTGGCTGCAGAATCGGCTTGTGCATTTCCCTTTGAAACAGGATCACTATTCCCTGTGTGGGCAGGGCAATGTACAACGGCTAGGGATGAAGGCAGTTTCAGGGCATCTAAGAGGTCCTTGATAAGGTCCCCATTGGCAATAGCCTTGACCGAGGATGTTAGGAAGCCTCGTTGACGCCAAATCACACCAATAAAGTGGCATATGCCAAAGCCATATTTCAAGTCAGTAAAAATAGTGGCACTCTTACCTTTGGCTATATTACAGGCCTGTGTAAGAGCCACAAGTTCAGCAGCCTGTGCACTAAAATGGGAAGGCAAAGAAGCTGCCCAGAGGGTGTCATAATCAGAAACTACAGCAGCTCCAGTAAAACGGGTTCCCTCTCTCATAAATGAGGAACCATCTGTATAGAGGACAAGATCAGGATTTTCTAAAGGTGTATCAAAAAGATCATCACGGGGTTTTTCAGCCATATCAACTAAAGAAGCACAGTCATGCAACAGTTCCCCTGAGAATGGTAAGTTAGGGAGTAGTGTTGCTGGATTAAGAACTGTGCAGTGTTTTAAAGTAATATTCTCATTACCTAACAGGGTTATTTCATACTTAGCTAGCCTTTGATCTGAAAAGGCTTGTGTCCTGTGACGTAGTAAGAGAGCCTCCACTTCGTGAGGGCATTGCACAGTTAGAGGGTTACCTAGGACCAAATCAGAGGCTTTTTCTACTGAAAGGGCTGTGGCCGCCACTGCTCTAAGGCAAGGTGGCGCTCCAGCCGCTACAGGGTCCAGCTGAGTTGAATAGTAGGCTATAGGGCGTTGGTTAGGCCCCAGTGATTGAGTCAGAACTCCAGAAGCCACCCCCTTTGTTCATGCACAAAGAGAGTGAAAGGCTTACTATAATCTCGTAGTCCTAGGGCAGGTGCTGATAACAAGGCCCGTTTTAATTCTTTTATGGCTGAGAGATGCTGGGGATCCAACTGTAAAATGTCTGGGACAGAACTTTTTGTTAGAGCTATGAGAGGTTTAGTAATTTCACCAAAAGAGGGTATCCATTGTCTACAGTACCCAACTGCTCCCAGAATGGCTCTTAATTGGTTCTTAGTAGAGGGGGAAGAAAGTTGTTGAATGGCCTGGACTCGCTTAGAAGAGACAGAGTGAGTTCCAGCAGCCAGAATAAATCCTAAATATTCCACCTGGGGCAAACACCATTGTACCTTTGACTTGGACACTTTGTGGCCTCTCTTGTGCAGCTCTAGTAGTAAGTGACGGCTATCTTCTTGACAAATTTCAGCATTAGGGGAGGCTAAAAGTAAGTCATCAACATATTGTAGTAGTGTGGAGCCTTTAAAGGTAATGGAGGCCAGATCCTGCTGTAAAATTTGGGAAAATAATGTGGGACTGTCTACAAATCCCTGTGGGAGTCTAGTCCAGGTCCACTGTCTATTTTTCCAGGTAAAATCAAATAAATATTGGAAGTCCTCATGTACTGGTATGGAGAAAAAGGCAGAGCAGAGGTCTACCACTGTGAAGCATGTAGATTCACAGGGAATGGATGAAATTATGGTAGAAGGGGAAGCCACTATCGCGTGTCTAGGGATAACATAATTATTAATTGCTCTAAGATCTTGCACAAAACGATAAACAGGTTTACCATCTGGCCCAGGCTTGGGTTTTTTAATTGGCAAAATGGGAGTATTGCATGGAGAGTGATGACATGGAATAATAATACCCTGGCTTTTCAAAGCCTCAGTTATAGGGGTGATCCCTTCTATTGCTTCCCTAGACAATGGATACTGTGGAATGGAGGAGGGTGGTCCCCCCTTAACAATGAACAGTATCCTCTGGCAATTGTAGGGAGACAGCCCCATCTGGAGCACAAGATATGGTTGATCTAAGCTTGCAAAGGAGATCACGACCTAATAAATTTACAGGGGCATCAGGCATGAGTAAAAATGAATGTTCTACTGTTAAGGGCCCCATAGATACCATGCGAGGATTCAATTTTGCCACTCTCTGGCTCTTTCCTGAGACTCCTACTACATTCAAAAATCCTACAGGTCTACACCCAGCATCTGGTTTGCTTACTAATACTGATTTAGAAGCTCCTGTGTCTAGCAAACAGTCATAATACATGTCCCCTACTTTGAGGGTCACATGAGGTTCATTACTCTGGGGAGGTGAATTGACTGGCACAAGTGCATTCAAAAAATCCGGATCTGGGAATATGTTGCTTTCATTATCTATGTTCCATTCCTCCCCTTCCTCTTGTCAATCCTGTGCCCCCCTTTGAGGGAGTCCACGGTTACCCTGATTCTGGTTCTGTCCTTCTGTTCCTCCCTGATAGGGTCTACAGTTATTCTGATACTGTCTCTTTGTATCCCCCTGAAAAGATTTATATCCATTTTGATTCTGCCTGTAATAAGTCTGTCAGGACTCAAACTATTCCACCCAGGACATTGCTTTTTAAAATATTTCCGAATTTCTAGTAAGGACTGGTTTACAAAATGAGAGCAGATAATATGGGCGTCTCTACTGTCTAATGGGTCTAGTCTAGCATATTGCCTGGCATACTTACACAGCCTGTCATAAAATCTATTAGGTCTCTCATCAGGTCCCTGAACTGTATCTATAAATTTTTGCCAGTTATCAGTCTTTCTAATACAGGATTCCATTGCCTTCAGCAATGTTTCCCTTGCATCTTTCAACATATCAAAATGCTTAGGGTTATTGGGGTCCCAGTCAGGGTCTTGAATAGGCCACCCAATATCAACCTTTCCCGTGGCTTCCAGGCTGTTTGCTGCAGCTACTATATCTGCTCTTTCTCCTGGGGACAATATTGTTTCATTAAGGTCAGTAACATCATTCCAAGTGGGCTGATATGCTCTAAAAATTGCTCTAAACTGCCTGATAACTGCTGTGGGATCTTCATCAAATTTAGGAATGCTTTGTCCCCATAAAGCCAAATCCTTGGGTGTCAAAGGTGTGTATTTTCTGAGCTTACGTATAGTACCTTTTTGACCATGGGCGAGGATCTCTTGAAGGGGGAAAATTTTTACTTTCTCTGTCTCCTCTACAGGGGAATCATTTCTTTCTTTCTTTCTTTCTTTCTTTCTTTCTTTCTTTCTTTCTTTCTTTCTTTCTTTCTTTCTTTCTTTCTTTCTTTCTTTCTTTCTTTCTTTCTTTCTTTCTCTCTCTCTCTCTCTCTCTCTCTCTCTCTCTCTCTCTCTCTCTCTCTCTCTTTCTTTCTTTCTTTCTTTCTCATGGAGGAAGTAGAGGGCGAGGGAATAAGAGTTGGGTCATTTGGAATTTCAGTCTGAACGGCCTTGGATTGAGTTGTATTATTGGGCGTTTCGGTTTGGGAGGCCATGTCTTTCTGTCAGTTTATTGTTTCAGTTTGGGAGGCAGACTCAGATGTAAACTGGGGCCTGGATTTTCTTCGTCTTATATTTTTAGTATGATAATTTTCGCTTGCTCTGGCCCAGATTTTCCAATAACGTAAATGTTCAGGTGGACATCTACTTAGGGTTCTTTGCAAATGCCTCAATGTTTGGGGATCAAATGACCCATTCTTCCTGTAATTCCTCATGCCACATAAAACACAGTCTGATAAGCTCTCCTCTGGTCATGGTTCTATTTAGTCTAAGTTTTCCCTCATTCCAATCCATAAGTAGCTTTCCTAATGGGGAATACCGGGGAATCATCTTTATTCTAATATTATCTAGGGCATGCCAAATTCTCCATACCACACCACAAAGCCCCACAAAACCAAAAAGAGTAATAAAAATATATTGAAATTCAAACTGGCCAACATCTCTGATTAGTGAAGGTAAAGCTAGAAAAGGGGTACTTAGGATGTTTAAAAGATCCATTTGAAATTTAAAACAGCCTATACTTGGTAGTTCTTTCCAATTTAAGGGGACAGGGGAGGGAAATCTTACCCAATCAGAAGATCAGAAGATGAACGTTCGGTTTTCCTCTTTGTGGTCAGCCAAACTGTGTAATTTAAGATTCTAAATGTGGATTCTAATCTGTTCCCCCAGTTTTGGGGGAAACTGACTAAAATCACTGATAAAACGAGTTTAGGTTTTTAAGGGTTTATTGGAAAATAGAAAGAAAAAAGATTGAGAACAGAATTCCAACAGCCTGGCATTCCTATCTTTCCTCAAATTTCCTGTGAAGTCCTCTGCCGCCACCACCATCAAGTCAGGAACCCAAAAAGCCCCAGAGCTCTCCACGCAGGCTCCCTTTCCTCCTTCCTGTCTCCTCCCAGAAAATAGGAGGCTCCTCAAGTTGATTGGCTGGTAGCCTTGATAGACAGCACCCATGAGCAAACATCATTTCCTGACACCAAGGAAAAGCCACAATGCCTCTGAGGCATTTTCCTCATGGTGGAGCTTTCCCACAGCAAGTCTCCAGTAGGTGGCATCATTCCAATCATTCCAATATCTATATCTATATCTATATCTATATCTATATCTATATCTATATCTATATCTATATCTATATCTATATCTATATCTATATCTATATCTATATCTATATCTATATCTATATCTATATCTATATCTATATCTATATCTATATCTATATCTATATCTATATCTATATCTATATCTATATCTATATCTATATCTATCTATATCTATCTATCTCTATCTCTATCTCTATCTCTATCTCTATCTCTATCTCTATCTCTATCTCTATCTCTATCTCTATCTCTATCTCTATCTCTATCTCTATATCTATATAGTACTTAATATGTGCCAGACACTGTGTTCCTTAATTTACAATTATCTCATTTGGTTCTACTGTGTGCTAGGCACTGTACTAAGTGCTAGGGATTCAGAGAAAAATGAAAACATGGTCCCTGCTCTCAAGGAGCTCACAATCTAATAGAGGAGATGACAAGCAAATTACTATGGACAAACAAGCTATATACACATAAACATAAAATAGGATAAACAGAGGGAAGGCCCTGGCATTAAAGGGCGTTAGGAAAGGTTTCCTGCCACCAAATGCCAGAGCTAGGACCAGAACCCAGGTCTTCTCACTCCAAGTGCAGCAGTGCCTTTTCTATATTGTGACTCCTATACTGCTAATTCACTTTTCACATATGCCTTGTCTCCCCAAAACTGGCTTAAAACCAGCTCATCTCCATGACAGCAGACCTCAGTGGACCATAGTGTCAGCAGACCTCTTTAATTCTCCAGAACAGGAGGCAGTTTTGCTTAGGGCTGAGAGCAGACTCCAAGCAATGTTTGTGGATTGACTGCTTGGGGCAGGCAGCAGTGCCAGAGCCACACTAGGTAACAAGTGCTAAAAGGAATGTTTACTGTGAGGAAGAGTGGGTTGTATGGAGGGGCAAGAGCATTAGTCTAAGCCACAGAGGAGGTGGGTTTGAATTATAGGTTCAGAGGAAATCCTATGGAAATAGCAAAGCTCTATAGAAATTTAAATTCCCGTCATTAGGAGTCCTAAGTGCTATAGGGATTCAATGAATAGGGAGATCCTTTCTTTGGCTGGGGTGGTTAGGAAAGACCCAAGACCATCCAGACTTCTGTGGCTGAGATTCCTCTATTTGCTGCTTCCATATTCAAGGGTGGGAGAGTCTCCTTAGGTGAATGGCATTGGGTATCCAGGGTTGGCCCCCAAAGTCATCAAATCCATCTTTCACCCTCCTGGAAAGGCTATTTATTTTTGTGGGTTTATTTTGTGGCCCACAACTTTTTGGGGAGCTACTACTTATTTTAACTAGTTTCTTTGCTGATTCCCTTGGATTCTCTAAGTAAACCTCTATGTCATCAACAAATAGAAATAATTGCCTCTCTTCTTGGCTTACATCTCTGCCTCTCTTCCTCTTATATGTCATTTCTATTGCTAGCATTTCCAGAACTTTCTCAAAGCTTAATTAGCAAAAGCTGTTCTAATTTAATGATTATGAGGAAATATCTGGATGTACCTTTGGATTATTGGAAAATTTAAGTAATGGGAATGAATAAGGTATTGAGTCAAGTAACAGGTTAAGGGATGACCAACAAGTGAGTGTGGTCAACCCTGCATAAGCCTGTTACAGTAGGGATTTCTTTGCAATATGGGCTAGATTAGATGGCCACTAAGATCTGTGGAGGGAGCCCCTGATGTTGTTTTCTTGAGTTGCCTGATTTTCCAGAGATGAAACTCCCCTAAGCTAACGTAACAGTGATCTTTCATAACTGAACTCGAATAAACTTTCTGGCTCTGGCCAGTCTTTCCAGGCTGTTAAACTGTTTGTGTAGCTGCAACCCTTTCAGATAAACAAAACATCTTCCCTCCATGTCTGACATTCCCAAGCCTCCCTGCTCCCTTCTGCCCCCCTTCCCCTTCCCCTACTCCTCTCTTCCTCTTCCTATGTCACTCCCACTTGGGAAGCGATTGCCCTTTAGGTCCCATCAGACCTTTCATTTTTTCTGTACCCCATAAATATTCAAGACATCATCTGTGGGGAGGGCCCCTCAGTATAAGGATTTCCCACATGCTTGGGTCTTTCTCTTGCAATAAGTCCTTACTACCTGTGGCTTGTGGAATTATGACTTTTGGTTAACAGATCCAGTTTCTGAAATGAAAATTATGCTATTCTGTCATATTCTTTGACCTATAATGGGTACTGATTGACTCAGGGAAGATGCTAAGAATGATACCAGTTAAGAACAATTGAGACTTCATTGCCTATGGTGCTTTTTAGCAAGATGTAGTTTCCTTCCTTATCTCTTTTAATTAGATCTATTTTTACTGTCTGAGATAACGATTGCTACCCCTGCTTTTTACTTTACCTGAAGTATAATATATTCTGCTCCAGCCTTTTACCTTTACTCTGTGTGTCTCTCTCTGTTTCAAATGTGTTTCTTGTAAACAACACATTGTAGGATTCTGGTTTTAATCCACTCTGCATCCCATTCACATTAACAGTTATTATTATTAACTCTGTATTTCCCTCCACCCTATTTTCCCCCTTGTTTATATTTTTCTCTCTCCTTTTACTCTGTCCCTCCTTACCAGTGTCTTGCTTCTGACCACTGCCTCCCGCAATCTGACCTCCCTTCTGTCAGTCCCTCTCCCTTTTCTTTCCCCTTTCTTCCTCTGCTTCTGCCCTCCCTTCTTTTAGTGCCCACCCTTTTCTTTCCCCTTACCCCTCCTACTTCCCAACTGAGTTTGTATATTATTTTTTCTTTGAGCCAAATCTGATGAGAGTAAGTTTTAATTGTTTAATGCTCATCCCCTCCCTTTCCCCCTCTACTGTAATAGGTCTTTTGTGCCTCTTCTTATGATGTAACTTTTTCCATTCTGCCTCCCCTTTCCTCTTCTCCCAGTACAATCCTTTATTTTTCACCCCTTAAGGTTTTTTTTTTATAGCATCACATCAAAATTAACTTATTCCCATACCCTCTGTCTATGTATACTCCTTCTGGCTGCCCTAGTAGAGATATAGTTCTCAAGAGTTACAAGTCTTATCTTCCCATGTAGGAATGTAAACAATTTAACCTTATTGAATAATATGTTTGTTTTTTCCTGTTTTACCTTTTTATGTCTCTCTTGTATCTTGCATTTGGAGATTGAATTTTCTGTTTATCTCTGGTCTTTTCATCAGGAAAGTTTGAAAGTCCCTTATTTCATTAAATGTCCATCTTTTCCTCTGAAAGATAGTGCTAAGTTTTGTTGGGTAGTTTATTCTTGGTTGCAATTCAAGCTCCTTTGCCTTCTGGAATATCATATTCATTCCAAGCCCCCTGATCCTTTAATGCTGAAGCTGCCAGGTCCTGTATAATTCTGACTGCAGCTCATGATATTTAAATGTTTTCTTTCTAACTGTTTGCAGTATTTTCTCCTTCACCTGATAAGTATGGAATTCGGCTATAATATTCCTTGGAATTTTCCTTTTGAGGTCTCTTTCAGGAGGTGATTAGTGAATTCTTTCGATGAGTATTTTAGCCTCTGGTTCTAGGATATCAGGACAGTTCTCCTTGATAATTTCCTGAAATATGTTGTCCACGATCTTTTGTTTTCTTTTTTTTTTTTAAGTGAGGCAATGGCGGTTAAGTGACTTGCCCAGGGTCACACAGCTAGTAAGTGTTAAGTGTCTGAGGCCAGATTTGAACTCAGGTACTCCTGACTCCAGGGCCAGTGCTCTATCCACTGTGCCACCTAGCTGCCCCATCCATGCTCTTTTTATGATCATAACCTTCATGTAGTCCAATAATTCTTAAATTGTTTCTCCTGGATCTATTTTCCAGGTCAGTTTTTTTTGAAGAGGTATTTCATATTTTCTTCAATTTTTATATTCTTTTGTTTCTGTTTGACAAAATCCTTATGTCTCATAGACTCATTAGCTTACATCTGCCCAATTCTATTTTTTTTTTAAATTTTAGTGAGGCAATTGGGGTTAAGTGACTTGCCCAGGGTCACACAGGTAGTAAGTGTTAAATGTCTGAGGCTGGATTTGAACTCAGGTACTCCTGACTCCAGGGCCGGTGCTCTATCCATTGTGCCACCTAGCTGCCCCCAATTCTAATTTTTAAAAAATTATTTTCTTCAGTCAGCTTTTACTTAATTTCCACTTGGTCAATTCTAGCTTTTAAGGAGTTGTTTTCTTTAGTGGATTTTTTCCCATTTGTCAAATTATATTTTTTAAGGAATTGTTTGCCTCAGCAAAATTCTTTTTTTGGGTGGGGTGATGAGGGTTAAGTGATTTGCCCAGCTAGTTAAGTGACTTAGTGTCAAGTATATGAGGTCTGATTTGAACTCAGGTCCTCCTGAATCCAGGGCCAGTGCTTTATCCACTACACCACCTAGCTCCCCTCCTCTGACAATTTTTGTCCTTCTCATTCCAAGCTATTGAATCTCTCTTGCATACTTCTCATTTCTTTTTGATTTTTTCTTCTACTTCTCTTATTTGATTTAAAAAATCCTTTTTGAGCTCTTCCAAGAAAGCTTTTTGGTCTTCAAACCAATTCATCTTCCCCTTTGAGGCTTCACATATAGGCATTTTTTCCAGTGTTTTTCTCTGCTTTTGTGTTTTGGTCTTCCCAGTCACCATAGTAGTTTTCTATGGTGAGGGTTCTTTTTACTCATATTTTAGCCTATTTCATGATTTTTAAAGTTTATCTCTGGTTCTGGAACACAGGGGGAATTGTCCCAATCTTCTTGTGCTAGGGGCCAGGAGTCTGATCAATGGCTTTTTGTTTTGAGATCTCAGTGGCTCTTGGTGGCTTGCTCACTGCACTGAGGTGGCTCAGCACAGTAGTGCCTGTTGTGTAGAAGATAACCCAATTGGCAGATTTAATGTTGTTTCTGAGGGAAATTTGGGAGATTTCAAGCAACTTCCTGGCTTTGCTCTACCATCTTCAGTGCCCTGCAAATCATAAAGGGTTATATAAATGTTAGCCACCAGCACCACTATCATCATCATAAATAATAATAATACTTATTATTATTATCTTCTTAGTTCAGCTGAGGCATGATATGGAGTAAGCTACTTAGAGTACCACATACAGTACTGGAGAGACAGGCAGGTTTCTGTGAGTGCAAGAGTGGAGAAATCTTAGAGGTTCAGGGGGAGAGCTACTGGTGTAGTGGATACAATACCAAGCCTACAGTTAGGACGATTTGTCCTCCCGAGGTCAAATATGACTTCAGTAACTTACTAGCTGTGTTATCCTGGGCAAATAATTAACTGTGTTGGCCTCATTTTCCTCATCTGTCAAATGACCTGGAGAAGGAAATGATAAACTACTTTGGTAGTTCAAGAAAATCCCAAATGTTGTTATGAAGAGTTAGACATGACTGAAAAAACACTGAAATGAAAATCTTCTAGGGTAGAAAGGTCACAGAAGTCTACTGAAATTGGGGGGAGGGGTGCTTCGTGTGTGTGTGTGTGTGTGTGTGTGTGTGATCAGAGTTCTGATCTTTGACACATGGGCTGAAATGACGTTCCAGCTCCCACTGGTTCTTGAGAACCCACTGCCAAATTCGTGTCTGTGAAATCAGAAAATGCTATAATTCAGGGCTTGGTTTGTGGTTTTGTTGATTGTCTAGACTTCAGAAAGTAATGGAAAATGTTAATTTTGCAAATTAAATTTAAGAGTGTATCATGGACTAATGTGGAAATATATTTAACATGATTATGATATTTAACCTATATCAGACTGGTTACTATCTTGTGAAAGAGACAGGGAAGGCAGGGAGGGAGAAAAATTTGGAATTCACAATCTTACAAAAATGAATGTTGAAAAGTATCTTTACATGTAATTGCAATAAAATACTATTTTAAAAAAAGTGTGCCATGGATACATCTTTTTGTTTTTGTTTTGTTTTGTTTTTGCTTTCCAGAGAGCATGTATACTTGCTGTGAATGGATGGATTTTCTGACCTGTTTTTAGCTTTTCTAAATATTCAATCTAACATCATTTTTTTCTTTCAAGTAGCCTTAAGAGAAGTTCAGATGAGGAAGTTCCTTAAGTAAACCTTAGCCCCAGTTCCCCTGGAGTGCCCTTTGATCCAGTTCTTTTTGGATAAAAGCCTTAGCCCTAGGATCTGATTAGGCATAACCAGAAGGCTGTGCAGAGGGAAAGATGTGCAAGACTTCCCTGCTGCCCAAAGTTCTGACTTTGGGGGTCCTGGGCCTCCTGATTCCAGCCCAAGGTGAGCAGTTCTGCCAGGCTGAACCAGAGGAGGGGAAGATTTTTGGGGCTACATGGGAGGAGTCCTTTGATTTTCCTACTGGGGATTTGGGTCTTGTGCATGGTCTCTTCTCTTGTTGCCCTCACTGACTGTTTGAGAGGGTGGGCTGGGGGGTGGTGGTGAGGGATTATTGCTAGTTCAATTTCAAGGGGCTGAACTATGTTTGCTGTTGCGAAATTGATACCCTCTATTTGTGTGTTACATGCAAAAACTCTTCTATCAGCCACTGGTGAAGTATGGTGAGAGAAAGCTGAGTCATTTTCAAGGAGGTAGAATAGAGTGAGGATTGGGGGGAGGATCATTTTACATACTAGAAATATGACCCCTGCATTTGTGTGAGAGAATGTGGTACAACTCCTTTCTTTATTTTCATGCTCCTAAACCACTGGTATTATAGAGGAGAAACTTAAGCCCTGATGTATGTTAAAGTCACTCCCATGGTATAGAAATCTATCTTACCCTACAGGAAAGTACAAGGAAAGGAAATAAGAGAAGGGGGGGTGATAGAAGGGAGGGCAGATTTGGGGAGGGGGTAGTCAGAAGCACAACATTTTTGAGGAAAGAAAGGGTGAAAGGAGAGAGAAAATAGAATTAATATGGGAGGGTAGGATGGAGGGAAATACAGTTAGCAATAGTGTGAAAAAATTTTGAAGCAGGTTTCTCTAATAAAGGCCTCATTTCTCAAACACATAGAGAATTGAGTCAAATTTATGAAAATAAGAGCCATTCCCCAAGTGATAAGTGATCAAAAGATATGAATAGTTTTCAGATGAAGTAAACAAAGCTATATGAAAACCAAAGGCATATGAAAAAATACTCTCACTATTAATTGGAGAGATGCAAATCAAAATAATTCTGATATTCTTCCTCCTACCTATTAGATTGGCTAATAGGACAGAAGAGGAAAATTACAAATATTAGAGGGGACATGGGAAAAATGAGACAGTAATGCACTCTTGGTGGAGTTGCAAACCAATTCAACCACTCCGTAGAGCAATCTGGAACTATACGCAAAGGACTATGAAACCATACATACTCTTTGAACTAGTAATATCAGTCCTAGGTCTGTATCTAAAAAGAGATAAAAAACAAAAAGGAAAAGGACCTATATATACAAAATTATTTATAGCAGCTCTTTCCTGGTGACAAAAATTGAAAATTGAGGGAATATCCTTCAACTGGGAAATGGCTAAACAAATTGTGGTATGTGATATGCGAATATGGTGAAATACATTTGTTCTATGAGAAATGATGATCAGAATGTGCTCAGAAAAACCTGTAAATACATGAGTTGATGCAAAATGAAATGTACTGTGTACAAAGTAACAGCAATATTGTAAGATGATCAGCTGTGAATGACTTAGCTATTCTCAGCAATACAATGATGCAAGACAAATCTGAAGGACTTATAATGAAAAATGCTATCCATCCCCAGATAAAGAACTGATGGTGTCTGCATACAGATAGATACATAATTATTTTTACTATTTTTTCTTGAGTTTTTTCTATTTTTTCCCATGACATGATTAATATGGAAATATGTTTTGCATGACTACTCATCTATAACCTACATAAAGTTGCTTGCCTTCTCAATGTGGGGGTGGGGTGGGGAGAGGGAGGAAGGGAGAAAATCTGGAACTCAAAGTTTTAAAAATTAATGTTAATTTTTTTCATGTAATTGGGGGAAAATAAAATATAAATATTTTTAAATGCAAAAAAAGAGTCTGTTCTCAGAAACTTAATACTTACTGGCTGTGTGAACCTGGGCAAGTCACCTAACCCTCATTGCCCTACAAAAAAAAAAGAAAAAAGAAAGTCATGCCTATGTATTTCATATTGGGCTATACTTTGATATCCTTTGATTAAAGGGGAGTGGTAGTGTTTCAGAGGTGTCCCTGACTGTTGTACTTCTAATCCAGGCAGACTGTGCCCTCACAGCTGTGCAGTCTGTAGCTCTTGAACTCTGGGATGGAGAACTGTGAGAATTCTAATAGAATTCAAGGACCATTGACTTCAGCACCCTTCTCCCATTTAGTGAAAGAGGGAAAATAGGTTTAGGAAAGAGAAAGCATTTGTAAGAAGTTCACACAGGCAGTAAATGGGAGAACTGTGATTTGAACCCTATTCTGTAAGCCCAAATCCAGAACTCCACATCCAGGCTTATAACCTATTTCTTTTTCTCTTTTCTGTTTTTTTTGCAACTTCTCATCCATCTATGTAAGCAGCTTCCTCTATAATCTTACCAATGAGCATAGGGCACCATCTTGTCTTATTCATAATTTTTCTCTGTGTTCTTTACACGCAGTAAACATTTGATAAATATTTGTTGAGGACATGAATGTTCCCTATTTCCCCCTGGTCGGTGAAGCCTCAAATAATTACTAATGATAAAAGTTCACATTTGTTTGGACTTTAGCGAACAACAAACTTGAGAAAAACACTGTGAGGTAGTTAGTGCACATATTGCTATGGATAGATGAACAAAGGCTAACCGAGATTAGAGGGATCTAGGTGACTCAATCGATAGAATACTGGACCTGGAGTAAGAAAGAAATGAGTTGAAATGTCTGGCCTCAGACACTTCCTAGCTGTGTGACCCCTGGTCAAGTCATTTAACTCCATTTGCCTCAGTCTCCTCATCTATAAAATGAGCTGGAGAAGGAAATAGAAAATCATTCCAGGATCTTTGCCAAGAAAACACCATACAAGTTCATGAAGAGTCAAACAGGACTTAACAATATCAGCTAGTAAATAACAAAGCAAGAACTCAACAGTGTGTTAAGTTCAGAAAGCAGGAGGAGATCTTAGAGGTCATTGACTCTGACCCCTTATTTTATTTTTTAAATAGTTTGATGCCTTTTGCTTTGAAGATCACACTTGTTCCCCACTCCATACCATAGCCTAACTCCCCCTCCAATGTAATGCTCCTCTGTAGGAAGGAAAATCCAAGTGACACAAATGACCATGCCCAATAGTGTTGATCTTGTATAGATGCTTCTAGTTATTGCCTGTATTGGTCTACTTCTACTTTCCTTTATTTGCATCAGTTTTTCTGAATTCCTCACCTCCATTCTTTCATACAATGCAATCACATTCCACAACACACATACACTGTGATTTGTTCTGCTATCCATCTATTGGTAACATCTACTTGGTTTCCATGGTTTTTAAAATTTAAATAATATTTTCTTTCAAAATTACCAATCATCAACAAACCAGAATATTTCAATATACACTAAATTAGAAAAAAAGACTGTACAAGAAGATGTGAAATATCATTGGCAAGTTCCTTTACCTCTGCCTGCCTCAGTTTCCTCATTTGTAATATAGGGATAAAAATAGCACCTACCTTTCAAGGTTATTGTGAGGGTCAGAGGAGACTATGTATGTGAAGGGCTCTGAAAACCTCAAAGCACTATACAGATACCTGTTATGATGATCATCCCCATGTGATTCTATTCAGAACAGGCACCTCTTGTGTTTTCCAGGTGTTTACAGGATGCCGCTGTCCTAGGAAAAATACTGAAGTCTCTGAAAATAAACTTCCCTATCACTGGCAAGTCTGAAGACTGTTTGTATCTCAATATCTACACTCCTGACCATGCAAAGGAGGGGGCCAGATTGCCAGTAAGCCACATCTCTGTAACTTCCACAGTGTGGGATGAGAATCCTAGGGCATTAGAACTGGATGGGACCTCAGAGGTCTCCTTGTTCCACCCATAGGGGAGCAGTCATCCTGTAAACATCTCTGACAAGTCATCTAGCCTTCCCTGAAGTCCTCCAGGTCAGGAAGCTCACTGCTTCTCAAGGCAATCCACTCCAGTAGTGGGAAGCAGCTCACATTGTTAGCAAATACTTGCTTCTATCAGGATGAAATCTTGACTTCAGGGCATCTAGGTGGCACAGTGGAGATAGTGCTGTGTTGGAGTCTGGAAGACTCATTTAGAGTTGGACATGACTGAAAATGACTGAAATACCTTCTGGGAGTTAATTCCATTATGTGGAATGGTATCAATTTCTGCTAAAGGTTATGATTGCAAAAGGACCAGAGCAAAGCATGGATCAGGTGTGACCTTTAGAACACATCTTCATCCAGTCCAGAACCATCATTTCCTTTTTGTAGGGAGCTTCCCTGTGTGGAAACTCTCTCTGGTGATGAAGACAGGAACTTCTTTTGTAACTTAGAGTCTTGGAGTCATCTGGTGTGCTGAGATGCTAAGTCATTTCTCTGTGGTCACATAGCTCCTATGTCCAAGGCAGGATTGGAACCCAGTCCTTCTCCCTCCAAGGCTAACCCTCTATCATCTAGTCCAGACTTCCTTTCTTAAAATAAATGATAGGGAACAAAACTGCCCAGACATAGTCTCCCCATGAAGCCTTTCCTGACCCTCAATAACCCAACATTCAACTCAAAAACCATTTCTAAAAACTGGAGCCCTTCTCCTTAGTGCTGGGGGTGCAAAGAGAGGTGTGTTTGCTCTCTCCTCTGAGCTACCTTAACACTCTTTGGTGTCTCCCTTGTGGCACCTATCATCTACCTTATAGCATGCAATACAGCCTGTGTTGTTGTTCAGTCGTTTTTCAGTTGTGTCTGATTCTTCATGAGCCCATTTGGGGTTTTCTTGGCAGAGATCCTGGAGTGGTTTGCTATTTCTTTCCCCAAATCATTTTACAGATGAGGAAACTGGGCAAATAGGGTCAAGGAATTTGCCCAGTGTCACATAGCTACTAAGTGTCTGAGGCCAGATTTGAACTCAGAAAAATGAGTCTTTCTGATTCCAGGCCTGGAGGTTTAACCATAGTACCACCTGGCTGCTCCAATACAGACTATTAGTCTGTATCATGTTTTGGGACCCATATCCCATCCTTTCCCTTTGTTTGACTGAAAGTACCTTGAGAGTACTAGGTAAGGACCTAGTCTTATTCACATTACCCGCCACAGAGCTTTGTCCATAGTTGGTGCTCAGTCAGTCTGGACAAATCACTTAACCTGGTTTGCCTTAACCCCTGGAAAAAGAATTGGCAAACCACACCAGTATCTTTGCCAAGAAAACCCCATACTGTTGTGCTGTCATGGAGATGATCTGATTTTTTCCCCTCTTACTGGCTCTCTTTTCCTAATGGTATGTTCCCCCCACAGCTTAGCCTTGGCTGAAAGTTACTGTGGTCTCTTATGCTGGAGATGGGGCATCCTCTTTAGTGTCAGTGATATAAGATTGAAATGACATCCTTCACTGCCCCTCACCACCTCCACAATGCAAATACAATGCGAGGGATTAAACACAGGCTTATGGGCAGGACATGGGTTAAAGGAGTCAGAATCACTGAAATGGGTTTTAATCAGTTGAAACTTTTCTATAGATGGTAAGTAACATATAAGAACTCCCCCCCCCAAAAAAAAACAAAGAAAAGAAAGAAATTTACTTTAAATACTTTCCTGTATATTTAAAAAGGAATAGCAAGTTGTACATAATAGATTTGCTGTTTCATGTGCAATCATTGTACTACCGGATAACCATGACTAAAGAGTTTACACACCATCTTTCAAGAAATTGTCAGGGAAAATTGTCCTGATATTCTAGAAACAGAAGGTAAAATGGAAATTGAAAGACTCTACAGATCACCTCCTGAAAGAGATCCCAAAAGGAAAACTTCCAGGAATATTATAGCCAAATTCCAGAGATTCCAGGTCAATGAGAAAATATTGCAAGCAGCTAGAAAAAGAAATTCAAATACTGTGGAGCTACAGTAAGGACAGCACAAGATCTAGCACCTTCTACATGAAAGGATTGGAGGGCATGAGATATGATATTACAGAGAGCAAAGAAACTGGGACTATAGCCAAAAATCACCTACCCAGCAAAAGTGTGTATAATCTTTAAGCGTTAAAAATGGGACTTCAATGAAAAAGAGGACTTTCAGTTATTTGTTATGAAAAGACCTGAACTGAATGTAAAATGTGACTTTCAAATACAAGATCCTAGAGAAGCATAAAAAGTTAAACAGAAAAGAGAATTGACGAGGGATATTAAAAGTTTAAACTGTTTATATTCCTACATGGGAAGATAATACTTCTAACTCATAAGAACTTTCTCAGTATTAGGGCAGCTGAAAGGAATATACTTAGACAGAGGGAACAGGTGTGAATTGAATATGTAGGGATGATATCTGTAAAACATTTATTTTTTGTTTATCCTCTGTTTTTGGGTCAGACAGGGTGGGGTGGCAAATGTCTGGTGCTGGATTTGGGCTTGGGGCCTTCTGGATCCAGGACTGGTGCTTTGTCCACTGTATCACCTGGCTGACTCATGATGACATCTTTAAAATAAAGTTAAGGGGTAAGAGGAATGCACTCAGGGGCAGATAGGTCGCACAGTTTTCAGGAGGACCTGAGTTCAAATCCAGCCTCAGACACTAACAATTACTAGCTATGTGACTTTAGGCAAGTCACTTAACCCCAATTGCCTCACAAAAAAGAGGAATGCACTGGAAGAAAGGGAAACGGAGAGATGGATGGGAAAAGTAGCTCACATAAAAGAAACAAGATAAAACTTACAGAGTGGAGGGGAAGATGGAGAAGCAATGGGGGCGTGAGTGAACCTTACTCCCATTAGAAATGGTTCAAAGATGGAATAACATACACACTCAAGTGGGCATAGTAAAATATTTTGCCCTGAGGGAAAGTGGGAGGGGAAGGAGATAGGGGAGGGGGGAAGAAGAAAAGGAAGGAAGGGCAGATTGGGGGAGGGAACAGTAAAAAGCAAAACATTTTTGAGGGGAATAGGGTGAAGGAATATAGAAAATAGAGTAAATATCAAGGGGAAGGAATAAGATAGAGGGTAATACAGTTAGCAATAGTAACTGTGAAAGAAATGATGAGCAGGAGAGTAGCTTTGATGCATATCCTGTCAACTCTTGATAGACATTATCTTGATAAGAAGTGAATTCACTCACAGTCAGAACTACTTTATCATGTGTCACAAGATACCAGATACAATATTTTCCTTTTGAACAAGGGAGCTGCAGATCCCTGCTTGGTGGGATTTGTTCCTGAAAGGAAAACCATGTCTGATTCTTTCAGGTGATGGTTTGGATTGATGGTGGTGGTCTTGTCTTGGGTTCTGCCTCCATATATGATGGCTCAACATTGTCTGCTTCCCAGAATGTGGTAGTGGTCACCATCCAGTACAGACTAGGCATCCTTGGATTCTTTAGGTAAGATTTGACCCCAGTGAAACATAAGTATAAGTATTTCTTCACGGATGAACTTCCAGATCTCTGAGTGGTGACATGATGATAAACACAATGGAGTATTCTGAGTGGAGTCTCGATAAATTCCTGATTAGAATCCAGATCTCTTGCCTTGCCTCCCTCACAAACACATCATGATATAGTAGAAAAAACACTGTATTTGTAGTGAGAGGAACCAGTTTCCAATTATGGACCTACTTCTTATGGCTAATAAATTCACCTCTCCTCCCTTGGCCTACATTCTAAATCTAGATGAGAGAGAGGGGGGGGGGTGGCAAATGGATGGATGTGTTGTTGGACTAACAGACATATAAGCAGGTAGATAAAACATTTATTAAGTACCAGGCACTGTATGAAGTGCTGGGGCTTACAAAACAAGAAAACAAGATGGTCCTATTGTGTTCACCTAACCTCTGCTTGCTGTATTGCATTGTAATAGAGCTCATGATTACACTGACTTTCCAATCCCATTTCCCTGTAATGTCTTCCTCTAAAGCTACCTCCCCCCTTCACTGTGCTCTCTGGCATGCCTGCTCCATAGATAACAAACTTGCTTTCATCCTTACTCTTTTCTTACCCCATCCATCTACTTGAATTCCCTGAGTGATAACTGTTTTCTGAGGACCCAGTTTTCCTGATGACCATTTCCAGTACTATTTGCACTTTCACTCATACCTCCATCACAGGGATGCCAAAATACTCCTTGTTTCCCACTCCCACTTCCAGACTCTGCCTCTACTACCATCACTCAGTAACTTCTGCTCCTTTGAGGTTCGTTCAATCCATGTTTATCACCAAGATTCTAGTAGCTGTATTTATCATTCTCTAGGATACTCTCCTTTTCTCAATGAGTTCAGTGCCTCATTTACAGTCTTTCTCTCCTCCCAAACTCCCACTTTCAAACTAAGGAACTTCATTGTTTATATTGATGTTGCCTTAAACCTTCTATATTTCCAGTTCCCCAGTGTATTCATTTCTCATAACCTCCTCCTCCACTTCATCTTAGCTGTATACAGAGCTGATAACACCCTTGATTTTGCCATGACCCAGAAGTGTTCAACTTATGTGTTTTGAAATTCTTCTACCTAGTTATACTCTCTTATCATTCCACTAGACTCTTCTTTGTAATCCCTAATTCTGTTTGTCATCCCCCCACCTCTTTTAATTCTCCCACCCCTCAGTTCTTTCACAGGCCATAACCCCTGCCTGGGTATACTCTCTTCCCTTCCTCATTTTAACCCCCCACTAAACCACTTCATATCTCACTGACCCCTTGTCCTATCACTATTCTTTCCCTGCCAACACTCAGCGTTGGATTACTCCCATCATCTACCCCTTTTGCTCTTCTTTGAATACTACTCAATGAATCTAGAGAAATGTTGCCTGGGTCCATAGAAATTAATGTTACATAATATTAACCTGGTCCTAACTGTGGCAAGGCAACCCTTTTGAACTTCTCTAATGAATTCATTCACCAGAATGGCTTTTCTAAATTTTTGCATCCCTCCTCAAACCTTTCACGGCTTCTCTCCTCACCAGTTCAACTCAGAACTTTGCTTTGTATTTTGCTGGAAAAAATGTGACCAATGCCTGATATGCCCTCCTCTTTATCTCACATTGATCAAATGCCTTCTGTCATTATCTCCTCCTTCACTTCTGTACTCACTAACACTAAGCTTTCTACACCCACAAATGATCCTATTTATTACATCTGTTCTTCTTTAGAATATTGCCCTTTCATTCATTCTCACTTTTACTATTCTTTAATCTTTCTCCCTCTCTTCTTTTCTCCTCTCCTCTTTCTCCTTCTCTTCATCTTCTTCCTCCTCCTCCATCATCATCATCATTATCACCACCACCACCACCTCCTCCTCCTCCTTCTTCAATCTCCACCCGGCTATCTTCCTAAAACACAAGTCAGACCGTCACCCCCTTATTCAGTCAGCTAACAAGCATTTATTAAGCACTTTTTAAATGCCAATCACTGTGCTACATGCTTGGGATACAAAAATAGGCAAGTCCTACAGTTGGAGATCAGTTCTCATGGGAGACAACATGGAGATACAAAATACATGCATTATAAATGAGAAGTCATCTCATTGGGAAGGTATGACAATTGTGATTTTTAAAACATATTGTGGCATGTTATAAATGATAGGACTCCACTATGGAGTCACAGGCTAAGTAGTCTTAGGGACCATACAACATTTAAGCAATAATATAGACAACCAATAGTTTTGAACTACCCTGACTTATTCTGATGCTGCGAATAACCTCAGCTCCTGAATGGACTCCCAGCTGGCTGCATGACTGCATGCTGGTACCCACTCTTGGAGTCTCTGAGTATTAACCTTAACTCTCACTCAATTTCTGGTCTCTATTAGGAAACTCCTCCAACCCAAGTCTGGCATCAGTAAGTGATCCTGGGGAGTTTCCCCACCACATCTGATCTGATTAAGAATGCCTTCTCAGGGGCAGCTAGGTGGCGCAGTGGATAGAGCACCAGCCCTGGATTCAGGAGGACCTGAGTTCAAATCTGGCCTCAGACACTTCACACTTACTAGCTGTGTGATCCTGGGCAAGTCACTTAACCCCCATAGCCCCACAAAAAAAAGAATGCCCTCTCTCACAACAGGTACTAATTGTCAGACCTACCTTTAAGGTATAAGACTGACTTGGTCAGACCACACTCTGAGTGTATACTCCAACCAAGATCTTGTCATTGCATGAGTCTCCTTCATGTGAGTGCCCCTGGGCCTGCATGACTGAGCCTCTGTCTGTCAATACAGGTTGTCATATAATGTGTGTGTGTGTGTCTGTCTTTCATTTTTTCCTGCTTGGTACCACTGCATGGTAATAAAGCTCATGCTTTCACCAGCTTCCCCAGTGCTAATTTTCCATAAATCCTCAACAGGGTGGGGTGGGGGTCCTTGTTCTAGAAGGCCTCAGCCATGAAGGGGTGGGTGTGGGAAGGAGGAAGAGGAGGACAGAAAAGATCTCTTGCAGAAGTTGGGATCAGAGCTGTCTTGAATTCCTTCAAGGAATTCTAGGCACCAGGGAGAACCATTGAAAGTCAGAGCTGGAAGGTGGAGAGTTGGATATAAGGACAGCAAGGAAGCTGTACTGCAGAGCTGTCCAGCCCCTACCTCTCTAGTCTTCTTACCTCTAATGATCCTCCATATCTTCTGCCTCCTTTCTGATCCTTGAATAAGATATTCCATTGAATTTGTTCATTCCCCCCCTCCTCTCCCCTTCTGGCTTCCTTTAAGACTCTCTTCTAATTGCACCTTCTGCAAGAAGCCTCTCCTTGTCTCCATTAATGCCAGAACCTCCCCTCTGGGATCATCCCCAATCCATCCTGTATTGTTTGGAGACAGCCGTTTGCATGTTGTCTCCCCCATTAAACTGTAAACTCCTTGAGGGCAGGGACAATGTTTACCTTTCTTTGTATGCCCAGAGCTTGTTATAGTGCCTGGCCCATAGTGGGTGTTCAGTAAATGTTTCTTGACTTGACATTATAATAGGGGAAGACAAAAGAGAAAGGAGAGCTAAAAGAAAAAGGAGGAGGAAAGGGAGAATGGAGACAAGGCAGCTGGTGGAGAGGTGGATCAGGGAGTAAGGTAGAAGGGAAGAAAGCAACATGGCAGAGGCTCTTCCTAAAAAGGCACAGTGAGCAACTGGAAGGGTATGCACTGGGAATCTCTCAGGTGGCGGATTCGAGATCTGCCTTCCTAATTTACATGTGTAAAATAACAACGATAACAACTAGCATTTTTATAGTCCCTTAAGGTGTACAAAGTACTTTATAAATATTGTCATATTATCCTTGGAACAACTCTGAGAGCTACATGCCATTATTATTCCCATTTGATAGATGAGGTAACTGAGGCAGAGAGGTCTAAGTGACTAGCCCACAGTCACACAGCCACTAGATGAACACTGGTCTTACTAAGGAGTCTATCCATTGCATCATCTAGTTTGTATTCCTACGAAGCTGGTGCTCTTCTTCAGCATTCTTTTTTTTTTTTTTTTTTGGTGAGGCAATTGGGGTTAAGTGACTTGCCTAGGGTCACACAACTAGTAAGTGTTAAGTGCCTGAGGCCAGATTTGAACTCAGGTCCTCCTGAGTCCAGGGCTGGTGCTCTATCCACTGCACCACCTAGCTTGCCCTTCTTCTTCAGCATTCTCAAACCTTGTCTAATATGTCTTCCAGCACTGGGGATGCTCACGCCCCTGGCAACTGGGGTTACCTGGATCAAGTGGCTGCCCTGAGGTGGGTCCAGAAGAACATCGCCCACTTTGGAGGAGATCCTGGCCGTGTGACCATCTTTGGCGAGTCTGCCGGGGGAACTAGTGTTTCCTCACACGTAGGTGATAAAGAAATGACCCCAGCCTGGAAGGGGGCCTCTTGTGGCCAAAACCAAGATCTAGTCTCACAGACCAGAGCTGTTCTTCCTCTTCTCTTATCCTCCCCCATCTTACAACTATTGGGGGGTGATGACTTCTTTCTCTAAGGCTGCCCCCTGACCTTGCCTTTCATTTGGAGATCCCACTACACTCCCCTGCCCTACTCCCAACTGATTATCTTGTCCCTTCTTCCTCTTACTTTACTGGAGACAGAAAATGAGTTGTCCCTTTTTAAAGGCTTACTAACAACTTTGAGTAGGAGAAAAATAAGTATCCAGGGTAATGTTGAAATCATTGAAGACCCAGTGGATCCCCCATTTCTCTACTGAGGTACACCTCTCCCCAGTGCTGCTCAGAGTCTGTCTGCAACTTCCCAGGTGACCTTTTTGACTAATAGTGGCTGCAGATCTGCCCTCTCCATCCTCTGCTGATGAACTTCTCAAAGCTTAGAATGGTTGGCCCTCATAGGACAGACATAAAATTCATTAGGGGCCTTAGGGGCAAAGACCTTCTGGTGTGGTAGCTCTCCTTCCTCAGGAGTTTGCACACCACTGACATGGCTTCTGGGCTGTGATAAAGCATGGGAGGAAGACTTCAGTGGAAGAATAATGCTTTAAAAATAGCTGAAAAAAGTAAACAGGTAAAGGAAATCATGAGGGATTTTAAAAGGTTAAACTGTTTCTATTCCTACATTGGAAGATGATACTTGTAACTCTTAAGAACTTTCTTATTATTACAGCAGTTGGATGGTGTATATATACACAGAGGGCACAGGTGTGAGTTGAATATGAAGGGATAATATTTTTAAAAAGATAAAATTAAGGGGTGAGAGAAGAATGAACTGAGAGAAAGTGAGAGATGGAATGGGGTAAATTATCTCACAAAGAAGAAGCAAGAAAAAGCTTTTACCGTGGAGAGAATGATAGGGGAGGTTAGGAGAAGTGAGTGAATCTTACTCTTATTGGAATTGGCTCAAAGAGGAAATTAACATACACATTCAATTGGGTATAGAAATCTATCTTGTCCTGCAGGAAGGTAGGAGGGGGGAGGGCATGGGGAGGTGATAGAAGAGAGGGAAGATTGGGGGAGGGGGTAGTCAGAAGCAAAACTTTTGAGAAGGGACAGGATGAAAGGAGATAGAAAATAGAATAAACAGCATGGGAAGGGAATAAGATGGAGGGAAATACAGTTAGCAATAGTAACTGGAAAAAATCTTTGAAGTAAGTTTCTCTCATAAAGACCTCATTTCTCAAACATATAGAGAACTGAGTCACATTTATATAAAAAATGAGCCATTCCCCCAATTGAAAAATGATCAGAACATGTGAAAAGTTTTCAGATGAAATAATCAAAGCTATCTATAGTCATGCAAATCAAAACAACTCTGACATACTACCTCATACCTATTGAATTGGAAAATAGGACATCAGAGGAAAATAACAAATATTGTTGGGGATATTGGGAAATGAGACATTAATGCACACTGGTGTAGTGGCAAACTGATTCAACCATTCTGTAGAGCAATTTGGAACTATGGCCAAAGGGTTATGAAACCATGTCATACTCTGACCTAGCAATTACAGTCTGAGGTCTGTATCCAAAATAAGATAAAAAACAAAGAGGAAGAGGACCTTTTATTTACAAAAATATTTATGGCAGCTCTTTCCTAGTGGCAAAGAATTAGAAATTGAGGGAATGCCCATCAATTGGGGAATGGCTGACCAAATGTGGTACATGACTTTGAGAGAATAATATTGTGCGATAAGAAATGATGAGCAGGATGCTCTCAGAAAAACCTGGACTTACATGAGCTGATACAAAGTTAAATGTACTGTGTATGAAGTAATAGCAATATTGTGAGATGATCAGCTGTGAATGACTTAGCTATTTTAAGCAATACAACGATGCAACACAACTCTGAATGTCTTATGACGAAAAATGCTATCCATTTCGGGAGAAAGAACTGTTGGTGTCTGAATACAGATTGATGCATTTTTTTTTACTTTATTTTTCTTGAGGGTTTTTTGGGTATGCTTTCTTTCACAACATAATTAATATGGCAATGTTTTGCATGAATACACAAGTATGACTTATATGGAATTTCTTGTCTTCTTGGGGGTATGGACAGAGGAAGGGAGAGAGTTTGGAACACAAAGTTTTCAAAACGGATGTTAGGGTTCAGCTAGGTGGTGCAGTGGATAAAGCACAGGCCCTGGATTCAGGAGTACCTGGGTTCAAATCCAGCCTCAGACATTTGACACTTACTAGCTGTGTGACCCTGGGCAAGTCACTTAACCCCCTTTGCCCCACAAAAAAAAATGGATGTTAAAATGTTTTTACATGTAATTAGGGAAAAATAAAATGCTAAAAATAATAGCTGATGGAAAGTGGGAAATCCCCATGGTATAGTGGGAAAAACTGTTGGATTTGAAGTCATTTGATCCTAACAAGAACCTTGGGCTTTCTCATAATCAATAAACAAGCAGAAACCAATAATCAGTAAACCATGTGACCTTATGAGGATGTAGGGCATAGGAACAGTATTGCTGGGTTACAATAGAGAACAGACATCTTATCATACTATGTTACCTAACCACCCAGAGAGGCCTAGACCTTGGCCAAGGCTACATAGCCGTTGTTAGTTATCTAACTGTCTTTCATTGTGCCAAAGGGCCCAAAGGCCAGTGTCCCAGAGAGAGGGTGATGTTTGTGACTGTCCTTCATGGGTAGGTTATGGGTAAATAAGAGTCCTGGCTTTCAGACTCACAGTCTCCTGTCTCTCTACTGAGCCAGGAGTATGTGGGCTTCCCCATAACTGCTTCCCTCTCTCACCGAACCCCCACTGTGGTTTGCTTCCTCAGGTTCTGTCTCCCATGTCCAAAGGCTTGTTCCACAGGGTGATCATGGAGAGCGGTGTGGCCCTCCTCCCAGGCCTGATTTCTTCCAGCTCAGAAATTGTTGCAAATGTAAGTTCCTTGTTCTTTGATCTCTGCAATTGCTCCATGGGGCAGCTAAGTGGAGCACTGGCCCTGAAGTCAGGAGGACCTGAGTTAAAATTTCATGTCATACACCTACTAACTGTATGACCCTGGGCAAGTCACATAACCCCAATTGTCTTAAACATCTGGGGCCATCTCCAATTGTCATGATACTGGACCCAGATGGTTCCACAGGCCTCCTTCACTTAAATCCAATTTAGTGCAAGTTATGACATCACCTAATGTCATGGTCCTCTTTGAGAACAAAGGACAAACAACAACAACGACAATAATATTCTTTAACCTTATTGGTCTTGGATGCCCATGGCCCAGTCTCATTGGCCTTCTGCCTCTCCTGGGCTAGGAGAAGGCACACATACTGGAATGCCACTGAATGTTCAAGCTGAAGCTTACCTTAGAGATCATTTTAGTCCAACCCCCTCATTTTACAGAGGAGGAAACTGAAGCACAGAGAGGGGGGCAGTGATTGTGTAGTAGAATTAGATGCCCTGGATTCAGTTCCTGGTTCTGATTCTTAATATGCCTGTGATTTTTAGATGTCATTTCCCTTCTTGGTGCCTCAGTTTCTTCCTCTGTAAAAATGTGTTAGAAGAGGGCAGCTAGGTGTCACAGTGGATAGAGCACCTGCCCTGGAGTCAGGAGGACCTGAGTTCAAATCCAGCCTCAGACACTTGACACTAGCTATGTGACCCTGGGCAAGTCACTTAACCTAATTGCCCCACAAAAATAAGAAATTTAATTTAATTTTTTTTAAAAATTGGGTTAGAGTAGGGGTTTTTTTTTGTTTTTTGTTTTTGCAGGGCAATGAAGGTTAAGCGACTTGCCCAGGGTCACACAGCTAGTAAGTGTCAAGCATCTGAGGCCAGATTTGAACTCAGGTCCTCCTGAATCCAGGACCAATGCTTTATCCACTACACCACCTAGCTGCCCCAATTAGATGGTTTTTAATGTTCCTTCTAGCTCCAACATCTATTTTCCAATACCCCCAGAACAGGAGGAGGAGTTCTTTGAGGGTTCCCAGGTACAGGTTAGATGCAATGATGGTGTGAGGTCCCTTCTTCCTCTATAGTTCTGTCATTCTGTGCCTTTTCCAAGTGACACAATGAATTGGTGACTGAGCTGAGGCCAGAACTGAGGGATCTTTGAAGCCAGAGTAAGGGCTCTTTCATCACACCCCAGACTCCATTGTGTGTGCTTCATAGACATTTAGGTCTCTTCTCCCTGAGTAAACTCCTCAGGAGCAGGGATTATGTCTTTATAACCTGCCCCTGCCTATGCCTTCCCCCACTGCCTGGTACTGAGCCCTGTACATAGTAGGCTCATGATTGGGAGACTTGGCCCCTTAGGCAGCCAGACCCATTCCAACTTGGTCTCCTTTTTGCCATGACTGTATCATCACCTATAGAAATGATCCTTTGTTGGGTTCCTGATGAGTATCATAGGATCTCTGTTGTGCTCCAGGCCAGGGGGTGCTCTGTGAGAATATTAACTCTTTGTGGGTACCTCTTTGCAGGTTGTTGCCAATCTGTCTGCTTGTGAGAGACATAGTTCTGCTTCCATGGTTCAATGCCTCAGGACCAAAACTGAAGAGGAGATCCTGGCCATTGGCAAGCTGAGGAGGAAGGGTTACAGTACCAACTAGCACTGCCAAATCAGCTTAGGGCAGGGCTGGAATCTAACCTTGATGCCCTTTCTTCACACCTTCCATTGGTGGGAATTGAGGTAAAGATCGTGGGAATGTCACTCTCTTTGCCTCAGTGTCCTCCTACTAATACAAAGGTCTCAGACTAGATAATCTTCAGTGGTATTTCCAGCACCAGGTTTCTACACCTGAAGGTTCCTTCTAGTTCTAATTTTCTGCTCTCTTGGGTCTCTTCCATCCCCAACATTTTGCACTCTAAGCATGTGTGTTGGTGTGTGTGTGTGTGTGTGTGTGTGTGTGTGTGTGTGTGTGTGTGTTTCTACTCTGGACTCCTAAGAATCCGTTCAACATTCTGTGTTCTAAACATTTCAGGTTTTTTGTTCCAAGTTTCCTTCCACTGCTGATATTCTACTCTAGAAGATGATTTTCTTCCTCCAGCCATAACATTCTGTTATAACATTCTATAAGCTAAGGTATGGAGGATGCATTTAGGTTGTGCAATGGATAGAGTGCTGAGACCAGAGTTGGGGAAATTGACCTGAGTTCAAATCCAGTCTTGGACACTAGCTGTCACTTAACTGCTGTTTGCCTCAGTTTCCTCATCTGTAAAATGGGGATTATACCACCCAAGGTTCTTGTGAGAGTCAACTGAGATAACAATTATAAAGTGCTTAGCATAATATCAGGCACAAAGGAAGTGCTATATAAGTGTTATTTAATTTTTAAAAATGTTTTTGGTGAGGCAATTGGGGTTAAGTGACTTGCCCAGGGTCACACAGCTAGTTAAGTGTCAAGTGTCTGAGATCACATTTGAACTCAGTTCCTCCTGAATCCAAGGCCAGTGCTTTATCCACTGTGCCACCTAGCTGCCCCCAGGATCCCTAACTTTCAATCCAATTCAAGCCTAGAATTCCCAGTACTGAACAATTTGGTGCCTCCCTGCCTTTCTTGCCTTATTCCTTATTACTTCTCTGCATGCACCCTATGCTATAGCCAAACTAGTCTCTCCTCAGTCTTCTAAATGTTCCCTATAATCTCTTACCTTCATGCCTTTGCTCAGATAGTCTCATGTCCATAAAGTTCTCCTTCTTGTTATCATACTAGTTTGCAAAGTGTCTTTCTCTTAACAATCTATGAGGGAAAGGAGTACAGGCATCATTATTCCCATTTTATAGATAGGTAAACCTCTAAGGAGGTGGCTCCGTGGATAAAGCAATAGACTTGGAGTGAGGAAGACCTGAGTTCAAATCTCACCTCAGATACTTATTAACTCTGTGACCCTGGGCATGTCACTTAATTCCAACTGCCTCCAAAAAAAAAAAGAGTGCAGGTAAGTGATAAAGAGTGTCTAAAATAGAATGGTAACAATGAGAACAATGAGAATGATGAGAAAAGGATAGTGGGACGGAGATTGTGTAGATAAACTTACCTTTTCTTTTTTTTTCCTGCTTCTTTCTTTTGCATTTCCCAATAATCCCTGGAGTAGTTGATGGAGAGTTCCTGCCCAAACACCCTGAAGAGTTGCTGGCTATGGGAGAGTTCCACCAAGTCCCTTCCATCATTGGTGTCAACAACCATGAGTATGGTTGGCTTATTCCTGGGGTAAGATTCTAGGATTTTCTACTTTGTGCCATCTTCTTTATGACCTTCACAGTTTATGCTTCTCCAAGGAATCACAGACTTTCAGAGCTGCACAGGTCCTTGGAGGCCATGAGGTCTAGCCCAGAGTTGAAGGAGAATCCCTTCTATAACTCACTGGACAAATGGACATCCAGCCTCTGCTGAAAGACTTCCAAGGACCCTGAGGCAGCGCATTCCACTTTGAGACAGCTCCAGCTGCTGGGCATGGTGTCATTCCAGCAAGTCCAAATGGACTTCTTTTTACACTTCCACCTGTTGTTCCTTGTTATACCTTAGAGCAAATGGCCCAAGTTAAATGCCTGCTCCAAGTGATGCTCTACCAGTTATTAAAGACAATGATCATGTCTCCCCTGCCCTTAGGTTTTTCTTTGACCAGCTAAGCAAGTTCCTTGAACTCATCCCAAATGGAAAGAACATGAGCCCCTTCTCTAGCTTCTCTATTTTCTGCCTCAAATGTAGTGTCCAGAACTGAACAAAAGATTCCAGATACACAGTGATCCCTTCCACATCTCAGTGGTGAGGGGTGCAGCACCCCCATGATCTGGAGCATCCATGTAAAATGTTTTGTTCCTCCCTTCATGTTAGAGAAGAAGACTGAATTATTATAGTACTAAGACTGAATATGTTGATATTATACAATACTATACAGATATTTTATGAATGTCTGCTTTTAAAAACTTTTTCTCTCTTGTCTGATGGCCTTTGCATGTCATCTGTGGCTTCTGCAAAAATCCTCCCCAAATTCCCATTTAATTTCTTATGCCAACCCACAATATATCAACACCACTATGGGGAAAGTTGTGATGTGGAAGGAATAACTGTAGTCTCCCCAGAGGTAGAGTACAAAGGGACTATCACCTCCTTATTCTTGAAAACTGTGCCAGTCTTAACACAGTTCACCATCATGTTGCTTTTTTGATTGCCACATTACCCTGGTCACTTCTTGAGAGCTTGTGGTTCACCAAAATCCCCAAATCTTTTTCAAAAAAATTGCTGTGTAACCATGCCTCCCTCATCTTGAACTTGTAAAGTCAATTGTAAAAAATTCCAAGTGTAAGACTTTGTTTGTACCCATTAAATTTGATCTTTGTGGTTGTGGTCTAATATTCTGGCCTGTCAAGTCCTTTTTTTTTTTTTTTTGATCTTGACTCCATGATCCAATTTGTTAGGTCCCCCCGCCCCATCTTACTTTGGGTCATCTGAAAATTTACCTTTTTTAAAATCACCAAAGTTATCCTGAGCAGGCTTCCCTGGAAGAATCAGAAGCAACTTCAACCTTTGGTTATTTTCTCTATGGATGATTCATTTCATGTACAAATCTGCTCAGAAGTATAGGAAGAGACACCAAAGCCAGTTCTAGTTCCCCTTTGGTTAAAATATCCTCCACAGGTCTCTTTATTTATTTTTAAATTTTTGTGGTAAGCAGAGTTAAGTGACTTGCCCCGGATCACACAGCTTGTAAGTATCTGAGGCTGGATTTGAATTCAACTCTTCCTGACCCTGGGTACTGTGCTCTATTCGCTATGGTGCCACCTAGCAGCACCTAGTCTCTTTATTTTAAATGAACAGTGATTAACTAATACTAGCCAATATTGACACAGCACTTTTATACAAAAAACTACCTTCACAGCACCTGCTATAATATAAGTGCCAGTAAGATCTTTATACACACACACAGACACACATATACATATATATAAAGATCTTAATAATAATAATAATAATAATAATTTGCATTTCTATTTTTGTGAATATGCATCATGGACCCCTTTGACTGTCCAGGGAAACTTACAAACCCCTTCCTGAATAATATTTTTACATATATAAAATAAAATAAATAGGATATAAAGCCAATTATATTGAAATCCAGTTATCTAAGTGCTCAAAAAATTAAATTTCTATATATATTTAAAAAAATTTTTTTGTGGGGAAATGAGGGTTAAGTGATTTGCCCAGGGTCACACAGCTAGTAAGTGTCAAGTGCTAAGTGTCTCAGGCTGGCTTTCAACTCAGGTCCTCCTGAATCCAGCGTCTGTGCTTTATCTACTGCACCACCTACCTGCCCCACCAGTAAGATCTTTATCCCTATTTTGTAACATAGAGAACTCTCAGAAAGGAAGTGATTTAACAAAAGTCAACACAGCTGGGACTAAAACCTGGACCCCTGATGCCACAGCAGTTCTCTTTCTTATGAACTTCATTTCATCATATTTCAAGGCCACAGGGTTTATACTAATTTGAAATATGACCTGATATTCACTACCATTTGTAAGCTGCCTCCTTAGGAGCATATGTATGTAAAATCATTCTGTTTGCACTAGTCAGAAGAACAGAATTCGACTGGCATCATTTCTAGCTTTATGGGTTCTGTAGTAAGCAGTGATCATTATCCAAGGCCAATGGTCATTAAGAACAAACTATAACCACTGTTTCTTGTGTAATGGCCATTACTCACCATTTTGCTGGCCATTTTGCAAAATATCTTGAGAGTTGTTCGGTGTGTATTAATTAGGAATTATCCAGTAATGACTAAACAAATCCATGGCACTGACTCCCCTTTAAAGGATAAAATGACTTCCTTGGATTAGATTTGTTTAAAAAATACATAAATTTCTTAAGTTGTAAAAACTGTTCACAGTGTGACATTTTTCTCTGCACAGGAAATGGGCATTGCTGGATTTAAGGAAACCATGGATAAAGGAATTATCCAATCATTACTGCAGAATCCACTGTTGGTAAGATACAGTTAATCAAAATTATTTATATATAAGCACCTACTAGGTAGCAGGCATGGGTCTGGGCACAGGGACAACACTAAATATTCCCTGCCCTCAAGGAACTTACATTCTATGTGGTAGAAGACTTGCACATACAGAGACATATGGCAAACATACACAAAGCAAATCTTAGAGGAGGGGTAAGGCATTAGCAACTGGAGAAGGGGGGAACCAAGAAAGGTGTTCTATAGAAGATGCTGTTTGATCTGACTCTTGCCAATGCAAAGGCATGGAGATGAGAGATAGAATGTGGAGTATGAGGAGTCAGAAGGTTGTTATAACTGGACCACAGGATATGAGAAGGGTAATAATGTATAATAAGTTTGGTTGGGGCCAGTGTGTGAAAAGCTCTAAATACCAAACAGAAGAGTTTGTATTTAATCCTAAAGGTAATAGGGATCCACTAGAATTTGCCTAGTTGGGGCAGGGGAATAAAATGTTCAGATCTGCACTTGGAAAATCATTTTGGTAAATGAATAGAGAATAGATTGGAGTGGGGAGAGATGTGAGGCACAGGGACCAATTAGGAAGCTATTGAAAATATTCTATAAGAAGAAGAAAAAAAGAAAATAGTCTAGAAGTGATCCTTCCTAGAAGATCTTTTGAATTTCTTCCCCCCCCCCCCCCGTCCTCCCCCTGTGCCCCCGCCCCCCTCGGAAGAATGAGGGTTAAGTGACTTGCCCAGGGTCACATAGCTAGTAAGTGTCAAGTGTCTGAGGCCAGATTTGAACTCAGGTCTTCCTTACTCCAGGGCCAGTGCTCTATCCACTGTGCCACCTAGCTGCCCCTCTAGCTTTCTTCTTTCATAGTCCCAGAGTTGGAAGGGACCTTAGAGACCCCATCTAATTCTATTCTTTCCTTGAGCCTCACATCCCTTCTACACTGCCCCCCCCCAAGAGTTGTCTATTATCTTCCTGACGAATTTAACTCCTTGTGGGGAGGTGTGACCCAGGACCTTTGATTGACAGGCAAACTTATGTGGGCTTATTTCTTGTTATTTAGTCGATGACTCATGTCTAACTCTTTGGGACCCCTTTTGATTGGGTTTTCTTGGCAAAGACACTGGAGTGGTTTGCTATCTCCTTCCCCAGCTGATTTTATGGATGAGAAACTGAGGCAGACAAGGTTAAGGGACTTGCCCAGTGTCACATAGCTAATTCATGTCAGTTCAGATTTGAACACAGGCCCTATTGACTCTACGTCCAGAGTTTTATTCACGGGGCCACCTAGCTCTCTTGCTTAATCCTTACGATCAATCAACAAACATCTCCAAACAACCCACTGCCAGGTAAGCTCATTTTTCTGTTGCTCCGGCTCCCCCTGGGTCTCCTGTAGGGTATTCCTTCTGAACTTCAGCATTTGATGATGGAAGAGTATTTAAAAGATATTGAGGATCCTAAAGAACTTCGAGCTCAATACCAGGAAATGATGGGGGATATGATCTTTGTTATTCCTGCCCTCAAAGTAGCTAAGTATCAACACAGTGAATATGGAGTTGACCCTTTTCAGAATCTATGTAAGAATGTCTTGTCTGTGGGTTGGTGTTTGTATTTTACCCACACTCAGAAGCCAACTCTTCCTTCTGGCTTTGCTATCATAGCCTCAAGATTGGTTAAAACCCCCTCATTCACCATCCTTCTTCCTTCCTATCCTTACCTAACAACAGCCAGGTTGAACTCAGTTACCATTCTCTTCTCCTCCTCCTCCTCCTCCTCCTCCTCCTCCTCCTTCTACTACTACTATTACTACTACCACTACTACTAATGATAATAATAATAATCTGCATTTCTATTTTTGTGAGTATGCATCATGAACCCTTTTAGCAGTCCAGGCAAACTTACAGACCCCTTCCAGAATAATGTTTTTAAATGTAAAAAATATAATAAATAGGATATAATGCCAAATTACATTGAAATACAGTTATCTAAGTGCTCAAATAAAAAAAAATTAAATGTATTGTTACAAAACACTTTACCTTCATTGTCTCCCTGGATCCTCACAACAACCTCATCCTAGTGTATAGAACATTGGACCTCATTGTGAGTAAAACTATATGTGTGGGACAGCTAGGTGGCACAGTGGATAAGGCACCAGCCTGGGATTCAGGAGGACCTGAGTTCAAATCCGGCCTCAGACCCTTGACACTTACTAGCTGTGTGACCCTGGGCAAGTCACTTTACGCCAATTGCCTCACTAAAAAACAAAAACAAACAAAAAACCCCAACTATATGTGTGGTTGCCTTATTTCTGTCCCACGTTTTGGGAAAATTATCTGGGGTTCCTAATATAGTTGTTAATTATAAATTAGAAGCTTTAGCACCAGTTTTGGGGTATTAAACATTTATTAAGGCATATTAGGTATTATTAATAAAGATAGAGCACATTACCCTGGAAGTTAGGAAAGCCTAGCTAGCCTAGAGGGGAGAACAGAGCTCAGCCTGGCCTTCTAGCCTAGAGGAAAAATGGAGCTCAGCCTGGCCTTTGTCTTCCTCCAAGTCCTCTGTCACCAACAGCGCCTCCCAGAGAGTAACTCCCAGTGGAAACTTCCTCTGGGTCCAGAGCAGAGGTGGTCCTTACACACTGCTTCAAGCTCATTGGCTAGCATCACCCAAACCTATAACTTCACTGGACTTGAGGGTGGTCCATGAGCAGAACATGCAAGGTCAGAGGTCAGAGAACACACCCTCTGAGGGCCAGGCTCTCAGGTAGGTGTGGTTTCAATCAAGTCAACTTGAAGTGAGTCCCATCAATCATAATATAATCCTCTTGAGCAGGGGCCTCTGGGCATCCCCAAACCCATTATTTTAAAGTCAGGAAGACCTGAGTTCAAATCTGTGTGATCCTGAGCAAGTCATTTAAACTCTGTTTGCCTCAGTTTCCTCATCTATCAAATAAGCTGGAGAAGGAAATGGCAAAACCACTTCAGTATCTCTACCAAGAAAAACCCAAAGGGGTCACAAAGAGTCAGACATGACTGAATAATTGTTTATTACCTTCCTCCTTCCCTTCCCATGGGGTAGACAGGCCGGACATTATCATCACCTCTGAGTGGGAATTTATTGTGATTTGGGTACCCTGTCTTTGGGCTGAGATGAAAAAGCCTTAGGCCCTCAGGGTTTTTCTCTGTGTGAGAAGGGCTGGCACCCCTCCCCCTCTGCTTCAGGGGCCAAGCTAAGAAGCCCTGTGGGACTTGGAGCCTTAGAGGTGCTGGCCAGCCTGGACGCTTTGAAAAGCCCCAGCTCCCTCTGCCCTAAGGGGATCTGCCCCAGAGATCCCAGGCTTGGGCCCTTGGAGGGCCCAATGTGCAGCGGGAAGCACAACTACCTCAAGCCCTGGGCAGGGTACACACAACCCCCTGGAGACACCAGCCACTGCCCTAGGGCAGTTAACCAATTAGCTTGATGTTTATGGGGGCTTGGTCCCTGGGGTTCCCAAGGAGAGAGGCCTTTTATATACTGGGGGAAGTTAGACCGTCACAGGGGATGCTAGAAGAAGGTACAGAGGAGGCTAAGCAGATGCAGAGAGGACTAAGGGAATAGTACAGAGAGGAGGAGGGAACTAAGGAGACACAGGGAAAGACGCCAGAGAAATGGTATGGAAAGAGGGGGCTTGCAGTTAGACAGTGGAGGAGGACTCTACAGAGATGCTGAGAGATGCTTTTGTTGCCTTTATCCCTAAGTTTATTCACCTAAATAAATCCTTTGCTGTTAAATGCAAAGAGGCTGTTTGCTTATCAATTTGGGAGAAGCAGTTGTGGGAATTTTTAAATGGCCCTAACAGACTGGCTTAGGCAATTAATAGCAGTCAGATAGCCAGGCAGTCAAAAGTCCATAGATTAGGCCCAGTTAGCTAAAGTATTTTTACATTTGAATGGCGACCACAAAGGGATTTACAGCCCAGATAAAATTTTTCATATATCCCACAGTTATAAAATTTATAGATCTGGATAAGTTAATTTTTTAATTTACTCATCCCTATAGTTGAAAAGAAATCCTCAGATAAGTAAAGGGATTGCCCCAAGGTCTCATAGTGGGTCAGCAGCAGGGCCAGGATTCCAACCCAGGTCCTGTTACACCAGACCCCAACCTCACTCTGGGACACTATTTGTTAAGGGCCTCCCCTTTAGGAGCTTGCCAGTCAATGTTCAGCTGCCATCACTCCTCTCCCATCCCAAAGGAGGGAATCTGGCCGGGGACCAATGGCATGTGGCCCTGTCCTGTGTTCAACATGTCAGTAACTGTGGGCATTTCTCATGCTTGCCTAGGTCCCAGCTCTCCAGTCTACTTTTATGAATTTCAGCACTGTCCAAGCATACTTAAGGATGTCAGGCCAGATTTTGTGAAAGCAGACCATGGTGATGAGCTGCCTTTTGTCTTTGGAGCTCCTTGTAAGCAGTGGAGACTGGACGGGGAGGGAAGCAGTGGCTTGGGTGGGGGATCAGGGGTGGCACAATCACTGGGGCAGCAACCTGCCATCTCCATCATCTACCTCCTCTCTCTGATGTCAAAACAGATAATTATGCTTTACCTATCCACAAAGCACCTTCCTATATATCATCTCACATAATAAAGATAACGAGAGCTAGAAGTAGCTAGCATTCATATACTGCTTGAAGGTTCACAAAGAGCTTTGTATGTGTCACTCTCTTGTGACAGCCTCACAATAGCCCTGTGAAGTAGGTACTGTTCTCACCCCCAGTTTACAAATGAAGAAACTGAGGCTGAAGAAGGCATGAGCTCAGATCCTGACTCAGACCCTTGACTAGCTCTGCAAGAGTCACAGAGTTAGTCAAGTGTCTGAGCCAGGAGCTGAACTCATGTCTTCCCAGCTCCATGTCCTGCCCTCAATCCACTTAGCTGCCCTTTGAGTCTCCCAAAGACCCTGTGAGAGTGGGAGTGTGGGCAAGGGAGAAGCTCAGAGAGATTATCTAACAACACAGAGTTAGCAGGTCTAACCCTAAATCCAGTCTTCTTTCTGCCCCGCCACCTTCCCTTAGGAAGCACTGAATAGAAACCCAGCTCCCTGAGAAGAGTTGTTTGGTTTTTATTTTTTATTCTTTCTATTTGCATCTCCAACACTTAGCCCAGTGCCAGGGACAGAGGAGGCAACTCATAGTTACCTGGTTGACTGAGTGATGAAGGTATCAGCCTTGGAAGTCCCCTAACTCATCTGCTTGTTCAGGTGAATTCAATCAGGAGAATTGAACCAGCTGTTCAGTTTAATGCAGTTTCCATGATTAAGCACAGCCTATATGCAGAGCACTCTGTTGAACTCTGGGGAAGACAGAAAGATAAATAAGACGCAGTGTCTGACTTCCTCGGGTTGACTCCCCAGAAGGGAAGATGAGACAGGAATGCAGAAAATACATTTCCATGTCAGTGGACCTGTGACCTCAGCACTGCCCTCATCTTCTCCTCTGGTATAGACCCTGAGCTGTCACACCTTCTCATCCTGTGTGATTCTTGTCCTTGTGCCTCCATAAATCCTCCACTGAGGATCTGCCCAATGTGCTAGAAGCCTCCCCTTCCCCCTCCCTTCCTCTACCCTCCCCTTCCCTTCCCGACTGCATTTTGACGTTATCCAAGTTTTTAATTTTTCTCTTCCTAGTCTTATGGGGGGAAGAAGAAGATGAAAAGCTCCTGAGCCACAGGATAATGAGCTACTGGGCAAACTTTGCCCGCCATGGGTGAGAATGCTGCCCCTTGGTTTCCAGACAGTTTCCCTGTAGGACTGTGCTTGTTCCTAGTGACATAAAGGTTCCCCACTGACAAAGAAGTTCCTTAATTGAAATTGCTTCAGTAAAATAGAGCTAGAGGCAAGGTCTGCTGAGCAATCTTACCTTTTCCTCAAGTCCCTCAAGTCTGGGAGAGGTGTTGGCCTGGTTGACACCCTCCACATGGGCATCTTGAAAGGAACACAAGAAAGATGAGCAACTTTCATGACCTCCTCCATCCCCTGGAGTCTCAGGGACCTCTTTTCCCCCTTGGGACGCATCAAAACAGGATGTAGTGGCACCGGCTTAGATTTGGAGGCCAGTGTTCAGTCACTTCAGTCATGTCCAACTCTTTGTGTCCCCATTTGGGGTTTTCTTGGCAGAGACACTGGAGTGGTTTGCCATTTGTCAGCTCATTTGTCAGATGAGGAAACTGAGGCAAACAGGGTTAAATGACTTGCCCAGGGTTACACAGCTAGTAAGGATCTGAGAGTGGATTTGAACTCAAATCTCCCTGACTCCAGGCCTGGTGCTCTAGCCACTGCACCACCTAGCTGCTCTAGTGATATGGAGTCCAGTGAGATGAGTTCAAATTCTGCCTTGGCTATTCAGTCCCTATGTGAATCCTTTCACTCTTGGGACCTACCTCAGATGCATTAGAAAGATGCAACATAAAATATGAAAATCAAATTGCTTTGGGATGGGTGAATAAGTCCTCTCTGTGGCTGTCACCACTGTCAGCTGACCCCTACTTTAGGGCCTCATCCTTGGCTCTCAGGCTGACCTGATGGTGGCTTGCTAGACTTGCCAATAGAATGAATGGTACCTTTCTTTTCTAAACATTTGGTTTTTCCCCCCAGAGACCCAAATGGGGCAGACATTTTGCACTGGCCTGTCTATGACCAGAAGGAAGAATACATGCAGCTGAATTTGCAGTTGTCTGTGGGAAAGAGACTGAAGTGGGATAAGTTGGAGTTCTGGACCAAGACTGTGCCTCAGAAGATGAAGAAATCAGGGCCTGAAAAAGCCCGGGTGGAGTTGTGATCCCTAAGCATAACGATTTTAGCAATTGTTGCAGTCCAATAAGCCCCAGTCATTTCCTTTGAGTAGTTCCCCAGTCCCAGCTAAAGTTTACTGGAGTTTAGAGTCAAATATTCTGACTCTCGGTCACTACTACTGTTGGAGATGAATTTAACTGTTATTCAGAAGGGAAAAACTCATTTACAACATGCTTACTGTATGCCAGGCGCTGTGCTAAGAAAACGCTTTTATAAATTTTACCTCATTTGAAGGGGACCTTCCAATTTTGAGACCATGGGAATCCAATGAGACCATCCAGTCTACCCTGTCTCTAGAGAAAAAAATCCCTAGTTCTTTTCACAGCATTATAGTGGAGGTGGTTTCATTTTCACCCTTTGTATCTCTAGGGCACTTGGTTGGTAAAAATTAATGATTATCAACTTACTGAATGATTGATTTAGAGCTGGAAGAGATGTTGGAAATCATTGAACAAGAATAAACATTGAGGCCCAGAGAAGGGAAAGGACTGATCCAAGGTAATGCAGACACTAGTCAGGTCCTCTGACTTCAAATCTGAGACTCCTGTTAATACACTGAGTTGCTTCCAGGGACCAGTGAAAATAGCAGACATCTCTGTCCTGCATTATCATTAGTGAGTGTTTTCCAGACAACATTTTTGTGAGGAGATAATGTGGTGCACTAAGGATCCCCAAAACAATACTTCAAGATAATAAAGCAAATCACATGATGCCTTACGTGCAGAGGAGCAGCATGGAGAGACAATATCTCTGAGCCCAAATTCAATGTGTTTTTCCTAGAGGATTTCTTTTATATAGAAAAAATAGCAAAATCAAAGGAAATGCTTCCTCTACTATGACTGCTCATGCTAACAAGCTATTTCACAATAACTATACATTTTACTAACAGGATACAGGCAGGGGTGTGCTTGGAAATATTTAACAACCAGCTCTCTGAAAACCTCACAAGACACACTTTTATGTTATATTATTCACATTTTCTCCATCACTTCATTAAATATAGAAATCTACAAACCAATGACCCAAGCTCTAATTTCTAATGGATGCCAATTTCTAAGGTGTAAATGCTCATGCTGAAAGTTTAACAACCAGCTCTGGTACAAATTGGCTCCAGCACATCCCTGCATACAGGGAGAATAAAACATTCTTTGTTAAGAAATATTGGGCTGTTAAACCTCTTTTGTCAATAAGAAGCTTCTGCTTAAGAAAATAAGACATAATTGATGTAGTGTTCTGAGGATTAAGACAGGATATAGATGATATAGATCATAAGTGCAGCTAAGTGGCCAGGTCACTTCATGTCTAGAACTTGAAAATAGCCTGTGGTTTAATTTCCCTTGCCTCAGTTTTCTTTCCACTCCAACCCATCCTCCAGTCATATCTGACAATGTCAGCCCTTAGTTGATAATCACTCCCTTTTGTGTACTCTTTGATCCAGTCATAGCAACCTCTTTGGTGTTCCTGAAACAAGACACAGCATCTCTGGACTCTGGGCATTTTCTTTGGCTATTCCCCATTCTTGGAATGCCTTCCTCCCTCATTTGTACCACTGGGCTCCCTTCAAATCTCAGCTAAAATCTCCCCTTTTGCAGGAAGCCTTTGCAGGATGCCCCTTAATGCTGGTGCCTTCTTGCTATTGATCATCCCCAATTTGCTTTGTAGATATGTTGTATCTACATAGGTGTTTGCAGGTTATCTCCCTTCATTAGATTGTGAGCTCCAGGAAGACAGTTTTTTTAACCTCTCTTTGTATCCCCAGTGCTTGAGTGCCTGGTAGATGGTGTGTCCCTCATAAATACTTGAATCGTCACCCACTAGCTAAATGTCCCTTTGCCTGTTGGAATGTCTTTTTTCACTGTGAACTCAGTTTAAATAATAAAAATGACACCACTGACCTCCCAGAGTTATTGTGAGTACCAGAGAGTATCCAAGCTAGACAAGAATTTAAAGATTGTCTGATCCAGGGACAGCTAGGTGGTGCAGTGGATAGAGAACTGGCGCTGGAGTCAGGAGGATCAGAGTTCAAACCCAGCCTTAGACACTTACTAGCTGTTTCTGGCAGGTCACTTATCTTGATTGCCCTGTGTGTGTGTGTGTGTGTGTGTGTGTGTGTGTAATATCATCTTGATTTTAAGCAAGTACAAGGCCACTGTATTTTTCTGGGAAAAGAGAATCACAATGCTTACTATAAAGAATTCTATGTTTTGTATCCTGTTTGAATGAATCTTTATTAATTATAGTTTATAACAATAGCTAGCATTTATATAGTACCTACTATGCCAGCCACCCTACTATGTGTTTTACAATGATCTCATTAGATCATCACACTAACCCTGGGAGGGGAGGGCTATTATTATTTCCCTTTTAGAGATGAAGTAACTGAGGTATACAGAGGTTAATTGCAATTGCCCAGAGTCATGGAGCTAGCTGGCCATGTTGCTCAAATGCCAGATGTATGTTTGCCTAAAAGACCTTTTTACAGAGAAGTTACATAAGGCAGGTACTCACATGATGATCAGAAGAAACAATACAAAGACACTCTCCAGGTCTCTCTGAAGAACTTTGGAATCAATTTTGTGACATGGGAGACACTGGCAAAGGACCACCCAGCAAGGTGTGCTCACATCAAAGAAAGGGCTATGCTCTGAGTGATGCAGAATTGCAGTAGCTCAAGAGACACATGAGATGTGCTTATCTAGAACCATGTCCACTCCTAATATTCCTATGAACTATTTGTGACTGACCCATGGTAGAACCTTCCAAGCTTGTATTTGTCTAATCAACCACAATAGGATATGCTGTACCCTGATCCCTCTTGGAGAATGAAGGACAACAGCCAACTAACCAACCATTTGAGTTAATCTTTGAACTCCAGTCTTCCTGATCCCAACCTCAGCACCCTATTCATTGTCCCACAGGACTTGAATTCTCTTGGAAAGATCCCTTTACTCTTTCCATTCAGATGCAGTCCTAGCTGCATTCTAGCTTGGTGAAAACTGGATATAGTTAAGCTGAATCCATTGAAGGGTAGTCCCAGTTCCTGGAACAGCTATTGAAACAGGTTCCTACTGCCAGGGGAACAATTCTTGGCATGATGGCAATGGAAAGCAAACAATCCAAGGAAGGTTCTGAGAGCCATAATGTTTGTTTGCTTGGAGCCTCCTTTTGGCAGCTTCTACTCTCCATTGACTACTAGCAGGGTCATAGTATTGCAGAATTGGAAGGGACTGCAGAGACTGCTAGTCTAACCTATACTTAAAGCAGAATCCTGTTCTACAGTTTACATGATAGGTGATTAGCCAAGGGATGCCACCATATAATGGTGACATTTCTAGCAGATTTAGGAACAGGAATTCTGCTGGTTCTTTCAATGGGGCTCAAGTGTAGCTTGGAGGGGCAGCTAGGTGGTGCAGTGGATAAATCAGTGGTCCTGGAGTCAAGAGGACCTGAGTTCAAATCCAGACTCAGACACTTGACACGTACTTGCTGTGTGACCCTGGGCAAGTCACTTAATCCCAATTGCCTCACCAAGAAAAAAAAAAGAGTAGTTTGGAAAAAATGGTCTGGTCCTTGGGCTTAGTGTATTCCATAGACTAATCTATGGAATTTAGGGTATAGAATCAGAGAGTTAGAAATAGAATGGATGTTAGGCATAATCTGATGCAACTCTTTTATATATATGGGGTGTTACCTGGAGGTAGTGGTGGTGTTCAGTCATTTTTCAATTGTGTCTGACTCTTCCTGACCCCATTTTGAGGTTTTCTTTTTACATGTACTAGAGTAGTTTCTTTACCATTTCCTTTTCTAAGTCATTTCATAGATGAGGAAAGTGAGCCTGGTCATAACTGATAAGGTTAAAACTTAAATCTCTCTCCTTATAGAAGGCATCACCATTAGGAACTCAGATCATATTTCTTTGATATAGGTGGGAAGTGCCCCTTGGCCAAAGTAATTGAAGAATAACACATGGGAGTGGGAGTGAACTTTATCCTATTTGGACCCAGAGGGAGGGACAGAACAAGGAGCAATGGCATTGGGGAGATGGATGAGGGTGGGGGGGGGACTTGCAACAAGGAACATTTGAGCTTGATGTCAGGAAAAAAAATTCACAATAGTCACAGCAGCCCCAAAGTGGAATGGGTGACCTCAAGAAATGGCAGCTTCTACCTTATGGGCATCTGATTCCCATGGTTGTGGTGAGGATCAAATGAGATGATCATTGTAACGTACATAGTGTGGTAGTTGGCACATAGTAGGTGCTATCTAAATGTTAGCTGTTAAGTGCTGCCCCCAGTGCCTGGAACACTCTTCCTCCTCATCTCTACCTCCTGCTTCCCCAGGTTCCTTCAAGTCTCAGGCTGGAGTTATGTCTTTCCTCATCTCCAATTCAAGCTTCCCTGGTCTCCTTCAGCTAAAGCTCTAAATAGAGAAGAAACTATCCCCAGTTCTCCTTAAACTTAGTGCCTTTCCACTGACTATCCCTAATTTATCCTGTCTTGTTCTTGATTGAGTTTCATTCTTGAAGAGGAGCATGACACAGGAGGTGATGTCATTACTTGCAAGTGAATTGATTTTCAGGGAGGGAGGGCTATGCAAGGTTACCAACCTAACTCTCTGCTCTAGAGCCCTCTGGGTCCAGTGGCAAGATATACATCTGGATGAGTGGAGGTGGTCCCAGATGCAGTGGGAGACCTTGGCCTTCTCAAGCTAAGATCTTTCCCAGGTCTCAGCAATAAATAAATAAACAAAGAAACAAGCAAATAAATAAATGAATGCATAAATGAATAAATAAATAAACAAATAAATAAATAAATAAATGGTTGGGGGGAGAAGGGTAGGGAGGGAGGGAGGGAGGAAGGAAGGAAGGAAGATTCTCAACACTGACTATAACTATTTCATATAGGAGTTAAACTAATGTGAATTAAATGCCAATGTAATATGGCACAATATTGTAATATTACAACAAGCTTAAAAATTACTATAGTCAGCAAATATTTGATTTACTTGAGAAAGAGAGAAAGCTAAAGATAACATTGGTTTGGAGGAGAAATTCCTTTTCAAAATATTATAGAGAATAATAGTATAAAGTTATCAGGAAAATAAAGCTCCATGTGATCCACGGGAAAGAGCACTGATTCTGGAGTCAGGGGACTCAGGTTCAAATGCTGCTTTTAAGGCTTATTACCTATGCTACAATGGACAAAGTCACTCAGCATCCCTGGACCCCAGTTTCCTCATGCACAAAAGGAGGTGAATGGACTGGATGGCCCCTGAGGTCCTGTGCACCGTTAAATCTACATTTCAATGATTCTAAGGATAATTTCATAAAAACCAGTGAGTGGTAGAGGGAAAAACAACCTTATAAACAAATTTTTTGAGACCCAGTTAAGCAAAATACTCTTGAGGACATTTAAATCTCATATAATTCTTTTATGTAAACTGAGGTCTAGAGAGATAAAGAGACTGGGCCAATACCACAAAGGAGACCTTGGCTGATCTTGGCTGCCCCAAGACAGATTGAAATGGAAAGAAGTATGACAAATTGATGAAAGATAGAAAAGATCTGCTCAGACTTTCATACTCAAAGTCCTTGAATGAATCTGTAATTTCATCAATGTGGGGAATTAACTTTAATGGCCCAGATCACAACCATCCATGTCTGCCTGTCTCGTGCTACTCTTGTCCATGTTATTCCATAGGTTTGTTTTTTTGGGACCCCCAAGAATATTGGGGGCTTCCCTCCATGGCTCCAGGGCATCAAAAAGATAATAGTGAAATCCACAGGCTGCCCATTAGTTATCTCTTGTTCTTAGCACTCCATCAGCCTATCTCCTGTTTTAATCTTATTTCTTTTATGAGATACTTTATTCTACTTGTTCTTGATTTCTTGTCTGTAATATATTACAACCTGCTCTTGAGCACATTATATGTGTGTAGTTTTGTGTATCCACTTAATAAGGGCTTTTTTATTCATTTATTCATAATCACTCCAACAAGCTTGCTCTAAGTGCCCACACAGGGAAAAAAAATGGATTAAAGAATGCTTATAGTTAAGACTATGATATGCAGTTTGCCAGACAATTGTAGGCCTCTGTGTACGTGTATTTGTGTATGTGTGTGTAGACAGGCCTGTAGGTTATTTATATACATATACATGCACACATGTATATGCAGGCATAATACACAATGAATATATCCATATATGGACATGCATATATCCATATAGATGTCTATATGTCCATTTGTATAGAGGTATATGTATATAAATCATATATATTCACACAGGTGGATGTAGTGTGTGTACACATGCATATGCATATAAATATATGTATACATAATGTATACAGACATACAAATGTGTGTGCATCTGCGCGCATATAATCATATACATGACGTATTCCATATACATCTGTGTATGGTTCCTCAGACACATGCTAGCTATGTGAGCCTGAGCAAGTCATTTAACCTTCCAGTCTCAGTTTCCTCATCTATAAACTGTAGATAATACTAGCACCTCCTTCACAGGGTTGTTGTGAGAATCAAATGAAGTCATATATGTAAAGCACTTTGCAAAGCTTACAAGTGCTATATAAAGATAGATATTATTAATATATGTATGCATGTATACATACAATAATATCTATCTATATATCATCTATCATCTATCTCTCCATCTATTATCTATCTATCTATAATCTACCTATCACCTAGCTATCATCTCTCTCTATCTCTCTCTATATATCCAACTATCCATCTATTCATCATTTATCTATCCATCTACTATCTGCTATCATCTATCTATCTATCCATCTATCATTTATCTATCCATCCATCCATTTATCTATCTATCTATGTATTTATTCATCTATCTATCTATCTATGGTGCCCAGTTCCCTCACCTTTTTTTCCATGTTTGTGTAGGGTGAGCCAAAAATCAGCAAGAGGTTTCAATATTTAATAACTCCTTTATTTTTTAATTTAATTTACAATACCATAGAATCACATACAGTATATAAAGGAAATGAATTTACACTATGTGTGAAAAATCAAATCTCATAAATGGTGAAAAATGAAGAAGAAATAATTTTCAAAAAGTTATTAAAACATCTTGACTTTTGTCCCACCAGGTATATATTCTTCTCATAAACCTCATTTATGAGAAATAAGTTCCCCCACTCCCTAATTTCTTCCCTACTATATTCCTTCTACCTTCCTTTTTACTTCCTCTTGCAACACCATGAAAACAGAACAAAACCATACCAAGCCCTTTTATTGTCTTTCTTAACTCTCTGACCCTTGAAGACAATGTTGCTCTGATGGGATGCTTTTCTCTTCCCTATTAGAACATAAGCAGATAATTATTTATTCTCCTCCATTTACTTTTCTCAGTTTAGTTCTTGGTTGTAAGATTTTATCTTTTGTCATTTGGAATACCATATTCCAAGATTTTCTCTATTTTTATTTGAGATGCAGCATAGTCTTGTATACTCCTGACTATGGTTTCTTGATACTTAAACTTTTTTTCTTTCTTGCCTTTCATAGTATTTTTTCTTTCACCTGGAAGCTATGAATTTTGACTTTGACATTCTTGGATGTTTTAATTTGGTGTTTCTATCAGGAGATTACTGGTGGATTCCTTATGTTTTCACTTGCCCTTTCATTATAATAGATCTGAGCAGTTTTATTTTAGACTTTTTAAAAATATATGATATCCAGGGTTTTTATTTGATTATGGTTTTCTAGTTTCAATGATTCTTAAATAATTTTTCTTTGACCAATTTTCCAGACCATTTGCTTTTGATAGCAGAATCCTACATTTTCTTTAATTTAAAAAAAAATTGTTCAATTTTATTCTAATCTTTCTAGAAGTCATTCTGTTCCTTTTGCTTTATTCTGATTTTCATGGAGTATGTTGCTTTAGAGAAGATTTTCTATCTTTTATTCCAAGCTATTGTTTTTTCTAGTTCTTTCCTCCAGTGCTCTTATTTCAATGATAATTTCATGTTCTAATCTCTTGGTCCTTTTCTTCCAGACATTCTTGAAGTCTCTTGTAGCCAAATAATTTCCCCTCACCCCTGATTGTCTGCTTGTACCTTTTGTGAAATCACTCTCTTTTGGGTTTATTTCTTGGGAATTTCTTGATTCATTATGTTTATTCCTTATGTTTAGTGAATTCTTACATTTATTCATATCTCTAGCCTTGGTTCCTAGTTGGGAACTTTGTGCAAAGGCCAGACTCTATCCTTTCCCATACTCTTGCATGGCATGGTCAGTCCCTGTTTAGATCAGTCCTTGATTTTCTGGGCTCCATTGAGTAGCTTCCATGTTCTCTAGAATGTTTGTGCTTAGAGAAGTAAGTTCTCAGGGCCCCCTGGACTGTTCTGCATCAGCATACTGAACTTCAGATCCTTCCCTCTCTAACCTTAAACTTCCCTGTGATCTACAGACCTCCTGGAGCACCTCCAGTCAGGGTACTGTGGGCTCCTAGACTACCAGAGTGTACAGCTCACAACACAGCTTCCAACTTCTTGAAGATTTCCCAACAAAGCTCTGCAGGATTTCAACCCTCAAGAGCATCCCTGGTCAGACCCCTGGGGTCTTCAGGTGCCTCTAGAGAGTCCCTCCTCAGGGCACTGGCAGGCTCTGGGCAGATTAGAGGAGAACAAGTTGAGAAAACAGGGTCACAAAAACCTGTAGAGGAGAGAGTGTCCAAGAGAAAGTGGTCAACAGTGACAGATGTTGTAAAGAGGTCAAACAATAGCAGGACTGAGAAACAGCCTTTGGATTTGGTAATTAGGAGATCACTGATAACTTTAGAGAAAGCTATTTCAGTTGAAGATCCAGCTGAGGTGGGACCCTGCATTACAATAAGTTTACAAGAGAATGAGAAGATGAGAAGTAAAAGTACTGCTTGTAGGTCACTTTTTCAAGAAGTTTAGTCACAAAGGAGAAGAAATATATGGGATGAAGGCTAGCGTCTAGGTAGCAGGGAAGTAGCTAGTAGAGAGGGAGAGACTGAAGACCAGTGGGAGTGGGCATGATAGTAAGAGAAAATTTGCTGGAGAGGTCAAGAGGAAGATGGGATTGAAGGTTCATGGAAAACAGTTTGCCTTGGAATGGGAAAGAAGCTACCTCTTTATCAGAAAGGGTCCAAGGTAGAGCAGGCATTAGGAAGGTAGCTGGCAAGCCGCAGCATCTGAAAGGTCCAGGAGCACAGATGATTGCAATATATGGAAGACCTTAGGACACAATGGCAGGTGACATAGAGGGGATTTGCCCAACACCAGTGGGAAAGGGGGAGGACTGAATGTCCAAATGGGCTCCTGGCTTCTCTCCAAGGAGTAGGGTTAGGAGAGCTCAATATCTATGTTGGCAGGGGTGGGGCAATGAAGTGGAAATAGTCATGGATGTCTTGCATGCTTATCATATACTATGCTAAAACTGTAGATCAAATCTAATCATGGCTATTATTGATCTTAACTGGAAAATAACTGCACCCTGCCTTAATTATAAGCAGGGAAACTTGCTATGTGACTCTGAATTTCAGGAACTTCTTAATTTCTCATTAGCTACCTTTTATTCTACTAAAGGTATTGAGACTTAAAAGTCAGCAACTCACATCATGAGGAGAAAATGCCAATGCACTGTCTTAGGAAAGCTCAGTGTAGCATATTCAAATTTTAAAGTGGTTCCTTGTAGAAAGAGATGATCAGAAAGGTTGAGGAGACATTCCCCTCCCCCCATTCATCTGCTTCTTTTCTTCAAATGGGAAACTTTTCAGGCTATTAGAATATAAGTCTGGCTATTATAAGAAAGAAGGAAGGAGGAAAGAATGAAAGGAGAGAGGGAAGAAGGGTGGCAGGGAGGAAGAAAGGGAGGGTGCAAGGGAAGGAAGGAAGGAAGGAAGGAAGGAGGGAATGAGGGGAGGAAAACTGGTAGCCAGGTAGGAGTATTTTGGATTGAAAGTCAGCTTGGATGGTGATTGAGTTATAGAACACTTGACAAATCCTTTCTGGGAACAGTACTATTGATTAAAAAAAAACTGTTCTCAGACCAGAATTGGAAAGGAAATACTGAGTGGATAGGGGGGAGAGGGGAGAATACACAAACAACTGTGATGTAAAGAAGCGACATTTTGACATTTACCCATGATTAAATAGAACTGTAAGTTTTGTCCTAGCACACCTATGGAAGGTCAGACCCAGAACTGACAAAACAGCTTAATGCAGTGTTCCTTTCGCTCACAGCAAACTCCTCTGACCATTCATTGCAAATGCTTGATGACATTAGAGCCCCTATTACTATTCATCCCTGAATCCACATGGATAAGAATACAGGGGTGACAAAAATTTTCTTGTAAAAATCATAGCTGAGTTGGCAAAGCAATGGCTTAAAGTACCTGCCTTTATTTCCCAAGGTGAAGTTATTTGCAAAGCTAAATACAGTGGTTTGAATGGGGACCGTTGCTGGGACATATTCAGGGGCATGCTTGAAAATGCTTTAACAAGTGGATCTCCAAAAAAAATTACTCACAAAACTCTCTTAAGTTTTATTCATGTTATTAACATTTTCTTGATATGTTTCCTTTGCTGCCATTACCAACACCTTTTCCTCCCCTGACATTTAGTCTCTCCAAACACATCACCCAGCCGAGATCCCAGCGGCTTCAGCCGCCTTCCTCCAGTCCGTTTTCCCCACTTTTCCCAAGGTGTTCCATGCCTGGCTCCCAGGTTTCCTCTCCATCCCAAATCTTGCCCTTGGACTAGGGGACACCAACATACATGTTAGTGAGTGTTCTCTCAAATAGTTTCCCAGTTCCTCAATCTCCTCAAATCCCATGACACTACACGCAGGGAGAGTCATACCCTTGCCCATGCCATCACCCAGATGTAATCCACTTCTGTCATCAAGAATCTGGAAATCTCTCTGTCTGCCCATGACCTTCTAGAATTCCATTTTTCTCTGTTTTTTCCTCTTCATCATGACTTCCAGTCAAGTCACTTTGCCCCTCAGCATCCTCCCAGGCTCCGGCTGCACTTTTCTCTTTTTCCAGTCTTGACCCCATAGTTAACCAGTCCAAAACAACACTTCCTTCTCTACTCTTGAATCTCTTGTTTGCTGAGACTTTCACGGTTTGTGATTTGCCACACTCCAGCCCTTGATCATTCTTACCATCTACCTCCTCTGTTCCTACTCACATGTGACCAAACAGAGCCAGAAGGATTCACACAGTAGTGCCAACTGGACCCACTACCAATTTATTTGGGTAAATCTCTACTGTGCCTTCCCTGCTACAAGGCAATCCTCTTACTTCTGCTCTTATTGGAATTCTTTTTGCAATCCTCTCAGCAGCTCTTCCAAAGAATGTCTTTTCCCCTTAAGCCTCCAATGGGCTTGCAGCACCTGTTGCAACTGGCTCCAGCACACCCCAGGAATATTTAAAAGGCAGTCCCCTGAAGCCCTCACTTTTCTTAAGGGAACACCCTACTCAATAGTATTGCCCTGGACCCATTCCCTGTACTATCATAACCTTTCCAACATAGATGACAAGCAAAGGACTGGAGTGAGTTGAGAGAGAAACACTCAATGGGAGACTAAGTGGATTCCTCCTTAGAACCACTTTTGAAGGCCTGTTCTTTTCTGGAAGAGATGTTGACTCAAGATCCACTGTGGATGTTATTCTCAGGTGAAAAGGGCAGATTGCAGAGGGCTCAGGTATGAGACTTTCATTACTCACATCCCTCAAACCTGTTCCTGAGTGTTTATTGTTAACTTTTCAGTTGAAGATTTTATACCTCAGAAATCACAACAGAACAGAGCTTGATATGTTGTTTATAGATTGACTGGACTTAAGAGAGGGAAAGAAAAAATGTTATCCAGGCTGATTAGAATTAAAAGTATATCATAGGTACTTTTTGGGGGGAAAAGCCAGTTATTAAACATTTACCCGAATACCATGACCCAGAATAAAACCTTCTCACTGTTAGTGACTATTTGTGGTCAGTTTGAATGCCAGAGAACAACATGAACATTTCTACTCAGTGGCAGCAGTCTAGTAGTGCCAAATTTTTCACATGAAAATTTCTAACAGTACTTGATCAGGACTCAGTAATACAGAAGATATCAGCACATCAATACTGACATGCAGAATTCAATAAGCCAGAAAGTAGCAGTCAAGCAAGCAACAAATGAAGTTGGCAAAATTCCACCAAGGGTAATGACTTGTACAGTACAAAATGAGGTATAAAACAACATACAAATAATTTAGTTTAGGTTCCTTCTAAAGGAGAACCGCTCCAGGTCCAAGTACAACACCCCTCCCTTGGAATTGATCCCCAGACTTCTTGGCTTCTGAGGGTGCCAGGCTGGCAGCAACATCCTGCCTGGGATCTTGACTCCTCTGTCCCTGTGGCTCCAACCCTTAGAACAGGTAAGAATCACCTCGAGAACCTGAAACTGAGGACAAAACAAAATGGAACAAGATGACGCCCCCAGCCACACCACAGGTGTGGGGGGAAGAGTATCCCACTCCCTCTCTCCTCCTGGTGCCCTTCATGATTGAACAGTGCTCTTTACTCTCTGGGCACCACAGGAAAGAAAAGGTATTGGCTATTTTGTTGATTTGATTTTCAGCCTTCGTTTTAATCAGATTAGTTAAAAGTTTGTGAATTTTATTAGTCTTTTCAAAGAACCAGTTGTGATTATATTTATAATTTCTATGAGTTTTTTATTTCTTATTTATCTATTTCTCCTCTACTTTTTGTCATCTAGTCTTTTGTGCTTATCTTAGGTTTGTTTCTCTGTTGGCTTTCTGATATTTTTTAAGATATTCATTAATATTCTTTTTTATATTTTGTTCATGTATGTTTGAAGAGAGAGAATTTTTCTCTTGAGAACTGCTCCTGAATCCCAGAAGTTTTGGTATGTTGTTCCATTATTGTAATTTTCTTTAACATAATTATTGTTTCTATGATTTGTGTTTTTTGCCCACTCAGTTTGCTGTTGTTGTTCAGTCATTTTCAGTTATGTTTGACTCTGTGACCCTATTTGCAGTTTTCTTGGCTAAGAAACTGGAGTGGTTTGCCATTTCCTTCTCTAGCTCATTTGACAGATGAGGAAACTGAGGCAAATAGGGTTAAGTGACTTGCCCAGGGTCATATAGCTAGTAAGTGTCTCAGGAAGATGATGCTTCCTAACTCCAGGACTGGCACTCTATCCATTGTGTCACCTATCTGCCCCACTCATTATTTAGGATTTCATTAAGTCTTTATTTGTATCTGTGTCTTTTGTTTATGTTCCCTAAACTGATTAGTATTTAATTTGTAATAGAGTCCATGAATGCAGTGTTTACTATTTTTGCCTTTTACCTTTGTTTGCAATATCTTTGCACCTTCATGCAGGTTTTATAAAAGTTTCACATGATTCTGAGAAATATGTATACTCTTTAGTAATCCCATTTCAAAGATGCTATTAGTCTTTTAGTTCTAGTTTCTCCAGTAATTTGGTCAGTTCTACATTTTCCCTTTTGTTTATTTATCTGCCACCCTCTCCTTTCCCTGGGGCTAGATCTCAAAGTCACTTCAAGCCTCCTCCCATGATAGGCAATTCATATCTCACCGGCCTCTAACTTTTGAGGGGACAGAACTGGCCCTTGTTCAATGCTGGGGTCTTTCTCTCAGGCCTAATGGACTCATATCCTGCTACAGGCAGATGTTTCTCAGTTCTCTGGCTGAGCTCTTTTGACGCATAGGACCTTCCAAACTGCTAAGACTAACCCTGTTTTCCAGTCTCCCTGACAGTCATGGTCCAGGCATGTTACCTTCTAGTCATTTTCCCTTTCTATTCTTCTGGGGCTCCAAACTTTATGACACCATCAGATATCATCCCCTCTTAACCCACATTCCATGAAGGGAATTACTGAATTTATCCCTAGAAGCTGAGAGCTGAGGCTACATTTGAATAAAAGATTTAGAATTTCAAAAGTCTTCAGATTCCAGCTCCTTCATTTTACAAAGCCCAAGGAGGTAGGGGCAATGACTTACCCAGAGTCACACAGGCAGTGATGTAGAATAGGGCTTCTTAAACTTTTTCCACTCATGACCCCTTTTCACCCAAGACATTTTTTATGTGACCTGGATATATGCCAAATTTTTTGTGACCTCCACATTCAGTTACCCTACATGGGGTTGTGACCCACACTTTAAGAAACTTTGATTTAGAAGAAATGGGATTTAAATCAGGTTTAACAATCTAAAGTGCTTTCCCTTCTATCAGGGCTATTTTTCCTAACTTGGTGGGACCTCATTAGGAAGAATTCCATATGCATATTTAGTACCTCTTGATCAGCTCTCAAAGTCCTTCTTGCCTTTGTTGGGTAAAATCAGCCTGCTAAAGCTGATCAGGTGTAATTAGGCTATAAGAACCTATGTCATCAGGAATTACATGTAATCAGAGATGCTGGGTTATTTGTGGAATAGGTCAAAATGTTTCCAAACCACCTTCTTCAGAGGTAAGAGGACACTTTTCCCCTATCCTACCCCCACTCCTATTTCTACCCTCAGAGAGGCTTTGCACTCAGAAGGTGGCACTATGCTGACATCAGTGATGACTTTCCTGGGCTGGGGTGAGGGTGATGATGTGGGTAAAAGTGATGCTGTGAGTATAGCTTTAGGTGTATGGGTATGGGTGTAGGTGTGAATATTTGGGTGTGGGTGTATGGTGTGAGTGTAGGTCTAGGTGTTAAGTGTGGATGTGGGGGGGGCAGGAATCACCTTCAGGTGAGCTGGATGGAAGTCTTTACAGAGCAGAAGAAAACTGTTCCTTTCTCTGTACATAGGACTAATGAGCTATTTGGTAATTCTACCAGGCTGATGACACTTGACTAATAGTCCACATTAACAGGGGTACAAAAGTAGGATTGAGAGCAATTTATGTTTTTTACCAGTATATTCCCATTCTCACAACATCCTTCTCACCTGAACCTGTATCACAGTTCTCTACTTCATATATAAGATCATAGAACAGAATTGGGAGAGCACCTTAGAATTGAGAACAGGAGAACATTGCACAGAGAATAAGCACTAAAAAGGGTGAGCTGTCATTCAGTCATTTTTTTAACTGTGATCCAATTTGGGGTTTTCTTGGCAAAGATACTAGAGTGTGGGGTAGCTAGATGGCGCAGTGAATAGAGCACCGGCCCTGGAGTCAGGAGGACCTGAGTTCAGATCCGACCCCAGACACTTAACACTTACTACCTGTGTGACCCTAGGCAAGTCACTTCACCCCAGTTGCCTCACAGAAAAAAAAAAAAAGATACTAAAGTGGTTTGGCATTCCTTCTCAAGTTCATTGACAGATGAGGAAACTGAGGCCAGAAGGGTTAAATGACTAGCCCAGGATCAAACAGTAAGTTCCTGAGGTGAGATTTGAACTAAGGTCTTCCTGACTCTAGTCCTTGCACACTATGCACTGGGCCACCTACCTACCAAAGACAGTAAACTAGAAACCAAATTTAATGTCATCAGTATCATTGAGATTTGGTGAAATGGGATACATGATTGCAATATAGCCAAGGAAGGGGATGTTTTATTGACAGAATCACAGACTACCAGTGCTGGAAAAGATCTCAGAGGTCATCTAATCAAACCTCTACCCAAATAGTGATGCCTAAAAGCAATTGACAGTTTATTAGGGTTATATAGTACACCAATGAAGACAATTCAACCCTAAATTTACAGATTGGGTGTACTTTATGGGAGTGAACCAAAAATAATGGGAAAGTGTAAGATGAGGCCTTAGTTAGTGCTCACCCCCCCATTCTCATGGTTTTGTCAGGGTCTTTAAGATTAGGTTTACCACCACCTTTCTTGGTCCTGATCAATGTTCCAATGTCAAAATCCTGCTAGGCCAGGCCTTGTGGTCGCTCACTCCCACACAGCCGGCACCCCATGGTCAGGTCTCTGTCTTTGCTCTAGGGCATGAGAACCATTCACTCTAGCCCCCTGAAATCACTGGCCTCCTTTCCCTGTTATACTTGGCAAATTTTCTCCTATCACACTCACTCTCTACTTAGACAACTATTTTCTCACTTCACCAACAGAGTCAGTCTTTCTGAACACAGACACTTCCTGATCTCTGTAAATGTTCCTTCTTTTCCCTCATGAAGGCATCCCTCTATTATTCTTCTAATGGTAATTTCTCTAGGGCATAGTGGGGAGGGAGAGAGAAAAACAAAAGTGCCCAGCAGGGAACAAAAGCAAACTTAGAAGGAAGCACAGAAAAGCAGGGTAGCTTTGAAAACAAAGTATAGTATTTAATACATAGTTTTTCAAAAATAGCGGCCCAATGAGAAAAATAAAGGCCAGAAAAGGGACTTGCTCGTGGTCACACAGGTGGTAAATAAAAGAATCTAGTCCCTTGGCTCCAAATCTAGCACTCCCTATACTGGTCATACTAGAGAACTGGAGAGAAATGCTCCACGTGGACTTCTCTCCCTTCTCCCACTGTTCCCACAAATTAGTTGTTTGGGGATAACATTTCCAATTAGTTCTGGCCAATTAAATTTTCTGCTTTACTGAAAACTAACCAGTAAATTAAGGTCATTTCATTCAATCTATCCTGAAGCCTGAGGCTTAGGGTTAACTGGTATATATTGAATGAAAGAATATTTACAAGATTACACACCTTCATATGTTGTTGCTGTTGGGCGTTTTAGTTGTGCCTCTTTCTGAACTCATCTGGGATTTTCTTGGCTGAGATACTGGAGTAATTTGCCATTTCTTTCTCCAGCTCATTTTGTAGAAGAGGAAACTGAGGCAAATAGGGTTAAATGAATTCGTCAGGGTTACACAGATAGTGTCTGGGGTCAGATTTGAACTCAGGTCCTCCTGACACCAGGTATGGAGTTCTATCTACTGAACCTATATACTGTCCTGCACGTTCACATAGCACTTAATAATTATAAGAGCTTTTATAAGGGAACATCTTGGTAAACTTAAAAACCTTTAACAATACTAGCATAAGGTTGAAAATCTTATGGGAAATCACAACAAAAAGTAGAAAGGAAAGGGGCCTTGCAGTATTAAATCTCAGACTACATTGTTACTTATGAAGCAGTAATTATCAAAACTATATGGCAATAGTTTAAAAAAAAAAAAGGAAATTTGGTCATTGAACCAGACTAGGTACACAGGATCTAAAAGGAAATGGAGATTTCCTTCTAGTGTTCAATAAACTCAAGGACTTCAACTATTGAGGTAAGGGCTCATTATTCTACAAAATCTGCTTGGAAAAATGTAGAAGACAATCCAGTAGAAATTACGTTTAGATGAGCATCTCACACCATAATCCCCAAAAGCTCCAAATAGATCTATGATTCATGATCAACATAAAGGATTATATCATAAATTAAAGGAATAAGAAAGGAGATCTCCTCTATAATTATGGATATGTGAAGAGTTCTCTACCAAACAAGGGTTAAAGAGGGTCACAGGAGATTAGATAATTTTATCATGTGAAATTAATAATTTTTGCATAAACAAAATCAGTAGAGTTAAAATTAGAAGGGAACCAAATCAATCACAGTTAATAAGATCTGATATACAAGATGTAGCTACTCCCTCTACCAAAGGATTTAAAGCTGCTGAGAGGAAACCTGTTGGACGGAACAGAAATATTCTGTTGACTTTTATCCATTGATCAGAAGGAATTATGTCATAAAGAGCCAATGTTACTGTCTCCTTGTCGTAAATGAGAAGTATTATGAGAGGCAAGATGTGTGTAGGCATGGAGACAAACTCAGACATCCTGTATTTGAGTTTTGAGAGAGAATTGAGCAAGTATGGAGGTAAATGGGGCAGCTGTCACATCAGTAGCACCTAGGCATTGCTACCACTGCCTTTGCCTACCCCAAGCAGGGCTTCAGCCTGACACCAAGATGAGTGGCCTTTCTAGGCAGGCCAGTTATTGTGGAACTTTCCATTCAGGAGAACTGATGATGCCAAACAATAATTTTCCCTGCCCCTTTTTCCTTCTGTCCCAACTTGGGAGAAGAGATGTCAAATCCAAAGTGTGAGGCTTATCTAAAGCTTATTTACATTTCTGTTGAATTAGTATTTAAAGCTGGCAATAGATGAAAATGTGGTTGTTCACAGTCATTCTGATTTACTCAGGGTGGATGAAAGTGAAGGGCATTTACTGCTATGAGAGAGACAGACAGACACACAGAGACAGAGACACAGATACAAAAAGAGAAAGAGAGACAGAGTAAGAGAGGGAGGGAGGGAGAAGAAGAGAGAGAAAAGCAGAGAGAGAAGGGGGAAGGAGGTAGAGAGGAAAAGAGGGAGGAAGAGAGAAAGAAGGGAGGGAGAAAGGGAGAGAAAAAGGGAGAAAGCGATAAATGCAGAGAGAAACAGACAGTGAAAGACACAGAGACATAGAGTCAGAAACAGAGACACAGAGAGACACAGAGAGACACAGATAAAAACAAAATGACTGAGAGAAAATAGATTTACTATTGGGAATAACTGGAATCTTTTCAGCTAGGAAATCTGAAGTGATAGGAAAAAGAATCTTATTGTTTTATATTCTATAACTTCCCAAAGTAGGGATAAACATGTAAATTCACTTTCTCCTTGGCAAAGTTGAACCCAGAAGTGGTTTCTATTTTGTAGGAAGGTTTGGTGAGCTGTTTTGATAGCTGGCATGACATTTCTCATTGTTCTCCTCTACATATTCAAAGATACCTTTTTTTTTTTGTTTTTTTGTTTTTTTGTTTTTTTTTTTTTTTTTTTTTTTTTTTTTTTTTTTTTTTTTTTTTTTTTTTTTTTTTTTTTTTTTGCGGGGCAATGGGGGTTAAGTGACTTGCCCAGGGTCACACAGCTAGTAAGTGTCAAGTGTCTGAGGCCGGCTTTGAACTCAGGTACTCCTGAATCCAGGGCCAGTGCTTTAACCACTGCGCCATCTAGCTGCCCCCCAAAGATACCTTTTCATAGGTATAACTGTATTGTTACCAAAAGTCACTCAACTCTATATTTTCTTGGACCCATCATATCAATGCTAGACATATGCCTCAAGAGATAAAAGAAATAGGAAAAGGACCCAGATGTACAAAACTATTCATAGTGTAAGGGGCTAAAATTCTAGCTATACTGTCTAAAATTATCTAATGAATAGTCGCCAATAAATTATAAGCTTTAGCAAGAGACTTTTAAGCCTGTATTAAGGAGAATAAGAATTTGGTGAAGAGAGAGAGAAAGAGGCCTAGATTCAGCTGTCTATCTCAGGAAGCCCACATTTCTGCTCTACTCTCCATGAGAGTCCTGACGAAAGAGCAAGAACCACCCCTTCTTCATCCCACAAGCCTCCTGTGAAACTGGGAACATCCCATCCACATGCACACACATCTCCACGCTAATTAGCTGGTAGCTTTGATTGACAGTACCCACTAGCAAATGTCACTTCCTGACACCAAGGAAAGGCCGCATGGCTTGCCCTCAGATGCCTTCTCCTCCTGGCAGAGCTTTCCTACAGTAACTCTCCAGCAGGTGGCATCACTCCAATTGTTAAAATAGCAATACTTTTTGTTATAGCAAGTAACTGGATGATACCAAGGGGATGCCCATCCACTAGGGAATGGTTGAAAAATTAAGGTATATAAATGTAATGTAATATCATTATACCATAAGAACTAATAAAAGGGAAGTATTTAGACATGAGGAGAAATGTATGAATTAATGCAAAGTGAAGTGAGCAGAACCAGAACAATGTTGGAAAGACAAACCATTTTGAAATCTGATTAATGCAATGCCCAATCATATTTTTAGAGCACTGGCAAAGCATGCTGCCTATTTTCTGACAGAGGTAAAGCAGGGCATGGTCACTGTTTCAAGTTGTTTTCATTAACTAAGTTAATTTGTTATAAGGGAGGTGTTTTATAGGATGGAGAATAGCCAAGAGAGGGTAACTTTATAATCACTATAGTGCTTATTTAAAAAAAAAAAGAAATACAGAAAAGCAGTTTATAAGTATGTACAGGACAACCCAGAGGAGTATACAAGGAAATTTGGAGAGACAGGCAAGTAAGATGGCTTTGGAAGTAATACTGAATTTGTTATCTACTGTTAAAAATAAGCTATATATAACAGAGATTCACAATTTCACATATAATTCTTTTTTGTTCTTTTTATATGGAAATATTCAGTTTCACTAAATTTAAGTTCATAATATGCAAAATACTATTTTCGAGGCAAGAGGGAACTAACATTGGCAATCAAGAGTCAAGATGCAGAAAAGAGCAGACCAGGGATCCTAGCTATAATAATAAAAAGTGCTACATCCAAGGGAAGGATCATGAGGACTCCATAAAGAGAGAAGGGATCTTGGGTCCTGATAGTACAGTACTGCTTCACTACTACTGTACTCTGAGTCTCAGTCCATCATTTGTGTTAGGCAGCTAGATAGTGTAGTGAATAGAATACAGGACTTAAGAAGACATATGTTCAAGTTCTGCTTCATGCTCTTACTAGTTGTGTGGCTCTGAACAAGTCATTTAACCTCTTTGAGACTCAGTTTCCTTATCTGTAAAGTGGAAATAATAATAGTACACAAAGTTTTTGTGAGGATCAAATGAAATTACCTATGTAAAGCACTTTGCACATCTTAAAACACAATATAAATGCTTATAACCACTATAATTATCAGAATAGTAATAACAGTAATGCTTATTATTATTATTGTAATTATTATGAGAATATACCACAGGTTTATGGGGAAATGTTTTATAGCTACTGTTTTTACCATTCCATTTTCATAGTTATTGTGTTGTTTGGTTTTTTTTTTTAGCTAATTGTATCTACTGGCTGATTGTTAACGCAAAGCACATCAATAGGGGATCATGATCAATAGTTTTATTAATACACACTCAAAGGGTTCTATAGAATTTAGGAGTGGCAGCTACCCTCTGAGAACTCTGTTCAAGAGTGGTAGTAATATTTTGGGAAATAAACCAGAGGAGAAAGGACAGAAGGAGAAAAGGAGATGGAGGAAGGGAAGAAGGAAGAAAGAAAGGTAGAAAGAAAAGAAAGAAAGAAAAAAGTGAAATAAAGAAAGGAAGGAAGGATCGAAGTAAAGAAAGAAAAAAGGAAGAGTAAAAGTAAAGGTAGCAGATCAATCTGTAATGGACATAGAACAAAAGTAATTTCTTATTTGCTTATTTATTAACTTATTTAATTTTTACATTGTTAAATGCTTTTACCTCTATTAAATGCTTGTTAAATGTTTATAGTTTTTATAAAGGTTTTTACCTCTTATTAGAAATATTTATTTGCCTTTGTTGACATATATTGTGTATAATTTTTTTAAAGTTTTAAGTAATTCATGATCTTCCAATCAATGATAACAAAATAAATATCAAATATCAAAAAATCAAAAGAAAATAATGGATTTTAGGGTAAAAACCTGTTGAAAGAATGAAATACAAAAACTGACTCCCTAAAGTATAAGTGGCCTATGGAAAGGATCCCTGGTTGGGAGTTAGGAAGCATGGGCTTCCAGCCTGGCTACTAACTTGCTATATGTCCTGTGTTGAGTCATATCCCCTCTTTGGGCCTCAGTTTTTTTCATTTGTAAAATGGGGACAATAATTCCTTTCCCCTCTACCTCATGATGTTCATAAAATAATAATGTATAGCAGATTCTATGTAGTCCACACTCTCAAATTCTATTCTCATCAGCAGGTCAGATCCCCGGATATCAAATAGCTATAACTCCCCTCAGGATCCTAGGGGGGCAATCCTGAGGAGTTGGACATGGTTTTCTAGTATTGTTGTTCATGAGCCCCCATTTAGTGTGATTCCCACTTGTTGATTTCTACTTAATATTGCCTCAATATCAATTAACTAGTTCACACCAATTAGTTTTTACAAAGGGATATTTCCTGAAAAGGCATAGAAAAGATAGATAAAAAACATCACAAATTGGGATTAAACTGTCTCCTACTCTGGTAAGAGACACTGGTTCCTTAAAGTTGTGTTTATAATACATTCCCACCCAACCAAGCTCAATTAGGGGAGTGACATAGCCAACAGACAAGTTGCTCCCTTGCTTGCAAGACATATTGTTTCTGTTGCTGGAGTAGGTCAAGCAGCTCACTCCTCAGGGCTGACTCCTTATTAGACCCAGTCTTTGCCAGCTCTGACTGTTGCTCTTCTGACCTTTCAAAGCCCACAAAGTAATTTCTGATACTCACTCAGTTAAGGTAAAAAAATATAAACACCACAGAAACAAAAGAAATAAAGGCACCATATGTTCACTAACACATGAGGTTGGCCCCCACCAGGAGGCTTATTATTATTTTTTTTTTGGTGTGAGGCAATTGGGGTTAAGTGACTTGCCCAGGGTCACACAGCTAGTAAGTGTTAAGTGTATGAGGCCAGTTTTGAACTCAGGTCCTCCTGAATCCAGGGCCAGTGCTCTATCCACTGTACCACCTAGCTGCCCCAACACCAAGAGGCTTATAACAGTTTTTGCCTCACTCACTCACCACCAGGAATGAGACAGTTCATCTGTTCAAGCCTTTTGTGTCCACACAAGCTGCAGTTCATCAGTTAATAGTTTTCATATCATCGTGCAGTAAGTCTAAAAGAAAGTTGAGAAGATATTTATGTATGCTCAGAAGTAGAGAGGGAAAAAGCCCCTCCATTATACCTTATGGGAAGCAGGTTTGACAAGCTTCCACATGAGCTGGCAGCAGAGCATACTGTATATTCTCTAGAAACTGGGACCTCCTTGGTTAGTTCTCCCATTACAATAGGATTTAGAATGAGAAACAAGCTTAAAAAGCATCTAATCTAATTCTCTTATTTTACAGATGAGAACACTATCAGAGAGGTAGAATGATCGCCAAGTTCAAGCATTATATACATGCTAGCTATTCCTATTATTATTATTAAGCTATTAAACAGTAGCATGAATATTTGGACCCAATTTTAGAACTCTAAATCATGTGCTTGCTTACTACACCCAAGGACTGCATCCAAGGACTGTACAATTTCAAAATCTAGATGATTATAATGGTTACATTGTTTGAAGAGAGTTAATTCTTGGGAGTTTTCCAATGGAGTCTGTACTCCAGAAAAATGAGTCCCCAAAGGGGGGGAAAAAAGGAAGAGTCCCTGGGAAAAAAACTTATTTAACATTTCAATGAATCTTGTGGAGAGCCTTCTCTTGACACTATGGCTGTCCTAGCAAAGGAGAGTCAGGGTACTTTACTAACACTGATTTCTTTCTTCTATGCCTACTCCCCTCCTCCCAAACCACAGCACTTCCTGATGCTTCTGTGGTTTCCATTTGCATTGTTTTAATCATTGTTTATACTGTTTTCCTGGCTCTGCTTCTTTCACTTTTCATCAGTTCCCAAAAGTCTTTCCATAATTCTATATATTTATTTTAATCATTGCTTTAATATTATAAATATAAATTTATATAATTATATAATATCTAATAATATTATATATAATACATAATAAAATAATATAAATAATATTCATTATTTTCATTGTCACAGTTTGGCCAGTTCCCATCCATAGGCATCAATTTTGTTTCCAATTCTTTGCTGCTTCAAAATAATATTGCTATGAATTTTTCCAAGCTGTTCTTGTCAAATAGGGAGTTCTTTGTCTAACAAAAAATTAGTGTTTTTATGTCCTCAATCAAAACCGATGGAATGACATAGGTTTGTTATTCCTTGGCTGGCTGAAGGATCAGCCACATCCATGATGGCCTTTGAAAAGCAGTCTTAGCTGCTCTAGAATCAGTTGAGACAGGAAGAACTCTAGCAGTTGAAAGAAGAGTCAGCTATGCCAGAGGAGACCAGATCTTGAGAGGGAAAATCTCTTTGCCTTTTCCCTTGCACCCCTTCTGGAATCCTGTTGTGAGTAAGAGGGGATTTCTCTCTCTGTCCCTCCCCTTAAAGGCAGCAGAAGCAGAGCATTCTACCTATTAAGAGTTATCACAGTCAGCATTAAACAGGTCCAGAGTTCATCTGCAGCACTGAGTTGAAGGGCAAAGAGGAACAAATCCAAGGAGCCTAGTAGAGCAAAAACACATGGCAGATAATTCTATTCATGAGGAGCAGCATGAAGAAATCTTGAGAGGAAAAAAAGATGTCTGGACCCTCTTATGTCAGAGAGAAGGGAAAGGCAGTATGCCCAAGGACACACAGGTAGAAAGGGTTATAAAGCCAGGATTCAAACTCAGATCCTTTGACTCCAGTTCTTGCACTTGGTTTGGTGGGATTTAGTTTCTTAGAAGCCAAAAGGTATCATTCCAAAACAGTCTTTGTTTTTGCATGTGTGGTTTTTATTTTATTTTGTTCCCAAAGAGGAAAAGAGAGGAGGAGAAGGGAGAAACCAACACATTTCGTTCCTATTTGGAGAAGATGTGACTTAGATAAGAGATCCTACCAAAGGGCCTTGGGGTGTTTAGGTAATAGTTCATTATGGGTGATCAGTGAAGCTTGGTTGCCAAAGACTTTAATGTTCTTTTAGGCTAAATCAATAGAGATATTTAACCCCAAACACAACAAGTAAATGTCTCACTGTCTTCTGCCTGAGGCAGACTCCTTCTGCAGTGTTTGTATATACAGATCTGGGCACCATATTATACAAAGAACAACGGATTCTGATGAATGTACAAAACCAGCTCCTTGTCTCTGGAAAAGTAGCTAAGATGGGGAGAAGATTCAAAATTAACCAAAAGAAGAGAAGAGAGAAACATTTATTAAACCAAATCTTATCTTATTTGATCTTCACAACAACCCTGAGAGGTTGTTTGTACTTTTATTACCTCCCATTTTCCAGAGGGGGAAACCGAGGGAGAGGTGAAGTGACTTGCCCAGGTTCCCATACCTAGTATCTGAGGCCAGATTTGAACTCATGTTTCCTTGATTTTTGGTGCAGTGCTCTATCCACTATACCACCTCACTGCCTCTAAGAAGACTCAAGACTAGCCAAAAAAATTAGAGCTATTTGGTCTGGACAAGAGAAGATTCAGAGGAAACTTGATTCTAGTCCTCAAGTATTCAAAGGGCTGTTATGCACAATAAATAGTGTGATCCTAATGCCTTGTTTTGCTTGGCAGAACTGGAAAGCAGAACTACAACCAATGGGTGGAAGTTAGAGGGAGGGAAATATCAACTCATTACAGGAAAGACCTTAAAAACCAGATCGGTACAGTGGAAAGAGTACTGGTTTTGGAGTGACAAGATTTGGGTTCAAATCCAGACTCTAAAGTTTACTACCTCTGTTAGCTTGGGCAAATCACTTGACCTTCTGAGATTGGATTTTCTCATTTTTAAAATGAGGGGGTTGGACTAAGTGGCCTCTAAGTTCCCTTCCAGCTCTAGGACTGTGTATGACCTCAGTAATTCTTGTTATCCTTTAATAGAATAGCTACTTCTGGAGATACTAAGTTCCCTGTCTCTGAAACTGTTTCAGCAGAAATTAGATGGCCACTTCTCTGGTATATTATAGCAGAGATTCTTGCCCAGGTATCAATTGCATCACATGATTTTTGAGGTCCCATGCGACTATGATTCTGTGGTCCTCATCTTTCTTCTGTTCCTACGCAAGTAAGTGGCAAGGGACTAATCCATGCATACTTAGACTAGACATGTGGTGTGGCCCTAATTCTTTTTTCTTTTTGTGGGGCTATGAGGGTTAAGTGCCTTGCCCAGGGTCACACAGCCAATAATTGTCAAGTGTCTGAGGCCGGATTTGAACTCAGGTACTCCTGAATCCAGGGCTGGTGCTTTATCCACTGCACCACCTAGCTGCCCCCTGTGGCCCTACTTCTTAAATCTCACAGAGTCTGTAGTAAAGTAAGGATGAGAATTATAGAAACTTATCCCCTTGGGAAAAAAAGACCCAGACTTTCAACCCAAGGGTAGGTTAACTATAAAAGTGATATTGAGAAATGTAGGTGATATTAAAAACACAAGAGATCTATTGACTTTTTTTAGGTGAAAGACAGTTAAGTCCAAAAGCCACTTTGAAAGGTCGCTGTCTACCTCACCCTGACCCATGTCATCCATTGGATGACATGTCCATCATTGAGCTATGTGAGCAAAAAAGATCAGTCCATAAAGTTCTGAATTTAGTAACCACATACTAATTTCCTTCTTTCTTCTTCTTTTTTTTTTAGTGATTTAATTTGGGTTAAGTGACTTCCCCAGGGTCACACAGCTAGTAAGTATTAAGTGTCTGAGGCCAGATTTGAACTCAGGTACTCCTGACTCCAGGTCCAGTGCTCTATCCACTTCCCCACCTAGCTGCCCCTCCTTGTTTCTTTTTTTTTAGTCTGAGAGTTAGAGAGATATTTTATTCTTTGAAATACCAACATTTTCACAGAGAGCATTCAAATACTTCTTTAATTCACAGGCCCCCCAGACTGCCCTATCAATTATAGACCAAAGGGAATATCACCCCCATTTAGGTAACCAGCGAGGGACAGTACTAGGTCCTGGTGGGGTCTATCAGGGTTTGACACAGCCTCTTGGAAAAGGATCAACCTCATTAAGACAAGACATACATATTCTCCAGAGGTGCAGGTCCTTTCTATCTTTTAGGATGCCCACCCCAGGTCCTTTAGCTAAAAGCAGCAAGATAGGCTAGAAGCAGCACAAGGTAGGAGGAAGAGGGCTACACTTGCAGCCAGAAAACTCTGGTCTGAGTCCTGTCATTATCACCAATGGACTGGTCACCCACGTGACCTTGGACAAATCACTCTCCTCCAGTTTTCTCCTCTGTAAAATATGGGTAATTCTTGTTCTAGATACTTCCTAGTTTTGCTGTGAAGAAGGTGCTTTGTAAATGGCAAAGCACTATAGAATTGTGACTAATTCTTATGAATAAATATACACGGAATTGAAATGAATGCAAGCCCTCAGAGAGCAAACTTCACCATCTTCTTTTGTGTAAGAAGCACATTAAAATAAGATCCCCAAGATCCAAAGTATAGTTTATATGCATTCATTTACAAATATTTTAAAATGCTTGGATCTTTGAACATGCATTTTGGATGTGGGTAAAAAGCTTTCCAGCGATGGGAGCATGTTGCAATTGAGTTACAGAAGTGCTCCTGGTAGTGAGTGACCTGTAGGTGGTATTTATGTGGATCTGCTCCAACAAATCTTTTAAAACTCTGTAAAAACGGCCAGCAACAATTCTCTCATTTTCACATTCCTGGTGTCTCCACTGTACAAATACTAACATTCTGTCTTGGGGGTAAAACTACTTGGATTGCTTATGGTTAAGATCTCAGTGTCAAAACCAAGTAAGAACATGGCAGCTGACCATTTAAACACAAACATCAAGAAAATCAGAAAGTAAAAATCCAAGCTTTTTTCTTTTTTCAAACACCCTGATTACAGCTTTTTGCAAAAAGCTCACTTTTAAGAATAAAACTTTAGGGGAAAAAAACCCTTGGCTCTGACATACAATTATATGAGAAGAATTAGACTCTTACCTTGAGAACATCTGGATAAATTACTAAGTGTAAATTTCTTAGCTTATTTTATCAATCAAGGAGAAGCAAACTGCACAAACTGCATGGGTCATTGGTATAGAAAAGCTCTATTGAGGACACCTTTGGAGGCCTAATAATGCTGCATGATCCCTGAAACCCAAACATTTTCTGTTCTGTTCCTCCACTGATTTTGAGTGGAGACTATCACACCATGATCCTTGGCAATTTTTTTGAAGGAATCTTCTGTTTGGCAGAAGATTTTATTCATGAAGGAAGGAAGGTGGTTAGGGTCCTAGCTCCTAGCCTCAGCCAAAAAGTTGTGCGTGTATCAAGGATAGCAAAACCAGTTACAAGGGTTTTCATGTCAGTATTTCTAGAAATGCAACATTGCTCAACAAATACTACTGCCCTGAAATCCTAATTTGGCTTGAATCACCCCAACACCCTCCCTCCCCCTCACACACACACACACACACACAGACACACACACACACACAGACACACCCCCCCCAAATACTTGTATTTCTTTCATTCTTTTCAAAATAAGGTCACAGAATCTTAGAGTTGGGAAGGGACCTGGGGTGGTCATCCAGCCCAACTCCTACCTGAAGCACGACACTAATCTTTCCCACCATTCCAACAGTAGAGATCTGTGGCAGCTGTTCACATTTGCTGTTTTTGGTGCTCAGTAAACCAACAGATCTTTATCTGAGTGCCTACTCCAGGAAGGCACTGTGTTGGTGGTGTGGAAACAGATTTCCAATGGGTTCAGAAGGATGTGTTGGCTGACTCCAGTGAACTGCAAAGCTGGTGAGAAACAAGGGACTTCTGGACCCTGGGCAGATTACATGAAGGTACAGGCATCCTTCTGTCCCTGCACCTTAATCCTCAACTGCTGCTTCCCTGGTGTCTATGGCTGGGTGCCAACATGATGGCCATCTGGCTCTAGGGTAGTTATTGAATTGCTTGATTTATAACCTATTAGATGCCACATTTCCAGAAGAAATGATTTAATGCTGTAATTTCCTTGTTTCTTAAGGACAGGATATCCAAGCTGTGGGTTATCCCTTGGCTTCCTCTTTCCAAGGTCATCTTTCTTGGCCATTTCAAGGTTATTATCCCCTTTCTGAGGAGACCTCTAATTCACTGTACAACCATGGGAAGATGATTCCATTTGGGAACCTCTCAGTTTCCACATCTATAAAATGGGCAAGAAAAATACGGTATAGTAGAAAAAACACTAGATTTGGAATTTAAGTTCTGACTACCCAAGTGACCTTGGACAACTTCCTTCTTCTCTCGGGTTTCAATTTTCTCCTGGGTAAAATGAAGGAATAGGACTAGATGGGATTCTTTCAAGTTCTAAATCTGTGATCCTATGTGTTCGACCTCCCAGGGCTTCTGTGAGGAGTGTGCTTTGTAAATCTTAAAGCATACAGAAATGTGAGCTGTGATTGTCTAAAAGGGCAGGTTATAATCAGAGTGCAGAGTGAAACTCACTAGTGGGATGAAGAGGATGAAAGATGGAACTGTTGATTGCTTTGGACAAAGAGACAGGGTACCCTGGGAGCTTATCTGGTAAGTGGTTGCTGAGACAATACCCTTCTCCTGATCCTGCCCCTGCATCGATGTTCTGATAGAACCAGTGGAATCAGAGTAGCTTTGTACCCAGAATTAACCCCATAAGAGACAGCAAATAATGATATAGTTGGAAAGAAGGCTGAATCTGAGACCAAGAGACTTGACTTTAAGATAAAAGTAAAGGTGAAATTCAGTTGGCACTAAGAGATTTGATGGGAAAAATCATGGTCATCTTAATGCCAAACTGATAACAGACCTCAGGAAAAGAAAAATGTTAGTTGTCTCTCACACTTAAGACAAATTCAAGGCTGTCGCAGGGGAATTGGTGATGGTGGGGTTCCTCAGTTATTCCTCTTTAAAGAATTACGCCCTCTCACACACAAATCCAATTAAATAAAATAATCTTTTATTTAGGCACTAGTGAAAGTAACCAAGAGAGAAGTAAAAAAGTTCTCTCAAGGGGAGATGGCACCAAGATGTGATTCTCTAATATACCTATCTCCTTCAACAGGAGAAAGGCAAAAGTTTTTATAGATGGTAGATGGGGTGATTACCACCTGAGAATGGAAAGTTCCCTTTGGGAGGTGGGGGAAAGCTTGAGTGAGAGGTGGTAGTCCTGACTTTATCTCTCTCCCCTGCCACCAAGCAGGCAGCTTCCACGTCTAATAGGCTCATCTCTCTTACTTCCCAAGGTGTGTTTGTCCTTTGGCTAGCAGGCCAGTTTAAACTTTAACAGTCCCAAATTCCTTGATATGTCCCAACCCCATATCAAGGCTTAAGGTGTTCATTCTGCCCAGTCCATTTAATTTAGCTCCCTTTGACTCTTCTTTACCGAACAGATTGTTAGAATCATAAAAAGGCTTCTATGGTCTTCAACAAATAAAAGAGGCCGGCATTCCTCAGGTAAAAATTTCATAAAACATATGCCTGTTTTATTATCTTTCTGTTTATCATATATTTATTTGAACATAATTGTTTCTTTATAACAATTTTATAAATTATTTGTTGAATCAAATGTCGTCTTTTAAAAAAAAATTGGAAACACCTCTGTAATGGATATAGAGCCTGCCAGTCCAAGTAGATTGTAACCTTTGGAAAAATTGTCATTTGGAATGTATAAATAAAAGCATAATTCACAAATTAGCTAATTGCCTTTTCCTGCTATAAATATTAGTGGGGCAATCCACCAAAGAGAAAAATCACAGAGGAGACACATATGCACAGGCAACCTCCAGTTACTTATGAATGTATCATCCTTTTTGAAAATTATCCATATGTTGCCCCTCTCTCAAACTGGGACCCCCATATCCTGGCTTGGTGGCCAAGAAGACCACCTGAAGGAATATTTGAATGAGCCATTTATTCTATGTGTTTCATACCTACTATTAAGAACAGAATTAAATAGAACCTGGGCTTTCTTTAATTAATCACTCACTATGATGGAAATATTGTCCTTAGAACTGGGGATACAAAGAAAAGCAAACACAGGCTCTTCCCTCAAGGAGCCCACATGCCAGTGGGGGTGGGGGAGTATGCAAACAATAATGTATACACATACAAGACATAGATGAGATAAATTAGAAGTTATTTCAGAGGGAAAGAACTAGTTGTGATGAGGCTGGCATAGCAGAGGTAAGCAGAAGGTAGGATTTGTGCTGTCTTCCTTTTTAAAAATTCTATTTTATTGTATTTTAATTTTTGAATTCTCTTTCCCATATCCTCTCCCCCACCCACTGAGAAAGCAAGGAAAAGAAAACCCTGTGAGGAATATGTACAGCTAAGCAAAACAAATGCCTGAATCAGCGGCACCTAAAAACCATTATGTTTAACAGAAAAGGAAAATGTTGGATGTTGGAGGGGATGTGAGAAAACTGGGACACTAATCCACTACTGGTGGAGTTGTGAACAGATCCAACTGTTCATATGAATGTATGGATCACCTGGATTTGATGGAGGTGCCTTATTATCCAAAAGTACTTTTTATGAAACCCTGGAATAATAGGAGCAAAATGTCCTTCAACTGAAACCAGATTGCTAGCAGATAAGTCTCTACCTGGTGACTTCTTTCCCCAGGATAGTAAGTCCCTATCTTGTGGGGACATCTGGGCAACCTCATCCTTGACAAACTGCTTTTAGGAATCCTGTAATCTTATCATGGTGCTTCTATATTTCCTCCATAATTGTTATAACTGAAATTGTTAAAACTGCTTTGCATTACATACATTCTTGTTACAGTATTTGCTTTTGGGTTGATTTGTATCATGCTAATGAAACTGAAAACACCCTGTAACCAGTGAACAGCAACAACAAAAAGCTTATATACCCTCAGAAAGAGGAAGTCTTCAAGCTTCTTGTTAGGAAGGGGTCTCTGCATGAGTCATGCTTGCTGCTTCTTAGGACAAATAAACATCTTCTCCAACATTTAGCATTTTCCTTTTTTTTTTTGTCACACTAACCAATCTGATAGGTATGAGGTGGTACCTAAGAGTTGTTTTTATTTGCCTTTTTCTAATCAGTAATGATTCAGAACATTTTCTCATATGGCAATAGATAGCTACAATTTCTTCATCTGAAAACTATCTGTTCATACCCTTAGACCATTGGGGAATGGCTTGTATTATTTGATTTAGTCCTCTATGTAATTTAGAAATGAGGGTTTTATCAGAAACATTGGCTGTAAAAATTGTTTCCCAGCCTTCTGCTTTCCTTCTAATATTGGCTGCATTTCTTCTGTTTGTGTTAAAACTTTTAAATTTAATGTAATCAAATTTAACCTTTTTGCATTTCATAATGTTCTTTATCTCTTGTTTTGTCATAAATTCTTCCCCTCTCCATAGATCTGACAGGTAAACTATTCCTTCTTCTCCTAATTTGCCTATGGTATCACCCTTTATGTCTAAATCATGAGCCCATTTTGACCTTCTTTCGGTATATGGTGTAAGGTGTTGATCTATGCCTAGTTTCTGTCATACTATTATCCAGTTTTCCCAGCAGTTTTTGTCAAATAGTGTGTTCTTATCCTAGATGCTGGAGTTTATCGAACTGGGTTTCTGAAACTGGGTTTATCAAACAGTAGATTACTATAGTCATTTACTCTAGTAACAGTACTGCTTTGTCAAAGGGCACATACAGATTAAAAGATTTTTTGGGTGTTGTTCCAAATTGCCTTCCAGAATGGTTGGACCAGTTCACAGTCTCACCAACAGTGCAATGCTGTACCTTTTTACCCCCAGCCTGTCCATTATCTGAATTTTTCCTTTTTTTTTTCTTGGTTGACTTTACCAATCCAACAGGCATGAGACAGCAAAAAAATTCTGTTGTGGGTTTGTGGCTTTTGGAAAATTATAGCAAAACTGAACAAAGGATTACATTTAAAGTTTACAAATCTTAATATTCTTCTCTCTTAGTAGATACCATATTTCTACAAGTCTGAAATCCTGGCATTCTTTCCCAACACCTAGAATTAGAAACGTTTCAATTCAACCAGATTTCCCAACCAGACCCCCAGAAAACCATGCGAAGAGGGCAGAAGTGTCTGCTTTGGTCTCTGACCTGCACTGCCTGGCTCCTGCTTCTCTCAATTGAAGGTGAGTCTCTCTCTTTCTCTCTGTCTCTGTCTCTGTCTCTCTCACTCCTTCTCTCTCAATATTCATTTTATTTTTTTCCACAATTATATATTGAAACAATTTTTAAACATTTTTAAAGTTTTGAGTTCCAAATTCTATCCCATCCTTCCCTCCCCCTTCCCTGAGATGGCAAGCAATCAGATATAGGTTATAATTGTGCAATCATATAAAACATTTTTGTATTAGTCATTTTGTACAAGAATACTAGGATAAAAGAAAAAGAATGAAAGAAAGTGAAAAACTGCATGCTTCAGTCTGTATTCAAACAATATCAGTTCTTTCTCTGCAGCCAGATAATATATTTCTTGGATTGTCTTGGATTGTTGTATTGCTGAGAATAGCTGAGTCATTCATAGTTCTTCATTGAACAATATTGCTATTACTGTGTACAACATTCCCTTGGTTCTGCTCACTTCAATTTGTGTCAGTTCATGTAAGTTTTTCTAGGTTTTCTCAAACCATCCTGCTCAGGGTGAGACTCTTCAGGTGCAATGCTTATCCTGGGAAAGTAGGCCTGGAATCTCTCCCTGATGAGTTCTCCCTCTGTTGTCAAGGAGGGAGGTCAGGGAGATAGGCTAGGCTCCCTTTTCTTGGTGGAAGTCAGAGAATACAGAATGAAAATCCAAGGCTCCTCATAAGAGGTAGCATTTCTCTGTAGCCTTAAAATAATGTTGGCAAAAAGCTGAATTTGGGGGGTGAGAGAGGGCTGTTGGGGAGAATGGGCATGGAGTAGAAGGACTGATGAACTCCAAGGTATTTTTCAGCCCTACTGCTCTAGAGGCTAAGATTGCTTGCTTCTCTAACATTCTCTTTTTTAAGTTCCAACAGTCTTTCTCACTTTAATACTCCATTTCCCCAGTCCTCCAAGAGCTTTAACAGTTACCTTCTACCTCCAGTGTTCTAAATGACAATACATATTGTAGCTCTGACAATACATATTCTAAGGGTCCTTCCAACTCTGACATTCCATGCTTTGAAGTCTCCATCAGCTTTAAGTCTTCAACCTCCAGCGTTCTAAATGCCCCTCCCATTCAGACATTCTTTGTTCTGGGTTCTCTTCCAGCTCATATAGTCTATGTTCTAAGGACCTGTCCAGCCCTAACGTTCCATAGTCTAAGGTCCTATTTAGTTTTAAATTTCTGAGTCTGAGTTTGTTATTCTATAGGGGAAAGATAGGTTTAGTCACAATAAACAAATTGGCTAAGGGGCTGCCATCACCAGCTACATTCTCCTTCCTGCTAGGAATCTCAATCAAGTTTAGGTCAGGTAAAGACAGGTATAAATGACTAGGGCCAGGGATGGTGTTGGGCAAGACTGGTGGGACATCTCTGCCAAGAGCCATGCATGTATACAGGGGTACAGGATTGCTCTATTAAGGTAACTGAATCCTGGCTCCCTTTGAGGACAGTTAGGTGCCACCCCCCCACCCCAGCCCTGTAGCGAAACAACCTTAGTGACCAAGCTGGCTGGTCTTCTCTGGCTACAATTGGCTAGCAGGTGGACAAAACCATGGGGATTTTATACAATTTTAGGAAGGTGTGGTTGTATGTGAGGGGAGGGACTGGAGCTTTTTTATGGGGTACACACATAGTGTAAGTTCAGACAGTACTTTAGGGCCACCTAAGTTTATCTTTATGAAACTTATGTTTAGAGGGTGTAACCACTGGGTGTGCCAATGCTTTTTTTTTTTTTTTTGGTTTTGCTTTGTTTTTTTGTGGGGCAATGAGGGTTAAGTAACTTGCCCAGGGTCACACACCTAGTAAGTGTCAAGTGTCTGAGGATAGATTTGAACTCAGGTCCTCCTGAATCCAGGGCCAGTGCTTTATCCACTGCGCCAACTAGCTGCCCCCAGCCTATGCTTATTAAATTTATATGCTTCTTTATATTATAGGAGTCATTTTGCTAAGAGGGGGTGGGGAGGGATGCATGCCTTGTAGTTACATTCCTACATAATATGGGGGCTTTAGGAATTTCTCCATACCTAATAATTAACTCTTTTTGTGAGAGGGGGTCATGGGTTTCACAGGCAGCATGAATTCACTTGGAGAACTGCTAGGAAATGCTTCAAAATGCGAAAGGAAATTACAATCCATCAATTAACCATCTTCTACTTGTTGGATATATAAAAGGGAGGTGGTTTTTACACCTCTAAGGTCAGAAAAAGAAAGGGATCAGAGAAGGGTTTTCCCATTTATAGAGCCCACAAAACACCTTTGTTTGTAAGCAATGTTCTCTGGATTGGGCAGCTACTTGCCTGCCTTAAAAACTCTACTGAGATGCCAATCAAGACCTGCAGTGACTAATTCCACATAGTATTTAAGATTGGAAAGACCTTGTAGTTCATCTACTCTAACCCACTCATTTTCCACATAAGGAAACTGGGGCCCCCCAAAAGAGAAATCCTTTACTCCAAAATGAAAACTCAACAAAGCCCATCTTGATAATGACAATCATCTGGATTACTAATTAAAGACTTTTTCTGAATCCAAATCCATTTTCAACCCTTTCCAGTCTTTGGACCTAACATGGGCTGAGCACTAAAAGTTCATAAAAGAATTTTTATAATACCTATAGGGCAAAAGAATTCTGAGGGAACAAACAAACAAACAAACAAACAAAGAAAACAAAACAAAAAGCCCAACTATATCACGGACAGAGGAGCCTATTCCTAGTTTTCATGGAAACTGAATTTGTATCCAAAGAAAACCTGAAAGAATCTTTTTATTCTACAGGACAAGAGTCTGCTGGGCCTGAAGTGGTGACCCAGTTTGGTCGGGTCCGTGGGAAACAGGTCGCTGTCAAGGGAACTGATCATCGTGCAGATGTTTTCCTAGGAGTGCCATTTGCCAAGTCCCCAGTGGGAGCTGGGAGATTCGCTCCTCCACAGCCTATGGAGCCGTGGGAGGGTGTAAAAGATGCCACTGCATTCCCCCCAATGTGAGGGTGAACACAATAAAGAAGGCAGGACAGCTGAGTTGGGAGGAAGGCTAAGGCAGCAATTCTGGGGGTGCCAGAGCAGTGAGGAGACCAGTGTCCTTTCTATTCTGGAGGTGCACCCCAAAAGCAGAAATATTTTGATGTCTGTCAGTCGCTTTTGTTAATACTGCTCAGTCAGATCCTTCTGATATTGGGGTGGGGGTGGTTTCTAATCCCAGTTCCACTAGTGAGAATTTTCCTACCTCTCTCAGATGGTTTTTGTAAGGGAAGGGTTCTGTAAGTCATGACATATTATAGGAATGCAGGTCACTTATATTGGATGTTTAAGAGACACTAACTTTCTTAAGTGATGGAAGAACCAGGCTGGAAGAGGGAATGGAGAAGGAATAAAATTAATGCAGCAGAAATGGAGCCCACAAAGGAGCAGAACTCTGTGGTGAACCCTCTCAAAATGTACAAATAACCATTGATGTGACTTTGGCAAATGACACAACCACCCATGCTTGTTTCCTTTTTTATTTTACTTTATTTTATTTTTTTAAGTGAGGCAATTGGGGTTAAGTGACTTGCCCAGGGTCACACAGCTAGTAAGTGTTAATTGTCTGAGGCTGGATTTGAACTCAGGCACTCCTGACTCCAGGGCCGGTGCTCTTTCCACTGCGCCACCTAGCCGCCCCTCCTTTTTTATTAAAAAAGGTCAGCGGGGGTATTATATTTTTAAAAAGGTCACTTCCAGCTCCAATCCAATGATCCTTTTACCTGAAGTGCCTCTTTCTAGACCTGTCATTCCCACTAGGTGGTTCCCACTAGTTTCAAAGAATCTCTAAAAAGTCTATTCATGCCTTAATTGCATCATTGTGATTTTCCTTTTACTAATGAAGGTGTTTGCAGGAGTTAGAAAGGGCAGAACTTACAAAATATACTTTAGATGGGAAACAGCAACTCTTTCCAATATCTGAAGACTGTCTCTACCTCAACATCTACACCCCGTCCTCCCGACATGAGAAGGAGAGGTTACCTGTAAGTAATTCTCCTTTTGCTTTGAGACCCCTAGTGCTGGAGTAGATAGAGCACTGGGACTGGAATCTGGAAGACCTGAGTTCCAAACCAGCCTCAGATAATGACTAGCCATGTCACCCTGGGCAAATCACTTAACTTCTGTCTGCCTTAGTTTCCTTATTTGTACAATGATGATAATTATACCACAATGCTATTGTGAGAATCAAATGAGATAATATCTATAAAGCACTTAGCACAGTGCCTGGCGCATAGTAGGTTTTTTTTTTTGCAGGGAAATGAGGGTTAAGTGACTTGCCCAAGGTCACACAGCTAGTACGTATCAAGTGTCTGAGGCCGGATTTGAACTCAGGTACTCCTGAATCCAGGGTCAGTGCTTTATCCACTATACTACCTAGCTGCCCCTCATAGTAGGTTCTTCATAAATGCTTCTTCCTCTTCTCCCACCCCCTTCCTAATTTTCCTACTACCGTCCAGGACACCATCATCCTTCTATTCATGCATCCAGGTTCATAGCTTTGCTGTCATCCTTGACTCCTTACTTCTACTCATCCTCTATTTGTAATTTGTTATCAAGTTTACCTTTGTAACTTTTTTTATACCCTGCATCACTCAAACTGTAACCACCCTGGTGCAGGCCATCTCCTTACTCTCAAACTATTAACATAACCTTCCCTTTGGTCTTCTGGCTTCAAGATTCTCCTCACTCCAATCAATCCTTCTAAAGCACACATGTGATGGTGTCACTCACCTACTCAATAAACTCCATTGGCTCCCTGTTACCTCCAGGATCAAAAATAAAATCCTCTGTTTGGGTGATAAAGCCCTTTACAACCTTGCCCTGTCCTACTCTCCAGTCTTCTTACACTCACTTTAATCTCCAGAGTATACCATCAAGAGATGCTGGCCTTTTCGATGTTCCTCAACAACAGCACATCATCTCTCAGCTCCATACCTTTTCACATCCTGTTCCTCACGCTGGGCATGATCTTCCTCTTAGTCTTTGCTTTCTGTATTCCCTGATGTCTTTAAGACTCAGCTCAAATCCCACTTTCTGCAGGAGGCCATTTCCAGCTTCTCTTCCCCACCCCAAACACAGGAATCACTTTCACTCTGGTTACCTATCTTTTAGATTTTATCTATTTTATATGTGTGATTTCTTTTTGTTTCATCTTGTCTCCCCCATTAGAAAGTGAGTTTCTTGTGGGGAAGCACCATGTATTTGTCTTTCTTTGTACCCCTCAATGGTTAGCACAATGCCTGACACTTAGTAAGTATTCAATTGCTTGTTGGCTGACTGACTGAAACTAATCCCCCCATCCCTCTACCCTGGCTACTGGGGGTCAGGGAAGTCAAGGGTTATCCCTAAAGGCAAGACTCCTCTTGGAATTCAAGTCCCTTTGAAGTGCTCTTTCCTAAGCAGGTTTTTCCCCATGCTAGAACATTTCCTCATTTGGAGACTCCTGGACTCTGGCAAAAGTTCTTCCTCATCTTCTCCTACAGTGATTTCAGTTTTTATGTTGCTCCAATGATTTTTTTCTTGGGGGTGAAGGTGGGAGGAAGGGGAACAGATCTTGAAGACACATACCTGGGTATGGCCCTTCCCCAAAGCCTACCGTGCCAATCAAGGGAAAGCCAACAATGGATGGTGCATACTTGTTTTGGGTATCTCTCAACCCAGACAATAGGAAGGGACACTTCCTTAGAGAGAATACACCCTCCAGTTACCTTGGATTTCCCCCCAGATATTGTTTCCAATATGTTGCTAAAATCAATGTTTCTCTTAGGTGATGGTCTGGGTACATGGTGGGTCATTATCGACTGGAGCAGCTTCCTCAGTGGATGGATCACCTTTATCAGCCTATGAAGATATTGTGGTGGTAGTGGTACAATACAGACTGGGATACCAGGGGTTCCTGAGGTGAGAAAGTGACCAGGGTGTTTTTGTGACCTTGAGTAAGGCCCTTCCCCCAATCTGGGCCTCAGTTTCTTTATATGTAAAATATAGAGTAGGCCTCTTATAAATCAACCTAAGAACGTGGTACATTTTCTTGACTATCCCTTCACAATCATATTGCAGTCATCAACTCAAGTTAACAAGAATTCTACATGCCAAGCATTATGCTAAACCCTGATGATGCAAAGAAAGGTAGTTCCAAGCTCCCATATATTGGGGGAGACAATCTGCACACAACCAAGATACAGGAGGAATACATGGAGGAAGGGTATAATCTCAGCGGAAGGCACCAGGATGAAGGAGAATTGAGGAATGCTTCTTGCAGAAGGTGGGATTTCAGCTGAGACTTTGAAGGAAGCCAGCCGGCAGAGATGAAGAAGGAGAGAACTCCAGGCATGCAGGATAGTCAGTGAAAATACATGGAATCAGGCAGCTAGGTGGTACAGTGGATAAAGCACCAGGCCTGGATTCAGGACTTGAGTTCAAATCTAGCCTCAGATACTTGGCATTTACTAGCTGTGTGACCCTGGGCAAGTCACTTAACCCTCATTGCCCCAACTAAAAAAATATGCATGGAATCAGGAAATGAAGTAGGGGTTTTCTGTGTATGTGAGAGTGAAACAATGCATTAAAACCTCTAGAATTTTTTCACATGAACTGTTGTCTAGCCATGTCTCCTCAGTGCTGCACTGGTACAATTGACTTTTTAAACCCAAGTATAGAATTTTACATTTATCTCTATTGAATGTCATTTTATTAGACTCGGGCCACTATTCTAGCCTTCCTGCATCTGTTTAAAGCTGGATTGGATACCCTAACTTGTTATCTATGCCTCCAAGATGCCTGCCATCTGCAATTTCACATGCAGTTTATCTAAAACATTAATAAAAAGGGGCAGCTAGGTGGCACAGTGATTAGAGCACTACTAGCCCTGGATTCAGGAGGACATGAGTTCAAATCCAGCCTCAGACATGACACTTGACACTTACTAGTTGTGTGCCCCTGGGCAAGTCACTTAACCCCAATTGCCTCACCAAAAAAATAATGAAAATAAAATAAAACATTAATAAGTATAAGTCTTCCCAGCAGGTTGAATCTGACTTGCTTCTTCTTGCTGACTCATTGATTTTCAGCTCTGGGGATGAGTTTGCAACTGGTAACTGGGGATTCTTAGACTTGGTGGCTGCTTTGAAATGGGTCCAGGGCAACATTGCTAACTTTGGAGGAGACCCCAGCTGTGTGACCATCGCCGGACAATCTGCAGGAGCAATTTGTGTCTCTGCACTTGTGAGTTTGTACATGATTCCTGATTGGGGGTAAATGTAGGATGGTTTGGTGGGAAAAGCATTGGACTGGGAATCAGGAGACCTGGAGTCAAATCAGGGCTTCACCACTAAATGATTATAAAATGAGGAAGCTGGACTAGAGGAATGCTAAGCTCCTTTCCTGACTCAACATTATTTGATTCCAACTCATATAATCAGCCTTGAATTCCAATCTTTCCTTGAATGTGCACTCTCTTAAACTAGAATTCTTCCTGAGGACTATCTGGTTCTTGGATATTCTTTTTCTCATTTCTTGCAGGTTCTGTCTCCTATGACCAAAGGCCTATTCCATAGAGCCATTGCCCAGAGTGGGGTTGCCATTACCCCAGGCATCATCATAGACAACCCTCAGACCATTTTTCAGGTAGTTTCTTGGCTTCTTATTTTCTTTGGCAACTATTATCTAAGAGAATCAAATCCATTAAAGAGAGGTCTCCTTGGGTTCAAAGGTTAGATACAATCCCACAAGATTGAGAGACTCCCCTTTTGGGGGTTTTCTTGGCAAAGATACTAGAGTGGTTTCCCATTTCCTTCTCCAATTAATTTTACACATGGGGATACTGAGGCTAACAGGGCAAAGTGACTTACCCAGGGTTACAACTACTGCAATTAGTAAGTGTCTAAGGCCAGATTTGCACTCAGGTCTTCCTGATTCCAGGCTCAGGGTTCTGTGTACTGCACCACCTACCTGCCCAAGCAGGCAAGATAGGAGTCATTTTATAATCAGAGATGGTAAGTTCACCATCCAACATTACAGAGCTGGCACAATTGTAGAAGGGAGGAAGGGGAAGGAGTTTGAAAGAAATAGGTTGCAGAAAGGACAAGTTGAACAAGGTCTTGCAAAGAAAAGAAAAAAGAAAAAAAGTAGAGAGAGAGAGAGAACTTACTATATGCCAAGTACTTTACAGATATTATCCCATTTGGTCCTCATATCAACCCTGGGAAGTAGGTGCTATTATTGTCCCCATTTTGTAAATAAGGAAACTGAGACAAATATAGGTTAATTGACTTGCAAAGAGTCACACTGACAGTAAGTGTCTAAGACAGGATTTAAACTCAGATCTTCCTGACCCCAGACCCTATATACATTATACATGTATAAAGAATACATTTTACCACCTAGCCACAGGACAATGTCAACATTGGTTCAGCATCAACATTACTATCAGTGGAACATTTTCTCTCCAAACACTGGAGAGTTGGAGATAGTGGTGTTCAGCCCAAATGACTGCATTCTGGGGGACCAGACCCTTAGGGCTGGCACCAACCTCATAAATGACATCAATTCTGTAGCCCAACTTCAGCAGGTGTCTCTATATTGAGTCAATATTGAGTCCATATTGAGAGAGTCAACAAGCATTTATTAAGTAAGACAAGGTGACAAAGTCAATGGTGTATTAGCCTTGGAGTCAAGAAGACCCAAGTTGGAATCCAGCCTCATGTACTTAGTAGGTGTGTTGCCCTGGGCAAGCTTTATAACTGCTCTTAACTTCAGTTTCCTCACCTGCAAAGTGGAGATAATAATAGTCCCTATCTCACAGGGTGTTGTAAAGATAAAATGAGATAACATAGGTAAAGCACTTTGCAAACCTTAAATCATTATATAAATGTCAGTAGCCACATATTAGTGTTATTGTTGTTGTTGTTATCATTATTATTATTCCAAGATAGCAAGGATTGAGTTGCACTCAGAAAATACTTTGCACAGGGAACATGTCTTCCTTAGCTCCTAGCTGGGTCAAGAACCTGCTGTCTCTGGTCCAGGCTCTGCTTCTACCTCTGGTTAGGGCCAGAGTAGCCTAGAGTCTTGTCTGGGGTTCTAGCTTTACGTAAAGGCAGGGTATGGCTATGGTTTTAGCTCTGGCCAAGGCAGCCAACTCCAAGCCAGGCCAGGTTGGACTTCTGCATCCTACAGGGTTGCAAGGTCTACAGCCATGCATGCCCTTGAGCTAGGCTAATTATGGATTACCTTTAGAGGAATCAATGCAGTGTTTCCTGAGGGCCATGATGACTGGATTTAACATTAGAGGAGCTGGGTAGGAATCCAGGTCCTGCCACTAGCACCATGAATAACTTTGGGTAAATTGTGTCATCTCTCTGAGGTCCCATTTCTTCATCCTTAAAAAGAGGGGGATTATAACTCCTTGTTGCTATTGTTGGTCATTCATTCTCCAAGAGGACCAATGACTTCAGGAAGGGGGATGTCTTGCCTTGTGCATGAATTGAATTTAAGGGAGGCAGAGCTCTGCAAAGTCATCAGCCTCATGCTCTCCTCTAGAGTCATCAAAGTCCAGTGGCAAGACAAAAATCAAGATGACTGGTGATAGATTCAAGGTGCATAGTGATATATATATATATATATATATTTGGATGTGGCCAATGTGAGAATTAATTTTGCTTAATTATGCACCTTTGTTACAAGGGTTGGGTTTTCCCCCCTTAATATTGAGGGGAGAGAAGAAGAGGGAAAAATAAATTATTGTTAACTGAAAAAAAATTAACTAAAAAATAAATAAAAATGGAGTGGTTAGATCAGAAGATGTCTAAGGCCCTCCCTTGGCCTAAACCAATGACCCTATAACCCTTAGAAGACTTGACCCAACAGTTAACATTCCTTAGAAAATTTGGCCCCCAAATTTCAAAGACTTGTTTGATTATGTGACTATCTATAGATCTATAGAAAGCTTGACCCAGAGGAACCTTGATCTAGACTTTGTGGTAGGGAGACAGAAAGTCAGGATGGGGTTGGAGAATTTGCTCTGCCTCCTGAATCTTTTCATTGGGAAACAGAAATCTCTTTCATCCCTTCTTGTGATACTTACAAATGTCTGTTCTTTGAAACCACCAGGAGACTGCTCACTTGTATGGCTGTGAAGGTTCCAGCTCAGAAGACTTGATCCAATGCTTACGAACTAAGGAGCACATGATATTGAACAGGAATTTCTCATCTGTGAGTTTACTTCTTCTGGAAATAGGTGGTTCTAGTATAATTGCTGCACTGCACTAGGTTGAATTTGGACATGCCTATTCTCCTGCCAGAAAGATCAAGACCTAGCCCTTGCTTCCCATTATCTCTAAAAATCAAGGAGAGATTTTCTTCTGATTTCCTCTAGGACTTTGGTCCACAGAGATCACTGGGTTCCAGACTAACCATAAGAGATGACTGGAACAAATTGGTCCCCCAAAGAGAAGGTGTTCATTGGAGTTCAAATTGCCAGAACTACAACTCTCTCAGCCTGAGCTATCTGTCCTGGCAAACCCTGGGTTTGCCAAAAAAGGACGTGGGTTCAGAAAACCAACCCTCATGAAAACTCACTCCATACCCTTCTCCAATATTTAATAGTGAATTCCTAAATCAGGGGCTAAGTCTAGCACAGATATTGTGATAACTAGAACCTCCCTTTGCCTTCCAACATTTGAGCTTGAACCAGGAGAGTAACCAGATGCTAGGAATCAAGAAAAAATATGAAAGGAGAAACAGAGAGATAGGGAAGGCAATGTTGATTTCCTGGAGGAGACATAGGAAAGTGAAAAGTCTGGAGGAAGCTGGGGAAATGTTCTTAGTGAACATGGTCCTCCATTTGTGAAAAACACAAGAAATTCGGTCCTTGAACAATGGCAGGTCCTGCCCTCTGAGAAAGAAGAACCAGATGTAAATACCAGGCAGAAATACACATGAGGTCAGGACACTATTTCCAGACATCAAAGAGAATCCCAGAGAAGGAAACTCAGAACATAAGACATAAAATGGCAAAGTTGGAGGCATCCTAGAAACAAAAACAATGAAATTTGTCAGAGACCTTGAATACAGAATGTTTGGACACAGATCATAGAATGATAAAGCTGGAAGGGGATTTTAAATTTGAAAATCAGGGCTGGAGGAGACCTAGTCAAATCCAATCTCATTCTATAGCTAAGGAAACTTGGGCTAAAAGAAGGGAAATGACTTTTCCAAGGTCAGATAACAAAATAAAGATAGAAGTGAGATGAAAACCCTAATTTTCTGATTCCTGATCTTACATAAGTTAATCCAAAATGAAAGAATAGCCCATCAAAACAAAAGTACTTTCTTTTTCTCTCATAGAGAACAATAATCCCGGCAAATGTGGATGGTGTTTTCTTGCCAGAGCTACCAGAAAAGCTCCTCTTAGAGAATGATTTCCCAAGAATTCCCTATTTGCTTGGAGTCAACAACCAGGAGTTTGGGCATGCAATATTTTCAGTAAGATCATTTCTGTGCCTTGGCATGGGGGAGTGGGAATGGAGACTGGATCCGTGCTTGTATTGGTATCAAGAATTCTCAGATGTGGAAACTTTCTATACCAATGCATATTGGCATCTACTTAATTTTTTAAATTTAATAGTATTTTACTTTTTCTAATTACACATAAAGATAGTTTTCAATATTCATTTTTATAAAACTTTGAATTTCATATTTTTCTCTGTCTCTCCCTTCCCTCCCCCTCACCCAAGACAGCAAGCAATCTCATTCATGTAGGTTATACATATACAATCATGTTAAACAAATGTCCACATTAGTCATGTTTTAAAAGAAGAATCAGAAGAAATGTGGAAAATCATGAGAAAGAAAAAAAAGACACAAAAATTGAAAACAGTGTATTTCAATTTGCATTCATCCTCCGTAGTTCTTTCTCTGCTTCCACTTTAAAAATGAAATTTTCTGGGTTATATGGGAAGAGGAGATTACCCTCCAGGAGTTCCAGGATACCTCCATTGTCCATCTCTATAAAGGTAAAAGAAATCATCCTGTGACAATCACAGGGTGGGTGGGGGGTCCTCTCTTAGTCATTGTTGGGAAGATTCTTGCCAGAGTCCTCCTTAACAGGCTGATTTTTTATCCGGAAGATGGTCATCTATTTTAGAGTCAATATGGCTTGAGAAAGTGCCAAGGAACAGTTGACATGATGTTTGCTGCCCAACAACTCTGGGAGAAATGCAAGGAGCAGAACAGAGGTCTGTATACAACATTCATCTGTCAGTCATGAGCGCTTGTGGAAGATCATAGCAAAATTTGGTTGCCTGAAGAATTTCACCAGTATTGCACATCCATTTCATGACAGCATGCTCACCCAAGTTCTGTATAATGGATGATGCTCTTGTGCTTTCCCAGTAACCAATGGAATGAAACAAGGCTGTGTGTGTGCTCCCAAGCCTTTTATCTTGATGTTTTCAGCAATATTGTTAGAAACCTTCAACAATAATGAAAACAGGATCAAGGTCAGCTATCCCACTGATGGTAAATTATTTATTTGAAAAGGCTACAAGTCAAGACTAAAGTAGAGGGAGAGTTTGTGTGTGACTTTTTGGTTCACAGATGATTGCACACTCAATGTAAAAAAGTATTAATTGATTCTCTGCTGTTTGGGCTAATTTTGGCCTAACAATTGACACACAGAAAACACAGGTTCTCCACCAGGCAGTCACGTACCATCCAGATATGGAACCATTGGTTATAGCAAATGGAGAAATTTTGGATGCAGTGGATAAGTTCACTTGCTTTGACAGGATATTTTCCAGGGATGTACATATAGATGATGAAGTTGAGTCACACATTGCCAGAGCTAGCTCAGTGTTTGGGAGGCTCTGAAGGAAAGTGTGGAAGAGTAGAGCTATTAGGATGCCTAACAAACTGAAGGTCTACAGAGCCATTTTGCTGGCCTTATTGTTGTATGCCTGTGAATCCTGGACAGTCTACCAGCTCCATGCCAGGAAACTGTATTACTTACATTTGAAATGTCTTCGGAAGATTCTGAAGATCACCTAGAAGGATAAGGTACTAGACACTGAGGTCCTTTCTTGAGGTAAACTTCCATTCATCCAAACTCTATTGCAGGGACCATAATGAACTGGTCATGTTGTTCAAATACCAAAAGTACATTTGCTTAAAAGACTATTTTATGGAGAACTCATGCAAGGTAGGCACTCACATGGTGATCAGAAGAAGCAATACAAGGACACTCTCAAGGTCTCTGAAGAACTTTGAAATCAATTGCATGACATGGGAGATGCTGGCAAAGGACCACCCAATATGGTATGCTCACATCAAAGAAGACACTGAGTTCTATGAGTGAAGCAGAATTGCAGTAGCTCAAAAGAAACATAAGATGTGCAAAAAAAGAGCTATCTCTATTCCAAATGTTCATATGGACCATTGGTGCTTGACTTGTGGTAGAACCTTTTGAGCCTTCTGGTTTGATCAGGCACCATTGGACATAATGTACCTTGACTCCAACCTAATGATGTCATTTTGGTTCTCTTCAAGAACAAAGGACCACCAGCACCACCAAAACCTAAAGTCTTAGAAAACTGAGAGCAGAGAGCAGAGTCTGATTTCTAATTGAAGGAAAGATTAGAGACTTTCCAAGCTGGGAAGGGGAAAGTGAACAGGTACAATCATTTATAATCAGAAAAAGAGGTGTCTCACTCTCCCACAAGTGTCTGTAAACAATCAAGGAACATGGAGCCGCTAGCCAATTGACCACTAGGGGGTCAGTTTTCAGATAAGACATATGGGTTGCCTGAGATGTATAATTATGAGAAAAGTCAGTCACAGGATGGAGGCAATGTGGTTTATTCAATGCCCACTATAGTAAATTAGTGACAGAGCTAATACTCAGGTCCACATCTTTTGACTCCCACTTCAATCCATGCTTTTTGCACCACACCAGGCTGAGTCACAAAGTGGGTCTAATTTCCTGTATTTGGGAATAACTTACAGTTAAGCAAACTGGATTCCCATCCAAGCTCTGCAACTTGATTACTGATTGAGCTCGAGCACACAGTAGGTACTTAATACATGCTTGTTGGTGATGATGAAAATAACCCCATTTTACATCATACTCATTTCCAATTTCCCAACCATTTAAAAATGAATTATGAGTTTCTTTCTCAGCATTTTATGATGTTGGATTTAACAAACAGTGATCTATTCCAATGCATTTAAATCCTGTTCATATATTGTGCAAGGACAATTTTTCAGGCTGTGCAAGGCTGTGTTTCTCTGAATCAAAATTCTAGAGCTAAAAGGGTTTATCTAGTCCAACTCTCACTTTACAAAGGAGGAGATTGAGGACAAAAGAAATATTCGTTAATTATTTTGAGTCTTTTAATGCCATGGGTGATGTTGATTTGCAACTTTGACAGAAAATATTACTATGTGGATTCATATATTCTCTGTAATAATTCTAGAACATCTATGGTTTTGTGACCTATAAGTTGGAAACTATTAGACTAAATAGTTCTCTAAGCCACCTTTTGGTTCTAAAGTCAATGATGGTTCAAAGAAGAGAATGTTTCAGGTTGTTCTTCCTCAGCACCTTGGGAAGCAGGAGTAAGGAAGCTGAGTCAGTACATTGAGGATGCTAGATGTGTCCTTAGAGATGAGAGTGGGTGTCCACTATGGATCCCAGCTGATCACTCTTGGTTGAGGCTTCATTTTTCCTTACATCTTTTCCCCCCCATTATAAATGTTTTTTATTTGTTTTGAACTTAAATAAAAAAAGACACAAAAAATAACATTTCTAAGTACACAGCACAATATCAAAAGAGGATTCAATATAAAACCATGAGTTTCTATTTCACACTATTCACTATTTTTGAAAAACTATGTAATAAATACTATACTTTGTTTTTAAAGCTACCCTGCTTTTCTGTGCTTCCTTCTAAGTTTTCTTTTGTTCCCTACTGGGCACTTTTGTTTTTCTCTCTCCCTCCCCACTATGCCCTAAAGAAGTTTACCATTAGACATATATATGTATGTGTGTATGTATATGTATATGCATGTATGTATTTGTGTGTTTATGTATGTATATGTCTATGTGTGTATGTACATATATGTGTATAAATATAGGCATACGTATGTATACTTTTTTTTTTTGCGGGGCAATGGGGGTTAAGGACTTGCCCACGGTCACAAAGCTAGCAAGTGTCAAGTGTCTGAGGCTGGATTTGAACTCAGGTACTGCTGAATACACGTCCGGTGCTTTATCCACTGCGCCATCTAGCTGCTCCCTACATATGTATACTTTTAATGCTTCCATTTATCTTTTCTTTCTCTGGAGGTGGATAGCATCTTGCTTCATAGGTCCTCTGTAGTTGATCTGAGTATAATACTCAAAATGACTTAGTTGTTCAAAATTGTTCTTACAACAATATTGCTGTTACCCTATTATACATAGGGTGTACAATGTTGTCTTGGTTCTGCTCATTTCACTCTGCATTATTTCATTGTCTTCCCATGTCTTTCTGTTGGTTGGGGCTTCTTAGAGGAAAGGCTGAGAAACTATAATCTTCTGACAGGGAATTTACTCTCTCCCACCAGGCATGGATCTCCAAAAATCTGGAAAATGGAATGACAAAAGAGGATGCCCTCACTTTGTTGAGGAGCCAGAGCACTCTCCTGGTGAGAATATGGGTCTTCCCTTTGGTTTCCTCAGCCTGATTCTCTCTCATGGTTCCATCTCTCATGAAACTGGTTTATTTCTTCCCACTGGTTAGCACCATGGGGTCCAGAAATTGAAGTAGCCAGAAGGCCAGAAGGCCACTGATTGCATAAAGAAGTGGTCGGTGTTCACAGACCATCCCCTAGGGCGACCTGGGTGTTTTGGAAAGAGGACTGAATCAGAAGAATTAGGTTCAAAGCCTCTCTGCCTTAAAATGTCCTTGGTCAATTTACTTAAACCTGTAAGAGCTTCCATTTCATCATGTCAAATGGGGATAATAATTTTTATGTTATCTAGCCCCTGAATCATTATAAGGATGAGGGACCTTAGAATGTAGAATATCAGAGAGGAAAGAAATCTTAAAGTATTAGAATATTGTAACAAAGAGTATGAGAGCTGGAATGGGGCATTAAAACATAGGATGTCAGAACTGGAAAGAATGCAGAAAAATTGGAGACGATGTGGAGAGTATGCCTTATAACAAGGGCAAGCTGGCTTCCAGTTCTGTCTCGAGACACAAACTGAACCCAGGTAAGACAGATTAGACCATGAGAGATCACCTAATACAACCCTCCTTCCTTGAGACCTAAACAAACCTCAGGCCCAGTGAAGTAATTTGCTCAAGATCTCATAATAAAACTGAGGTTTGGGGGGCAGCTAGGTGGTACAGTGGATAAAACACTGGCCCTGGATTCAGGAGGACCTGAGTTCAAATCCAACCTCAGACACTTGACAATTACTAGCTGTGTGACCCTGGGAAAGTCACTTAACCCTCATTGCCCCACAAAAAACAAACAAACAAACAAACAAACAAACAAATAAATAAATAAATGAACAGATAGATAGATAAATAAATGAAATTTAAAAAAATAAAAGAAAAACAACAACAGAAAGCTGAGGTTTGGAGAAGCAAGGAATCTGCCCAGAGTCACACAACTAACATGTCTCAGAATCTGACATAAAGGATTTCTAACTACAAATTGAGCATTCTACTCACTACATCAACTTAGTACTACAACCCAAGCATAATAAGAACTGTTGTTGGTTAGTCATTTCAGTCATGTCCAACTCTCTGTGACCCCATTTGGGGTTTTTCTTGGCAAAGAAACTGGAGTGGTTTGCCATTTCCTTCTCCATTTCACAGATGAATAACTGAGGCAAAGAGAATTAAGTGACTTGTCCAGGGTCATGCAGCTAGTAAATGAGGCTGGATTTGAACTCAGGAAGATGAGTCTTTCTGATTCTAGGTCCAGCACTCTGTGTACTATGGTGCCACCTAGCTGCCTGGCATTTCTATGGTTCTTTGAGATTTGCAAAGTGCTTTATGAATTTTATCTCATTTTTTACAACACTAGGAGGTACATGCTATCATTATTCCCATTTTATAGATGAGGAAACTTGCCCAAGGTCACACAATAGGAAGTATCTGAGGCTAGATTTTAATTCAGATCTTCTTGACTTTAAGTCCAGCACTCTATCCACTGAGCCCCTTACTTAACTGAAACAACTGGATTTTCTCCTCTGATTCCAAGCTCAGTAATCATTGCCCCAAACTTAGGCTAAAGGATGAGATACTGGCTCTGTCACTGATTCCTGTGGAGTCTACTGAGTTTTCTTCTCTGTTTATCCCAGAGCATCCCCCTTGAACTGATCCATTTCATCATAGATGAATACATAGGTAACCAGACAGACCCACTCGCCATTAGGGATGCAACTCTGGATATGTTTGGAGACGTGGTCATGGTTTTTCCAGCTCTGAAAGTATCAAAGGAATACAGAGGTGAGCTATTCACTTGATTTTATCTTGCTTGAGGCTTATGGCTCCAAACTGCCCCCAAACCAGACCTTGGGGACCTGAGTCAAAAGCATCAGATTAGGGTGGGAGAAGTCATTTTTCTCAAACTGAGGTCCGTGGAAGGTGGTGACTTCCTTGTTATCATGGAGCAAGCTCATGAACGTTGGAGGATCTAAGAAGTATTTGATTTTATTTCCGTCAAAGACACTACCATTATTCCAGTCTCCTTAATGTCATCTGACTTCATTCTCCCTCCACCCCATAGATAGAATTAGTTGTCAAATATTGCTATTTTTGCCTTTATTATATCTCTCTCATCCAAAACTTCTATTCACACAACAGCCACCCTAATTCAGGCTCCCATTACCTGGCCTATTCCAATAGCCTCCTGATTCTTCTTCCTGTGATGTTTAAATTCTAAATTGTGGTTGCCTTAAATTAGAAGCTTCAGCACCAGTCTTTGGGCATTAAACATTTATTAAAGCATACAGGTATTCACAAGGAGTTCAGAAAGTTAAGAAAAAGCCTATCTAGCTTAGAGTTCCAGCCTGGTCAGGTTCTTCCTCAAGTCCTCTGCCACAAGCCTGCTTTTATCAGGAACTCTCCAGCAAGCTGACTGTGGAAGCTTTTTATAGGTCTGGAACAGAGGTGGTCCTTACACACTGCTTCAAGCTTATTGGTCGGCGTCATCCAAATCTATTGGTTTTTGAAGGTGTTCTCAAGTTGAGTTCACAGTCTAGCTTCTGAGAACAACACCTTTTTTTTTTTTTTTTTTTTTTTTTGCGGGGCAATGGGGGTTAAGTGACTTGCCCAGGGTCACACAGCTAGTAAGTGTTAAGTGTCTGAGGCTGCATTTGAACTCAGGTACTCCTGAATCTAGGGCCAGCACTTTAACCACTGCGCCATCTAGTTGCCCCCAAACAATACCTTCTTAAGGGCTAGCCAGGTGTGATTACAATCCAGTTAATTTGAAGTAGGCTAATCAGCAGTTAATCACTCTCACTTGATTCAATCAGTCTAGATTAATCTCCAGGTGGATCTTTGAGTATCTGCTAAATCTCATTATTTCATCACATTCCTGACTCAAGTTTCTCACCTCTCCAGTCCATTCTCCACACCCCTGCCAAAGTGATTTTCCTAAAGCATAGATGTGACCATGTCCCTCCCCTATACCAGTGGTTCATCATTGTCTCTGGGGTCAAGTACAAATGCCTCTGTTAATTCATGAAAGCCTTTCACAACCCTACTACAATTTCTTTCTCCTTCACTGGAGATGACTCTGCAATCCACTCAAATTGTTATTTCTATTCCTATTTCTGTTTATTTCTATTCCACACACATGATGTATCATTTCCCACCTGCCAGCCTTTGCACTGATTTGTTCTCCCCTGAGCTTAGAATGTATTCCCTTCTCACCTGGGTCTCAGAATCCTCTAAGAAATAGCAGAGACACTCCATTCTACATGTAACCCTCCTCTTCTCCTCAACTGTTAGTGGCCCCCTCGTCAAAGCACCTTACGGTGGACACTTTTATATTTATTTATAGTCTCATAATTTTTCCCCTGTATATTCTTGCTATCTCCTCCTGCAGTTTGAGCTCCTTTTGCGTAGGGATTATTATAATTCATCATATCTGTGTTGCTACCTCCGCTATTGCACATATCGATTTCAAGTTAGAAAAGCTTGCTTCAGGTCTTGTTTCTGCCATTTACAATCTATTTGATCTTGAGAAAGCACTTAAACTCTGTGGGTGGCAGTGTCTTCAAGTAAAATGGAAGGGTTGGACTGTGACCTCTAAAATCCCCTAAAATGAAGGAAGAAAGGGTGGGAGGAAGAGGGAAAAGGAAAGAGAGAGGGAGGGAGGAAAAAGAGAGAAAGGGAGGAGGAGAGGAAGGGAGGAGAGAGAGGGAAAGGGGGAGAGACAGACATGAAGGGACAGAGAGACACAGAAAGAAAGAGAAACACAGAGAGAGTCAGAGACAGAGAGACAGAGACAGAGAAAGGGAGGGGAGAGAAAGGGGCAGGAGAGAGAGAAAGGGGAAGAGAGAGGGAGAGAGAGACAGAGACAGAGACAGAGACAGAGAAAGGGAGGGGAGAGAAAGGGGCAGGAGAGAGAGAAAGGGGGGAGAGAGAGACAGAGACAGAGACAGAGACAGAGACAGAGAAAGGGAGGGGAGAGAAAGGGGCAGGAGAGAGAGAAAGGGGGAGAGAGAGGGAGAGAGAGACAGAGACAGAGAGAGAGAGACAGAGACAGAGACAGAGAAAGGGAGGGGAGAGAAAGGGGCAGGAGAGAGAGAAAGGGGGAGAGAGAGGGAGAGAGAGACAGAGACAGAGACAGAGAAAGGGAGGGGAGAGAAAGGGGCAGGAGAGAGAGAAAGGGGGAGAGAGAGGGAGAGAGAGACAGAGACAGCGACAGAGACAGAGACAGAGAGAGACAGGTCCCAGGCTCTTGTAGCCAGGAGACCTCATCAATCCTTCCACTTAAGGATCATTTGACTTTAGATGAAGCACTTTATTGCTCTCAGCTTCAGTTTCCTCATCTGTAAAATGATGACAATATTTGCATTCTCTACTTCACAAGACTCCCTTAAGGAGAGCACTCTGTAAACTCTAAGTTCATATAGACCTATCTATACTATTTTTTAAAATTGTAATTATTTTGTGTTCCCCTAAAATCTCTCTCTAATGCCTTATCTGGCTATGGAGAGGACCCCATGCTGTCACTGTAACAGCGAAGTCCAAATACAGGAGATTTCCAAGATAGGAAGGCTTTGAGTCTGGTTCTAGCTGTTGTCTGACTGTCATTCAGGGACCAATTGTGCTAAGTGCAAAATCACTTATCACTTGAAGGTTGGCAACCAGGAGATAAGTTTACTAAGTCACAGATTGGAGGAGGGAATATCTAAACCAAGCAAAGCATGGTTCCTTGAAGTAGGATTGTTATATTGTTCATTAATTAATTATTATATGGTATTATAATAAAAACAAGTTCTTCTTAGAGGCATCTAGGTAGCACAATGGTCCAGAGCTCTGGCCTTGGAATCAGGCAGACTTAAGTTCAAATCTGGCCTCAGAAACTTATTGGCTATATGACCCTAAGTAAGTCACTCAACCTCTGCCTGCCTCAGTTTCCTCCACTGCCAAATGAGAATAATAATAGCATCTACTTCCCAGATTATTGTAAAGACCAAATGAGATATTTATAAAGCACTTAGCCCAGTGACTGTTTCCTTCATTCCAAGAGCATGAGAATTTCTCTTCAAGTTGAATGTCAGAAATAACTAGTTCTTTGTTCTTATTGGAGAGATGGGGGTTTCACTTAATATCCTCAAAGGTAGTTTTGTGGTACTTTAACAACAAAAACAGGTGTTCAGGGGTAACTAGCACCTCTAGTGTGAGGGTTTGCCAAGACCTTTTCAGAGATACTCATCTACCTTTGGTGTCTACCTTTCATTCAACTCTCACCTGTGACTCCAAGGAGTTTTAGCATGAGCAGTGGCCACCCAGGAAAAACCATGCAGGCAGACAGGCTAAATCAGGTTGAGGGTAACCAATGGGCCTTGAATCTATTGATGAGTTAGGAGAATGTCTACCCCAAGCATGTGAAGACTTCCCCTGATAGAATTGGGAGGATGAGAACAATTTGTTCCAATGGCTATGAAGGAGACTGAAGCAGGTGCTGTGGAGTGTTTAGAACCTGGTCAAGAATTTCCAGGGCAGAGCCAAGATGGTGGAGGAAAAGCAGTAAGCTCTTGGAACTCATGACACGATTGCTCAAAAATACCTCCAAATAATGCCATAGGACAATTCCTGGAGCAGTGGAACCCTCAAGAGAGTGGGCTAAGATTTTTTTCCATCCAAAAACAGCTTAGAAGGTCGGCAGGAAGGGGTTCCTGTGCCAGGGCAGGAGTGGAGCCCAACCCCATGGTCATGCTGACACAGATCCAGTCCCAGGCTGGCCTTGCCAGAGAAAGAGACCCCAGAAGCCTCTAAATTAACTGTAGTGCCAGTGTCGTCTGGAACTAAGCTCACGGTCTAGTGAGAGGGCTGAGTGGTTGGCCAAGGGGAGATTACAGGGTTCTCTGCTGGCACTGAAGCAGAACTTGGGTGTTTTACCCCTGCTGGGAACAAGGAAGGAGGCTCGAGTGTCAGTGGCCTAGGTGGGGGAGGGGGTACAGGATTATCAGAGCTAACATCCACAGTACAAAAAGTTCTTCTGTCTGGTTAATGAGCAAGTTGGCCTGGGGTTATCTATGGACCAGAGAACAGGCCAGGTTTTAGAAGAACCTCCCCCTCCTTAAACACCACCTTACCTTAGACTGCCTGAAGCTTGAAACACTACATCCTGAAAGTAGTGCCCCACTTTAAGAAGGAGTTAAAAGTCAAGTAAAATGGGGGACTAGGTGGTACAGTGGATAAAGCACCAGCCCTGGATTCAGGAGGACCTGAGTTCAAATCTGGCCTCAGACACTTACTAGCTGTGCGACCTTGGGCAAGTCACTTAACCCTCATTGCCCTGAAAAAAAATCAAGTAAAAGATAGGCAAGATGAGCAGACAGGAAAAGATGAGGACCAAAGAAAGTTTCTTTAGTGACAGGGAAGATTGAAGTATACCCTCAGAAGAGGATGGCAACATCAGGGCTCCTACATCCAAAGCTTCCAAGAAAAATATGAATTGGTCTTAGGCCATAGAAGCACTCAAAAAGGACCTTAAAGATAAAGTAAGAGAGGTAGAGGAAAAAGTAAGAGAGGCAGAGGAAAAATGGAAAGAGAAATTAGAGTGATGAAGGAAGGTCTTAAAAAAAAGGCAACAGCTTGAAAAGCCAAATTGGCCAATTGAAAAAGGAGGTACTAAAGCTCTCTGAATAAAATCATTATTTAAAAATTAGTTTTGAGCAAATAGAAGCAAATGACTTTATGAGAAATCAAGACAAAATAAAGCAAATCCAAATGAATAAAAAAAAATACAGAGCAATATGAAATATCTCCTTGGAAAAACAGCTGACCTAGAAAATAGATTCAGGAGAGATAATTTGACAATTATTGGACTACCTGAAAACCACAATCAAAATAAGAGCTTAGACATCATTTCCCAGGAAATTGTCAGGGATAATTACCCTGCTCATCTATAAGCAGAAGGTAAAATAGAAATTGAAAGAATCCATCGATCACCTCCTGAAAGATATCGCAAAATGAAAATTCCCAGGAATATCATAGTCAAATTGTAGAGGTCCCAGGTCAAGGAGAAATTATTGCAAGAAGCCAGAAAGAAACAATTCAAGTACTGTGGAGCCACAGTCAGGATAGCACAAGATCTAGCAGCTTCTATATCAAAGGATCAGAGGGCTTGGAATATTCCGGAGGGCAAAGGAATTGGTATTACAACCAAAAAATCACCTACCGAGCAAAAGTAAGTACAATATCTTAGGGGGAAAAATGGGACTTCAATGAAAAAGAGGACTTTCAGATATTCGTTATGAAAAGACCTGAACTGAATGGAAAATTTGACTTACAGATACAAGACCCTAGAGAAGCATAAAAAGGAAAACAGGAGAAAGAAATTAAGAGGAATCTTCAAAGGTTAAGCTGCTTCCTTTATGCGAAAATGATACATCTAACTCATAAGAGATTTCTCGGTATTATGGCAGATGATAGAAATAAATTTAGACAGAGGGCACTGATTATGGGAATTGATTATGAAGGGATGATATCTGCAAAGCATTAATTTTTTCTTTATCTTTTTACTTTTCGTTGAGTGGTTGGAGTTGGGTGACATGCCTGGGGATGAACAGTGGGTGAATGTCTTGTGACTGGGGCTGGATTTGAGCTTGGGTCCTCCTGGGTCCAGGGTTGGTGCTTTGTTCACTGGGTCACCTAGCTGCCCCATGATGACATCTTTAGGGTAAAACTGAGGGGTGAGAGGAATGCACTGGGAGAGGGGGAAGGAGAGAAGTAGAATGGGGTGAAATCCCACATAAAAGAAGCAGGAAATGGAGTGGGGGAAGAGAAGGGGGAGGAGTCAGTGAATGAACCTCACACTCATCAGAATTGGCTCAAAGACTTTAATCTCATCAGAGTTGGCTCAAGGAAGGATTAACATGTACACTCAGTTGGGTGGAGTAGTAATCTATCTAACCCTGCAGGAAAGTAGGAGAGGAAGGGGATAAGGAGGCAAGGGTAAAAGAAGCCAGGGCAGAGTGGGGGAGGGGGCAATCAGAAGCAAATCCCTTTTGAGGAATGATGGGGTGAAAGAAGATAGATAATAGAGTAAACATCATGGGGAAGGGAATAGGATGGAGGGAAACAGTTAATAGTAACTGTGAAAAAGAGAAAAGGAAAAAAATTGTATAAAAATATTTATGGGGGCAGCTAGGTGGCACAGTGGATAGAGCACTGTCCCTGGAGTCAGGAGTACCTGAGTTCAAATCCGGCCTCAGACACTTAACTAGCTGTGTGACCCTGGGCAAGTCACTTAACCCCAATTGCCTCGCTAAAAATATATATATATATATATATATATATATATATATATATATATATATATATATATATATATATATATATATTTATTTATTTATTTATTTATTTATTTTGGCAACTCTTTGTGGTGGCTAAGAATTGCAGATCAAAAGAATGCCCATCAGTAGGGGAATGACTGAAAAAGCTGTGGTGTGTGATTATGGTGGAATATTATTGTGCTGTGGGAAATGATGAGAAGGATTTCAGAAAAATCTGGAAAGACTTATATGAACTCATGTACAGGGAAGTGAGCAGAACCAGGAGATCATTGTGCACACTGACAGCAGCAATTGTGAATGACTTAACTACTCTCAGCAATACAGTGATCCAAGACAATCCCAAAGGATTAATGATAATGTATACTATCTACCTCCAGAGAATGAAGAGATATTGGATGAACACAGAATGAAGCGTGCTACTTTGCATTTTCCTCTTTTTTATTACTTGAGACTTTTTATATAAAATGACTTATATGGTAATGTTTTACATAATTGCAGATGTATAAACTATATCTGATTCCTCACCACCTCAGGGAGGGGGAGGGTAAGGAGGGAGGGAATAAGAGAGGGATAGAATTTGGAACTCAAAACATCAAAAAAATTTTTTTAAATGTTTAGGAAAAAAAAGAACCTGCTCAGACATCAAAGATGTAAGGTCATCCACTGCATCTTAAGTCATCTCCTGTCATTCTGACTTTTGTCCTGCCACTGGACTTTGATGACCCTGGAGGAAAGAGCAAGGCTGATAACTTTGTGCAGCTCTGCCTCATTGAAATCCAATTCAGGTCCAAGTCAAGGCATTACCATGTGATATCATTGGTCCTCTTCACAATGAAGGACGTACAACAGAAGGCAGCACCAACAAACAACATTGAAGCAAAATGGGCTTCCCCCACCCAACATGACTTCTCAGACTCCTAACTCCAGGCCTCTCCTTGGCTCTTTCCCATCAGATTCTGGTGCTCCAGTCTACTTTTATGAATTCCAGCATCGGCCAAGTGCTTTCGATAAGATCAAACCTGCTTATGTAAAAGCTGACCACTCAGCTGAGCTCACATTTGTTTTTGGAGGCCCTTTCATGGCAGATGAGCGCTCTGTGTTGGGTAAGGAAAATATATCAATCAATCTTTACTGAATATTTACTGTGTGTCTAGAATTGTGAGGAATAAGATGAATTTTTGTCATTAAGGAACTTAGTATCTTTAGTATATATACTAGATGTCTGTCTATGTCTATATGTTTATGTATATAAGTTGGAGAATGCACACTCTCAGGGCAGATTAAACTGATAACTAAATGTTGGGTTTTATAATTAAAACATTCACATAACAAATAAATAACCAGAAGAAAGAAGTGGAATGAGACTTCAATTATTACAAAACCCATTTGGCAATCAGCCAACACACATGTAATATTAGCCACAGTAACCCAATGATATTGGAGTCCCACTTCATTGCCACTGCCCTTGGAGATCTAGAGATCTCCACAGAAAGGCAATAATACTAAAAAGCAGTTGCCAGGTGTGGTGGCATATGCCTTTAATCCCTGCTTCCAGGATAGCTGAGGTTGGTTGATTGCCTGAGCTTAGGAGTTCTGACCTCAGTTGGATTAAACCAGTTGGTTGTCCGCATCAAGTCCAGTACCAATGTGGTGAACTCTCCTAGGCAGGAGGCCACCAGGCTGCCAAAGGAGGGTCAAACAATCCCAAGATGGAAAGAGTAGGTCAAAGCTCCCATGTGGATTAGTATGGGGATTGGGTCCATGTGCAGCCACTGTACTTACAGTCGAACAAGATAGGGAGAGTCAGGCGAAAGAAAGAAAGAAAGAAAGAAAGAAAGAAAGAAAGAAAGAAAGAAAGAAAGAAAGAAAGAAAGAAAGAAAGAAAGAAAGAAAGAAAGAAAGAAAGAAAGAAAGAAAGAAAGGAAGGAAGAAAGAGAGAGAGAGAGAGAAAGAGAGAGAGAGAGAAAGAGAGAGAGAGAGAAAGAGAGAGAGAGAGAAAGAGAGAGAGAAAGAAAGAGAGAGAGAAAGAAAGAGAGAGAGAAAGAAAGAGAGAGAGAGAGAAAGAGAGAGAGAAAGAAAGAGAGAGAGAAAGAAAGAGAGAGAGAAAGAAAGAGAGAGAGAAAGAGAGAGAGAAAGAAAGAAAGAAAGAGGTTACCTCCTACAAAGGAAAACTATTAACTTTAGCTTCGTGGGAAATCAAGAATGGGTTTGAGAGAAAAGGACAGGATACATCAGGATCACAGGCTTCTAAGAGAGAAGAAGAACATGCCCTCATCTCCAGAGGAACAGAGTACATCAGCAGGAAAGTCCAAACCTTGAGTTAGATCATCTTGAAGACTCAGTAAGGGAAGAAAAGGGAACAAGTAATCATTGGAAGATTGCCCTCCGGACCTGAGACCCAGTTTATACCAGGCTTCCATTGTTCCTCCCCAGTTCAGCACATGTACTCCAGATTAGTCACATATAAAAGGGTCAATGAGAAATGTAAAAGAAAGACAGGTGTTTATAGGGAGAGCTGATGTCTCCTGATGGGATCTATTGCCACAGGCAAGGTAGGCATCAACTAGTATGGCAGATGGACATTTGCAGCCAGGAAGATTCTAGATATGGATGGTGGGGAGAGGAAGAGATCTACAGAAGGGACAGGATTATGGAACTTTGGAGCAGAGGAGTCAGTGTGAAGAGAGTTATCTTTTGGGAGGCAGCTAGGTGGAGCAGTGGATAAACACTGGCCCTGGATTCAGGAGGACCTGTGTGTAAATCTGGCCTCTTGACACTTGATACACTAGCTGTGTGACCCTGGGCAAGTCACTTAACCCTCATTGCCCCACCCAAAACAAACAAACAAGATTACAAAGTCTTATCTTTTGAAAGGATGGCAAGCACCCCCTAATACAGAAGCTTCTAGGGGCTACTTCACTTGACATTAGCTGTAAGAATCAAATAGCTGGGTCCTTTCAAAAGGAATGATTGTGTGTTGTCTTTCACTTCTTTTGACCCTCCAAAGGGTATCATGTAACTCTGGGACTTCCTGTGAGGGGTGGAAGAAGAGGTGGGGATGTGGTGGTCCTTCTCCACTCCAGCATCATGCCAACTTCTCCCATGTGGCCATAAGAAATGGGACTCAGCTAGGCAAGCTTGAACCTGGGCTTCCTCTGCTGTGTGTTTCTTTGCCTGATCTTTGTCCTGAGATAGAAATTCTGTGTTTGGAGGTCACCTTGTGAATTGAAGAGGTTTAGATATCGTGTATCTTCAGTTAGTCTAAGGGGTCTTATGTTTAAATCTAATAATTGTGAACTGCTACTGGGCCCAAGAGTCTGGGGCACTGTCTTCTCTACATCTCCTATTCCAAGTCCCACATATTCTGAACCCATGAATACAATGATTGTTGAGGAGACTTGTGACCTAGATCAGGGGGCTAGCTCACCCGAATAATCAGAGACATCACAAATCTTGTGGAATAAAAAGATTTATTAGGAGAAAGGAATGTATGGCCAGGAGACAAAATCACTAAGGAAAACTGCCTCTTTCAGTAAGAGAAGGGCTGATGTTTTATATATAAAACAAAGAAAGCAAAATTACTGGGGAAGGGATTACAAAGAACAACTGGGAGGGGATTTTTGAATAATGGGGCATCAGTAAGATATGCAGCTGCCATTCATATCTTGCACATATAATCTGGCAGACCTTGTTATTGCTCATAAGTGTACAGGGTCGCTTGTGCTCGGCAACACCACATTCCTGAGGTGGGAGGCAGAGCTGCTTTTCCCTTGGAAAAGTTTAAGGATTCCTTGGGGGTTGGGATCTTTGGGTTTCTTGGGGTCCCCCTTCCCACAACAGGTTTAGTTCAGGCAGGAGGGCATATCTTGACCATGTAGAAGAAAGGGTCAGATTCTTTTTCTCACACTCTGACCCATTCTAGTGCTACCTAAGAAAGATTTACTTAAAGCTTAGGTCTGGCTCATATCTAGGGTCTCCCCGCAAAAAAACAGAGTAGACTGGTACTCAGTATACAATGTAAATCATATATGAGGCCAGTATTTATTTCCTACATATGAAAGAAAAGCTTAATAGGAAGGGCTTTCACGACATTAACAGAAAGACTTAAAATAGGTTACAATGACCTAACTATTCTTTAACTGTTCCGGGAGGTTTATACTTAAAACATGAAGGCCTAATGTAACTTTCCAGACTGCTTAAGAGATGCTGTTACATTTCACCTCAAATCTGACATGTCCAAAGAAACCCTTCCAGGTTCATGTCTTCTGACAGACCAGGCCAGGTCTTGGGGTTATTCTTCTTGTCAGTGGTCACCTTCTTTGATGTACAAGCTCTACAGGAGATGTACGGACCACCTCTTCTGCCAGCTGAGGACCTAGTGTCTCTAGGCCTCAAACTCATGAGGTGGTTTCCTACCCTGAAAATGTCCATTTCAGGATCACTGCTTGGTAACCCACATTCAGGCAAAGAAACAGAAAGCAGAAGAAGTATCCAGAAGTCCAGGTTCAAGATCACCTAGATGAGGCCCCGTTCTAGTTGCCATGGGGAACAATGACAATACTTCCAGTGGGGAGAAGAGGCACCCTCATGGGAAGTCCTAGAGTTACATGATGTCCCCAGTAGGTCAAAGGAAGAGAGACAAGGGAAGAATCACTACTTTTCAAAGGTCCACTGAGTCACTTGCTCTTCCTGCTCAGTGGCCAATAAGAGATTTTCCTCATCATTCTAAAAGCACCAAATTGCTGAGTAAAAGAATAGTTAGATCATTGTAACCTGTTTTAAGTCTTTTTGTTAATGTATTTTTGTGAAAGCTCTTTCTATTAAGCTTTTCTTTTGTATGTAGGAAATAAATACTGGCCTCATACATGACTTACATTGTATTTTGAGTACCAGTCTACTCTGATTTTGGGGGGAGACCCTAGAAATGAGCCAGACCTAAGCTTTAAGTAGATCTTCCTGAGGTAGCACTGGGATGGGTCAGAGTGTGAGGAAAAGAATTTGACCCTTTCTTCTACATGGTCAGGATCCCACCACCCCAGACAAAAAAGTAAAGTGAGACATATGTCTCTAAGAAAAGTAATAGTATATCTGCAGGGGCATAATCAGCCTATAAAGCAGGTCTGATGATTGCCTTGATTACCCAAAAGACAAAGAATTGGAGCTGCAACTCTTTTTTTTTTTTTATAAACATAGAACAAAGCACCACAGATTAAGTCAGGGGATCATACTGTTGGTTATAACATTGGCAGCTTCATGGAGGTGAGGGATCATAATTGGTTACACTAAGGAAAGAGGGCATACACAGGAATGTGGAATCAGGGCTCCCCCTCTCCATTTCTGGGGAATGCTTTTTGAATTTATGGGACCCAGCTTGTATATCTCCAGGCCAGTGATAGTGGATTGGGAGTAGCAGACTACTCATGCGTGCCTGGGAATAATACAAGCCCACCTTTAATTTGCAAGGACAAGACTAAGTTGGGAAAGCTGAAGCTTTTTTGTTCCTCAGAGATAACACACAATAGCCATGGCTTTGCTGAGAAACTGAAGTTATGTGGGATGATAACAAGCTTTGCTTGGCACAAAGTGTTTTTCAGGCGATGTTGAGATACCAATTCCCATGGAATTGGGATGTTTTATGAGATCATTGGACTTCTAAACTTTGGCTCAGAGTTTTTTTCTTTAATTAAAAGTGATCAATAGGGAAACTGACCTTTTGGCATCTGAATTGTGAGAGAGAAAGATTGAACTCTGGAATTCATGAGCTTCTTATAGAATTAGAAAGGTGGCTAAGGTTTCTTATGTGGGGTTGCAGAATAAAATCACTGACAGAAAAATCAAATATAAAACACAGTATCAATATCAAATTTTGACCCTAGTGGACACAGTAAGCCAGAAGCCTGCAGGACAGCTCATCACATACTCTCTTGAATAATTTTATGATTCAAAAACTATTTCCTACCCTACATATCTGGGTAGCAGAGTTTTCATGGAAAACTTAATCAGAATCTCCTGTTACCTGCAATGAGTACAATGAACAACAAATCTTTTGGTCAGACTCAGGTGTTTCTGAGATGTGTGGCAGGAAGCTCCAATGGTTTGTTATTGGATCAGGCTCTTCATGGTGCCAGTTGGGTTTGGCTACATGAGAAATGATTCTGTTTCCAGCTTTTCCAGATGCCACTGAGGAGGAGAAACATCTAAGCAGACTAATGATGAGATACTGGGCCAATTTCTTTCGTATGGGGTAAGTAGGATGGAGACAATCACCCTACACAAAGGAGGAACCTTTTGATTGTTGAATGGGCTCTCAGGAAGGTCTTAGGATATTTGGATCCATGGCCTTGGGGCTACAAAATAGGACAGAATCATGATCTCAGAGACTCCCATTCTCCCTTTGGTTGTGCTCTAAAGTACAGGGAGAAAGTCACTGTAACCTCAAAGATGATCATTGTTCTAGGTAGTGGAGAAGAGGACTCCATCTCTGAAGTCTACCACAGCTTGAGCTTTCAATCTCAGCTGTAGAGAAAATTGAAATCTGAACCTTTGCTACCTAGCAAAAACCCTTTGAAAGGGTTCTTGTGGGTCCTGGATTTTTTTCTCTTTGCAGCCGTGTTCCATTAGTAGTCCCAAATGCCAGTGTCCTATGATATCTGACTGCAAGTTCCTGCATCCCACACATATACTTCAGAGAACTGAGAAGGGCTCAGAAGATAGTGACAAGGTTACTTCTTACCTTGTGACACTGTATCTTTGCTGTGTTGCCCTCTGGCATCTGCTGTTCCTCTGGCAGCTTATCCTACCATCTTGTAAAAAGCATGAGATTTTCCCCAGGGACACATACAGCACATGGGGAGCCCATTTGTAGACACCCAAGGAAATCTATCTGGGTAACCAGTGCCACCTCCCCCAAAAAAGCCCTTTTCCACAAAGAGGTGTCTTCTGGCTCTCCCTTCTGACAACACTTAGTTCCAAAGTTCCAAGGCAAATGTAGAAAGACCAGCCCAAGAACATTCCCTAGTTCTCTTTTGATACTACAAAGGAAGTATCAAAGTATCAGAAGGAAGTATCAGAGGAAGAGGGAGACTGGTGCCCACAGCATCAACTGCCTTATTGTCCCAATTATTAATTGTCTGACCTTCTTGGTTTAGGTAACACCTGGTTAGCAATGGGCTTTCAAAATGGCTCATTATTGACTAAAGGAAAGCATATAAAGGCAGTGAGGGGACTTAATCAATAGAATGCTAGTCCTGGAGTCAGGAAAGTCTGAGTTCAAATACAACCTCAGACAACAGCTAGCTATGTGACCCTAGGCATTCATTTAAGCTCTGTTTGCCTCAGTTTCCTCGACTGTAAAACAAAGATAATAATAGGACTTACCTTCCAGGGTCATTGTTAGAATAAATGAAATATCTGTAAATCATTTAGGACAGTGACTTGCAGACAGTAGACACTTAATAAATTCTTGTTCTCTCCCCCCACATCCCCAAATGACTTCACAAATAATCACAAAATTGACATTTTATAAACCTCCTAACAATCAAAATGCCCTATATAGAGGATGCTAGGGGGTATAGTGGATAGAGTGCTGGATTTAGAGTCAGGAAGATAAGAATTTAAATCCTCCTTCAAACAGTTAATAGCTATATGATTCTGGGCAAGTTTTTTTTTTCACTTTTCACTTTTTATTCAATGTGCACAGTATATACTAGGATTCTTTTCACAGAATGGAGATACAACACTTTCCACTATAGAGATCTTTGTGAAAATAGCACAGTATTATAAGTCATTCAAGATGCTGTGTATTAAATGTTTGTTCTAACCCCCCCCCCCCAAAAAAAAGCTTTCATATGAACATCATGAACCAGGTATAATAAAGGTACAAAATAGCACTAATAAAGATAATAATGTCAGATAGGTAACCTTTGTCAACCTCAGTTTCTTCATCTATAAAAAGGAGATAATAATAACACCTACCTCACAGAGTTATTGCAAGGATCAGATGAGATAACATATGCAAATTACCTGATAAATTTTAAAGTGCTTTATTTTGCTATTGTTGTCCAATCATTTCAGTCATGTCAGACTCTTTGTGACGCCATTGGGAATTCCAGTCACAAAGATACTGGAATGGTATGTCATTTCCTTCTCCAGTGTTTGGTAATAATCAGAGATCAAGTGATTTGCCCAGGGTCATAGGGTTAGGAAGTTTCTGAGGCTGAATTTGAATTGGGAATTTCCTGACTCCAGGGTTTTATCCATTGAACTACAGGGCTGCCTCCAAAATGCTTTATAGATGCTACCTATTATTGGATGTGGAATGTCTTAGGAAGCAGTAGCAATAAGATCCCATTAAGGGGAAATCTTGAAGCAAAAGCTGAAGAACCATTAGTTAGCTATGTTATAGTGCTTTTTTCAAGTAGAGATTGAACTAGATGGCCAGTGAGGTCTCTCTTTCAACTCTGAAATTGTGTAATTTTGTGATTAGTTCTTACCCCTCCCAAAACTAAGTGTGGCTTTTCAAGCCAAGCCTGAATGAGGAGGTACAGGGAAAAGAAAGGGAAGATAAGAAACATTTATTAATCACCTGTTAGGTGCCAGGTTCTGTGCTAATCACTTTATAAATATGATCTCATTGGCTTCTCACAACAACCCTGGGAGATAGGTGCTATCATGACCCTCATTTTTTTTTAGTGAGGCAACTGGGGTTAAGTGACTGGCCCAGGGTCACACAGCTAGTAAGTGTTAAGTGTCTGAGGCCGAATTTGAATTCAGGTACTCCTGACTCCAGGGCTGGTGCTCTATCCACTGCGCCATCTAGCTGCCCAATGACCCTCATTTTACAGTTGAGGAAACTGAGTTAGGCAGCAGTAAAGTGACTTGGCCAGTGTCACACAACTGAGTGTCTGAGCTGCCTTTTTTAGATTAAGACTTATTAGAATAGCAGGTTATTCACTACACAATTAGTTACACTGCCTCCATCTATACCTTGAGTAGAACAAATTGACATTTCCAAGCGTTCACCTCTTATCCCAGTCACCTCCCATGTAATCCCATCATGCTACTGTTGCCATTCCCTTGTCTTTAATTGGGTGCAAAGCAACCTTGCTGCTCTGCTTAGTTCCTGGTAGGAATTTTGACTGTTTATTGTGCAAGCCCTTTACCCTGCTTTTTCTTTGCCCCCAAGTATAGTTTTATTGGCTTCAAGTTATCATGAGTTTAGTGATTAAGCCTGCTTATTCTGGACTGAAATTCCACAGTGCCAGAATTCCTTTTGCCTAAGATCACCCTGTTTCCACTCAACACCCTCCCATACTCCCCGCCCCACCCCATGATAGAAAATAAGCTGTTCTTGTGAGTCCGTGATTCAGAAAAGCAAGATGAAGCAGCATCAGACCTTACAGTATCTCAACACAGTTCACACTACTATGGATGAGGGGGTGGAAGGGCCCAGCAACCAGGGCATAGCCCTATCCATCCCTGGACCCCTGTTTCATCACTTCAGGTTACAGTTCCCATGTGGACTCCCAGGCTTCACACATTGTCTTGCTGTCCCACATACAACAACTAAAATGACACCAAACAAAAATCACTCTCCAAAACACACCAGAACCACCCTCCCTACAACCCCTGGCTCTCTTTGCACAATCCCTCTATCCCTGCTCCCAACTCAAACTTTCAATGGCCAGGTCAAGGAACACCAGCCGCAATGATGATGCCTGATGCCTAGCAACCAAGGGTTCTTACCTTTTTGAGTGTTATCCCTTTTGATAGTCTGGTGAACTCTGTGGGACTACTCAGAATTTTGTTTCTAAATGCATAAAATAGAATTCATTGGATTTACATTTTTTTTTTTTTTAGTGAGGCAATTGGGGTTAAGTGACTTGCCCAGGGTCACACAGCCAGTAAGTGTTAAGTGTCTGAGGCCGGATTTGAACTCAGGTATTCCTGACTCCAGGGCCGGTGCTCTATCCACTGTGCCACCTAGCTGCCCCTAATTCATTGGATTTAAAAGGAAACCAATTCTATTAGGCAGCTAGGTGACTCAGTGGATAGAAGTGGGGTGGAGAAAACTTGGATGCTTATCATATTCCTGAGAGTTGAGGAGGTTTCTTTTGAAATGATGATCCTGTCCTCTGATGTTATCTCTGTCTTCTAGCTCTGGTCAGGTTGTGGCCATACGTAATTGACTTTCCTGCTATAGAATTTTATCCCCCTCTTGCCTCGTAGCTATGTCTGTCCTGATATCTAGTTGATCAATCTAAACTTTACTAGTCCCTTGATTCCTAGATATATCTTTCCTGTTATCTGGTCATCTTTGATTTTGTTTCTTGCAGGAGAAAATTGTGATTTGCTCTTAGCCCCATGCCAATTACTTTACACAACTTCCTACATTGGAATAGCTTAAGTATTTATGAAATACTTCCATATAGGAATATATAGGGTATATAGCCTAAAATTATACTAAGTACTGGGGACAGAAAACCAAGGAAACAAGAAGTTTCCTACTCTTGCAAAGTCTACATTATAATGTGGCAAGATGACAAATAAAAGGGAAGTAGAAAGGGGTAGGGATGCATGGTAACCCTTAAAATCTACCCCCTCATCTAGACTCAAAGAAAAGTCATTCTTTGGGGTGGCAAGCCAACTGGTGTGGGGTTGGAATAGACCAGTTAATGAGCCAGCAGGGAAACAACCTGTGTTTCTGGTAGCTTATAAAAGACATGGTACATTCTTCTCTCTTCTCCCTTCTCCATCCCATTCACTCCTTTTCCTCTAATTTCCAGGGACCCCAATGGAGAAGGACTGCCCACCTGGCCTCTCTATGACCAATCAGAGCCATACCTAGAGCTCAACTTGACTATAAAAAGTGGAAGGAAACTCAAACAGGATAAAATGGAGTTTTTGGAAAAATTCTTTCGTGAAACTGTTGAGCCATATTATGAAGGAAATAAAGTGCACTTGGAGTTGTGATTTTTCCAACACTAAACTAATGTAACACATTAAAGACCAAAGCATTTAAAGAGATCACTTTAAGAGCTTAGTAAATGTCCTATGTGTGTGTATGTTTACAACAACAAACCAAACAACTGAAATAAATAAGTAAAAATTTACAACCAAAATAACAATAGGAATAATGATGATGATGTTAATAAATACCTCATTACACTATTTTAAGCAGCCCCATCAGAGAGCACTGTATACAGTGAGAGTTCAGTAAGTGTCTATTGAATGTTTCTACTGTATTTTACAGGCATCATTTATTCAATCAGCACAACAATCTGTTGAGCTAGGTGGTGACACTGTGAAACTGGATCTGAAAATATCCCTCTATCAAAGAATTTCTCACACACGATCCTATCAAAGTTTAAGTAAAAGTTTTTATTTGGCACACAGATGTATGGCTAGGAGAAGAAATCTAAACTTCAACTCCTGAGGAGGAACAGATTTATGGCATGTTCCTCAATCAGTCTGAGTGAAGACAATACTTTTTAAAGAGGACTGGGAAGACTTGAAACTGAAAAGTTACAGCAGTTGGAGATGGGGGTGCTTGAAACAGTTGTAGGCCACCAGGTAGTTACCCTGCTCTAAGAAAATTAGCTGCATTAAAATTCTTTTCTTCAAAACATACTTAAGATGTTTCTGATTCAACTTTAAAATGCATAGCTAATAACAGACATATGCCAAAGCCAGATGCTTATACACTTTAATTATTTTAAAATATAAAAAGGACTAGAATTCCTTGGCTAAATAGTTTGAATCTTATACCTACATCTTACCCAGATATTACAGTGTTAACCAAAGGGATGAAGATCCAATATTGTGTTCATGATGATCACATGACATGATTAAAGGAATTTGCTATAAAAGAAAGGAACAAAGCTCTTGGGAATAACCCTTTCCTAAACTTCATGTCCACTCCAGGAAAAAAGTTATATAAATAGCTGATTACAGTATGCCTGGCTTGAAATAAGCCAGGTGGAATAGTTTATACTGTCATGAAAATTTCTAAGTCTGATGAAGGAAAAGAAACAGCGAATTCTCCAAACTGTAGAAAGATAAGTTTATTGAGAGAGGGTACCTATCTCACAATAAAGCCAGTCTTAGGACTAGGACTCAAAGACCCCAAGTATAGGAATCCTAGTGCTTTTAAATCCCTACAGGCTCCTCCCATTGCACCCTCAGAGCATATTCTAAATTGTACAGAGAGAGTACATTGAAACATGGTCACCAATAAACAAATCATACACATGAGCATTTAGTGGCATTTACAAGATCACCAAATGTGACTGGCACTTAGCCAGCTTGCTGATCCAGCCCAGACTATGTCACATATTGTGTCACAGAATGCTATGGTCCTAAGTCTCAATTCTGATTGGTTCCTTTAGCTTAGAAGAAAATATTTCTAGTGTTCTGGTTAACCACAATGCACCTTTCAAAAAGGGACATTACAACCAACCTGATATGACTCTTGGTTGAACATGTAACCACAATGGAGAGAGGTAATGGTCAAGAGATAAGTGTATAAGTACTGCATTAGCTTAAACTATGAAGGAAACTACTAAGAACAAATGATATAATATCCATACTAACTAACTTAAGATTATTACACCAGTTAAATCACTGATATTTAAGGGGTGGGGAAAATCTCACTCACAATACTCCATGTGTCATATTGGGGAAATTGAGTCAGGAGAATCCTACCTCAACCTTTGCCAAAAGTTGTTCTCCTAGCCTTCCCCCAGAAAACTCCCCCGGCAGGGCACACATGTAAAAACCCTATAGGATTGCTGGCATCATGGGTCATATGGTTCAAACATAGCAAGTTCAAATAATCGGTACTTCAAGTGAACTCACTTCTCAAGGATCACATATCCCAGATAGCAAGCATTAACTATACTTTTACTTATGTTAAATAGATGCTTTTCATCCCTAAGTTAACATTCAACAAATGAATTTGCTTTAAGATGCTTAATAACAAACAACAAAAGAGTTGAAATAAGTGTAAACAATCCCAAATTGCATACAGAGAACAGACCAGAAAATGTTTCACATAATAGTATATAACAAAACAGGTTGAGTTATTAACCATGTAAGCATAAACATAGGATGCTGTCCTCAGAATTTCTTTAAACAATGAGAATATCTTTAAGATGACTTAATTAGTTTGCATGTGATTCCATACATGTTCTAATTCCAGGTTGAAAAACAAACATAGGTAAACTCGGATTCCCCATTAAGGTAATATAAGGCAGCTCATAAGTTACTATTGTTCACTAACATATCTTATACATATTACAAGTTCAGGCACTAATTTAACTATTGCTTAATACCAATAAATTCAGATCCAAACAGCAAGATCTTGCTCACAGCTTCATATAGTAATTTAGATGCTTTAATATTAATTTAATAACCAGTAGATTCAACATTGCAATAATAAACATCCAGTTTGTCTACCTTGATAATAGAAATATTCTATGAGAATTATAAGCAGTACATATCCAATCTAAGAACAAAACTCAGGGCACCTAAGTGGCGCAGTGGAGAGAGCACCGGCCCTGAATTCAGGAGGACCTGAGTTCAAATTCGGCCTCAGACCCTTGACACTTACTAGCTGTGTGACCCTGGGCAAGTCAGTTAACCCCAATTGCCTCACCAAAAAAAAAAAAAAAAAGAATAAAACTCAAAGTTAATAAGTATTCAGGGTGCCAAGAAAGCTTTCCCTTCAATTAACAAAGCCTCGCAAATCACTATAGGGTTGGAAATAATTATCAATACCAAATTGCCATTGCAACAAATCAGCTTATAAAAGTGATAGCGGGCCTTCTAAAATCACACAAGTGTTAATTGAATGTGCACACAATATATCCTGAAAGTACCTTTCTTTTGAGAAAGAGCTTAAAATTTATCCAGATGTTAAAAGGAATAACCACCAAAAAATCATGAGATAAAATACTTTTAAAATGCCAAATATCTCTCTCTTTTTTTCTAAAATATATCACTAGAAGTAAAATAATACTTACATGACCATATTAGCATTAGCAGGCAGATGACAAACCTTAGTATTAATGTCCCTAGTTGTTTTGCATATTGAGTGACCACACATTTAGACTAAAAACAGTAAAATCTTACATACTTGCATTCTGCTCATATCTTCTAGTTGCAATAAGAAATAAAAGTTTACCAGGAGACACACACACATCTAAGAGATTTCATGTAACAACTTTCACCCTTTTTTGGTTTTGTTTTGTTTTTATTTCCCAACTTACACAAACCTTTTCTCTTTTTTTGTGAGCCAAGGAAGGGTTAAGTGTTGTTACTTCCAGATTTTAAAGCCACAGTATGCTCCTCTTTTTCTTCTCTCAAGAGTTTCCAAACTGTTTACTCTCAAAATTCTCTGTTCACACTGTCAATGCAAACAGGGCACAACTTTTACTTTCTTTTACCAATCATACCTACTTGATTAAAACAACAACTCCAAATAGCTTATTAACAGTATATGTTCTTAATCTTAGTACTTCAGACCATGTGCTCAGCAGACTAACAGCTTCCTAGCACATTCATTCCCCCTTTTTACTCAAAACAAAATCAAACTTCCTCACACCTTCTCAACATGCCTAAATCATCTGAAACTAGCAAAATGGCAGTTAAGCCAATATTTTACTAAAACCCTGTAGTATATTAAAATATACCTTTTGTATCTGACTGTTTCCTACAAACAAATCAGAGAAATAATCTTTAATCTCTCCTATAAAATTAATAAACAGATCAGAGAAATTATAATTTATAATATCTCCTACAAAAAAATAGAAACAGATCAGAGACATGTCTCCTGCACAACAAAACCAGGTCACAGACAGGCAGAAAAACACAATATCAATTTAATATTTTGTTCCAAAAAGAAAGATAACACACAACATGATCATGTGGAGACTTCCCTAAGAGAGAAGCTCAAAGCTCCTCTTCTTTCTAAAGGTTTTAAAGTTTCTTGGCTCACAGAAGAACTTCATTGGCATGATACAGATCAGCCCATTATAAATGTAAATCAGTTAAACAATACAAATCAGTTTCACAGCTCAACTTAAAGGAGATGCTATGGATAGGTGGAAACAGGAACAGGTATTATCTGAGACAAGGAGGTCTCTCTTTACTTCCTGGGGAAAGAAGATAGTGAGGGGCATTTGAGTATGTTTATTCTCTTGGGGAAAGCAAATAAGGACTGTCTGGTTCACTTTGAATCTGAGCAAAGGGCATTTTCCCCCTATTAATCTAGAGTCTCATAAAATCCATTTGGATAGTAAGGTACATCCATCAAATCCAGGTGATCCATATATTCATATTAACATTCACTCCAGTTGGTTAAGGAATACCTGATGATAGACGCTCTGTGGAAGAAGTGGCTTACCCTCTGAAGTCATCCAGACCCCACTCACTTCTTTAGTCTTGAATTTCTTTTCCCACTTGTCTACTTCAGACTTATTATAAAAGAAATAGAAACATCATCAGAAACATCATGGAAGAGGATCTCCAAATCCAGGAAAAAAAAAGAACTGTGGAGTATAGATGCAGATTGAACTATACTATTTTTTTTTTGGTTTTGGTGCTGTTGTTTTTCTATTTTGATGTTTTTCCTCATTGCTCTGATTTTTCTCTTATAACATGACTAATGCAGTAATATGTTTAATATTGTTTATATATATATATGTATATGTGTATATATATGTATATGTGTATATATATGTATATGTGTATATATATGTATATGCATATATATGTGTATATATATGTGTGTGTGTATATATATATATATATATATATATATATATATATATATATATATATAAAACACCTATATCAGATTACCTGCTGTCTAGGGGAGGGGGGAGAGAGGGGAGGAAGGGAGAAAAATCTGATACTGGAAAGCGTATATGAACAAATGTTGAGAACTATCTTTACATGTAACTGGAAAAAATACTTTTATCAGAAAAAATGTGTTTCCATCTGTTTTCAGATACTATCAGTTCTTTCTATGCAGATGGGCTGCAACCTTCATTAGTCTTTCAGGGTTATATTGGATCATTGCCTTGCTGAAAATAACCACATCATCCCCCACTATTACTGTTATTTTGTATACAGTACATTTCACTCTGCTTCAGTTCATGTAGGTCTTTCCAGGTTTTTCTGATAGTATCTTGTTCATCATAACCTGTATATAGTACCTTAAGCTTGACAGAGAATTTTCTTCATAAAAGCACAGCAAAGTAGGTACAATATGTTATGCCATTATAATCAATCATCATAACTATTTCCCTCTATCCCACTGCCTTCCCATGACATTTACTCTATCTTCTTTTTACCTATTCCTCCTCAGAAGTGTTTTACTTCTGACTATCCTCTGCCTCGCTCTGCACTCCCTTTTTTCACCCTTCCTTCCTTATCCTCTTCCCCTCCTATTTTCCTGCAGAATTAAATAGATTGTTCCTCCCAATTTGGTATGAAAGCTATTCCCTCCATGAGCCCACTCCAATGAGATCAGGGTTCCTGAGATAATTCTGTGTTCTAAATTTTTCTTCCTCCCTCCCTCCTCAACACTCCCTATGAGATCAAGCGATTCAATATGTCATACTGGTGCAGTAATGCAGGACATCTTCATCTTCCTTGAAAGTGTTTTGCTTTTTACTGCTCTCTCCCCCAATCTGCCCTTTCTTTCTTCCCTTCTTCCCCCCTCCCCTTTTCTCCCTCCCCCACCAGGGCAAAAATATATTACTATACCTACTTGAGTATGCATGTTAGTCCTTCTTTGAGCCAATTATAATGATATTAAGGTTCACTCACTCCCCAACTCCTTCCCCCTCTTCTACTCTCCTCCATAAGCTTTTTTTCTTGTTTCCTTCATGTGAACCACCTCTCCCCAGACCATCTCTCCCCTTCTCCCTCCCCCAGTTTATTCCTCCTACACCTAAACCCTATTTTAATGATGTCATCATTGATTAGTTGGCACAGTGGACAAAGCACCAGCCCTGGACCCAGGAAGCCCCAAGCCCAATTCCAGCCCCAGACATAAGACACCCCACCCTGTCTGCCCTACAAAGAACAAAACATAAATGCTTTACAGATATCATCCCTTTATATTCAGTTCAGTCCTGTCTTCTGTGAATTTCTTACTGAGATGGTTCTTATGATTTCCAAGTATTATCTTCCCATGTAGGAATGTAAATGGTTTGATCTTTTAATATCCCTCATGAAGTCTTTTTCCTGTTTACCTTTTTATGCTTCTCCAGGGTCTTGTATTTGAAAGTCAAATTTTCTATCCAGTTCAGGTCTTTTCATCACAAATGCTTGAAAGACCTCTTTCTCATTGAAATCCCATTTTTGCCTCTGAAAGATTATACTCAGTTTTGCTGGGTATGTGATTTTTGGCTGAAGTCCCAGTTCCTTTGCCCTCTGGAATATCATATTCCATGCCCTTCGGTTCTTTAATGTAGAAGCTGCTAGGTCTTGCTTTATCCTTATTGGAGCTCCACAGTATTTGAATTCCTTTTTTTCTAGCTGCTTGCAGTATTTTCTCCTTCACCTGCGAGTTCTGGAATTTGGCTATAATATTCCAGGAGGTTTTCCTTTTGGGATCTCTTTCAGGAGGTGATCAGAGGATTCTTTCAATTTCTATTTTAGCTTTTGCTTCTAGAATATCAGGGCAATTTTCCTTCACAATCTCTTGGAGGATGGTGTCTAAGCTTTTGTTTTGGTCATGGTTTTCAGGTAGTCCAATGATTTTCAAATGATCTCTCTTAGATTTATTTTCTAGGTCAGCTGTTTTTCCAAGGAGATATTTCACATTGCCCTCTATTTTTTCATTCGATTGGATTTGCTTTACTGTGTCTTGGTTTCTCATAAGGTCACTAGCTTCCATTTGTTCAATCCTAATTCTTAGGCAGTTGTTTTCATCAGACAGTTTTTTAATCTCCTTTTCCATTCTTTCCTCCTTTTATCTACATCTTTTTTTTCTCCTACTTTCTCTTCAAAGTTCCTTTTCAGAGATTCCATGTCCTGAGGCCAGTTCATATTTTTCTTGGAAGCTTTGGATGTTGGAGCTTTGACCCTGTTAGTATCTTCTTCTTCTGAGTTTGTATTGTGGTCTACCTTACCCCCAAAGAAGTTTTCGATGGTCTTCTGTTTTCTCTGCCTACTCATCCTGGCTTACTATTTCTTGGCTTTTAACTGCTTCTTTTTTTTTTTTTTTTTTTTTGCAGGGCAATGGGGGTTAAGTGACTTGCCCAGGGTCAGACAGCTAGTAAGTGTCAAGTGTCTGAGGCCAGATTTGAACTCAGGTACTACTGAATCCAGGGCCGGTGCTTTATCCACTATGCCACCTAGCCACCCCTTAACTCCTTCTTAAAGTATGGCTCTGCTTCCAGCACACATTGTTCAAGCTACAGCGAGACCTGGGGGATGGTTGGACTTCTTCTCAGCATGCCTGGCCTTGCTTTCATTTGATTTTAAACTCTCTACTGGGGTGTGTGTGTGTGTGGGGGCCTTCTTCTTGGCTCCACTCCTGTTCTCAGCTTCAGAGGGTCCCAGGTGTTTTGGGTTGAGGGGGTCAGGTTTTAATATCACCTGGCCTGTTCTCAGGTCCAGAGATAATGTCAGGCCTACTTACTAAGCAACCAAACATCAAAGCTTTCTGTGGTGTGGTTCTCAACTTCCGATGAGACTGTTCCCCTGCTCCCCTTCCCCACCTGGGTCTCTGCCCGCTCAGGATTTCTTCCTGGTTTCCCGCTGGGGTGGGACAGTCGATTCCTTCCCGCCAGTTAACTAGTACCCCTGCACTTGCCCCCCCCCCCGCGCCCCCCCCCCCCCCGGCCAGCCATTCAGTCTGACCACGTACTTGGTTCCAGAAGATGCTGGTGCTGCAGCCGATTCAGAGGCACTGGGGCAAATTCCTCTGGCTGGTGTCTGGTGTGTTGGCCTGATTGCAGGGTTAGGCTTTATGCATGGCCAAGCACGGCCCCCTGAAATCTATCTATAGCTGGAGAAAGCTCTCATCCCATATTTTTGTGTGTTTCTCTGCCCCAAGGGTTCTTTTATTGCTATTTTTGGGGTGATTTTATCAGGAGCCCTGTGGGTTTAATGTCTTTCCTCCACTATCTTGGCTCTGCCCCCCCAGGCACAGCAGATTTAAGGAGACATACGTCCGTAGAGGAGGAAGCCCACAGGGACTTGGGAATATCAGAAGGGATTTCAAATGTATTCCTCACTGTTTCCTGAGTGTCTGAGATCAAAACTGGCAAAAAGTGGACAGTGTCCTGTGGCAATTCCAGGGAAATGCCACCATCTGGGGAACAAGATATGGTTGCTCTAAGTTTACAAAGGAGGTCACAACCTAAGAGATTTGCAGGAGAGTTGGACATAAGTAGATATTAATGTTCTACTGTTAATGGGCCCATAGATACCATGTGAGGGTTTAATTTTGCAACTGTTAAGAGTTTTCCCTGAAACTCCAACTACATTTAGAGATCCAATAGATGTACATTCAGGATACAGTTTGTTCACTAGGACTGATCTTGAAGCTGCAGTATCTAATAAACAATCATAATAAGTGTCCCCAACCCTAAGGGTTACATGGGGTTCATTATTTTGGGGAGGTGTATGGACTGGAACAAGAGGGCTAAAAATCTCAGGCTCTGGAAAGATAAAGTCTTCAGATTCCACCATTCTTTCCCCTCCCCTACACCATCAGTCCTCTGTTTCTCTCTGAAAGGATGTATAAGTAGTTTGGTTCTGCTCCTATGTACCCCTTTGAGGGGGCCTATAACTGTTTTCATTCTGCCTCTCTATAACCCTCTGAAAAGGTCTATAATTATTCTGACTTCATTCCCTTTGCATAATCCTACTGTACTGCATTATGTGCCCCCATCTATTGCAGTAATAGCAAAATCTAGGGGGTTGATAGCCATTATGGGGTTGATGGTGATTCTCAACTGCCTGACCTCACTGCCTCATGGTTTCCTGTACTGGAACTAAAATGTTCTGTCTATTCCTTTCTTCCCTCTCATTTTCTTCATAAATATATGTTGCTATTTCTTTAATTCTGTCAGTACTCAGGTCATTCCAACCTGGACACTGCTTTTCAAAGTATTTCTGTATTTCTGGCAATGATTGATACATAAAATGATTAGAGATAAAGTGGGCATCTCTAGAATTTAATGGGTCCAATCTAGTATATTGTTTGGCACTCGTACACAATCTATCATAGAATCTATTAGGTCTTTTATTAGGTTCCTGAACTACATTTATAAATTGTTGCCAGTTATCAGTCTTTCTAGCACAGGATTCCATTGCCTTCAACAATGTTTCCCTTGCTTCCTGCAACTCAACAAAATGCTCAGGGATATTGGGGTCCCAGTTAGGGTCTTCTAAACTCCATCAAATGGTAATGTTTCTTGATGTTTTTAAGGAGTTTACAGCAGCTAATATATCAGCTCTTTCCCCTGGGGATAGTATTGTTTCCATGAGATCAGTAACATCACCTTAAGTGGGCTGATATCCTCTCAAAATTGTTCTAAACTGTCTGGTAACTGTTGTGGGATACTCATCAAATATAGGAATATTTCATTTCCATGAACTCAAATCTTTGGTGTATATTGTCTGAGCTTTACTACAATACCCTTACAGTCATGGGTGAGGATCTCTTGAAGGGGGAGAATTTTGGGTTTTTCTGTCTCCTCCAAAGGTGAATTTTCTGTAGAGGAAATAGAAGTTGGGCTATTTGGCATTCCAGACTGAGAACCAGGCTCAGTTTCAAACTCGGGCATGGATCCCCCTTCTCTTATATCCCCTTGTATCAGTTTTCTGCTTGCTTTACTTTTCCAATAAAGTAAATGTTTAGGTGGCCAGTGGCAGAGGATTCCTTGTAAATGCCTCAATCTTTAGTGATTAAATGACCCATGTTCAGACCACTCTTCCTCTAATATGCTATGCCATATAAAACACAGATTGATTAGATTTCCCTTGGTCATGGTTGATTTCACTGTAAGTTTTCCGTTTTCCCAATCCATGAGTAGCTTTCCTAATGGGGCATCCTGGGTTATGCTATTTCTAATTCTCTCCTTGATATTCAAAACTTTCCTTACCACAAAACAAAAAAAAAGGTAAAAATAAAAATAGGAATAGAATATTCAAAATCAAATGGACCAAGTTGAAACATGATCTTAACCTCAGCTTGTCTTATGAACCAGACTAAAATACTTAGGAGGTTGAAGCGATCCATTTGAAAATTGAAAGGGACAGGCACATGGAAATAGGAGAAAATTTCTTACCCAACATGAAGATCAGAAGATTGCATGGTCAGCTCCTGGCTGCCTCCCCAGAACTGTGACAGGTAAAAGGCAATGTGTGTGGTCACCCTACCTGTCCCCTTTTGGGGAGAGCTAACTAGAACAACAGTTTCACAGTTTAGGTATTAAACATTTATTAAAACATAAAAGAGGTTAACAATGAGAGAACAAGTGTCTCTGAAAGGATAGGAAAACCCCTAACTACCTCAGCTACTCCTGGATCAGCTGCCAACCCCATGAGGTCCCCTCCCCACACTCCCAAAACCAACTGACCAAACCCATTGCCTCACACCCTGCTTCAAGCTGATTGGTTGAGAGTCGTCTCATGTTGATATGAAGTAACTTTGGGACACTGAACCTTAAAAAAGTCAACCCATGCTCTCACAGCAGGGGCCTCATGTAATAATAATATTATCAAAATTCCCTAGGTATACCATCATATCATGAGCAAAGAGTTATAGTTTTTTTTCCTCGTTGCCTATTTTAATTCTTTCAATTACTTTTTTTTCCTTCTCTCACTGCTATAACTAGCATTTCTTGTACAATATTGAATAATAATGGTGATAATAGGCATTATCCCCATTACAGATAATGCTTGCTGATGGTTTTAAACAGATTCTGCTTATCATTTTAAAGTAAGACCCATTTATTCCTATATTCTCTGGTATTTTTAATAGGAATGGGTGTTATATTTTGTCAAAGTTTGTGTCATTTAAAATATTGGGGGCCTACATGGTTTCTGTCTAAATTATGGAGACCTGGCTGTGTTTTTCTAAAATATTGCTCCTTATAAATTAAAGGCTCTTGCACCCGTTTTGGCAGCAAACATTTATTATTAATTAAGATCACATATTACTAAAGTATTGACCACGTGTCTGACTGACCTCCCCACTACTTACATACATGGAGTCCCAGGAAAGTGAGGAAGGGGCGAGAGGATACTTCAAGAGCATCTCTGGCGCAAGACAGAGCAGTGACTGAATTTAACACAAGCTAACCCCCACCCCCTTCACCATACTGTCTCTAAAAGAGAGCACATGGCTCCAAGCAGAGTTCAGAAGTCTTGCATTACCTAAAAGAGAGAGCTTAGCTCTTCCTCACAGCCTTCCTCACCCATCATGCCACCCAGAATGGAGTTCACCTCATGATCTCAGTCTCTTTTCCTCTTCCATTAGAGGTGGCTCTTAAACACTGATCAAATCTAATTGCCTAGCATCATTAAATTCCATTGGTTGACATGACTGAGAGTGGTTCATATTAAAATGAACTGTACCTTGCTGACCCCAGGGTCTGGTGCAAAGACAAATCCACTCAGGGCAAAGGCACTTTTACATAGGTGTGGTTTCTATCTCCTCTTGACTGAGTTAGTCTGATCTCTATTGTACCTTTGGGCTGACTTTGAAAGAGATCAGCTAAGGTTTCTGAGTTAAAGGGGGGCGTCCCCCCAAAACCCCATTATTAATAATTAGTTTCTCACAGGTATTTCTTTTTTGTGTGTGTGAGGCAATTGAGGTGAAGTGACTTGCCTAGGGTCACACAGTTACTAAGTGTCAAGCGTCTGAGCCCAGATTTGAACTCAGGTACTCCTGACTCCAGGGTTGGTGCTCTATCCACTGCACCACCTAGCTGCCCCTCTCACAGGTATTTCTACATCTATTGAGATAATCATATGATTTCTGTTGGTTTTGTTACTGATCTGGTCAATTATATTGATAGTTTTCCTAATATTGAACCAGCCTACATTCCTGGTATAAATCCCATATAGTCATAGTGTGTAATCCTTGTGATGACGTATTGCTATATATTCCTTGCTAGTATTTTATTTAAAATCTTTGTATAAGCATTCGTTAAGAAAATTGGTCTATACTTTTTTCTCTCTCTTTTAGTTGTTACTGGTTTAGGTATCATCACCATATATGGGTCACAAAAGGAATTTGGAAGGACTACTTCACCTATTTTTCCAAATAGTTTATATTGTATTGGGATAATTGTTCTTTAGATGATTGGTAGAACTCACTTATAAATGTATCTGGCCCTGGGGATTTTTCCTTAGGGAGTCATTGATGGCTTGTTCAATTTCTTTTTCTAAGATAGGGTTATTTAATTATTCTATTTCTTCTTCTATTAATCTGGGTAATTTGTATTTTTAGTATTCATCCACATTTCACTTAGATTGTCAGATTCATTGGCATGTAATTGGGCAAAATAGCTCCTAAAAAATGCTTTAATTTACAAATCCAGTGAAGAGGAGGGGTGGGACTACATGAACAGCATGAAATGTATGATATAGCCACCAGATGGTGCCCTGACATTGACTTACTGTTTTTTGCTTTCCTCACTCTCTCTGTACATGTCCAGGGAAACATTCTCAGCTGGTGAATGACAGTGACTATATCTTTGGTTTTCAGCTCAAAAGAAGCATTTTAATTCCTTGGTGACCTGAGTCCTGAACTAGGAGATGAAATGAAACATTAGAATATGGAAGTCATTATTTTGCCTCCTGCCTCTAACTATTCTTCCTCTTAGGTCTCTTTCCTCAGTACCTGGGGCAATCAGGTGGTATAGTGGATAGAGAACTGGTCCTGAAATTGGGAGGACCTGAGTTCAAATCAGACACTTACTAGATTGTGACCCTGGGCAAGTCACTTAACCGCAATTGCCTTAAATATCCAGGGTCATCTCTAGTGATCCTGCCACTGGATCCAGATGGCTCTGGAGGAGAAAGTGAGGTTGGCGAGCTTGCACACTTAACTCCCTCCCTCACCTCCCTCACTTAACTCCAATTCACTGCAAGTCCTGACATCACCTCCTGATATCATGGACCTCTTGGAGAACAAAGGACAAACAACAAAAACAATAACCTCCAAACCCCTTAATTTAGACACTCAGCATAGGATCCTGGGAAATTTATTGTGTAAAAGAGTCCAATGTGCTTTAAGCTTAATGAAGATTAAGTGGTTCCCTTGTAGCAGATACAGGATGCATGTCACAGGTAGAGGAATTCAGGGTGAGATCAGGCCTGCTGATTCCTCTCCTGACTTTGTCTCTTTCTCACTGCTTATAAGCTTGGACTTATAAAGTTGGATTCACACATCAAAGATGACTGAATGTTCAAATGTAACATTCTTTCTGGTCTTTGTTTACCTCTCCCATTTATTATGTTGGATTGTGTTAAAATGTGATGGGCACAGAATGGCTTACTGTTCTCCCAAATACTTTCTCATCTGTCCCCAAAACTGAGCACTGACTGAATCTATGTGTTCATTCTAGACTAATTCTACCTCTCCCCACCTCCAGCACTCCCCAAATGTACACATCGCCCAAGCTAACATGCTAAAAATAGTTTTTCTGCTTCAAGGCAAGGAGGATGGATTAGAACATGCAATTACCCTGGACTCCTTCCTGAACTACAGGTGAAGTACTCCATCTCCCAACTCCAGGCATTTTCACTCGTTGTCCTCCATGCCTGGAATTCTCTCCTTCCTCATCTACATCTCCTGGTTTCCTATCAAACATCCTACTTTCTACTAGAAGCCTTTCTTGAGCCCCTTTAATACTTGACAAAGCCAAGTTGCCTATCTATTGATTATCTCCAATTCATCCTATATGTGGCTCATTTGTACATACCAGAATACCTCATTTTATGTCATTTCACTTTATCGTGCTTTCCAGATATTGAGTGTTTGAGATTTTGTTGTTGTTGTTGTTTTTACAAATTGAAGGTTTGTGGTAACACTTCATTAAGCAACAGCATATGTTCACCCCATATCTCCCTGCCAGGTTTTAATAATTCTTGTAATATTCTAAACTTTTTCATCATCATTTTATCTGTTATGGTGATCTGTGATGAGTGACCTTTGTTGCTACTATTGTAATGGTTTTTGGGAGTCATGAACCATGTCCATGTGAGACAGTGAACTTATTTGATAAATATTGTGTATGTTCTGACTGCTCCTGTCTTTTTCCCTCTCCTTGGGCCTCCCTATTCCCTGAGACCCAACAATATTGAAATTAGGCCAATTAATAACCCTACAATGTCCTCCAAGGGTCCAAGAGAAAGGAAAAGTCCATCCATGTGGTAAACATCATTTGTGTCTTATTTTAAGAAACTGCCACAGCCACCCCAACCTTTAGCAACCACCACTCTGAGCAGTCAGCAGCCTCAACATTGAGGCAAGACCTTCCACCAGCAAAACGATGACCACTTGCTGAAATCTCAGATGATGGTTAGCATTATTTTTAGTAATAAAGTATTTTTAATTAAGGTATGCACATTTTTAGACGCAATACTATTGCATATTTAACAGACTACAGAACAGTGCAACCATAACTTTTATATGCACTGGGAAACAAAAGATTTGTATGACTTGCTTTATTGCAATAATCACAGGGAGCAGAGCAAGCTTATTGCTTGAGATACTGAGAGGGATCTTCCATCTTTACCTTCTTATAAGAATGCAGTGCAGGGGAAGGAGTAAATGTGTACCTGTAAGAAGGTTACCTCAGTCAGCTGAATATAGTCCATAATTTCAGTAACATTTCTGAGGTCATTGGTTCTCACAGTCTCTCTCAGTGCAGGTGCTGGAGAGGAACAAAATTTCTTCAACAAACAGGATCCTCTTCCTCAAGATGGAACTCTGCCTCCTTCCAATTCTCTTCCCAGAATTCTCCATATGCCAGTCCCAGTCATGGACCATGCATATAGCCTTGGAGTTTTCCCCAAAGAGATTTCCTATGCATCCTAGGATTTCTATGCATGGAAAAGTGATATAATTATATTTATACAGAGAATAAAGTTAAAAGGATAATAGGCATGTAATTGGGGAAGTGGACAATGAGGGTCCAGTCCCTAGAGCATGCTCAATATGCCTCACCAGGTATTAACCTTTGTAGAGGATTGCTGAACCTGCTTCCAGAAATGCATGATGAAGGTGCCTTTTTCCCTGATTCAGAACATGACCAGGTACCCTCTAACTGTGCCCTATCTATTTGCCTTGTGAGAATGAAAAGCTTGTTAATTAGGTACTGAACTGAAAGTGGCAGTGCTTACAAAAGGCTTAAAGAGAGAAACCTTTTCCTCTCTCTTCCCTAACAGGTTTTGAGTAAGGAGGAATAAGAAATGCTGCAAGCCTCCAAATGCAGAGAGAGAGAAAGAGAGAGAGAGAGAGAGAGAGAGAGAGAGAGAGAGAGAGAGAGAGAGAGAGAGAGGGAGAGAGAGAGAGGGAGGTGGTAGCAGCAGCCACAAACACAGCTGCAATTGTTTTTATCTTCCCAACCAGGCCACCACATTGGCATGAATGAAGGAATGAATGAATGGATGAATGATTGAATGGATGAATGGATGGATGGATGGATGGATGGATGGATGGATGGATGATGCTCTTGTTTCTGTGTCTGGTGTTTATTCTTTTCTTATCCTAGCTTACTGAGTATCAGAGATAGAATGGACCAAGTTGTGATCTGATAAGTTTCAAAATGTCAGAAGAACCACAAGAGGTTGAGAGACTCAGGTCCATAGTGAAGTCTGCTAGTAGGCAAATCAGCAAGGAGCTAGGGCTGAGAAGCAACCAGTTGGACACAAACCAATGGTGAATTGACCTGCCCTTTCTTCACATCTTCTGTTGGTGAGCATTGAGGTGAAGTTCATGGGAATGTTGCTCTCTTTGCCTCAGTGTCCTCCTACTAACATGAAGGTCTCAGACTAGATAATCTTCAACGATATTTCCAGCACCAGGGTTCTACACCTGACAGTTCCTTCTAGTTCTGATTATCTGCTCTCTTGGGTCTCTTCCATCTCCAACATTTTGCACTCTAAGTGTGTGTGTGTGTGTGTGTGTGTGTGTGTGTGTGTTTCTACTCTGGATAAACACTGTCCCATAATCCTTTCAACATTCTGTGTTCTAAACATTTCGGGTTTTTTGTTCCAAGTTTCTTTCCACTGCTGATATTCTAATCTAGAAGATTATTTTCTTTCTCCAGCCATAACATTCTATAAGCTAAGGTATGGAGGATGCATCTAGGCCCTGCCAAGGATAGAGAGCTGAGACCAGAGTTGGGAAAATTGACCTGAGTTCAAATCCAATCTCAGACATTTACTAGCTGTTACTTAACTGCTGTTTGCCTCAATTTCCTCATCTGTAAAATGGGGATATATCGCCCAAGGTTCTTGTGAGAGTCAATTGAGATAATAATTATAAAGTTCTTAGCATAATATCTGGCACAAAGGAAGTGCAATATAAGTCTTAGCTATGATGATGACCTTAGTGGTCCTTTCTAGCATCAATATTCTGTTCTTTGACCCCTTCCAGATCTAATACCTTCTGGATCTATAGAAGAAAGAATACCATAGTTGTGGGAAGGCTCTCTCTTTCCCTTCAGATCAGGAGCTCAATCTAAATATGGATTTCATACAAAAATACATATGATCTGATTTCAATAATTTGCCATTGGTAGGACAGATATGACGTAATTACCAAATTACAGACTTCAGAATTAGAACCATTGAAAAGAAGCAACTGGTGGGAAGGGATTATTTGCTGTTATATTTGTATTCCCCAAACCTAGGACATCTTGTGGATTGATGTCTTGACTGGATATTTTACAAAGAAGGAAAATGACTTCCAGAGGGGTAAAGTGACTTTGCCAAATACCACACAGCTCACAAGTATCAAGACTAGGGGCAGCTAGGTGGCATAGTGGATAAAGCACTGGCCTTGGATTCAGAAGGACCTCAGTTCAAATCTGGCCTCAGACACTTGACACTTAGTAGCTGGGTGACCCTGGCAAGCCACTTAACCCTCATTGTCTGGCAAAATAAACCACACAAAACAAACAAACAGACAAAAAACAAGTATCAAGATTGATACCTGACCCTAGGTCTTTATTCACCAGCTCATGTTGCTTCCTCAAAGAACTGAACATCTTTGCCTGTAGCCACTTAGTAGTGTTAGAGCCAGATTAAGTGTTAAAAGCAGATCCCTTCCCCTCTGAATCTAACTCATCGTTCAGTCAATTTTTAGTTGTGTCTGATTCTTTGTGATCACATTAGGGGATTTCTTGGCAGACATACTGTTGTGATTTGCCATTGGCTTCTCCAGTTCATGTTACAGATGAGGAAACTGAGGCTGACAGGGTTAAGTGACTTGCCCAGGGTAACACAGCTTGTAAGTGTCTAAGATTGGATTTGAACTCAGGAAGAGGAGTCTTTCTGTCTCTAGGCCTGCTGATCTACAATGCCCTCTAGCTGCACCTACATCTAATGACTCTCTCCATTATGCAATGTTGACTCTTCTTCCTTCATTCTGAAAATGATTATGTTTTTGAACCTGATTTGACAACAGTTTTCTCATCCAGAAAATGACAGGGTCAGACCAGATGGTCTTCTAAAGTACTTTCCAGCTCTAAATCTACAATCTCATGGACATCCTTTGCCAAAGCAACAAGGACCTCTGAGGTCTAGTTTCATTGTTCCCACAGCAGATGCCAAGGAGATGGGAGAAGAAAGGATTCCTGACTTTCTTTTTTTTTTCTTTGCAGGGTAATGAGGGTTAAGTGACTTGCCCAGGGTCACACAGCTAGTTAAGTGTCATCTGAGGACAGATACTATACAGATATTTTATGAATGTCTGCTTTTTAAAACTTTTTCTCTGTTGTCTGATGGCCTTTGCATGTCGTCTGTGGCTTCCACAAAAATCCTCCCCAAATTCCCATTTAAATTCTTATGCCAACCCACAGTATATCAAAACCACAATGGGGGAAGTTGTGATGTGGAAGGGATAACTCTAGTCTCCCCAGAGGTAGAGTACAAAGGGACTGTCACCTCCTTATTCTTGAAAACTATGTCTGTCTTAACCCAGCTCACCATCATGTTGCTTTTTAGCTTTAGTCAGGTTTAGTAAGTATCAGTCATTGTCCAAGACAAGTGGGCATTATGAAGAAACTATGACCCCTCTTTATTGTGTATTAGACATTACCCACCATTTTGCTGGCCATTTTACAAAATATATCTTGAGAGTTGTTAAGTATGTATTAGGAATTATTCAGTAATGACTAAAGAAATCCATGGTACTAGCTCCCCCTTAAAGTGTAAAATGATTTCCTTGGGTTAGATCTGTCTAAAAAATGCATACATTTCATAAAGTTCTAAAGTATGCTCACACTGCACCAATTTTATCTACACAGGAAATGGGCATGGCTGGATTTAAGCAAGGCACAGATAAAAAAAGTATCCCATCATTCCTGCAGAATCCACTGTGGGTAAGATACCAGTTAATCAATCTTTTTTTAAAAAATAAGCACCTACTCGGTGGCAGGCATTGGGCTGGGCACAGGGACAAAGCTAAATAGTCCCTGCCCTCAGGGAGCTTACATTCTATGAGGGAGATGACTTGCACATACAGAGGTATATGGTAAATCTCAGAGGAGGGGTAAGTCACTAGCAGCTGGAGGAGGGGGGAAACAAGAAAGATGTTCTATAGAAGGTGCTGTTTCATCTGACTCTTGTCAATGCAAAGGCATGGAGATGAGAGATGGAATGTGGAGTACAAGGAGCCAGAAGGTTGGCATAACTGGACCACAGAGTGTGAGGGGGGTAATAATGTATAATAAGATTGGATGGGGCCAATGTGTTAAAAGCTCTAAATACCAAACAGATGAGTTTATATTTAATCCTAGGGGTAATGGGGATCTCCTAGGATTTACTTAGTTGGTGCAGTGGAGTAAAATGGTCAGATCTGTGCTTGGAAAATCATTTTGGTAGATGAGTGGAAAATAGATTGGAGTGGGGAGAGATCTATGGCAGAGACATCAATTAGGAGGCTATTGAAATAGTCTAGGAGAGATCCTTCCTAGAAGATCTTTTCACCTTCTGGCTTTCTTCTGTCATAGTCCCAGAGCTGGAAGGGACCTCATCTAATTCTATCCTTTCCTTGAGCCCCACATCCCTTCTACACCATCCCCCACCAGGAGCTGTCTGTTATCTTCCTGAGGAATTTAACTCCTGGTGGGGAGGTGGTACAGGGATCTAATGGGACCCAGGACCTATGATTGGCAGGCAAACTTATGTGGGCTTATTCCTTGTTGTTCAGTTGATGAGTCATGTCTGACTCTTTGTGACCCCTTGTGGGGGCGGGGGGGGGGAGGTTCTTGGCAAAGACACTGGAGCAGTTTGCTATCTCCTTCTCTATCTCATTTTATGGATGAGGAACTAATGCAGACAAGGTTAAGGGACTTGCCCAGTGTCACATAGCTAATTCATGTCAGAATTCAGATTTGAATACAGGCCCTACTGTCTCTATTTCCAGAGTTTTATTCACTGGGCCACCTAGCTCTCTTGCTTAATCCTTACAATCAATCAACAAACATCCCCAAACAACCCACTGCCAGGTAAGCTCATTTTTCTGTTGCTCCATCTTCCCCTGGGTCTCCTGTAGGGTATTCCTTCTGAACTTCAGCATTTGATGATGGAAGAATATTTTAAAAATATTGAGGACCCTAGAGAACTTAGAGCTCAATTCCATGAAATGATGGATGATTTTATCATTGTTATGCCTTCCCTCAAAGTGGCCAAATATCAACACAGTGAGTATGGCAGTGACCCTTTTCAGAATCTATGTAAGAATGTCTTGTCTCTGGGGTGGTGTGTCTATGTTACCCACACACTCATTCACTTTCCTTCTTCTTCCCTCCTACCCATACCTAACTACAGCCAGGGTGAACTCAGTGACCATTCTCTACTACTACTGCTACTCCTAGTACTAGTACTACTACTCGGCAGATGTTCCTTTTTTAATCATAAAATTATTTTATTATTTTCCAGTTACATTTAAAGATAGTTTTCAATATCTGTTTTTTATAACATTTGGAGTTCCAAATTTTTCTCCTTCCCTCCCTTCCCTCTCTCCTCTCCAAGACAAAAAGTAATTTGATACATAATTTATACATGTACAATCACATTAAACATATTTCTGCATTAATCATGTTGTGAAAGAAGAATCAGAACAGAAGGGAAAAACTTGAAAAAACAAAAACAAAAAAGCCCCCAAAAGTAGAAGCAGTATGGTTTAATCTGAATTCAGATTTCACAGTTCTTTTTTCTGAATGTGGAGATAATTTTCCATCATGAGTCCTTTGGAATTGTCTTAGGTCATTGTATTACTGAGAAGAGCTAAGTCTTTCACAGTTGATCATCACACAATATGGTTGTGACTGTATACAGTGTTCTGGTTCTGCTCACTTCCCTCAGCTTCAGTCCACTTAAATCTTTCCAGGTTTTTCTGAAATCTGCCTGCTCATCATTTTTTATAGCACAATCATATTCCATTTCATTCATATACCACAACTTGTTCAGCCATTTCCCAACTGATGGGCATTCCCTTGATTTCCAATTCTTTGGTACCACAAAGAAAGTTGCTATAAATATTTTTCTACATGTGGGCCTTTTCCCCTTTTTTTGTGATCTCTTTAAGATACAGACCTAGTAGTGGTATTACTGGGTCATAGCACTTTGGGCATAGTTCAAAATTGCTCTCCTGAATGGGTGGATCACTTCACAATTCCACCAACAATTCATTAATGTTACAATTTTTCCACAGCTTCTCCATATATTTATTATTTTCTTTTTTGTCATATTAGCCAATCTGATAAGTGTGAGGTGGTAGTTCACAGTTTTTAAAATTTGCATTTCTCTAATCAATAGTGATTTAGAGCATTTTTTATATGACAATAAATAGCTTTGATTTCTTCATTGAAAACTGCCTAATTCATATCCTTTGACCGTTTTTCAATTGGGGAATGACCTGGGTTCTTATAAATTTGATTTAGTTCCTGATATATTTTAGAAATGAGGCCTTTAACACAAACACTAGCTGCAAAATTGTTTTCCAGCTCTCTGCGTCCCTTCTAATTTTGACTGCATTGCTTCTTTTTGTACAAAACCTTTTAAATTTAATGTAATCCAAATGGCCCCTTTTGCATTTCAGAATATTCTCTGTCTCTGTTTTGGTCATAAATTATTCTCTTCTCCATAGATCTGAGAGGTAAACCATTACTTCCTCTCCCATTTTACTTATGGTATCTCCATTTGTGTCTAAGTCATATACTCATTTTGATGATATTTTGGTATACAATATAAGATGTTAGTCTATGCCTAGTTTCTGCCGTACTATCTTCTAGTTTTCCCAGAAATTTTTGTCAAATAATGAGCTCTTATCGCAGAAGCTAGAGTATTTGGGTTTATCAAACACTAGATGACTATAGTCATGTTCTACTGTGTCTCCTGTACCTAACCTATTCCATTGATCTACCACTCTATTTCTTAGCCAGTACCAAATAGTTTTTTTTTGTAATAAAGTATTTTATTTTTTTCCCCATTACATGTAAAGATAGTTATCAACTTTTGTTTATAGAAGCTTTCCAATTTCAGATTTTTCTCCCTCCAGTTCCCCTCCCCTAGACAGCAGGTAATCTGATATAGATTATATATATATACATAATAACATTAAACATATTTCTGCATTAGTCATGTTATAAGGGAAAAATCAGAGCAATGACAAAAAACCCTCAAAATAGAAAAACAACAGCACCAAGACAAAATAAATAGTATGGTTCATTCAGCATCTATACTCTACAGTTCTTTTTTTTCCCCTGAATTTGGAGATCCTCTTCTATCATGAGTTCCCTGGAACTCTTCTGTACCATTGCATTGGTGAGAAGAATATAGCCCATCACAGTAGATCAACACACAATATTGATGATACTGTATACAATGTTCTTCTGGTTCTGGTCATCTCACTCATCATCAGCTCACACAAGACCCTCCAGTTTTCTCTGAACTCCTCTTGCTCATCGTTTCTTACAGCACAATAGTATTCCATTACATTCATATACCACAACTTGTCCAGCCATTCCTCAATTGATGGGCATTCCCTCAACTTCCAATTCCTTGCCACCACGTAAAGAGCAGCTATAAATATTTTTGTACATGTGGGTCCCTCTCCCCTCTCTATGATCTCTTTGGGAAAAAGACCCAAAAGTAGTATTGCTGGGTCAAAGGGTATGTACAGCTTCATCACCCTTTGGGCATAATTCCAAATTGCTCTCCAGAATGGTTGGATCAGTTCACAGCTCCACCAACAATGCATTAGTGTTCCAATTTTCCCACAGCTTCTCCAACATTTATCATTTTCCTTTTTTGTAATTTTAGCCAATCTGATAGGTGTCAGGTGGTACCTCAGAGTTGTTTTAATTTGCATCTCTCTAATCATTAGAGATTTAGAGCATTTTTTTCATATGGGAATAGATAGCTTTGGTTTCTTCATCAGAAAACTGCCTGTTCATATCCTTTGACCATTTCTCAATTGGGGAATGACTTGGATTCTTATAAATTTGATTTAGTTCCCTATATATTTTAGAAATGAGGCCTTTATCAGAAGTACTGACCACAAAAATTGTTTCCCAGCTTTCTGCCTCCCTTCTAATTTTGGATGCATTGCTTCTGTTTGTACAAAAATTTTTTAATTTAATGTAATCAAAATCATCCATTTTGCATTTTATAATATACTCTATCTCTTGTTTGGTCATAAACTGTTTTCCTTTCCAAAGATCTGATAGGTAGATTATTTCTTTCTCTCCTGATTTACCTATGGTATCACCTCTTATGTCTAAATCATGTATCCATTTTGACCTTATTTTAGTATAAAGTGTAAGATGTTGGTCTATGCCTAATTTCTGCCATACTATCTTCCAGTTTTCCCAGTAGTTTTTGTCAAATACTGAGTTCCTATCCCAGAAGCTGGAGTCTTTGGGTTTATCAAACACTACATTACTAGTGTCATTTACTACTGCATTTCCTGAGCCTAGCCTATTCCATTGATCTACCACTCTATTTCTTAGCCAGTACCAGATAGTTTTGATGACTGTCGCTTTATAGTAAAGCTCCAGGTTTGGTACCACTAACCCACCTTCCTGTGAATTTTTTTTCATTATTTCCCTGGATATTCTTGATTTTTTGTTTTTCCAAATGAATTTTGTTATTATTTTTTCTAGTTGTATAAAATAATTTTTAGGTAGTCTGATTGGTTTGGCACTGAATAAGTAAATTAATTTAGGTAGTAGTGTCATTTTTCTATATTAGCTCTGCCTATCCATGAGCAATTGATATCTTTCCAATTATTTAGATCTGATTTGATTTGTGTGAATAGTGTTTGGTAGTTGTGTTCATAGAGTTCCTGGGTTTGTCTTGGCAAGTAGACTCCCAAGTATTTTATATTATCTACCATTACTTTAAATGGAATTTCTCTTTCTATCTCTTGCTGCTGGACTTTGTTGGTCATGTATAGAAATGCTGATGATTTATGTGGATTTATTTTATATCCTGCTACTTTGCTAAAGTTGTTAATTGTTTCAAGTAATTTTTGAGTTGTTTCTCTAGGATTCTCTAAGTATACCATCATATCATCTGCAAAGAGTGATAGTTTTGTTTCCTCCTTGCCTATTCTAATTCCTTTAATTCCTTTTTCTTCTCTGATTGCTAAAGCTCACATTTTTAGTACAATATTAAATAATAGGGGTGATAATTGACATCACTATTTCACCCCTGATCTTATTGGGAAGGCCTCTAATTTATCTCCATTGCATATAATGCTTGCTGATGGTTTTAGGTAGATACTGTTTATTATTCTAAGGAAAGCTCCCCCTATTCCTACACTCTCTAGTGTTTTTATTAGGAATGGGTGCTGTACTTTGTCAAAAGCTTTCTCTGCATCTATTGAGATAATCATATGATTTTGGTTAGTTTTCTTATTGATGTGGTTGATTATGTTAATAGTTTTCCTAATGTTGAACCAGCCTTGCATTCCTGATATAAATCCCACCTGGTCATAGTGTATTATCCTGGTGATCCCTTGCTGTAATCTCCTTGCTAATATCTTATTTAAGATTTTAGTATCAATATTCATTAGGGAAATTGGTCTATAATTTTCTTTCTCTGTTTTTGCTTTGCCTGGTTTTAGTATCACCACCATATTTGTATCATAAAATGAATTTGGTAGAGCTCCTTCTTCACCTATTTTTCCAAATAATTTACATAATATTGGAATTAATTGTTCTTTAAATGTTTGGTAAAATTCACCTGTAAACCCATCTGACCTTGGGGATTTTTTCTTAGGGAGTTCATTAATGGCTTGTTCAATTTCTTTTTCTAATATGGGTTTATTTAAGGATTTTATTTCCTCTTCAATTAACCTGGGCAGTTTGTATTTTTGTAAATATTCATCCATTTCATTTAGATTGTCAGATTTATTGGCATAAAGTTGGGCAAAATAATTCCTAATTATTGATTTAATTTCCACTTCATTGGTGGTAACATCACCCTTTTCATTTTTGATACTGGTAATTTGGTTTTCTCCTTTCTCTTTTTCAATCAAATTAGCCAATATTTTATCTATTTTATTGGTTTTTTCATAAAACCAGCTCTTAGTTTTATTAATTCTATAGTTTTTTGCTTTCAATATTATTAATTTCTCCTTTAATTTTCAGGATCTCTAGTTTAGTATCTAATTGGGGATTTCTAATTTATTCTTTTTCTAGCTTTTTAAGTTGCATGCCCAATTCATTAATCTCCTCTTTCTCTTTTTTATCCATGTAAGCATTTAGAGCTATAAATTTTCCCCTAAGCACTGCTTTGGCTGCATCCCATAGATTTTGGTATGTTGTCTCATTATTGTCCTTCTCTTGGATATAGTTATTGATTGTTTCTATGATTTGTTGTTTGACCCATTCATTCTTTAGAATGAAATTATTTAGTTTCCAATTGATTTTCATTCTACTTTTCCCTGGCTCTTTCTTACATGTAATTTTTATTGCATCATGATCTGAGAAGGATGCATTTACTATTTCTGCCTTTCTACATTTGACTATGATGTTTTTGTGCCCTAATACATGGTCAGTTTTTGGAAATGTGCCATGTACTGGTGACAAAAAGGTATATTCCTTTCTATCCCCATTCAATTTTCTCCAGACATCTATCATGTCTAACTTTTCTAGTAATCTATTCACCTCTTTCTCTTCTTTCTTATTTATTTTTCGGCTAGATTTATCTAATTCTGAGAGGGGGAGATTCAGATCCCCCACTAGTATAGTATTACTGTCTCATTCCTCTTATAACTCATTTAACTTCTCTTATAAGAATTTGGATGCACATACATATTTAATATTGAAATTACCTCATTATCTATAGTACCTTTTAGCAAGATGTAGTTTCCTTCCTTATCTCTTTGAATGAGATCTATTTTTGCCTTTGCTTTGTCTGAGATAAGGATTGCTATCCCTGCTTTTTTCACTTTAGCTGAAGCTGTAACGATTGGAATAACGCCACCTGCTGGAGACTTACTGTAGAAGAGTTCTGCCCATGAAGCGAAGGTCTTTGAGGGCAAGACCAGGAGTCTTTTCTTTGGTGTCAGGAAGTGATGCGGGCTAGTGGGAGGAGGAAGGAAGACACTGGCGCTCGCTCTGGGGCTCTTTCCTCTGGACTCTGGTGGAGAAGGGAGCTAGAAATGTGCTCTCCCTTTAATAGATAGGAATCTAGGCCTTTCTCTCTCTCTTTACCAAATTCTTATTCTCCTTAATAAATGCTTAAAAGCCTAACTCTTGCTAAAGCTTATAATTTATTGGCGACCACTCATTAAATATTTTAGACAGACTAGCTAGAATTTTAGCCCTTTAACAAAGCATAATATATTCTGATCCACCCTTTTGCCTTTACTCTGTGTGTATCTCTTTGCTTCAAATGTGTTTCTTATAAACAGCCTATTGTAGGATTCTGGTTTTTGATCCACTCTGCAATTTGCTTCTGTTTTATAGCAGAGTTCATCACATTCACATTCACAGTTATTATTACTAACTGTCTATTCCCCTCCATTCTATTTACCCCCTTTGTACTTTCCCCCCCTTCTTTCACCCTATTCCTCCTCACCAACATTTTGCTTCTTACCCCTGCCTCCCCCGATCTACCCTCCCTTTTTATCACCCCTTCTCTTTTCTTAACCCTTTTCTCCCTTGATTTTTTCCTCCCTTCTATCAGTCCCCCCTTTCCCTTCCCCTTTTGCTTCCCTAAAGAATGAGCTAAGTTTCTTTATCCCAATGAACATATATGTTATTCTCTCTTTGAATCAAATCTAATGAGAGTAGGGTTAAAACAATGTTCACCCCTCCTTTCTTTCCCTCTATTGTAATAGGTTTTTTCACCTCTTCATATGATATAATTCACCCCGTTCCCCCTCCACTTTCCTTTCTTCCCCATAGACTCCCTTTTTAACTCCTTAATTTTCTTTGTATCATCACATCAAAGACAATTTATATTTATTTCCTCTGTGTAAAGTCCTTCTCTCTGCCCAGATACATTTATAGTTTCTAAGATTTATGAGTATGATCTTCCCATGTAGGGATGTAAACAATTTAACCTAATTGAGTAACTTTTTTTCCCTCTGTTTACGTTTTTAAACTTCTCTTGAGTCTTGTATGTTGAGATCAAATTCATATCATATTCCACACCTTGCGGTCCTTTAATGTTGAAGCTGCCAGGTCCTGAGCAATCCTGACTGTGGCTCCATGATATTTAAATTGCTTCGTTCTGGCTGCTTGGAGTATTTTCTCCTTCACTTGATAATTCTGGAATTTGGCTACAATATTCCTTGGAGTTTTTCTTTTGGGGTCTCTTTCAGGAGGTGATTGGTGGATTCTTTCAATAATAATTTTATCCTCTGATTCTATGATATCAGGGCAGTTCTCCTTAATAATTTCCTGGAATATGGTGTCTAGATTCTTTTTCTGATCATCGCTTTTAGGTAGTCCAATGATTCTCAAATTGTCTCTCCTGGATCTGTCTTCCAGATCAGTTGTCTTTCCAATGAGGTATTTCACATTTTCTTCTATTTTTTCATTCTTTTGATTCTGCTTGACTGATTCCCGGTGTCTCATGGATTCTGTATCTTCCAACAGTCCAATTTTAATTTTTAAGGCATTGTTTTCTTCAGTGAGATTATGCACCTTTTTTTTCCATGTGGCCAGATGAATTTTTTAAGACATTGTTTTCTTCAATGAGATTATGCACCTTTTTTTCCATTTGGCTAAATGAATTTTTTAAGGCATTGTTTTCTTCAGTGAAATTCTGCACCATTTTTTCCATTTGGCCAGATGAATTTTTTAAGGAATTGTTTTCTGCAGTCAATCTTTGTGCTTCCTTTTCCAAGCTGCTGATTCTTTTTCATAGTTTTCTTGTTTTGCTTTCATTTCTCTCCCCATTTTTTTCTTCCTTTCTCAATTGATTTTTTAAAATTTTTTTTTATAGCTACCATTTAGGTAGCATCTTTTTTTTTTTTAAGTGAGGCAATTGGGGTTAAATGACTTGCCCAGGGTCACACAGCTAGTAAGTGTTAAGTGTCTGAGGTTGGATTTGAACTCAGGTCCTCCTGACTCCAGGACCAGTGCTCTATCCACTATGCCACCTAGCTGCCCTCAATTTATTTTTTAAATCCTTTTTGAGCTCTTCCAGGAAGGCTTTTTGTTCTTGAGACGAAATCACCTTCCCTCGTGAGGCTTCACATGTAGGCAATTTGATGGTATTGTCCTCATCTAAATTTGTGTTTGCTTCTTCCCTATTGATACAGAAGCTCTCAATGGAGAGGGCTCTTTTTTTCTTCTTACTCATTACTGCCCCTTATTTATTTATTTTTTAAGTTGAGGTCTGCTCTGGGGGCACCAGGGTCCCTGTTTTGGGCTTCTTGTTCAGGGTTATAGGTGCTGTTTCACCAGCTTTTTACACTGAGGACTTTAAGTGTGTGCAGTTCTGTGCCCCCCCCCCCCCGACTTCCTGTCTGTGTGCTAGTATCAGTGGGCCTAGTTGAGCCTGTCCTGTTCGTGGCCCTACAGCTGGCAACTTGCCCTCTCATCTGGTACAAGTAGGTTTTTCCACTGTCCTACTGGGCCACCAGATTTTTGAGCCAGGTTCCAGGGGCCTCAGTTGTTCAGCTGTGGCCCGCAGCTCCTGCTGACTTGCCCAACCCCCTGGGCACTGGGCTTCTGCCCTGCGACTCCCTTTTGCCTGAGTCAGACTGATCTTTTCCTGAAGTCTTATAAATTATCTCTGGTTGGAAGACTGTGTCTCTCTGTCTCTTTGCAGGTTCTGTAGTTTCAAAATCCGTCCAGAGGCTTGATTTAATGTTCTTTTTGAGGGAACAGAAGGAGAGCTCAGGCAGCTTGCTGATTCTTCTCCGCCATCTTGGCTCTGCCCCAGTACCAAATAGTTTTGATGACTGCCTCTTTATAGTATAGCTTCAGATTTGGTACAGCTATCCTACCTTTCTTTCTGTGCATTTTTTTCATTAGTTCCCTTGATATTCTTGGCCTTTTGTTCTTCCAGATTAATTTTGTTATTTTTTTTCCTACTCTATAAAATATTTTAGGTAGTCTGATTGGTATGGCACTGAACAAGTAAATTACTTTAGGTAGAATTGTCATTTTTATTATATTAGCTTGGCCTATCCGTGAGCACTTGATATTTTTCCAATTGTTTAGATCTGATTTTATTTGCATGCAAAGTGTTTTGTAATTGTATTCATAGAGTTCCTGGATTTGTCTTGGCTGGTAGACTCCCAAATATTTTATATTGTCTACAGTTGCTTTAAATGGAATTTCTCTTTTTATCTCTTGCTGTTGAGCTTTGTTGGTCACATATAGAAATGCTGATGATTTATGTGGATTTTGTTTATATCCTGCAACTTTGCTAAAGTTCTTAATTGTTTCAAGTCATTTTTTAATTGATTCTCCAGGATTCTAAGTATACCATCATATCATCTGCAAAGAGTGATAGTTTTGTTTCCTCCTTGCCTATTCTAATTCCTTTAATTCCTTTTTCTTCTCTGATTGCTAAAGCTAACATTTCTAGTAAAATACTAAATAATAGAGATGATAATGGACATCCCTATTTCACACCTGATCTTATTGGGAATGCCTCTAACATATCCCCATTCCATACGTTTGCTAATGGTTTTAGGTAGATACTGCTTATCAGTTTAAGAAAAGTTCCATTTGTTCCTGTGATCTATAATGTTTTTAATAGGAATAAGTGCTGTATTTTGTCAAAAGATGTTTCTGCATCTTTTGATATAATCATATGATTTTGGTTAGTTTTGTTATCAATGTGGTCAATTATGTTGATAATTTTCCTAATGTTGAACCAGTCCTGCATTCCTGGTATAAATTCCGCCTGATCGTAGTGTATTATCCTGATGATGAATTGTTGTAATCTCCTTGCTCATATTTTATTTAAGATTTTTGCATCAACATTAATTAGGGAAATTGGTCTATAATTTCCTTTCTCTGTTTTGGCTCTTTTGGATTTAGGTATCAACATCGTATTTGTGTCATAAAAGGAATTTGGTAGAACTCCTTAACCTATTTTTCCAAATAATTTATATAGTATTGAAATTAATTGTTCTTTAAATGTTTGGTAGAATTCACTTGTAAACCCATCTGGCCCTGGAGATTTTTTCTTATGGAGTTCATTGATGACTCGTTCAGTATCTTTTTCTAAAATGGGGCTATTCAGGTCTTTTATTTCCTCTTCTGTTAATCTGGGAAATTTATATTTTTGTAAATATTCATCCATTTTGTTTAGATTGTCAAATTTGTTGCCACACAGTTGGGCAAAACAGCTCTTATACCCTCGATGTATACAACTTTTATCTTCCCAAATATAGATACAGTTCTCAAAGTTATAAGTATCATCTTCCCATGTAGGGATGTAAACAGTTTAACCTTATTGAATAACTTTTCCCCCTATTTTCCTTTTTATGCTTCTCTTAAGTCTTTGGAGATCAAATTTTCTGTTCAGTTCTGGTCTTTTCATCAGGAAAGTTTGAAAGTCCCCTATTTCATTGAATGTCCATCTTTTCCCCTGAAAGATAATGCTCAATTTTGCTCTGGGTAGTTAATTCTTGGTTGCAATCCAAGGTCCTTTGCCTTCTGGAATATCATATTCCAAGCACTGAGATTCTTTAATGTTGAAGCTGTCAGGTCCTGTGTAATCTTGACTGTGGCTCATGGTGGAGAACTTGTCTTGCCTCCCAGAATCACTCTGGGCCACTATTTGTTAAGGGTCTGCCCTTTAGGATCTTGCCAGTCAATGGTCAGCTACCATCACTCTCCCACCCCAAAGGAGGGAATCTGGCCAGGGACCCATGGCATGTTGCCCTGTCCTATGTTCAATGTGTCAATAACTGTGGACAGTTCTCATGTTTGCCTAGGTCACAGCTCTCCAGTCTACTTTTATGAATTTCAGCACCGACCAAAGAGACTTAAAGGTCTCAAACTGGATTCTGTGAAAGCAGACCATGGTGATGAGCTGCCTTTTGTCTTTGGAGTTCCTTGTAAGCAGTGGAAACTGGATGGGGAGGGAAGCAGTGGCTTGGGTAGGGGATCAGGGGTGGTACAATCCCTGGGGCAGCAACCTGCCATCTCCATCATCTACTTTCCTCTCTCTGATGTCAAAACAGATAATTATGCTTTACCTATCCACAAAGTACCTTCCCATACATCATCTCATTTATTAATGATAACAACAAGAGCTAGAAGTAGCTAGCATTCATATGCTGCTTGAAGGTTCACAAAGAGCTTTGTATGTAGCACTCTCTTTTGACATCCTCACAAAATCCCTGTGAAGTAGGTACTGTTCTCATCCCCATTTTACAGATGAAGAAACTGAGGCTGAGGAAGGCATGAGCTCAGATCCTGACTCAGACCCTTGACTAGCTCTGCAAGAGTCACAGAGCTAGTCAGATGTCTGAGCCAGGAGCTGAACTCATGTCTTCCCAGTTCCATGTTCTGACCTCACTCCACTTAGCTGCCCATTGAGTCTCCCAAAGACCCTGTGAGGGAGGGAGTGTGGGCAAGGGAGCTCAGAGAGATTATCTAACAACACAGAGTTAGCAGGTCTAACCCCAAATCCAGTCTTCTTTCTGCCCTACCACCTTCCCTTAGGAAGCACTGAATAGAACCCAAGCTTCCTGAGAACAGTTGTTTGGTTTTTATTTTTTATTCTTTCTATTTGCATCTCCAACACTTAGCCCAGTGCCAGGGATAGAGGAGGCAATTAATAGTTACCTGGTTGACTGAGTGATGAAGGTATCAGCATGGAAGTCCCCTAAATCATCTGCTTGTTCAGGTGAATTCAATCAGGAGAACTGGACGAGCTATTCAGTTTAATGCATTTTCCACGATTAAGCACAGCCTACATGCAGAGCCCTCTGTTCAACTCTGGGGAAGACAAAGATAAGTAAGACACATTGTCTGACTTCCTGGGGTTTACTCCCCAGAAGGGAAGATGAGGCAGGAATGCAGAAAATACATTTCCATATGTCAATGGACCTATGACCTCAGCATTGCCCTCATCTTCTCCTCTGGTATAGACCCTGAGCTGTCACACCTTCTCATCCTGTGATTCTTGTCCTTGTGCCTCCATAAATCCTCTACTGAGGATTTGCCCAATATGCTAGAAACCTCCCCTTCCTCCTCCCCTCCCCTTCCCTTCTCTTCCCCCTTTCCTTTCCCCTTCTCTTCTCCCATTCCCCTTCCCTTCCCTTCTCTTTCTTTCCCTTCCTTTCCTTCATGCCTTCCTTGCTCCCTCCCTTCCTCCTTCCCTTCCTTCCTTCCTTCCTTCTTCTCTCCCTCCCTCCCTCCCTCCCTTTTCTCCAGTTATTCTTCCTTCCTTTTCTCCCCTTGTCCATTCATTTGTAGATCATTGGAGAAAAGTCTCACATTTAGCAATCTTGTGTGTGTGTGTGTGTGTGTGTGTGTGTGTGTGTGTGTGTCAATTGGAGTTAAGTGACTTCCCCGGGGTCACACAGCTAGTAAGTGTTAAGTGTCTGAGGTCAGATTTGAACTCAGGTCCTCCTGAATCCAGGGCCAGTGCTCTATCTACTGCGCCACCTAGCTGCCCCACATTTAGCAATCTTTGAAGATAATGTTTGTAGATGATCCCAATCTGAGATTTTGGAAGCATTCTACCCCCATTTTTGCCTCCCTCCTATTGTCATCATACAATTGGAAGAGCAGTTTATACATTTATCTGCTTCATGACTTGCCGTGGTGGATGAAATCGTTACCTTATGGCCCAACTGCTGCTGAGCTTGTCTGCACTGCCCAGTGCAGGAGTCTTAAATAGCAGACACAGTCTGAGGCTGGGACTACCTGAAAAGACTTTACAACTGCCAGAGCTTGTGCTATGCTGTTGTAGCTTAGAATAAGAATAATTATTATTCTAAATAACATTTAGAATAATCATTTTTATAAATATTTGTAATTATGCCTTTATAATAACATGTAATAAAATAGAATTATATTATGTATTATAATATAATTATATAAGACAATAATAACAAAGTACATAATACATAAATATACTTATAATTTATTATTATAATGCATAAATTATAGAAATATTATATAATAATTATTATAGTGAGCACTTTTACAAGTTTTGAAAGTGCTCTACAAATATCTTTTTCTCTCTTTTTTAACCCTTCCAACAACCCTGGAGCTCTTATTTTTCAAACAAAGACAGGAAGGTAGTCAGAGGTTAAGTGTCTTAGCCAGGGTCACTCATCTAGTCAGTGTCTGAGGCTGCACTTATATTCAGTTCTTCCTGATTTCCAGTCTAGCTGCACCACTTTGCTTTTTGGGGAGAGACACAGTTATGGAAGTCAGGTCAACAGAAGCTCTGGGAGGCATGACATGAAAGGAGCTATTCCAGGAAGGTAAGCTCAGTGGCCAGAGCTGTAGAGAACATGTGGTTAGGGATGGGGATTGGAGGAGAAGAGGACTTTAGGTCTGCCTTTTGACCTTATCCAAGATTTTTCTTTTTTTCTTCATAGTCTTTTGGATGGCAACACAAGAAGAAAAGCTCCTGAGCCACAAGATCATGAGCTACTGGGCAAACTTTGCCTGCCATGGGTGAAAATGCTGCCCCTTGGTTTCCAGACAGTTTCCCTGTAGGACAGTGCTTGTTCCTAGTGACACAAACGTTCTCCACTGACAAAGAAGTTCCTTAATTTAAATTGATTCAGTAAAATAGAGCTAAGAGGCAAGGTTGGCTGAGTAAGCTTACCCTTTTCCTCAAGTCACTCAAGTCTGAGACAGGCATTGCTCTGGTTGACTCACCCTACACATGGGCATCTTGAAAGGAACACAAGAAAGATTATCAACTTTCTTGACCTCCTCCATCCCCCTGGAGTCTCAGGGACCTCTCTTGCCCCTTGGGAAACATCAAAACAGGATGTAGAGGCAGCTAGGTGGCACAGTGGATAGAGTACTGGCCCCGGAGTCAGGAGTACCTGAGTTCAAATCTGGCCTCAGACACTTAACACTTACTAGCTGTGTGACCCTGGGCAAGTCACTTAACCCTAAATGCCTCACTTAAAAAAAACCAACAAAACATAAACAAAGCAAAACAAAAAAACCAGGATGTAGTGGCAAAAGGCTTGGATTTGGAGTCCAACATTGTTGTTCAGTCACTTCAGTCATGTCTGACTCTTTGTGACCCCATTTGCAGTTTTCTTGGCAGAGACACTGGAGTGGTTTGCCATTTCCTTCTCCAGCTCATTTGTCAGATGAGGAAATTGAGGCAAACAGGATTAAGTGACTTGCCCAGGGTCACAGAACTAGTAAGGATATGAGAGTGGATTTGAACTCAAATCTTCCTGACACCAGGCCTGGTGCTCTAGCCACTGTACCACCTAGCTGCTCTAGTGATTTGGTGTCCAATGATATGAGTTCAAATTCTGACTTGGCTATTCAGTTCCTATGTGAATCTTTTCACTCTTGGGACCTTCTACCTAAGGTACATTAGAAAGATGCAACATGAAATATGAAAATCAAATTGCTTTGGGATGGGTGAATAAGTCCTCTTTGTGGCTGTCACCATTGTCAGCTGACCCCTACCTTGGGGCCCTTTCCTTGGCTCTCAGGCTGACCTAATGGTGACTTTCTAGACATGCCAATAGAATGATACCTTTCTTTTCTAAACATTTGGTTTTTTCCCCCAAGGATCCAAATGGGGCAGACCTTTTGCACTGGCCAGTCTATAACCAGAAGGAAGAATACATGCAGCTGAATTTGCAGTTGTCTGTGGGAAAGAGACTGAAGAGGGATAAGTTGGAGTTCTGGACCAAGACTGTGCCTCAGAATATGAGGGAATCAGAGCCTGAAAAAGCCTGAGTGTATATGTGATCCCTAATCATTATGATTTTAGCAATTGTTGCAGGTCAATAACCCCCAATTATTCCCCAATCCCAGCTAAAGTTTATTGCAGTTTGGAGTCAAATATTTTGACTCTCCATCATTACTGCCATTGGAGACAAATTTAACTATTAGTCAGAAGGGAAAAAAAAACCCCATATGAATAGTATTTACTTTTTTTCCCATAGTACGTACTTTATGCCAGGCACTGTGCTAAGAAAACATTTTTATGAATATCATCTCATTTGAAGGGGAACTTCCAATTTTGAGACAATGGGAATCCAGTGAGACCAGACAGTCCACCCTGTTTCTAGAGAAAAAAATCCCTAGTTCTTTTCACAGAATTATAGTGTAGATGGTTTCATTTCCCCCCCTCTATATCCAGGGTATTTGGTAGGTAAAGAATTAATGCTTATTGAGTGATTGAATGATTGATTGGAAGCTAGAAGTGATATTAGAAATTATTGGACAATAATGGCCACTGAGGCCCAGGGAAGGGAAAGAATTGATCCAAGGTAATGTAGACACTAAGTATCCAGGTCCTCTGACTTCAAATGTAAGACTCTTGTTAATACACTGAGTTGCTTCCAGGGACCAGTGAAAATAGCAGACATCTCTGTTCTTCGTTGTCATTAGTGAGCATTTTCCAGGCAACATTTTTGTGAGGAAATAATGTGGTGCACTGAGGGTCCCAAAAACAAAACTTCAGGACAATAAAGTAAATTCACATGATGCTTTACTTGCAAAGGAGCTGCATGGAGAGAAGTAATATCTCTGAGACCAAACTCAATGTGCTTTTTCTAAAGGGTTTCTTTTTCTTTTTTACAGGTAATGAGGGTTAAGTGACTTGCCCAGGGTCACTCAGATGGGAAGGTTTCTTTTATACAGAAAAAAACACACGCAACAAAGTCAAGGGAAATGCTTCTTCTACTATGATTGGTTATGCTAACAAGATATTTCACAATAACAATGCATTTAATAACCAGATACAGGCAGGAGTGTGCTGGGAAATATTTAAAAATCAGCTCTCTGAAAACCTCACAAGACACACATTTAAGTTATATTATTCACATCTTCTCCATTGCTTCCTTAAATCTCAAATCAACAAAACAATGACCCAAGCTCTAATTTGTAATGGATGCCAATTTCTGAGGTGTAAATGCTCATGCTGAACATTTAATAACCAGTTCTGGTACAAATTGGCTCCAGTATGTCCCTGGATACAAGGACACAGGGAGAATAAAATATTCTCTTTGTTAGGAAAAATGAAATATTGGGCTGTTAAAACCTTTTTTTTTGTCATTAAGAAGCTTCTGCTTAAGAAGATAAGACATAATTGATGTAGTGTTCAGAGGATTAAGGCAGGATACATATATATCCTGTATGCCAGGGACTGTGCCAAGGATACATTTCCAGAAATATCATCTTACTTCAAGGAGACCTTCCAATTTTGAGACAATAGTTTTAAGGGTAGCAAAGTGGCCAGGTCACCTCACATCTGGACCTTGAAAATAGCCTGTGGTTTAATTTCCCTTGTCTCAGTTTTCTTCCCACTCCAACCCATCCTCCACTCATATCCGACACTGTTAGTCCTTATGTAATAAACTCTAGTGGTTCCCTATTATTTCTAGGATCAAATAGAAAACTCTTTTTTGACTTTTAAAGACCTTTAGAATTTCTACCCTCCCCACCTTTTCCTACACTTTACTCCCTTTTGTGTACTCTTTGATCCGGTCATAGCAACCTGTTTGGTTTTCCTGAAACAAGACAAACCATCTCTGGACTCTGGGCATTTTCTCTGGCTGTCCCCCATGCCTGGAATGCTCTCCCTCCCCACTTGTACCTCTGGTACAAGAAGCCTTTGCTGGGTGCCCCTTAATGTTGGTGACTTCTTGCTATTGATCACCCCCAATTTGCCTTGTAGATATATTGTTTCTCCATAGGTGTTTGCAGGTTATCTCCCTTCATTAGACTGTGAGCTCCAGGAAGACAGTTGTTGTTGGTTTTTTTTTTACCTCTCTTTGTATCCCCAGTGCTTGAGTACTTGGTGAATGGTGTGCCCTTCATAAATACTTGACTCATCTCCCACTACCTCTATGTCCCTTGGCTTGTTGGAATGTCTTTTTTCCTTATGAACTCATTGTAAATTAAAAAAGTGACACCACTGACCTCCCAGAGTTCTTGTGAGCACTAGAGAGTATCCAAGCTGAATAAGAGCTTTAAGGATGTCTGATCCAGGGGCAGCTAGATAGATCACTGGTCCTGGAGTCAGGAGGATGTGAGTTCAAATCCAACTTCAGACACTTACTAGCTGTGTGACCCTGGCAAAGTCACTTAACTTCTGTTTGTCTTCGTTTCCTCATCTGTAAAATGGGGATAATAATAGCACTTCTTTTCCAGGGTTCATGTAAGGATCAAATGATAATATTTAGAAAACACTTTGTAAACCATAAATCATTAAACAAATGTTGGCTATTGTTAGATATTATTACGGTTAATTACAAATAGTTTCCCAGAATTGTTGGCCCAATTCACAGCTCCATCAACAGTGCATTGATGTATCTGTCTTTACACAACTACTTCAACATTGACTATTCTGTTTTGTCATCTCTTATCAGTTTTCTGGTTGTGAAGCGAAAACTTAGGGTTGTTTTTGTTTGCATTTCTCTTATTATTAGTGCTTTGAAACATTCTTTCATTTATGTAACCCAGAAAGCACGGATGTTTGGGTGTGTATGGGTTTGGGTGTCCTTATCCAAATTCACACTGGCAAGCAGGTTTTCCATTGGGTTTCAGCCAGGTCCCACCCTAGCAGCTCTAGGAAATACAAGGGATTGTGGGAGGTTCTTCTAAGGCTATTGACTCTAGTTCTGTTCTGCTGTCATCTTTGTAGTATCATTTGACCCAGTTCCAGTTGATAGCTTCGCATTATTATTGATGCCAAAGGTTATCTCCCCAGTATCATTCTAACCAATTAACCCCAATCATCTTTTACAAAGTAATATTTCCTGAGATGATAGAGCAAAAAGAGAAGTACAGGGGCAACTAGGTGGCACAGGGGCAGCTAGGTGGCGCAGTGGATAGAGCACTGGCCCTGGAGTCAGGAGTACCTGAGTTGAAATCCAGCCTCAGATACATAACACTTACTGGCTGTGTGACCTTGGGCAAGTCATTTAACCCCAGTTGCCTCACTAAAAAAAAATAAAATTAAAATAAAAAAAAAGAGAAGTACAAACACGCCAATGGCACATTCATGAGAACAGGCTTGAACCTCAAGCAGTTGCTACGATGTATTCTTTTTGTTTTGTTTGTTTTTAATTTTTTTTTATTTTTTGGGTTTTTGGCAGGGCAATGAGGATTAAATGACTTGCCCCGGGTCACACAGCTACCAAGTGTCAAGTGGCTGAGGCCGGATTTGAACTCAGTTCCTCCCGAATCCAGGACTGGTGCTTTATCCATTGTGCCACCTAGCTGCCCGCCACAATGTATTGTTGCCACCAAATTCACTTCCAAATTCAGCAGAGCTGCAGTTCCTGACTTCTCCTTTGCCACAATCACTGCTGGGCTGCATCAAACAGATTGCTCCTCATACCTGCTCGTGTGGACTCCAGATCCAGGATTTCTGGCATCTGACTCTTCTGCCATTTCAGAACTTACAAGATCATAGCTGTCTCCCATACCTAGAACTGGAAAGAATAGACACAACAGAGACAGCAGAGCAACTGTTGGTTTAGGTGAGAGAGGGTCTAAGACCCTCCCCTAGCCAGTGAGCCACAGCAGTTTAACCTCTTAAAATGCAGGCAGTGAAAGACAGAGCTGCCTTTGTGGGGAGGTATATACATACATTCATTTCCATCATAGCAGCTATTTGAAAAGTCTTTTCTTACAGTTACCTTGTTCAGGCAAAAGCTTTTCAATTCATGTAATCAAAGTTAACTATTTTACCTTTTGTAATTAATTTATCCTTTCCTTTACTCATAGCCATGAAGGGCAGATGACTTACATCTCCCACTTTTGTAATGGCATGGTTTTTAATACGCACTCATGTTGAATTTATCATGGAATATTATATAAGATGACATTGGGCTAATCCTAATTTCTATTGCACTGCTTTCTAGTTTTCCCAGTAGTATTTCTCAATTAGGGAATTTTCCCAGAGAAAACTTATATTTTCCACTTTATCAAACAGTGGGTTATTGTGTTCTATTGTTTCTGAATCATCCCTTTCCAGTCTGGTCCATTGACCTAGCTCTCTATTCTTTACCCAATACCAGATGGTTTTGATCATTGCTGCTTTGTAATATAGTTTGAGATTGGGAAGTACTACTCTCTCTTTGTCCCTACTTGTTTTCAATATTTCCCTTGATATTCTATATCTTTTGTTTTTCCATATGGGTTTTGTTAAGTTTTGTAAAGTATCCCTTTGGTAATTTGGTGTAGCATTAAAACTGTAAATTGATTTTGATAGTATTGTGATTTTTATTATATTGGCACAACCTAGCCATGAGCACTGAATATTACTCCAGCTATTTAGGTTGCTTATTATTTCTTTAAGGAACATGATATGGGATTGGGACTTATCAAAAAATTTAGGACTATTACAGTTTAAACTGGCATACTAGTTAAGGAACAAACTCACCTTGAGAAGTAAGAGAGATAAGCCCATTAAGAATGGCTGTTGCCTGATCAGCACCAGGGGACAGAGATAACTCCAGAAGTCAGGACCACCACCTCACTCAAGCTTTCCCCACCCCCAAAGGAAACTTTCCATTGCCAGGTGGTGGTCATCCCATCTATGGTCTATGAAAGCTTTTGCCTTCTGTTCAAGGAGAAATGCGTTTCAGAGAATCCTGTGGTCTCTAATCCATTTTCTCCCCTCAAGAGAAGTCTTTGACTTCTCTCTTGGTCTCTTTCTCTAGCTCCTAAATAAAATACTATTTTATTCTAATTGGATTGTGTGCAAAAGGGTGTAATTTTTTAAAGAGGAATACCAAGCACTGGCTCTGCATTCAGGAGGACCTGAGTTTAAATCTGGCCTCAAACACTTGATATTTACTAGCTGTGTGACCCCTGGTGCAAGTCACAACCCTCACTGCCCTGAAAAAAGATGAAATTTTAAAAAATAAAGGGGAATACCTAAGGACCCCCACCACCTATTTTCCCTGTGACAGAACATTTTGTAATTGAATCTAGTCTTTTGTGTGCTTTGAAAAGTTGATCCTGAGGTACTTGAAATATTTTGTAGTTATTTGGAATGGGATTTCCCTTTCCATTATTGCTTCTTGATTATTTTATGCATTTTCCAGTTATTTTTGAATGACTCTTTCTTTTTAATTATTGCCTTTGGGATTTTACTATATTATATAGAAATACCATGTATTTATTTATTTACCAAAATTTGCCTTTCTATCTCCATTTTCTACGAGACTGAGGTCAGAGAGGAATAATTGCCTACTATGTGCTAGACACCATACTAAACACTGGGATAGAAAAAAAGCAGTCAATGAATATTTACTACGTGCCTGATAATAATGAGAAGAAATATATCTATATCTATATCTATATCTATATCTATATCTATATCTATATCTATATCTATATCTATATCTATATCTATATCTATATCTATATCTATATCTATATCTATATCTATATCTATATCTATATCTATATCTATATCTATATCTATATCTATATATCTATACCTATACCTATACCTATACCTATACCTATACCTATACCTATACCTATACCTATACCTATACCTATACCTATACCTATACCTATACCTATACCTATACCTATACCTATACCTATACCTATATCTATATCTATATCTATATCTATATCTATATCTATATCTATATCTATATCTATATCTATATCTATATCTATATCTATATCTATATCTATATCTATATCTATATCCATATAGCACTTAATATGTGCCAGACACTATGTTCCTTAATTTACAATTATCTCATTTGGTTCTACTGTGTGCTAGGCACTGTACTGGGGATTCAGAGAAAAATGAAAACATGGTCCCTGCTCTCAAGGAGCTCACAATCTAATAGAGGAGATGACAAGCAAATTACTATGGACAAACAAGCTATATACACATAAACATAAAATAGGATAAACAGAGGGAAGGCCCTGGCATTAAAGGGGATTAGGAAAGGTTTCCTGCCACCAAATGCCAGAGCTAGGACCAGAACCCAGGTCTTCTCACTTCAAGTGCAGCAGTGCCTTTTCTATATTGTGACTCCTATACTGCTAATTCACTTTTCACATATGCCTTGTCTCCCCAACACTGGCTTAAAACCAGCTCATCTCCATGACAGCAGACCTCAGTGGATCATAGTGTCAGCAGACCTCTTTAATTCTCCAGAACAGGAGGCAGTTTTGCTTAGGGCTGAGAGCAGACTCCAAGCAATGTTTGTGGATTGACTGCTTGGGGCAGGCAGCAGTGCCAGAGCCACACTAGGCAACAAGTGCTAAAAGGGATGTTTACTGTGAGGGAGAGTGGGTTGTATGGAGGGGCAAGAGCATTAGTCTAAGCCACAGAGGAGGTGGGTTTGAATTATAGGTTCAGAGGAAATCCTATGGAAATAGCAAAGCTCTATAGAAATTTAAATTCCCGTCATTAGGAGTCCTAAGTGCTGTAGGGATTCAATGAATAGGGAGATCCTTTCTTTGGCTGGGGTGGTTAGGAAAGACCCAAGACCATCCAGACTTCTGTGGCTGAGATTCCTCTATTTGCTGCTTCCATATTCAAGGGTGGGAGAGTCTCCTTAGGTGAATGGCATTGGGTATCCAGGGTTGGCCCCCAAAGTCATCAAATCCATCTTTCACCCTCCTGGAAAGGCTATTTATTTTTGTGGGTTTATTTTGTGGCCCACAACTTTTTGGGGAGCTACTACTTATCTTAACTAGTTTCTTTGCTGATTCCCTTGGATTTTCTAAGTAAACCACTGTGTCATCAACAAATAGAAATAATTGCCTCTCTTCTTGGCCTACATCTCTGCCTCTCTTCCTCTTATATGTCATTTCTATTGCTAGCATTTCCAGAACTTTCTCAAAGCTTAATTAGCAAAAGAAAACTGTTCTAATTTAATGATTAATGAGGAAATATCTGGATGTACCTTTGGATTATTAGAAAATTTAAGTAACGAGAACAAATAAGGTATTGAGTCAAGTAACAGGTTAATAAGGGATGACCAACAAGTGAGTGTGGTCAACCCTGCATAAGCCTGTTACAGTAGGGATTTCTTTGCAATATGGGCTAGATTAGATGGCCACTAAGATCTGTGGAGGGTGCTCCTGATGCTGTTTTCTTGAGTTGCCTGATTTTCCAGAGTTGAAACTCCCCTAAACTAACGTAACAGTGATTTTTCATAACTGAACTCGAATAAACTTTCTGGCTCTGGCCAGTCTTTCCAGGCTATTAAACTGTTTGTGTAGCTGCAACCCTTTCAGATAAACAAAACATCTTCCCTCCATGTCTGACATTCCCAAGCCTCCCTGCTCCCTTCTGCCCCCCTTCCCCTTCCCCTACTCCTCTCTTCCTCTTCCTATGTCACTCCCACTTGGGAAGCGATTGCCCATCAGACCTTTCATATTTTTCTGTACCCCATAAATATTCAAGACATCATCTGTGGGGAGGGCCCCTCAGTATAAGGAGTTCCCACATGCTTGGGTATTTCTCTTGCAATAAGTCCTTACTACCTGTGGCTTGTGGAATTATGACTTTTGGTTAACAGATCCAGTTTCTGAAATGAAAATTATGCTATTCTGTCATATTCTTTGACCTATAATGGGTACTGATTGACTCAGGGAAGATGCTAAGAATGATACCAGTTAAGAACAATTGAGACTTCATTGCCTATGGTGCTTTTTAGCAAGATGTAGTTTCCTTCCTTATCTCTTTTAATTAGATCTATTTTTACTTTTCCTTTGTCTGAGATAATGATTGCTACCCCTGCTTTTTACTGTACCTGAAGCATAATATATTCTGCTCCAGCCTTTTACCTTTACTATGTGTGTCTCTCTCTGTTTCAAATGTGTCTCTTGTAAACAACACATTGTAGGATTCTGGTTTTAATCCACTCTGCATCCCATTCACATTAACAGTTATTATTATTAACTCTGTATTTCCCTCCACCCTATTTTCCCCCTTGTTTATACTTTTCTCTCTCCTTTTACTCTGTCCCTCCTTACCAGTGTCTTGCTTCTGACCACTGCCTCCCACAATCTGACCTCCCTTCTGTCAGTCCCTCTCCCTTTTCTTTCCCCTTTCTTCCTCTGCTTCTGCCCTCCCTTCTTTTAGTGCCCACCCTTTTCTTTCCCCTTACCCCTCCTACTTCCCAACTGAGTTTGTATATTATTTTTTCTTTGAGCCAAATCTGATGAGAGTAAGTTTTAATTGTTTAATGCTCATCCCCTCCCTTTCCCCCTCTACTGTAATAGGTCTTTTGTGCCTCTTTTTATGATGTAATTTTTTCTATTCTGCCTCCCCTTTCCTCTTCTCCCAGTACAATCTTTTATTTTTCACCCCTTAAGGTTTTTTTTATAGCATCACATCAAAATTAATTTATTTCCATACCCCCTATCTATGTATACTCCTTCTGGCTGCCCTAGTAGAGATATAGTTCTCAAGAGTTACAAGTCTTATCTTCCCATGTAAGAATGTAAACAATTTAACCTCATTGAATAATATGTTTGTTTTTTTCTGTTTTACCTTTTTATGTCTCTCTTGAGTCTGCATTTGGAGATTGAATTTTCTGTTTACCTCTGGTCTTTTCATCTGGAAAGTTTGAAAGTCCCTTATTTCATTAAATGTCCATCTTTTCCTCTGAAAGATAGTGATAAGTTTTGTTGGGTAGTTGATTCTTGGTTGCAATTCAAGCTCCTTTGCTTTCTGGAATATCATATTCATTCCAAGCCCCCTTACCCTTTAATGGTGAAGCTTCCAGGTCCTGTATAATTCTGACTGCAGCTAATGATATTTAAATTTTTTCTTTCTAACTGTTTACAGTATTTTCTCCTTTACCTGATAAGTTTGGAATTCAGCTATAATATTCTTTGGAATTTTTCTCTTTCAGGAGGTGATTAGTGAATTCTTTCAATGAGTATTTTACCCTCTGGTTCTAGGATATCAGGGCAGTTCTCCTTGACAATTTCCTGAAATATGTTGTCCAGGCTCTTTTTATGATGATAACCTTCATGTAGTCCAATAATTCTTAAATTGTCTCTTCTGCATCTATTTTCCATGTCAGTTGTTTTTTTGATGAGGTATTTCATATTTTCTTCAATTTTTACATTCTTTTGTTTCTGTTTGACTGAATCCTTATGTCTCATAGTCTTATTAACTTACATCTGCTCAATTCTAATTTTTAAAAAATTATTTTCTTCAGTCAGCTTTTACTTAATTTCCACTTGGTCAATTCTAGGTTTTAAGGAGTTGTTTTCTTCAGTGGATTTTTTCCCATTTGTCGAATTGTATTTTTTAAGGAATTGTTTTCCTGAGCAAAATTCTTTTTTTGGGTGGGGTGATGAGGGTTAAGTGACTTGCTCAGCTAGTTAAGTGACTTGTCACACAGATAGTAAGTGTCAAGTATATGAGCCATGATTTGAACTCAGGTCCTCCTGAATCAAGGGCCAGCGCTTTATCTACTACACCACCTAGCTCCCCTCCTCTGACAATTTTTGTCCTTCTCATTCCAAGCTGTTGACTCTCTCTTGCATACCTCTCATTTCTTTTTGATTTTTTTCTTCTACTTCTCTTATTTGATTTAAAAAATCCTTTTTCAGCTCTTCCAAGAAGGTTTTTTGGTCTTCAGACCAATTCATCTTCCCCTTTGAGGCTTCACATATAGGCACTTTTTCCAATGTTGTTCTCTGCATTTGTGTTTTGGTCTTCCCAGTCACCATAGTAGTTTTCTATGGTGAGGGTTCTTTTTGGTTTTACTTTTAGCCCATTTCATGATTTTTAAAGTTTGTCTCTGGTCCTGGAACACAGGGGGAATTGTCCCAATCTTCTTGTGCTAGGGGCCAGGAGTCTGATTGATGGCTTTTTGTTTTGAGACCCCAGTGGCTCCTGGTGGCTTGCTCACTGCACTGAGGTGGCTCAGCACAGTAGTGCCTGTTGTGTAGAAGATAACCCAGTTGGCAGATTTAATGTTGTTTCTGAGGGAAATTTGGGAGATTTCAAGCAACTTCCTGGCTTTGCTCTACCATATTCAGTGCCCTGCAAATCATAAAGGGCTATATAAATGTTAGCCACCACCATCACTATCATTATCATAAATAATAATAATACTTATTATTATTATTATTATTATTATTATTATTATCTTCTTAGTTCAGCTGAGGCATGATATGGAGTAAGCTACTTAGAGTACCACATACAGTACTGGAGAGACAGGCAGGTTTCTGTGAGTGCAAGAGTGGAGAAATCTTAGAGGTTCAGGGGGAGAGCTACTGGTGTAGTGGATACAATACGAAGCCTACAGTTAGGACGATTTGTCCTCCCGAGGTCAAATATGACTTCAGTAACTTACTAGCTGTGTTACCCTAGGCAAATAATTAACCGTGTTGGCCTCATTTTCCTCATCTGTCAAATGACCTGGAGAAGGAAATGATAAACTACTTTGGTAGTTCAAGAAAATCCCAAATGTTGTTATGAAGAGTTAGACATGACTGAAAAATCACTGAAATGAAAAGCTTCTAGGGTAGAAAGGTCACAGAAGTCTACTGAAATCAGGAGGAGGGGTGCTTCGTGTGTGTGTGATCAGAGTTCTGATCTTTGACACATGGGCTGAAATGACGTTCCAGCTCCCACTGGCTCTTGAGAACCCACTGCCAAATTCGTGTCTGTGAGATCAGAAAATGCTATAATTCAGGGCTTGGTTTGTGGTTTTGTTGATTGTCTAGACTTAAGAAAGTAATGGAAAATGTTAATTTTGCAAATTAAATTTAAGAGTGTGTCATGGACTAATGTGGAAATATGTTTAACATGATTATGATATATAACCTATATCAGACTGGTTACTATCTTGTGAAAGAGACAGGGAAGGCAGGGAGGGAGAAAAATTTGGAATTCACAATCTTACAAAAATGAATGTTGAAAAGTATCTTTACATGTAATTGCAATAAAATACTATTTTAAAAAAAGTGTGCCATGGATACATCTTTTTGTTTTTGTTTTGTTTTGTTTTTGCTTTCTAGAGAGCTTGTTATTAAACATTTGCCAGCATGTATACCTGCTGTGAATGGATGGATTTTCTGACCTGTTTTTAGCTTTTCTAAATATTCAATCTAACATCATTTTTTTCTTTCAAGTAGCCTTAAGAGAAGTTCAGACGAGGAAGTTCCTTAAGTAAACCTTAGCCCCAGTTCCCCTGGAGTGCCCTTTGATCCAGTTCTTTTTGGATAAAAGCCTTAGCCCTAGGATCTGATTAGGCATAACCAGAAGGCTGTGCAGAGGGAAAGATGTGCAAGACTTCCCTGCTGCCCAAAGTTCTGACTTTGGGGGTCCTGGGCCTCCTGATTCCAGCCCAAGGTGAGCAGCTCTGCCAGGATGAACCAGAGGAGGGGAAGATTTTGGGGGCTACATGGGAGGAGTCCTTTGATTTTCCTACTGGGGATTTGGGTCTTGTGCATGGTCTCTTCTCTTGTTGCCCTCACTGACTGTTTGGAAGGGTGAGCTGGGGGGGGGATTATTGCTAGTTTAATTTCAAGGGGCTGAACTATGTTTGCTGTTGCAAAATTGATACCCTCTATGTGTGTGTTACATGCAAAAACTCTTCTATCAGCCACTGGTGAAGTATGGTGAGAGAAAGCTGAGTCATTTTCAAGGAGGTAGAATAGAGTGAGGATTGGGGGGAGGATCATTTTACATACTAGAAATATGACCTCTGCATTTGTGTGAGAGAATGTGGTACAACTCCTTTCTTTATTTTCATGCTCCTAAACCACTGGTATTATAGAGGAGAAACTTAAGCCCTGATGTATGTTAAAGTCACTCCTATGGTATAGAAATCTATCTTACCCTACAGGAAAGTACAAGGAAAGGAAATAAGAGAAGGGGGGGCGACAGAAGGGAGGGCAGATTTGGGGAGGGGGTAGTCAGAAGCACAACATTTTTGAGGAGAGAAAGGGTGAAAGGAGAGAGAAAATAGAATTAATATGGGAGGGTAGGATGGAGGGAAATACAGTTAGCAATAGTGTGAAAAAATTTTGAAGCAGGTTTCTCTAATAAAGGCCTCATTTCTCAAACACATAGAGAATTGAGTCAAATTTATAAAAATAAGAGCCATTCCCCAAGTGATAAGTGATCAAAAGATATGAATAGAGCACTGGCCCTGGATTCAGGAGTACCTGAGTTCAAGTCCGGCCTCAGACGCTTAACACTTACTAGCTGTGTGACCCTGGGCAAGTCACTTAACCCCAATTGTCCTACTAAAAAAAAAAGATATGAATAGTTTTCAGATGAAGTAAACAAAGCTATATGAAAACCAAAGGCATATGAAAAAATTCTCTCACTATTAATTGGGGAGATGCAAATCAAAATAATTCTGACATTCTACCTCCTACCTATTAGATTGGCTAATAGGACAGAAGAGGAAAATTACAAATATTAGAGAGGACATGAGAAAAATGAGACAGTAATGCACTGTTGGTGGAGTTGTAAACCAATTCAAACATTCTGTAGAGCAATCTGGAACTATACCCAAAGGACTATGAAACCATACATACTCTTTGAACTAGTAATATCAGTCCTAGGTCTGCATCCAAAAAGAGATAAAAAACAAAAAGGAAAAGGACCTATATATACAAAATTATTTATAGCAGCTCTTTCCTGGTGACAAAATTGAAAATTGAGGGAATATCCATAAATTGGGAAATGGCTAAACAAATTGTGGTATGTGATTATGGCGAAATACTTTTGTGATGTAAGAAATGATGATCAGAATGTTCTCAGAAAAACCTGGAAATACATGAGTTGATGCAAAATGAAATGTACTGTGTACAAAGTAACAGCAATATTGTAAGATGATCAGCTGTGAATGACTTAGCTATTCTCAGCAATACAATGATGCAAGACAAATCTGAAGGACTTATAATGAAAAATGCTATCCATCCCCAGATAAAGAACTGATGGTATCTGCATACAGATAGATACATAATTATTTTTACTATTTTTTCTTGAGTTTTTTCTATTTTTTTCCCATGACATGATTAATATGGAAATATGTTTTGCATGACTACTCATGTATATCCTACATAAAATTGCTTGCCTTCTCAATGTGGGGGTGGGGTGGGGAGAGGGAGGAAGGGAGAGAATCTGGAACTCAAAGTTTTAAAAATTAATGTTGGGGCAGCTAGGTGGCACAGTAGACAGAGCACCATCCCTGGAGTCAGGAGTACCTGAGTTCAAATCCGGCCTCAGACACTTAACACTTACTAGCTGTGTAACCTTGGGCAAGTCACTTAACCCCAATTGCCTCACTAAAAATTTTTTTTAATTAATGTTAATTTTTTTCATGTAATTGGGGGAAAATAAAATATAAATATTTTAAATTGCAAAAAAAGAGTCTGGCCTCAGAAACTTAACACTTACTGGCTGTGTGAACCTGGGCAAGTCACCTAACCCTCATTGACCTGCAAAAAAAAAAAAGAAAAAAAGAAAGTCATGCCTATGTATTTCATATTAGGCTATACTTTGATCTCCTTTGATTAAAGGGAGTGGTAGTGTTTCAGAGGAGTCCCTGACTGTTGTACTTCTAATCCAGGCAGACTGTGCCCTCACAGCTGTGCAGTCTGTAGCTCTTGAACTCTGGGATGGAGAAATGTGAGAATTCTAATAGAATTCAAGGACCATTGACTTCAACACCCTTCTCCCATTTAGTGAAAGAGGGAAAATAGGTTTAGGAAAGAGAAAGCATTTGTAACAAGTTCACACAGGTAGTAAATGGGAGAACTGTGATTTGAACCCTATTCTGTAAGCCCAAATCCAGAACTCCGCATCCAGGCTTATCACCTATTTCCTTTTCTCTACACTTATGCTGTTCAATCATTTTTCAGTTGTGTCCAACTCTTCGTTGACCACATTTGGGGTTTTCTTGGCAAAGATACTGGAGTGGTTTGCCATTTCCTTCTCCAGCTCATTTTACAGACGAGGAAACTGAAGAAAACAGGTTTAAGTGACTTGCTCAGGGTCACACAGCTCGTAAATATCTGAGGCTGGATTTGTACTCAGGGAGATGAGTCTTTACAACACATACCATAGCTCAATGGAACTACTCTCCGTATGCTTTTCAGGCCCTGTCCTCTCCTGTCTCCCTTTGGCTACTGTCTTTCCCATGTCTAGAACACATTTCCCTCAGTCTGTTGAAGACCCTTGATTAAAGATGCAGCTTGGGTGCTGCCACTTGCTGTAGAACTTTTCCTGACTTTCCCCATATCTTTTCATAGAGCTCTGGCAGGACCTCTCCTTTATACCTCTCTATTACATTCCTGGTTATTGGTGCATAGGTCATTCTTCTCTAGGAGAATGTAAATTGGTGCCATTTTAGCCTCTGAATTGCCCATAGTAGATGCTCATTAAGTCTTTGTTCAATTGGATAATGCTGATCAGCTGCATGGCACTGATTTTTAGCTCTGTGCTTTCCTAAGCTGGACTGGGGGTGGGATTGTTGGGGAGCATTTACTTCGATCTTGAGATTCAGAATCCTCAAAGTTGGACAGCTCCTGAGTCAGTGCCAGAGCTGTCTAAAAGTGCAAATGGTCCTTCTCTAGACTGAGTTTCCCATCACTGGAACTCTTTAAGGGAGATGAAAAGAATCATGGCAGAAATAGGAGGAGGTCTGTGTTTCCATCTAATGAAAAAATGGCGGCGCTGGGGGTGGTAGTTGGGGGTATTTGGCCCTCTGTCTGTCTCTGAGGATTTCTTTCCCTTTTGTTTTCAGGGCATAATACTGATGACCTCATCAGGACCACTGAGTCTGGACAGATCCAAGGGACTCACATCAGTGTCAAGGGGACTGACAAAGGTATCAATGTTTTCCTGGGAATCCCCTTTGCCAAACCTCCTGTTGGGGACCTGAGGTTTTCTCCTCCACAACCAGTGGATTCATGGAGCAATGTGAGAGATGCAACTTCTCATCCATATATGTAAGCAGCTTCCTCTATAATCTTACCAATGAGCATAGGGCACCATCTTGTCTTATTCATAATTTTTCTCTGTGTTCTTTACATGCAGTAAACATTTGATAAATATTTGTTGAGGACATGAATGTTCCCTATTTCCCCCTGGTCTGTGAAGCCTCAAATAATTACTAACGATAAAAGTTCACATTTGTTTGGACTTTAGAGAACAACAAACTTGAGAAAAACACTGTGAGGTAGTTAGTGCACATATTGCTATGGATGGATGAACAAAGGCTAACCGAGATTAGAGGGATCTAGGTGACTCAATCGATAGAATACTGGACCTGGAGTAAGAAAGAAATGAGTTGAAATGTCTGGCCTCAGACACTTCCTAGCTGTGTGACCCCTGGTCAAGTCATTTAACTCCATTTGCCTCAGTCTCCTCATCTATAAAATGAGCTGGAGAAGGAAATAGAAAGTCATTCCAGGATCTTTGCCAAGAAAACACCATACAGGTTCATGAAGAGTCAAACAGGACTTAACAACATCAGCTAGTAAATAACAAAGCAAGAACTCAACAGTGTGTTGGGTTCAGAAAGCAGGAGGAGATCTTAGAGGTCATTGACTCTGACCCCTTATTTTATTTTTTAAACAGTTTGATGCCTTTTGCTTTGAAGATCACACTTGTTCCCCACTCCATACCATAGCCTAACTCCCCCCCTCCAATGTAATGCTCCTCTGTAGGAAGGAAAATCCAAGTGACACAAATGACCATGCTCAGTGTTGATCTTGTATAGATGCTTCTAGTTATTGCCTGTATTGGTCTACTTCTACTTTCCTTGATCTGCATCAGTTTTTCTGAATTCCTCACCCCCATCCTTTCATACAATGCAATCACATTCCACAAAACACATACACTGTGATTTGTTCTGCTATCCATCTATTGGTAACATCTACTTGGTTTCCATGGTTTTTAAAATTTAAATAATATTTTCTTTCAAAATTACCAATCATCAACAAACCAGAATATTTCAATATGCAATAAATTAGAAAAAAGACTGTACAAGAAGATGTGAAATATCATTGGCAAGTTCCTTTACCTCTGCCTGCCTCAGTTTCCTCATTTGTAAAATAGGGATAAAAATAGCACCTACCTTTCAAGGTTATTGTGAGGGTCAGAGGAGACCATGTCTGTGATGGGCTCTGCAAACCTCAAAGCACAATATAGATAGCTGTTATGATGATCATCCCCATGTGATTCTATTCAGAACAGGCACCTCTTGTGTTTTCCAGGTGTTTACAGGATGCCGCTGTCCTAGGAAAAATACTGAAGTCTCTGAAAATAAACTTCCCTATCACTGGCAAGTCTGAAGACTGTTTGTATCTCAATATCTACACTCCTGACCATGCAAAGGAGGGGGCCAGATTGCCAGTAAGCCACATCTCTGTAACTTCCACAGTGTGGGATGAGAATCCTAGGGCATTAGAACTGGATGGGACCTCAGAGGTCTCCTTGTCCCACCCATAGGGGAGCAGTCATCCTGTAAACATCTCTGACAAGTCATCTAGCCTTCCCTGAAGTCCTCCAGGTCAGGAAGCTCACTGCTTCTCAAGGCAATCCACTCCAGTAGTGGGAAGCAGCTCACATTGTTAGCAAATCCTTGCTTCTATAAGGATGAAATCTTGACTTCGGGGCATGTAGGTGGCACAGTGGAGAGTGCTGGGTTGGAGTCAGGAAGACTCATTTAGAGTTGGACATGACTGAAAATGACCGAAATAACTTCTGGGAGTTAGTTCCATGATGTGGAATGGTATCAATTTCTGCTAAAGGTTATGATTGCAAAAGGACCAGAGCAAAGCATGGATCAGGTGTGACCTTTAGAACACATCTTCATCCTGACCAGACCCATCATTTCATTTTTATAGGGAGCTTCCCTGTGTGGAAACTCTCTCTGGTGATGAAGACAGGAACTTCTTTTGTAACTTAGAGTCTTGGAGTCATCTGGTGTGCTGAGATGCTAAGTCATTTCTCTGTGGTCACATAGCTCCTATGTCCAAGGCAGGATTGGAACCCAGTCCTTCTCCCTCCAAGGCTAACCCTCTATCATCTAGTCCAGACTTCCTTTCTTAAAATAAATGATAGGGAACAAAACTGCCCAGACATAGTCTCCCCATGAAGCCTTTCCTGACCCTCAATAACCCAACATTCAACTCAAAAACCATTTCTAAAAACTGGAGCCCTTCTCCTTAGTGCTGGGGGTGCAAAGAGAGGTGTGTTTGCTCTCTCCTCTGAGCTAACTTAACACTATTTGGTATCTCCCTTGTGGCACCTATCATCTACCTTATAGCACTTAATAGAGCCTATGTTGTTGTTCAGTCGATTTTCAGTTGTGTCTGATTCTTCATGAGCCCATTTGGGGTTTTCTTGGCAGAGATCCTGGAGTGGTTTGCTATTTCTTTCCCCAGATCATTTTACAGATGAGGAAACTGGGCAAATAGAGTTAAGCAACTTGCCCAGTGTCACATAGCTACTAAGTGTCTGAGGCCATATTTGAACTCAGAAAAATGAGTCTTTCTGATTCCAGGCCTGGAGGTCTAACCACAGTGCCACCTGGCTGCTCCAATACAGACTATTAGTCTGTATCATGTTTTGGGACCCATATCCTATCCTTTCCCTTTGTTTGACTGAAAGTACCTTGAGAGTACTAGGTAGGGACCTAGTCTTATTCACAATACCCACCACAGAGCTTTGCCCATATTTGGTGCTCAGTCAGTCTGGCCAAATCACTTAACCTGGTTTGCCTTAACCCCTGGCAAAGGAAATGGCTAACCACACCAGTATCTTTGCCAAGAAAAACCCATACTGTTGCACTGTTATGGAGATGATCTGATTTTTCCCCTCTTACTGGTTTTCTTTTCCTAATGGTATTTTCCTCCCACATCTTAGCCTTGGCTGAAAGTTACTGTGGTCTCTTATGCAGGAAATGGGGCATCCTCTTTAGTGTCAGTGATATAAGATTGAAATGACATCCTTCACTGCCCCTTCCCACCTCCAAAATGCAAATACAATGGGAGGGATTAAACACAGGCTTATGGGCAGGACATGGGTTAAAGGAGTCAGAATTGCTGAAATGGGTTTTAATCAGTTGAAACTTTTCTATAGATGGTGAGTAACATATAAGAACTCCCCCCCCCCCAAAAAAAAAGAAGAAAAGAAAGAAAGTTACTTTAAATACTTTCCTGTATATTTAAAAAGGAATAGCAAGTTGTACATAATAGATTTGCTATTTCATGTGCAATCATTGGACTACCGGATAACCATGACTAAATTAAGAGTTTACACACCATCTTTCAAGAAATTGTCAGGAAAAATTGTCCTGATATTCTAGAAACAGAAGGTAAAATGGAAATTGAAAGAATCTACAGATCACCTCCTGAAAGAGATCCCAAAAGGAAAACTTCCAGGAATATTATAGCCAAATTCCAGCGATCCCAGGCCAAGGAGAAAATATTGCAAGCAGCTAGAAAAAGAAATTCAAATACTGTGGAGCTACAGTAAGGATAGCACAAGATCTAGCACCTTCTACATTAAAGGATTGGCGGGCATGGGATATGATATTATAGAGAGCAAAGGAACTGGGACTATAGTCAAAAATCACCTACCCAGCAAAAGTGTGTATAATCTTTCAGAGTTAAAAATGGGACTTCAATGAAAAAGAGGACTTTCAGGTATTTGTGATGGTCCAGGACTGGTGCTTTGTCCACTGTATCACCTAGCTGATTCATGATGACATCTTTAAAATAAAGTTAAGGGGTAAGAGGAATGCACTCAGGGGCAGATAGGTGGCACAGTTTATGGAGCACCAACCAGGGATTCAGGAGGACCCAAGTTCAAATCAGACCTCAGACACTAACAATTACTACCTATGTGACTCTAGGCAAGTCACTTAACCCCAATTGCCTCACAAAAAAAGAGAAATGCACTGAAAGAAAGGGAAAGGGAGAGATGGACTGGGGAAAAGTAGCTCACATAAAAGAAACAAGAAAAAGCTTATGGAGTGGAGGGGAAGATCGGGAAGCACTGGGGGCGTGAGTGAACCTTACTCCCATCAGAAATGGCTCAAAGATGGAATAACATACACACTCAAGTGGGAATAGTAAAATATTTTGCCCTGAGGGAAAGTGGGAGGGGAAGGAGATAGGGGAGGGGGAAAGGCAAAAGAAGGAAGGGCAAATTGGGGGAGGGAACAGTAAAAAGCAAAACACTTTTGAGGGGAATAGGGTGAAGGAACAGAAAATAGAGTAAATATCAAGGAAAGGGAATAAGATGGAGGGTAATACAGTTAGCAATAGCAACTGTGAAAGAAATGATGAGCCGGAGAGTAGCTTTGATGCATATCCTGTCAACTCTTGATAGACATTATCTTGATAAGAAGTGAATTCACTCACAGTCAGAACTACTTTATCATGTGTCACAAGATACCAGATACAATATTTTCCTTTTGAACAAGGGAGCTGCAGATCCCTGCTTGGTGGGATTTGTTCCTGAAAGGAAAACCATGTCTGATTCTTGCAGGTGATGGTTTGGATCCATGGTGGTGGTCTTGTCTTGGGTTCTGCCTCCATATATGATGGTTCAATATTGTCTGCCTCCCAGAATGTGGTAGTGGTCACCATCCAGTACAGACTAGGCATCCTTGGATTCTTTAGGTAAGTTTTTACCCCAGTGAAACATAAGTGTAAGTATTTCTTCATGGATGAATTTCCAGATCTCTGAATGGTGACAAGATGATAAACACAATAGAGTATTCTGAGTGGAGTCTTGATAAATTCCTGATTAGAATCCATATCTCTTGCCTTGCCTTGCCTCCCCCACAAACTCATCATGATATAGTAGAAAAAGCATTGGATTTGTAGTGAGAGGAACCAGTTTCCAATTATGGACCTACTTCTTATGGCTAATAAATTCACCTCTCCTCCCTTGGCCTAGATTCTAAATCTAGATTACAGAGAGAGGGGGGTGGCAAATGGATGGATGTGTTGTTGGACTAACAGACATATGAGTAGGTAGATAAAACATTTATTAAGTACCAGGCACTGTATGAAGTGCTGGGGCTTACAAAACAAGAAAATAAGATGGTCCTATTGTGTTCACCTAACCTCTGCTTGCTGTATTGCATTGTAATAAAGCTCATGATTACATTGACTTTCCAATCCCATTTCCCTGTAATGTCTTCCTCTAAAGCTACCTCCCCCCTTCACTGTGCTCTCTGGCATGCCTGCTCCATAGATAACAAACTTGCTTTCATCCTCACTCTTTTCTTACCCCATCCATTTACTTGAATTCACTGAGTGATAACTGTTTTCTGAGGACCCAGCTTTCCTGCTGACCATTTCCAGTACTATTTGCACTTTCACTCATACCTCCATCACAGGGATGCCAAAATACTCCTTGTTTCCCACTCCCACTTCCAGACTCTGCCTCTACTACCATCACTCAGTAACTTCTGCTCCTTTGAGGTTCATTCAATCCATGTTTATCACCAAGATTCTAGTAGCTGTATTTACCATCCTCTGGGATACTCTTTTTTTTTTTTTAATGAGTTCAGTGCCTCATTTACAGTCTTTCTCCCCTCCCGAACTCCCACTTTCAAACTAAGGAACTTCATTGTTTATATTTATGTTGCCATAAACCTTCTATATTTCTGGTTCCTCAGTGTATTCATTTCTCATAACCTCCTCCTCCACTTCATCTTAGCTGTATACAGAGCTGATAACACCCTTGATTTTGCCATGACCCAGAAGTGTTCCACTTCTGTTTTGAAATTCTTCTATCTAGTTATACTCTCTTATCATTCCACTAGACTCTGCCTTGTAATGCCTAATTCTGTTTTTCATCCCCCCACCTCTTTTAATTCTCCCACCCCTCAGTTCTTTCACAGGCCATAACCCCTGCCTGGGTATACTCTCTTCCCTTCCTCATTTTAACCCCCCACTAAACCACTTCATATCTCACTGACCCCTTGTCCTATCACTATTCTTTCCCTGCCAACACTCAGCGTTGGATTACTCCCATCATCTACCCCTTTTGCTCTTCTTTGAATACTACTCAATGAATCTAGGGAAATGTTGCCTGAGTCCATAGAAATTAATGTTACATAATATTAACCTGGTCCTAACTGTGGCAAGGCAACCCTTTTGAACTTCTCTAATGAATTCATTCACCAGAATGGCTTTTCTAAATTTTTGCATCCCTCCTCAAACCTTTCACGGCTTCTCTCCTCACCAGTTCAACTCAGAACTTTGCTTTGTATTTTGCTGGAAAAAATGTGACCAATGCCTGATATGCCCTCCTCTTTATCTCACATTGATCAAATGCCTTCTGTCATTATCTCCTCCTTCACCTCTGTACTCACTAACACTAAGCTTTCTACACCCACAAATGATCCTATTTATTACATCTGTTCTTCTTTAGAATATTGCCCTTTCATTCATTCTCACTTTTACTATTCTTTAATCTTTCTCCCTCTCTTCTTTTCTCCTCTCCTCTTTCTCCTTCTCTTCATCTTCTTCCTCCTCCTCCATCATCATCATCATTATCACCACCACCACCACCACCTCCTCCTCCTCCTTCTTCAATCTCCACCCGGCTATCTTCCTAAAACACAAGTCAGACCGTCACCCCCTTATTCAGTCAGCTAACAAGCATTTATTAAGCACTTTTTAAATGCCAATCACTGTGCTACATGCTTGGGATACAAAAAATAGGCAATCCCTACAGTCAGAGATCAGTTCTCATGGGAGACAACATAGAGATACAAAATACATGCATTATAAATGAGAAGTCATCTCATTGGGATGGTATGACAATTGTGATTTTTAAAACATATTGTGGCATGTTATAAATGATAGAACTCCACAATGGAGTCACAGGCTAAGTGGTCTTAGGGACTATAAAACATTTAAGCAATAATATAGACAACCAGTAGTTTTGAACTGCTCTGACTTATTCTGATGCTGCGAATAACCTCAGCTCCTGAATGGACTCCCAGCTGGCTGCATGACTGCATGCTGGTACCCACTCTTGGAGTCTCTGAGTATTAACCTTAACTCTTACTCAATTTTTGGTCTCCATTAGTAAACTCCTCCAACCTAAGTCTGGTATCAGTAAGTGATCCTGGGGAGTTTCCCCACCACATCTGATCTGATTAAGAATGCCTTCTCAGGGGAAGCTAGGTGGTGCAGTGGATAAAGCACCAGCCCTGGATTCAGGAGGACCTGAGTTCAAATCTGGCCTCAGACACTTCACACTTACTAGCTGTGTGATCCTGGGCAAGTCACTTAACCCCCATAGCCCCATAAAAAAAAGAATGCCCTCTCTTACCTCAGGTGCTAATTGTCAGACCTACCTTTAAGGTATAAGACTGACTTGGTCAGACCACACTCTGAGTGTATACTTCAACCAAGATCTTATCATTGCATGAGTCTCCTTCATGTGAGTGCCCCTGGCCCCACATGACTGAGTCTCTGTCTGTCAATACAGGTTGTCATATAATGTGTGTGTGTGTCTGTCTTTCATTTTTGCCTGCTTGGTACCACTGCATGGTAATAAAGCTCATGCTTTCACCAGCTTCCCCAGTGCTAATTTTCCATAAATCCTCAACAGGGTGGGGTGGGGGTCCTTGTTCTAGAAGGCCTCAGCCATGAAGGGGTGGGTGTGGGAAGGAGGAAGAGGAGGACAGAAAAGATCTCTTGCAGAAATTGGAATCAGAGCTGTCTTGAATTCCTTCAAGGAATTCTAGGCACCAGGGAGAGCCATTGAAAGTCAGAGCTGGAAGGTGGAGAGTTGGATATAAGGACAGCAAGGAAGCTGTACTGCAGAGCTGTCCAGCCCCTACCTCTCTAGTCTTCTTACCTCTAATGATCCTCCATATCCTCTGCCTCCTTTCTGATCCTTGAATAAGATATTCCATTGAATTTTGTTCATTCCCCCCCTCCTCTCCCCTTCTGGCTTCCTTTAAGACTCTCTTCTAATTGCACCTTCTGCAAGAAGCCTCTCCTTGTCTCCTTTAATGACAGCACCTCCCCTCTGGGATCATCCCCAATCCATCCTGTATTGTTTGGAGACAGCCCTTTGCATGTTGTCTCCCCCATTAAACTGTAAACTCCTTGAGGGCAGGGACAATGTTTACCTTTCTTTGTATGCCCAGAGCTTGTTATAGTGCCTGGCCCATAGTGGGTGTTCAGTAAATGTTTCTTGACTTGACATTATAATAGGGGAAGACAAAAGAGAAAGGAGAGCTAAAAGAAAAAGGAGGAGGAAAGGGAGAGTGGAGACAAGGCAGCTGGTGGAGAGGTGGATCAGGGAGTAAGGTAAAAGAGAAGAAAGCAACATGGCAGAGGCTCTTCCTAAAAGGCACAGTGAGCAACTGGAAATGTATGCACTGGGAATCCCTCAGGTGGGGGATTCGAGATCGGCCTCCCCAATTTACATGTGTAAAATAACAACGATAACAACTAGCATTTTTATAGTTCCTTAAGGTTTACAAAGTACTTTATAAATATTGTCATATTATCCTTGGAACAACTCTGAGAGTTACATGCCATTATTATTCCCATTTGATAGATGAGGTAACTGAGGCAGAGAGGTCTAAGTGACTAGCCCACAGTCACACAGCCAGTAGATGAATACTGGTCTTGCTAAGTCTAGGCTCAGGAGTCTATCCATTGCATCATCTAGTTTGTATTCCTACGAAGCTGGTGCTCTTCTTCAGCATTCTTTTTTTTTTTTTTTGGTGAGGCAATTGGGGTTAAGTGACTTGCCTAGGGTCACACAGCTAGTAAGTGCTAAGTGCCTGAGGCCAGATTTGAACTCAGGTCCTCCTGAGTCCAGGGCTGGTGCTCTATCTACTGCGCCACTTAGCTGCCCTTCTTCTTCAGCATTCTCAAACCTTGTCTAATATGTCTTCCAGCACTGGGGATGCTCATGCCCCTGGCAACTGGGGTTACCTGGATCAAGTGGCTGCCCTGAGGTGGGTCCAGAAGAACATCGCCCACTTTGGAGGAGATCCTGGCCGTGTGACCATCTTTGGCGAGTCTGCCGGGGGAACTAGTGTTTCCTCACACGTAGGTGATAAAGAAATGACCCCAGGCTGGAAGGGGGCCTCTTGTGGCCAAAACTAAGATCTAGTCTCACAGACCAGAGCTGTTCTTCCTCTTCTCTTATCCTCCCCCATCTTACAACTATTGGGGGGTGATGACTTCTTTCTCTAAGGCTGCCCCTGCCCTTGCCTTTCATTTGGAGATCCCACTACACTCCCCTGCCCTACTCCCAACTGATTATCTTGTCCCTTCTTCCTCTTACTTTACTGGGGACAGAAAATGAGTTATCCCTTTTTAAAGGCTTACTAACAACTTTGAATAGGAGATAAATAAGTATCCAGGGTAATGGTGAAATAATTGAAGACCCAGAGGATTCCCAATTTCTCCACTGAAGTATACCTCTCCCCAGTGCTTCTCAGAGCCTCTCTGCAGCTTCCCAGGTGATCTTTTTGACTAACAGTGGCTGCAGATCTGCCCTCTCCATCCTCTGCTGATAAACTTCTCAAAGCTTAGAATGGCTGGCCCTCATAGGACAGACATAAAATTCATTAGGGGCCTTAGGGGCAAAGACCTTCTGGTGTGGTAGCCCTCCTTCCTCAGGAGTTTGCATACCACTGACATGGCCTCTGGGCTGTGATAAAGCATGGGAGGAAGACTTCAGTGGAAGAATAATGCTTTAAAAATAGCTGAAAAAAGTAAACAGGAAAAGGAAATCATGAGGGATTTTAAAAGGTTAAACTGTTTCTATTCCTACATTGGAAGATGATACTTGTAACTCTTAAGAACTTTCTTACTATTACAGCAGTTGGATGGTGTATATATACACAGAGGGCACAGGTGTGAGTTGAATATGAAGGGATAATATTTTTAAAAAGATAAAATTAAGGGGTGAGAGAAGAATGAACTGAGAGAAAGTGAGAGATGGAATGGGGTAAATTATCTCACAAAGAAGAAGCAAGAAAAAGCTTTTACAGTGGAGAGAAAGATAGGGGAGGTACATTGGAATTGGCTCAAAGAGGAAATAACATACACACTCAATTGGGTATAGAAATCTATCTTGTCCTGCAGGAAGGTAGGAGGCGGAGGGGATGGGGAGGTGATATAAGATAGGGATGATTAGGGGAGGGGGTAGTCAGAAGCAAAACACTTTTGAGAAGGGACAGGATGAAAGGAGATAGAAAATAGAATAAACAGCATGGGAAGGGAATAAGATGGAGGGAAATGCAGTTAGCAATAGTAACTGGAAAAAACTTTGAAGTAAGTTTCTCTCATAAAGACCTCATTTCTCAAACATATAGAGAACTGAGTCATATTTATATAAAAAATGAGCCATCCCCCCAATTGAGAAATGATCAGAAGATATGAAAAGTTTTCAGATGAAATAATCAAAGCGATCTATAATCATATGAAAAAATGCTGTAACTCATTATTCATAAGGAAGATGCAAATCAAAACAACTCTGACATACTACCTCATACCTATTGAATTGGAAAATAGGACATCAGAGGAAAATAACAAATATTGTTGGGGATATTGGGAAATGAGACATTAATACACATTGATGTAGTGGCAAACTGATTCAACCATTCTGTAGAGTAATTTGGAACTATGGCCAAAGGGTTATGAAACCATGTCATACTCTGTCCTAGAATTCCAGTCTGAGGTCTCTATCCAAAATAAGATAAAAAACAAAAAGGAAGAGGACCTTTATTTACAAAAATATTTATGGCAGCTCTTTTCTAGTGGCAAAGAATTAGAAATTGAGGGAATGCCCATCAATTGGGGAATGGCTGACCAAATGTGGTACATGATTTTGAGGGAATAATATTGTACAATAAGAAATGATGAGCAGGATGCTCTCAGAAAAACCTGGAAAGACTTACATGAGCCGATACAAAGTCAAATGTACTGTGTATGAAGTAATAGCTATATTGTGAGATGATCAGCTGTGAATGACTTAGCTATTCTCAGCAATACAATGATGCAGCACAACTCTGAAGGTCTTATGATGAAAAATGCTATCCATTTCTGGAGAAAGATCTGTTGATGTCTGAATACAGACTGATGCATATTTTTTTTTACTTTATTTTTCTTGAGGGTTTTTTGGGTATGCTTTCTTTCACAAAATAATTAATATGGAAATGTTTTGCATGAATACACAAGTATGAGTTATATGGAATTTCTTGTCTTCTTGGGGTTGTGGAGGGAGGAAGGGAGAGAATTCGGAACAAAAAGTTTTAAAAATGGATGTTAAAATGTTTTTACATGTAATTAGGGAAAAATAAAATGCTAAAAATAATAGCTGATGGAAAGTGGGAAATCCCCATGGAAAACTGTTGGATTTGAAGTCATTTGATCCTAACAAGAACCTTGGGCTTTCTCATAATCAATAAACAAGCAGAAACCAATAATCAGTAAACCATGTGACCTTATGAGGATGTAGGGCATAGGAACAGTATTGCTGGGTTACAATAGAGAACAGACATCTTATCATACTATGTTACCTAACCACCCAGAGAGGCCTAGACCTTGGCCAAGGCTACATAGCCGTTGTTAGTTATCTAACTGTCTTTCATTGTGCCAAAGGGCCCAAAGGCCAGTGTCCCAGAGAGAGGGTGATGTTTGTGACTGTCCTTCATGGGTAGGTTATGGGTAAATAAGAGTCCTGGCTTTCAGACTCACAGGCTCCTGTCTCTCTACTGAGCCAGGAGTATGTGGGCTTCCCCATAACTGCTTCCCTCTCTCACCGAACCCCCACTGTGGTTTGCTTCCTCAGGTTCTGTCTCCCATGTCCAAAGGCTTGTTCCACAGGGTGATCATGGAGAGCGGTGTGGCCCTCCTCCCAGGCCTGATTTCTTCCAGCTCAGAAATTGTTGCAAATGTAAGTTCCTTGTTCTTTGATCTCTGCAATTGCTCCATGGGGCAGCTAAGTGGAGCACTGGCCCTGAAGTCAGGAGGACCTGAGTTAAAATTTCATGTCATACACCTACTAACTGTATGACCCTGGGCAAGTCACATAACCCCAATTGTCTTAAACATCTGGGGCCATCTCCAATTGTCATGGTACTGGACCCAGATGGTTCCACAGGCCTCCTTCACTTAAATCCAATTTAGTGCAAGTCATGACATCACCTAATGTCATGGTCCTCTTTGAGAACAAAGGACAAACAACAACAACGACAATAATATTCTTTAACCTTATTGGTCTTGGATGCCCATGGCCCAGTCTCATTGGCCTTCTGCCTCTCCTGGGCTAGGAGAAGGCACACATACTGGAATGCCACTGAATGTTCAAGCTGAAGCTTACCTTAGAGATCATTTTAGTCCAACCCCCTCATTTTACAGAGGAGGAAACTGAAGCACAGAGAGGGGGGCAGTGATTGTGTAGTGGAATTAGATGCCCTGGATTCAGTTCCTGGTTCTGATTCTTAATATGCCTGTGATTTTTAGATGTCATTTCCCTTCTTGGTGCCTCAGTTTCTTCCTCTGTAAAAATGTGTTAGAAGAGGGCAGCTAGGTGTCACAGTGGATAGAGCACCTGTCCTGGAGTCAGGAGGACCTGAGTTCAAATCCAGCCTCAGACACTTGACTCTAGCTATGTGACCCTGGGCAAGTCACTTAACCTAATTGCCCCACAAAAATAAGAAATTTAATTTAATTTTTTTAAAAAATTGGGTTAGAGTAGGGGTTTTTTTTTGTTTTTTGTTTTTGCAGGGCAATGAAGGTTAAGCGACTTGCCCAGGGTCACACAGCTAGTAAGTGTCAAGCGTCTGAGGCCAGATTTGAACTCAGGTCCTCCTGAATCCAGGACCAATGCTTTATCCACTACACCACCTAGCTGCCCCAATTAGATGGTTTTTAATGTTCCTTCTAGCTCCAAAATCTATTTTCCAATACCCCCAGAACAGGAGGAGGAGTTCTTTGAGGGTTCCCAGGTACAGGTTAGATGCAATGATGGTGTGAGGTCCCTTCTTCCTCTATAGTTCTGTCATTCTGTGCCTTTTCCAAGTGACACAATGAATTGGTGACTGAGCTGAGGCCAGAACTGAGGGATCTTTGAAGCCAGAGTAAGGGCTCTTTCATCACACCCCATACTCCATTGTGTGTGCTTCATAGACATTTAGGTCTCTTCTCCCTGAGTAAACTCCTCAGGAGCAGGGATTATGTCTTTATAACCTGCCCCTGCCTATGCCTTCCCCCACTGCCTGGTACTGAGCCCTGTATATAGTAGGCTCATGATTGGGGGACTTAGCCCCTTAGGCAGCCAGACCCATTCCAACTTGGTCTCCTTTTTGCCATGACTGTATCATCACCTATAGAAATGATCCTTTGTTGGGTTCCTGATGAGTATCATAGGATCTCTGTTGTGCTCCAGGCCAGGGGGTGCTCTGTGAGAATATTAACTCTTTGTGGGTACCTCTTTGCAGGTTGTTGCCAATCTGTCTGCTTGTGAGAGACATAGTTCTGCTTCCATGGTTCAATGCCTCAGGACCAAAACTGAAGAGGAGATCCTGGCCATTGGCAAGGTTTGTAAGCTGAGGAGGAAGGGTTACAGTACCAACTAGCTCTGCCAAATCAGCTTAGGGCAGGGCTGGAACCTAACCTTGATGCCCTTTCTTCACACCTTCCATTGGTGGGAATTGAGGTAAAGATCGTGGGAATGTCACTCTCTTTGCCTCAGTGTCCTCCTACTAATACAAAGGTCTCAGACTAGATAATCTTCAGTGGTATTTCCAGCACCAGGTTTCTACACCTGAAGGTTCCTTCTAGTTCTAATTTTCTGCTCTCTTGGGTCTCTTCCATCCCCAACATTTTGCACTCTAAGCATGTGTGTTGGTGTGTGTGTGTGTGTGTGTGTGTGTGTGTGTTTCTACTCTGGACAAACACTGTCCTAAGAATCCGTTCAACATTCTGTGTTCTAAACTTTTCAGGTTTTTTGTTCCAAGTTTCCTTCCACTGCTGATATTCTACTCTAGAAGATGATTTTCTTCCTCCAGCCATAACATTCTGTTATAACATTCTATAAGCTAAGGTATGGAGGATGCATTTAGGTTGTGCAATGGATAGAATGCTGAGACCAGAGTTGGGAAAATTGACCTGAGTTCAAATCCAGTCTCAGACACTAGCTGTCACTTAACTGCTGTTTGCCTCAGTGTCCTCATCTGTAAAATGGGGATTATACCACCCAAGGTTCTTGTGAGAGTCAACTGAGACAATAATTATAAAGTGCTTAGCATAATATCAGGCACAAAGGAAGTGCTATATAAGTGTTATTTAATTTTTAAAAATGTTTTTGGTGAGGCAATTGGGGTTAAGTGACTTGCCCAGGGTCACACAGCTAGTAAGTGTCAAGTGTCTGAGGCCAGATTTGAACTCAGGTACTCCTGACTCCAGGGCTGGTGCTCTAACCACTGCACCACCTGGCTGCCCCTTATATTAGTGTTATTTAGCTATGATGATGATCTTAGTGGTCCTTTCTAGAACCAATATTCTGTTCTTTGACCCCTTCCAGATCTAATAGCTTCTGGATCTATAGAAGAGATGATACCATGGTTGTGGGAAGGCTCTCTCTTTGCCTTCGGGTCAGGAGTGCAGTCTAAATATTGCTTTCATAAAAAATACATATGATCTGATTTCAATGATTTTGCAATAACCATGTGCCATTGGTAGGGCAGATATGATGTAATTACCAAATTACAGACTTGGGAACTAGAAACATTGAAAGAAAGCAACTGGTGGGAAGGGACTATTTGCTTTTTTATTTGTATCCCCAGAACCTAGGACATCTTATTGATTGATGTTTTGACTGGATATTTTACAAAGAAGGAAAATGACTTCCAGAGGGGTTAAGTGACTTTGCTAAATACCACACAGCTTACAAGTATCAAGACTAGGGGCAGCTAGGTGGCATAGTGGAAAAAGCACTGGCCTTGGATTCAGAAGGACCTGAGTTCAAATCTGGCCTCAGATACTTGACACTTAGTAGCTGTGTGACTCTGGGCAAGTCACTTAACCCTCATTGTCCCACAACAAAACAAATAAAAAACAAGTATCAAGACTGATACCTGACCCCAGGTCTTTATTTACCACCTCATGTTGCTTCCTCAAAGAACTAAACATCTTTTCCTGTAGCCACTTAGTAATAAGTGTATAAAGCCAGATTAAGTGTTAAAAGCAGACCCTTTTCTCTCATTGTTTTAGTTGTGTCTGATTCTTTGTGATCACATTAGAGGATTTCTTGGCAGACATACTGTTGTGGTTTGCCATTTCCTTCTCCAGTTCATGTTACAGATGAGGTAACTGAGGCTGACAGGGTTAAGTGACTTGCCCAGGGTAACACAGCTAGTAAGTGTCTAAGATTGCATTTGAACTCAGGAAGAGGAGTCTTTCTGTGTCTAGGCCTGCTGATCTACTGTGTCCTCTAGCTGCTCCTACATCTAATGACTCTCTCCATTATGCGATGTCGACTCTTCTTCCTTCATTTTGAAAACGATTATGTTTTGGAACCTGATTTGACAACAGTTTCCTCATCTAGAAAATGAGGGGGTGGGACCAGATGGTCTTCTAAAGTACTTTCCAGCTCTAAATCTACAATCTCATGGATATCCTTTGCCAAAGCAACAAGGACCTGTGAGGTCTAGTTTCATTGTGTCCACAGCAGATGCCAAGGAGATGGGAGAAGAAAGGATTCCTGACTTTCTTTTGTTTTGCGGGTCACTGAGGGTTATGTGACTTGCCCAGGGTCATACAGCTAGTTAAGTGTCAGGTGTTTAAGATCACATTTGAACTCAGTTCCTCCTGAATCCAAGGCCAGGGATTTATCCACTGTGCCACCTAGCTGCCCCCAGGATCCCTAACATTCAATCCAATTCAAGCCTAGCATTCCCAGTACTGAACAATTTGGTGCCTCCCTGCCTTTCTTGCCTTATTCCTTATTACTTCTCTGCATGCATCCTATGCTATAGCCAAACTAGTCTCTCCTCAGTCTTCTAAATGTTCCCTGTAATCTCTTACCTTCATGCCTTTGCTCAGACTGTCTCATGTCCGTAAAGTTCTCCTTCTTGTTATCATACTAGTTTGCAAAGTGTCTTTCTCTTAACAATCTATGAGGGAAAGGAGTACAGGCATCATTATTCCCATTTTATAGATACGTAAACCTCTAAGGAGGTGGCTCCGTGGATAAAGCAATAGACTTGGAGTGAGGAGGACATGAGTTCAAATCTCACCTCAGATACTTATTACCTCTGTGACCCTGGGCATATCACTTAACTCCAACTGCCTCCAAAAAAAAAAGAGTGCAGGTAAGTGATAAAGAGTGTCTAAAATAGGATGGTAACAATGAGAACAATGAGAATGTTGAGAAAAGGATAGTGGGAAGGAGATTGTGGAGATAAATTTACCTTTTCTTTATTTTCCTGCTTCTTTCTTTAGCATTTCCCAATAATCCCTGGAGTAGTTGATGGACAGTTCCTGCCCAAACACCCTGAAGAGTTGCTGGCTATGGGAGAGTTCCACCAAGTCCCTTCCATCATTGGTGTCAACAACCATGAGTATGGTTGGCTTATTCCTGCGGTAAGATTCTAGGATTTTCTACTTTGTGCCATCTTCTTTATGACCTGCAAAGTTTATGCTTTTCCAAGGAATCACAGACTTTCAGAGCTGCACAGGTCCTTGGAGGCCATGAGGTCTAGCCCAGAGTTGAAGGAGAATCCCTTCTATAACTCACTGGACAAATGGATATCCAGCCTCTGCTGAAAGACTTCCAAGGACCCTGAGGCAGCGCATTCCACTTTGAGACAGCTCCAGCTGCTGGGCATGGTGTCATTCCAGCAGGTCCAAATGGACTTCTTTTTACACTTCCACCTGTTGTTCCTTGTTCTGCCTTAGAGCAAATGGCCCAAGTTGAATGCCTGCTCCAAGTGATACTCAAACAACTATTAAAGTCAAGGATCATATCTCCCCTGCCATTTGACCAGCTATCAAGTTCTTTGAACTCATCCTTATATGGAAAGAACATGAGTCCCTTCTCCAGCTTCTCTAATTTCTGCCTCAAATGCAGTGCCCAAAACTGAACAGAAGATTCCAGATACACAGTGATCCCTTCCACATCTTAGTGGTGAGGGGTACAGCACCCCCATGATCCAGAACATCCATGTAAAATGTTTTGGTCTTCCCTTCATGTCAGAGAAGAAGACTGAATTATTGTGGAACTAAGAGACAGAATATGTTGATATACAATACTATATAGATATTTTATGCATTTCTGGGTTTTTAAACTTTTTTTCTGTTGTCTGCTGGCCTTTGCATGTCATCTGTGGCTTATGCAAAAATCACCTCCCAAATTCCCATTTAATTTCTTATCCCAACCCACAATATATCAATACCACAATGGGGAAAGTTGTGATGTGGAAGGGATAACTGTAGTCTCCCCAGAGGTAGAGTACAAAGGGACTATCACCTCCTTATTCTTTAAAACTGTGCCTTCTTAACACAGCTCACCATAATGTTGCTTTTTTGGTTGCCATATTACCCTGGTCACTCCTTGTGAGCTTGTGGTTCACCAAAATCCCCAAATCTTTTTCAAATAAATTGCTGTGTAACCATGCCTCCCTCATCTTGAACTTGTAAAGTCAATTGTAAAAAATTCCAAGTGTAAGACTTTGTACCCATCAAATTTGATCTTTGTGGCTGTGGTCTAATATTCTGGCCTGTCAAGTTCTTTTTTTGGGGGGGATCTTGATTCCATGATCCAATTTGTTAGGTAACCCCCCCCATCTTACTTTGTGTCATCTGAAAATTTGCCTTTTTAAAAATCACTATTATCCTGAGCAGGCTTCCCTGGAAGAATCAGAAGAAACTTCAACCTTTTATTATTTTCTCTATGGATGATTCATTTCATGTACAAATCTGCTTGAAAGTATAGGAAGAGACACCAAAGCCAGTTCTAGTTCACCTTTGGTTAAAATATCCTCCACGGGTCTCTTTATTTATTTATTTTTAAATTTTTGTGGGAAGCAGAATTAAGTGACTTGCCCTGGATCACACAGCTTGTAAGTATCTGAGGCTAGATTTGAATTCAAGTCTTTCTGACCCTGGGTACTGTGCTGTATTCACTATGGTGCCACCTAGCAGCACCTAGTCTCTTTATTTTAAATGAACAGTGATTAATTAATACTAGCCAATATTGACACAGCACTTTTATACAAAATGTACCTTCACAGCACCTGCTGTAACATAGGTGCCAGTAAGATCTTTATACACATACACACACACACACACATATATATATACATATATATAAAGATCTTAATAATCATAATAATCATAATAATTTGCATTTCTATTTTTGTGAGTATGCATCATGGATCCCTTTGACTGTCCAGGGAAACTTACAAACCCCTTCCTGAATAATGTTTTTACATATATAAAATAAAATAAATAGGATATAAAGCCAATTATATTGAAATCCAGTTATCTACGTGCTCAAAAAATTATATTTCTATATATATTAAAAAAAATTGGGGGGGGCAATGAGGGTTAAATGATTTGCCCAGGGTCACACAGCTAGTAAGTGTCAAGTGTCAAGTGTCTCAGGCTGGCTTTGAACTCAGGTCCTCCTGAATCCAGGGTCTGTGCTTTATCTACTGCAACACCTAGCTGCCCCACCAGTAAGATCTTTATCCCTATTTTATAACATAGAGAACTCCCAGAAAGGAAGTGATTTAACTAAAATCAACACAGCTGGGACTAAAACCTGGGCCCCCTGATGTCAGAGCAGTTTTCTTTCTTATGAACTTCATTTCATCATATTTCAAGGCCACAGGGTTTATACTAATTTGAAATATGACCTGATATTTACTACCATTTGTAAGCTGCCTCCTTAAGAGCATATGTATGTAAAATCACTCTGTTTACACTATTCAGAAAAATAGAATTCGACTGGCATCATTTCTAGCTTTATGGGTTCTGTAGTAAGCAGTGCTCATTGTCCAAGGCCACTGGTCATTAAGAACAAACTATAACTCCTGTTTCTTGTGTAATTGTCATTACCCGCCATTTTGCTGGCCATTTTGCAAAATATCTTGAGAGTTTTTCAGTGTGTATTAATTAGGAATTATCCAGTAATGACTAAACAAATCCATGGCACTGACTCCCCTTTAAAGGGTAAAATGACTTCCTTGGATTAGATTTGTTTAAAAAATACATAAATTTCTTAAGTTGTAAAAACTGTTCACAGTGCACCATTTTTCTCTGCACAGGAAATGGGCATTGCTGGATTTAAGGAAACCATGAATAAAGGAAGTATCCAATCATTACTGCAGAATCCACTGTGGGTAAGATACCAGTTAATCAAACTTTTTTTTATATATAAGCACCTACTAGGTAGCAGGCACGGGGCTGGGCACAGGGACAACACTAAATAGTCCCTGCCCTCAAGGAACTTACATTCTATGAGGTAGAAGACTTGCACATACAGAGACATATGGCAAACATACACAAAGCAAATCTTGGGGGAGGGGTAAGACATTAGCAACTGGAGGAGGGGGGAACCAAGAAAGGTGTTCTATAGAAGATGCTGTTTGATCTGACTCTTGCCAATGCAAAGGCATGGAGATGAGAGATAGAATGTGGAGTACGAGGAGTCAGAAGGATGGCATAACTGGACCACAGAGTGTGAGGAGGGTAATAATGTATAATAAGATTGGTTGGGGCCAGTGTGTTAAAGGCTATAAATACCAAACAGAAGAGTTTATATTTAATCCTAAACGTAATGGGGATCAACGAGAATTTATCTAGCTGTGGCAGGGGAATAAAATGGTCAGTTCTGCACTTGGAAAATCATTTTGGTAAATGAGTAGAGAATAGATTGGAGTGGGGAGAGATGTGAGGCACAGGGAGCAATTAGGAAGCTATTGAAAATATTCTATAAGAAGAAGAAAAAAAGAAAATAGTCTAGAAGTGATCCTTCCTAGAAGATCTTTTGAATTTCTTCTTTCCCCCCTCCGCGTCCCCGAGGGCCCCCCGCCCACAGAATGAGGGTTAAGTGACTTGCCCAGGGTCACACAGCTAGTAAGTGTCAAGTGTCTGAGGCCAGATTTGAACTCAGGTCCTCCTTACTTCAGAGTCAGTGCTCTATCCACTGTGCCACCTAGCTGCCCCTCTAGCTTTTTTCTTTCATAGTCCCAGAGTTGGAAGGGACCTTAGAGACCCCATCTAATTCTATTCTTTCCTTGAGCCTCACATCCCTTCTACACCACCCCCCACAAGGAGTTGTCTATTATCTTCCTGACAAATTTAACTCCTGGTGGGGAGGTGTGACCCAGGACCTATGATTGGCAGGCAAACTTATGTGGACTTATTCCTTGTTATTTAGTCGATGACTCATGTCTAACTCTTTGGGACCCCTTTTGATTGGGTTTTCTTGGCAAAGACACTGGAGTGGTTTGCTATCTCCTTTCCCAGCTGATTTTATGGATGAGAAACTGAGGCAGACAAGGTTAAGGGACTTGCCCAGTGTCACATAGCTAATTCATGTCAGAGTTCTGATTTGAACACAGGCCCTACTGACTCTAAGTCCAGAGTTTTATTCACTGGGCCACCTAGCTCTCTTGCTTAATCCTTACAATCAACCAACAAGTATCCCCAAAAAACCCACTGCCAGGTAAGCTCATTTTTCTGTTGCTCCATCTCCCCCTGGGCCTCTTGTAGGGTATTCCTTCTGAACTTCAGCATTTGATGATGGAAGAGTATTTAAAAGATATTGAGGACCCTAGAGAACTTCGAGCTCAATACCAGGAAATGATGGGGGATTTGATCTTTGTTATTCCTGCCCTCAAAGTAGCCAAGTATCAACACAGTGAGTATGGAATTGACCCTTTTCAGAATCTATGTAAGAATGTCTTGTCTGTGGGTTGGTGTGTGTATGTTGCCCACTCTCAGAAGCCGACTCTTCCTTCTGGCTTTGCTATCATAGCCTCAAGATTGGTTAAACTCCCCTCATTCACCATCCTTCTTCTTCCTTCCTACCCTTACCTAACTACAGCCAGGGTGAACTCAGTTCAGTACCCCAGTGGATAAGGCACTGGCCTTGGATTCAGGAGGACCTGAGTTCAAATCCGGCCTCAGACCCTTGATACTTACTAGCTGTGTGACCCTGGGCAAGTCACTTAACACTTAGGCAATTAATAGCAGTCAGATAGGCAGGCAGTCAAAAGTCCACAGATTAGGCCCAGTTAGCTAAAATATTTTTACATTTGAATGGCGACCACAAAGAAACTTACAGCCCAGATATAATTTTTCATAAAATTTACAGATTAGGATAAGTTAATTTTTTTTTTAGTGAGGCAATTGGGGTTAAATGACTTTCCCAGGGTCACACAGCTAGTAAGTGTTAAGTATCTGAGGCCGGATTTGAACTCAGGTATTCCTGACTCCAGGACCAGTGCTCTATCCACTACACCACCTAGCAGCCCCAGGATAAGTTAATTTTTTAATTTATTCATCATATAGTTGAAAAACACCCTTAGATAAGTAAAGGGATTTCCCCAAGGTCTCATAGTCGGTCAGCAGCAGGGTCAGGATTGCAATTCAGGTCCTATTACACCAGACCCCAGCCTCACTCTGGGACACTATTTGTTAAGGCCCCCCCCCCCTTAGGAGCTTGCCAGTCAATGGTCAACTACCATCACTCCTCTCCCACCCCAAAGGAGGGAATCTGGTCGGGGACCAATGGCATGTGGCCCTGTCCTGTGTTCAACGTGTCAGTAACTGTGGGCATTTCTCATGCTCGCCTAGGTCCCAGCTCTCCAGTCTACTTTTATGAATTTCAGCACCGTCCAAGCATACTTAAGGATGTCAAACCAGATTTTGTGAAAGCAGACCATGCTGATGAGCTGCCTTTTGTCTTTGGAGCTCCTTGTAAGCAGTGGAGACTGGATGGGGAGGGAAGTAGTGGCTTGGGTGGGGGATCAGGGGTGGCACAATCCCTGGGGCAGCAACCTGCCATCTCCATCATCTACCTACTCTCTCTGATGTCAAAACAGATAATTGTGCTTTACCTATCCACAAGGCACCTTCCCATACATCATCTCATTTAATAATGATAACAATAAGTGCTAGAAGTAGCTAGCATTCATATACTGCTTGAAGGTTCACAAAGAGCTTCATATGTGTCACTCTCTTGTGACAGCCTCACAAAATCCCTGTGAAATAGGTACTGTTCTCATGCCCAGTTTACAGATGAAGAAACTGAGGCTGAGGAAGGCATGAGCTCAGATCCTGACTCAGACCCTTGACTAGCTCTGCAAGAGTCACAGAATTAGTCAAATGTCTGAGCCAGGAGCTGAACTCATGTCTTCCCAGCTCCATGTTCTGACCTCAATCCACTTAGCTGCCCTTTGAGTTTCCCAAATACCCTGCGAGAGTGGGAGTGTGGGCAAGGGAGAGATGGTTGTCATCACTGTTATGTACAAGAGAAAACTGAAGCTCAGAGAGATTATCTAACAACACAGAGTTAGCAGGTCTAACCCCAAATCCAGTCTTCTTTCTGCCCCACCACCTTCCCTTAGGAAGCACTGAATAGAACCCCAGCTCCCTGAGAAGAGTTGTTTGGTTTTTATTTTTTATTCTTTCTATTTGCATCTCCAACACTTAGCCCAGTGCCAGGGATAGAGGAGGCAACTCATAGTTACCTGGTTGACTGAGTGATGAAGGTATCAGCATGGAAGTCCCCTAAATCATCTGCTTGTTCAGGTGAATTCAATCAGGAGAATTGGACCAGCTGTTCAGTTTAATGCAGTTTCCATGATTAAGTACAGCCTACATGCAGAGCCCTCTGTTCAACTCTGGGGAACACAAAGATAAATAAGACACATTGTCTGACTTCCTGGGGTTTACTCCCCAGAAGGGAAGATGAGGCAGGAATGCAGAAAATACATTTCCATATGTCAATGGACCTGTGACCTCAACACTGCCCTCATCTTCTCCTCTGGTATAGACCCTGAGCTGTCAGACCTTCTCATCCTGTGTGATTCTTGTCCTTGTGCCTCCATAAATCCTCCACTGAGGATCTGCCCAATGTTATAGAAGCCTCCCCTTCCCTTCCCCCTTCTCTTCCCTCTTCCCTTCTCCCATTCCTCTTCCCTTCCCTTCCCTTCCCTTCCCTTCCCTTCCCTTCCCTTCCCTTCCCTTCCCTTCCCTTCCCTTCCCTTCCCTTCCCTTCCCTTCCCTTCCCTTCCCTTCCCTTCCCTTCCCTTCCCTTCCCTTCCCTTCCCTTCCCTTCCCTTCCCTTCCCTTCCCTTCCCTTCCCTTCTTTTCCCTTCTCTTCTCTTCCTTTCCCTTCCCTTGCTTTCCCATCTGCATTTTGACCTTATCTTTTCGTTTTCTCTTCCTAGTCTTATGGGAGGAAACAGAAGATGAAAAGCTCCTGAGCCATAGGATAATGAGTTACTGGGCAAACTTTGCCCGCCATGGGTGAGAATGTTGTCCCTTGGTTTCCAGACAGTTTCCCTGTAGGACTGTGCTTGTTCCTAGTGACATAAAGGTTCCCCAGTGACAAAGAAGTTACTTAATTGAAATTGCTTCAGTAAAATAGAGCTAAAGGCAAGGTCTGCTGAGCAATCTTACCTTTTCCTCAAGTTCTTCAAGTCTGGGAGAGGCATTGCCCTGGTTGACACCCTCCACATGGGCATCTTGAAAGGAACACAAGAAAGATTAGCAAATTTCTTGACCTCCTCCATTCCCCTGGAGTCTCAGGGACCTCTTTTCCCCCTTGAGAAACATCAAAACAGGATGTAGTGGCAAGAGGCTTGGATTTGAAATCCAATGTTCAGTCACTTCAATCATGTCCTACTCTTTGTGACCCCATTTGGGGTTTTCTTGGCAGAGACACTGGAATGGTTTGCCATTTGTCTGCTCATTTGTCAGATGAGGAAACTGAGGCAAACAGGGTTAAGTGACTTGCCCAGGGTTACACAGCTAGTAAGGATCTGAGAGTGGATTTGAACTCAAATCTTCCTGACGCCAGGCCTGGTGCTCTAGCCACTGCACCACCTAGCTGCTCTAGTGATATGGAGTCCAGTGAGATGAGTTCAAATTCTGCCTTGGCTATTCAGTCCCTATGTGAATCCTTTCACTCTTGGGACCTACCTCAGATGCATTAGAAAGATGCAACATGAAATATGAAAATCAAATTGCTTTGGGATGGGTGAATAAGTCCTCTCTGTGGCTGTCACCACTGTCAGCTGACCCCTACTTTAGGGCCTCTTCCTTGGCTCTCAGGCTGACCTGATGGTGGCTTGCTAGACTTGCCAATAGAATGAATGGTGCCTTTCTTTTCTAAACATTTGGTTTTTCCCCCCAGAGACCCAAATGGGGCAGACCTTTTGCACTGGCCTGTCTATGACCAGAAGGAAGAATACATGCAGCTGAATTTGCAGTTGTCTGTGGGAAAGAGACTGAAGTGGGATAAGTTGGAGTTCTGGACCAAGACTGTGCCTCAGAAGATGAAGGAATCAGGGCCTGAAAAAGCCCGGGTGGAGTTGTGATCCCTAAGCATAACGATTTTAGCAATTGTTGCAGTCCAATAACCCCCAGTCATTTCCTTTGAGTAGTTCCCCAGTCCCAGCTAAAGTTTACTGGAGTTTAGAGTCAAATATTCTGACTCTCGGTCACTACTACTGTTGGAGATGAATTTAACTGTTATTCAGAAGGGAAAAACTCATTTACAACATGCTTACTGTATGCCAGGCGCTGTGCTAAGAAAACGCTTTTATAAATTTTACCTCATTTGAAGGGAACCTTCCAATTTTGAGACCATGGGAATCCAATGAGACCAGCCAGTCTACCCTGTCTCTAGAGAAAAAAATCCCTAGTTCTTTTCACAGCATTATAGTGGAGGTGGTTTCATTTTCACCCTTTGTATCTCTAGGGCACTTGGTTGGTAGGTAAAAGTTAATGATTATTAACTGACTGAATGATTGATTTAGAGCTGGAAGAGATGTTGGAAATCATTGAACAAGGATAAACATTGAGGCCCAGAGAAGGGAAAGGACTGATCCAAGGTAATGCAGACACTAGTCAGGTCCTCTGACTTCAAATCTGAGACTCCTGTTAATACACTGAGTTGCTTCCAGGGACCAGTGAAAATAGCAGACATCTCTCTCCTGAATTATCATTAGTGAGTGTTTTCCAGACAACATTTTTGTGAGGAGATAATGTGGTGCACTAAGGATCCCCAAAACAATACTTCAAGATAATAAAGCAAATCACATGATGCCTTACGTGCAGAGGAGCAGCATAGAGAGACAATATCTCTGAGCCCAAATTCAATGTGTTTTTCCTAGAGGATTTCTTTTATATAGAAAAAATAGCAAAATCAAAGGAAATGCTTCCTCTACTATGACTGCTCATGCTAACAAGCTATTTCACAATAACTATACATTTTACTAACAGGATACAGGCAGGGATGTTCTTGGAAATATTTAACAATCAGCTCTCTGAAAACCTCACAAGACACACTTTTATGTTATATTATTCACATTTTCTCCATCACTTCATTAAATATACAAATCTACAAACCAATGACCCAAGCTCTAATTTCTAATGGATGCCAATTTCTAAGGTATAAATGCTCATGCTGAAAGTTTAACAACCAGCTCTGGTACAAATTGGCTCCAGCACATCCCTGGATACAGGGAGAATAAAACATTCTTTGTTAAGAAATATTGGGCTGTTAAAACCTCTTTTGCCAATAAGAGGCTTCTGATTAAGAAAACAAGACATAATTGATGTGGTGTTCAGAGGATTAAGGCAGTATATAGGTGATATAGATAATAAGTGCAGCTGAGTGGCCAGGTCACCTCATATCTGGAACTTGAAAATAGCCTGTGGTTTAATTTCCCTTGCCTCAGTTTTCTTCCTACTCCAACCCATCCTCCAGTCATATCTGACAATGTCAGGCCTTAGTTGATAATTACTCCCTTTTGTGTACTCTTTGATCCGGTCATAGCGACCTCTTTGGTGTTCCTGAAACAAGACACAGCATCTCTGGACTCTGGGCATTTTCTCTGGCTATTCCCCATTATTGGAATGCCTTCCTCCCTCATTTGTACCACTGGGCTCCCTTCAAGTCTCAGCTAAAATCTCCCCTTTTGTAGGAAGCCTTTGCAGGATGCCCCTTAATGCTGGTGCCTTCTTGCTATTGATCATCCCCAATTTGCTTTGTAGATATGTTGTATTTACATAGGTGTTTGCAGGTTATCTCCCTTCATTAGACTGTGAGCTCCAGGAAGACAGTTTTTTAACCTCTTTTTGTATTCCCAGTGCTTGAGTGCCTGATGGATGGTGTGTCCCTCATAAATACTTAAATCGTCACCCACTAGCTAAATGTCCCTTTGCCTGTTGGAATGTCTTTTTTCACTGTGAACTCAGTTTAAATGATAAAAATGACACCACTGACCTTCCAGAGTTATTGTGAGTACCAGAGAGTATCAAAGCTAGACAAGAATTTAAAGATTGTCTGATCTAGGGTCAGCGAGGTGGTGCAGTGGACAGAAAATTGGCCATGGAATCAGGAGGATCTGAGTTCAAACCCAGCCTTAGACACTTACTAGCTGTGTCTGGCAGGTCACTTATCTTGATTGCCCTGTGCGTGCGTGTGTGTGTGTGTGTGTGTGTGTGTGTGTGTGTGTGTGTGTGTGTGTGTGTGTGTGTAATATCATCTTGGTTTTAAGCAAGTACAAGGGCACTGTATTTTTCTGGGAAAAGAGAATCAGAATGTTTTCTATGAAGAATTCTCTGTTTTGTATCCTGTTTGAACGAATCTTTATTAATTGTAGTTCATAAAAAAAGCTAGCATTTATATAGTACCTACTATGTGCCAGGCATCCTCCTATGTGCTTTACAATGATCTCATTGGATCATTACACTAACCCTGGGAGGGGAGGGCTATTATTATTTCCCTTTTAGAGATGAAGCAACTGAGGTATACAGAGGTTAATTGCAATTGCCCAGAGTCATGGAGCTAGCTGGCCATGTTGCTCAAATGCCAGATGTATGTTTGCCTAAAAGACCTTTTTACAGAGAAGTTACGTAAGGCAGGTACTCACGTGATGATCAGAAAAAACAATACAGGGGCAGCTAGGTGGCACAGTGGATAAAGCACCGGCCCTGGATTCAGGAGTACCTGAGTTCAAATCTGGCCTCAGACACTTGACACTTAACTAGCTGTGTGACCCTGGGCAAGTCACTTAACCCCCATTGCCCTGCAAAAAAAAAAGAAAAGAAAAAGAAAAAACAATACAAGGACACTCTCAAGGTCTCTCTGAAGAACTTTGGAATCAATTTTGTCACTTGGGAGACACTGGCAAAGGACCACCCAGCAAGGTGTGCTCACATTAAAGAAAGGGCTATGCTCTCTCTGAGTGATGCAGAATTGCAGTAGCTCAAGAGACACATGAGATGTGCTTATCTAGAACCATGTCCACTCCTAATATTCATATGAACTATTTGTGACTGACCCGTGGTAGAACCTTTCAAGCTTATATTTGTCTAATCAACCACAATAGGATATGCTGTACCCTGACCCCAACATTCTGAGGTCATCTTGCTCCTCTTGGAGAATGAAGGATAACAGCCAATCAACCAACCATTTGAGTTAGTCTTTGAACTCCAGTCTTCCTGATCCCAACCTCAGCACCCTATTCACTGTCCCACAGGACTTGAATTCTCTTGGAAAGGTCCCTTTACTCTTTCCATTGAGATGCAGTCCTAGCTGCATTCTAGCTTGGTGGAAACTGGATATAGTTAAGCTGAATCCATTGAAGGGTAGTCCCAGTTCCTGGAACAGCTATTGAAACAGGTTCCCACTGCCAGGGGAACAATTCTTGGCATGATGGCCATGGAAAGCAAACAACCCAAGGAAGGTTCTGAGAGCCATAATGTTTGTTTGTTTGGAGCCTCCTTTTGGCAGCTTCTACTCTCCATTGAATACTAGCAGTGTCATAGTATTGTTGATTGGAAGTGACTGCAGAGACTGCTAGTCTAACCTGTACCTAAAGCAGAATCCTGTTCTATAGTTTACATGATAGGTGATTAACCAAGGGATGCCACCATATAATGGTGACATTTCTAGCAGATTTAGGAATAGGAATTCTGCTGGTTCTTTGAATGGGGCTCAAGTGTAGCTTGGAGGGGCAACTAGGTGGTGCAGTAGATAAAGCACTGGTCCTGGAGTCAAGAGGACCTGAGTTCAAATCCAGACTCAGACACTTGACACTACTTGCTGTGTGACCCTGGGCAAGTCACTTAATCCCAATTGCCTCACCAAGAAAAAAAAAGAGTAGCTTGGAAAAAATAGTCTGGTCCTTGGGCTTAGTGTATTCCATAGAATAGTCTGTGGAATTTAGGGTATAGAATCAGATTTAGAAATAGAATGGATGTTAGGCATAATCTAATCCAACTCTTTTATATATATGGGGTGTTACCTGGAGGTAGTGGTGGTGTTCAGTCATTTTTCAATTGTGTCTGACTCTTCCTGACTCCATTTTGAGGTTTTCTTTTTACATGTACTAGAGTGGTTTCTTTACCATTTCCTTTTCTAAGTCATAACTGATAAGGTTTAAATGCAAATCTCCCTCCTTATAGAACGCATCACCATTAGGAACTCAGATCATATTTCTTTGACATAGGTGGGAAGTGCCCCTTGGCCTGAGTATTTGTAGAATAACACATGGGAGTGGGAGTGAACTTTATCCTATTTGGACCCAGAGGGACAGAACAAGGAGCAATGGCATTGGGGGGATGTATGAGGGTGGGGGGGCAGTTGCAGCAAGGCACATTTGAACTTGATGTCAGGAAAAAAAATTCACAATAGTCACAGAAGCTCCAAAGTGGAATGGGTGACCTCAAGAAATGGCAGCTTCTACCTTATGGGCATCTGACTCCCATGGTTGTGGTAAGGATCAAATGAGATGATCATTGTAAAGTACATAGTGTGGTGGTAGGCACATAGTAGGTGCTATCTAAATGTTAGCTGTTAAGTGCTGCCCCCAGTGCCTGGAACGCTCTTCCTCATCATCTCTACCTCCTGCTTCCCCAGGTTCCTTCAAGTCTCAGGCTGGAGTTATGTCTTTCCTCATCTCCAATTCAAGCTTCCCTGATCTCCTTCAGCTAAAGCTCTAAATAGAGAAGAAACTATCCCCAATTCTCCTTAATCTTAGTGCCTTCCCCCTGACTATCCCAAATTTATCCTGTCTTGTTGTTGATTGTCCTTCATTCTTGAAGAGGAGCATGACACAGGAGGTGATGTCATTACTTGCAAGTGAATTGGATTTCAGGGAGGGAGTGCTATGCAATGTTACCAACCTAACTCTCTGCTCTAGAGCCCTCTGGGTCCAGTGGCAAGATATACATCTGGATGAGTGGAGGTGGTCCCAGATGCAATGGGAGGCCTTGGCCTTCTCAAGCTAAGGTCTTTCCCAGGTCTCAGCAATAAATAAATAAATGGTGGGGGTGGGGAGAAGGGAAGGGAGGGAGGGAAGTAGGGAGGGAGGAAGGAAGGAAGGAAGGAAGGAAGGAAGGAAGGAAGGAAGGAAGGAAGGAAGGAAGGAAGGAAGGAAGGAAGATTCTCAACACTGACTACAACTATTTCATATAGGAGTTAAACTAATGTGAATTAAATGCCAATGTAATATGGCACAATATTGTAATATTACAACGAGCTTAAAAATCACTATAGTCAGCAAATATTTGATTTACTTGAGAAAGAGAGAAAGCTAAAGATAACATTGGTTTGGAGGAGAAATTCCTTTTCAAAATATTATAGAGAATAATAGTATAAAGTTATCAGGAACAAAAAGCTCCATGTGGTCCATGGGAAAGAGCACTGATTCTGGAGTCAGGGGACTCAGGTTCAAATGCTGCTTTTGAGGCTTATTACCTATGCTACAATGGACAAAGTCACTCAGCATCCCTGGACCCCAGTTTCCTCATGCACAAAAGGAGGTGAATGGACTAGATGGCCCCTGAGGTCCTGTGCAGCTTTAAATCTACATTTCAATGATTCTAAGGATAATTTCATAAAAATCAGTGAGTGGTAGAGGGAAAAACAACCTTATAAACAAATTTTTTGAGACCCAGTTAAGCAAAATACTCTTGAAGACATTTAAATCTCATACATTTCTTTTATGTAAACTGAGGTCTAGAGAGATAAAGAGACTGGGCCAATACCACAAAGGAGACCTTGGCTGATCTTGGCTGCCCCAAGACAGATTGAAATGGGAAGAAGTATGACAAATCGATGAAAGATAGAAAAGATCTGCCCAGACTTTCATACTCAAAGTCCTTGAATGAATCTGTAATTTCATCAATGTGGGGAATTAACTTTAATGACCCAGATCACAACCATCCATGTCTGCCTGTCTCGTGCTACTCTTTTCCATGTTATTCCACAGGTTTGTTTTTTTGGGACCCCCAAAGAATATTGGGGGCTGCCCTCCATGGCTCCAGGGCATCAAAAAGATAATAGTGAAATCCACAGGCTGCCCATTAGTTATCTCGTTCTTAGCACTCCATCAGCCTATCTCCTGTTTTAATCTTATTTCTTTTATGAGATACTTTATTCTACTTGTTCTTGATTTCTTGTCTGTAATATATTACAACGTGCTCTTGAGCACATTACGTGTGTGTAGTTTTGTGTATCCACTTAATAAGGGCTTTTTTATTCACTTATTCATAATCACTCCAATAAGCTTGCTCTAAGTGCCCACACAGGGAAAAAAAATGGATTAAAGAATGCTTATAGTTAAGACTACGATATGCAGTTTGCCAGACAATTGTAGGCCTCTGTGTATGTGTATTTGTGTATGTGTGTGTAGACAGGCCTGTAGGTTATTTATATACATATACATGCACACATGTATATGCAGGCATAATACACAATGAATATATCCATATATGGACATGCATGTGTATATATATATATAGATAGATAGATGTCTATATGTCCATTTGTATAGAGGTATATGTATATAAATCATATATTCACACAGGTGGATGTAGTGTATGTACACATGCATATGCATATAAATATGTGTATATATAATTTATACAGACATACAAATGTGTGTGCATCTGCATGCTTATATATGCATATATGTGACCTATTCTATATACATCTTTGTATGGTTCCTCAGACACATGCTAGCTATGTGAGCCTGAGCAAGTCATTTAACCTTCCAGTCTCAGTTTCCTCATCTATAAACTGTAGATAATAATAGCACCTCCTTCACAGGGTTGTTGTGAGAATCAAATGAGGTCATATATGTAAAGCACTTTGCAAAGCTTACAAGTGCTATATAAAGATAGATATTATTAATATATGTATGCATGGATACATACAATAATATCTATTTATTTATCATCTATCTATCCATTTATCTATAATCTACCGATCACCTAGCTATCATCTCTCTATATATCTATCTATATATCCAACTATCCATCTAGTCATCATTTATCTATCCATCTATCTATCCATCTACTATCTACTATTATCTATCTATCCATCTATCATGTATCTATGTATCTATCTATCTATGTATCTATCTATCTATGTATCTATCTATCTATCTATGGTGCCCAGTTCCCTCACCTTTTTTCCATGTTTGTATAGGGTGAGCCAAAAATCACCAAGAGGTTTCAATATTTAATAACTCCTTTATTTTTAAATTTAATTTACAATGCCATAGAATCACATACAGTATATAAAGGAAATGAATTTACACTATGTGTGAAAAATCAAATCTCATAAATGGTGAAAAATGAAGAAGAAATAATTTTCAAAAAGTTATTAAAACATCTTGACCTTTGTCCCACCAGGTATATATTCTTCTCATAAATCCCATTTATGAGAAATAAGTTTCCCCACTCCCGAATTTCTTCCCTACTATATTCCTTCTACCTTCCTTTTATTTCCTCTTGCAACACCATGAAAACAGAACAAAACTATACCAAGCCCCTTTTTGTCTTTCTTAACTCTCTGACCCTTGAAGACAATGTTGCTCTGAAGGGATGTTTTTCTCTTCCTTATTAGAACATAAGCAGATAATTATTTATTCTCCTCCATTTACTTTTCTCAGTTTAGTTCTTGGTTGTAAGATTTTATCTTTTGTCATTTGGAATACCATATTCCAAGATTTTCTCTATTTTTATATGAGTTGCAGCATAGTCTTGTATACTCCTGACTATGGTTTCTTGATACTTAAACTTTTTTTCTTTCTTGCCTTTCATAGTATTTTTTCTTTCACCTGGAAGCTATGAATTTTGACTTTGACATTCTTGGATGTTTTAATTTGGTGTTTCTATCAGGAGATTATTGGTGGATTCCTTATGTTTTCACTTGCCCTTTCACTATAATAGATCTGAGCAGTTTTATTTTAGACTTTTTAAAAAAATATGATATCCAGGGTTTTTATTTGATCATGGTTTTCTAGTTTCAATGATTCTTAAATAATTTTTCCTTGACCAATTTTCCAGACCATATGCTTTTGATAGTAGATACCTACATTTTCTTTAATTTTTAAAAAATAGTTCAATTTTATTCTAATCTTTCTAGAAGTCATTCTGTTCTTTTTGCTTCATTCTAATTTTCATGGAGTATGTTGCTTTGGATAAGATTTTCTACCTTTTATTCCAAGCTATTGTTCTTTCCCCGGTTCTTTCCTCCAGAGCTCTTATTTCAATGATAATTTCATGTTCTAATCTCTTGGTCCTTTTCTTCCAGACATTCTTGAAGTCTCTTGTAGCCAAATAATTTCCCCTCACCCCTGATTGTCTGCTTGTACGTTTTGTGAAATCACTCTCTTCTGGGTTTACTTCTTGGGAATTTCTTGATTCATTATGTTTATTCCTTATGTTTAGTGAATTCTTACATTTATTTATATATCTAGCCTCAGTTCCTAGTTGGGAACTTTGTGTGAAGGCCAGACTCTATCCTTTCCCATACTCTTGCATGGCATGGTCAGTCCCTGTTTAGATCAGTCCTTGATTTTCTGGGCTCCATTGAGTAGCTTCCATGTCCTCTAGAATCTTTGTGCTTGGAGAAGTAATTTCTCAGGGCCCCCTGGACTGTTCTGGATCAGCATACTATCTTCAGATCCTTCCCTCTCTAACCTCAACTTCCCTGGTTAGAGCATTGTGATCTACAGACCTCCTGGATCACCTCCAGTCAGGGTACTGTGGGCTCCTAGACTACCAGAGTGTACAGCTCACAACACAGCTTCCAACTTCTTGAAGATTTCCCAACAAAGCTCTGCAGGATTTCAACCCTCAAGAGCACCCCTGGTCAGACCCCTGGGATCTTCAGGTGCCTCTAGAGAGTCCCTCCTCAGAGCACTGGCAGGCTTATGGTCTGTTTATCTGAGCTCATTGCTGTCTGGGCAGATTAGAGGAGAAACAGTTGAGAAAACAGGGTCACAAAAACCTGTAGAGGAGAGAGTGTCCAAGAGAAAGTGGTCAACAGTGACAGATGTTGTAAAGAGGTCAAACAATAGCAGGACTGAGAAAAAGCCTTTGGATTTGGTAATTAGGAGATCACTGATAACTTTAGAGAAAGCTATTTCAGTTGAAGATCCAGCTGAGGTGGGACCCTGCATTACAATAAGTTTACAAGAGAATGAGAAGATGAGAAGTAAAAGTACTGCTTGTAGGTCACTTTTTCAAGAAGTTTAGTCACAAAGGAGAAGAAATATATGGGATGAAGGCTAGCGTCTAGGTAGCAGGGAAGTAGCTAGTAGAGAGGGAGAGACTGAAGACCAGTGGGAGTGGGCATGATAGTAAGAGAAAATTTGCTGGAGAGGTCAAGAGGAAGATGGGATTGAAGGTTCATGGAAAACAGTTTGCCTTGGAATGGAAAAGAAGCTACCTCTTTATCAGAAAGGGTCCAAGGTAGAGCAGGCATTAGGAAGGTAGCTGGCAAGCCACAGCATCTGAAAGGTCCAGGAGCATAGATGATTGCAATATATGGAAGACCTTAGGACACAATGGCAGTGACATAGAGGGGATTTGCCCAACACCAGTGGGAAAGGGGGAGGACTGAATGTCCAAATGGGCTCCTGGCTTCTCTCCAAGGAGTAGGGTTAGGAGAGCTCAATATCTATGTTGGCAGGGGTGGGGCAATGAAGTGGAAATAGTCATGGATGTCTTGCATGCTTATCATATACTATGTTAAAACTGTAGATCAAATCTAATCATGGCTATTATTGATCTTAACTGGAAAATAACTGCACCCTGCCTTAATTATAAGCAGGGAAACTTGCTATGTGACTCAGAATTTCAGGAACTTCTTAATTTCTCATTAGCTACCTTTTATTCTACTAAAGGTATAGAGACTTAAAAGTCGGCAACTCACATCATGAGGAGAAAATACCAATGCACTGTCTTAGGAAAGCTCAGTGTAGCATATTCAAATTTTAAAGTGGTTCCTTGTAGAGATGATCAGAAAGGTTGAGGAGACATTTCCCCCCCCCCCCAATTCATCTGCTTCTTTTCTCCAAATGGGAAACTCTTCAAGCTATTAAAATATAAGTCTGGCTATTATAAGAAAGAAGGAAGGAGGAAAGAATGAAAGGAGAGAGGGAAAAAGGGTGGCAGGGAGGAAGAAAGGGAGGGTGCAAGGGAAGGAAGGAAAGAAAGAAAGAAGGAAGGAAGGAGGGAATGAGGGGAGGAAAAGTGGTAGCCAGGTAGGCGTATTTTGGATCGAAAGTCAGCTTGGATGGTGATTGAGTTATAGAACACTTGACAAATCCTTTCTGGGAACAGTACTATTGATTTAAAAAAACTGTTCTCAGACCAGAATTGGAAAGGAAAGACTGAGTGGATAGGGGGGAGAGGGGAGAATACACAAAAAACTGTGATGTAAAGAAGCAACATTTTGATGTTTACCCATGATTAAATAGAACTGTAAGTTTTGTCCTAGCACACCTATGGAAGGTCAGACCCAGAAGTGACAGAACAGCTTAATGCAGTGTTCCTCTTCTCTCACAGCAAACTCCTCTGACCATTCATTGCAAATGCTTGATGACATTACGGAGTTTCTATTGCTATTCATCCCTGAATCCACATGGATAAGAATACAGGGGTGACAAAAATTTTCTTGTAAAAATCATAGCTGAGTTGGCAAAGTATTGGCTTAAAGTACCTGTCTTTATTTCCCAAGGTGAAGTTATTTGCAAAGCTAAATACGGTGGTTTGAATGGGGACCGTTGCTGGGACATTCAGGGGCATGCTTGAAAATGCTTTAACAAGTGGATCTCCAAAAAAAGAAATTACTCACAAAACACCCTTTTTTTTTGTTTTTTGTTTTTTGTTTTTTTAGTGAGGCAATTGGGGTTAAGTGACTTGCCCAAGGTCACACAGCTAATAAGTGTTAAGTGTCTGAGGCCAGATTTGAACTCAGGTACTCCTGATTCCAGGGCCGGTGCTCCATCCACTGTGTCACCTAGCTGCCCCTCACAAAACACTCTTAAGTTTTATTCATGTTATTAACATTTTCTTGATGTTCCCTTTGCTGCCATTATTCAACAACTTTTTATCCTCTGACATTTAGTCTCTCCAAAAATATCACCCAGCCGAGATCCCAGCAGCAATTAGCTGCCTTCCTCCAGTCCATTTTCCCCACTTTCCCAAGGTGTTCCATGCCTGGCTCTGAGGCTTCCTCTCCATCCCAAATCTTGCCCTTGGACTAGGGGACACCAACACATACATTAGTGAGTGTTCTCTCAAATACTCTAGTTTCCCAGTTCCTCAATCTCCTCAAATCCGATGACATTACACACAGGGAGAGTCATACCCTTGCCCATGCCATCACCCAGAAGTAATCCACTTCTGTCATCAAGAATCTGGAAATCTCTCTGTCTGCCCATGACCTTCTAGAATTCCATTTTTCTGTTTTTTCCTCTTCATCATGACTTCCAGTCAAGTCACTTTGCCCCTCAGCATCCTCCTAGGCTCCAGCTGCACTTTTCTCTTTTTCCAGTCTTGACCCCATAGTTAACTAGTCCCACACAACACTTCCTTCTCTACTCTTGAATCTCTTGTTTGCTGAGACTTTCACAGTTTGTGATTTGCCACACTCCAGCCCTTGATCATTCTTACCATCTGCCTCCTCTGTTCCTACTCACATGTGACCAAACAGAGCCAGAAGGATTCACACAGTAGTGCCAACTGGACCCACTACCAATTTATTTGGGTAAATCTCTACTGTGCCTTCCCTGCTACAAGGCAATCCCCTTACTTCTGCTCTTACTGGAATTCTTTTTGCAATCCTCTCAGCAGCTCTTCCAAAGAATGTCTTTTCCCCTTAAGCCTCCAATGGGCTTGCAGTACCTGTTGCAACTGGCTCCAGCACACCCCAGGAATATTTAAAAGGCAGTCCCCTGAAGCCCTCACTTTTCTTAGGGGAACACCCTACTCAATAGTATTGCCCTGGACCCGTTCCCTGTACTATCATAACCTTTCCAACATAGATGGCAAGCAAAGGACTGGAGTCAGTTGAGAAAGAAACACTCAATGGGAGACTAAGTGGATTCCTCCTTAGAACCACTTTTGAAGGCCTGTTCTTTCCTGGAAGAGATGTTGACTCGAGATCCACTGTGGATGTTATTCTCAGGTGAAAAGGGCAGATTGCAGAGGGCTCAGGTATGAGACTGTTTCATTACTCACATCCCTCAAACCTGTCCCTGAGTGCTTATTGTTAACTTTTCAGTTGAAGATTTTATACCTCAGAAATCACAACAGAACAGAGCTTGATTTGTTGTTTTGTAGATTGACTGGACTTAAGAGAGGGAAAGAAAAAATGTTATCCAGGCTGATTAGAATTAAAAGTATATCATAGGTACTTTTTTGGGGGGAAAGCCAGTTATTAAACATTTACCCAAATACCATGACCCAGAATAAAACCTTCTCACTGTTAGTGACTATTTGTGGTCAGTTTGAATGCCAGAGAACAACATGAACATTTCTACTCAGTGGCAGCAGTCTAGTAGTGCCAAATTTTTCACATGAAAATTTCTAACAGTACTTGATCAGGACTCAGTAATACAGAAGATATCAGCACATCAATACTGACATGCAGAATTCAATAAGCCAGAAAGTAGCAGTCAAGCAAGCAACAAATGAAGTTGGCAAAATTCCACCAAGGGTACTGACTTGTACAGTATAAAATGAGGTATAAAACAACATACAAATAATTTAGCTTAGATCACTTCTACAGGAGCATAGCCCAGGTCCAAGTACAACACCCCTCCCTTGGAATTGATCCCCAGACTTCTTGGCTTCTGAGGGTGCCAGGCTGGCAGCAACATCCTGCCTGGGATCTTGACTCCTCTGTCCCTGTGGCTCCAACCCTTAGAACAGGTAAGAATCACCTCGAGAACCTGAAACTGAGGACAAAACAAAAGGGAACAAGATGACGCCCCCAGCCACACCACAGGTGTCTAAAAAGGGGTAGGGGAAAGAGTATCCCACTCCCTCTCTCCTCCTAGTGCCCTTCATGACTGAACAGTGCTCTTTACTCTCTGGGCACCACAGGAAAGAAAAGGTATTGGCTGTTTTGTTGATTTGATTTCCAGCCTTCTTTTTAATCAGATTAGTTAAAAGTTTGTAAATTTTATTAGTCTTTTCAAAGAACCAGTTGTGATTATATTTATAATTTCTATGAGTTTTTTATTTCTTATTTATCTATTTCTCCTCTACTTTTTGTCATCTAGTCTTTTGTGCTTATCTTAGGTTTGTTTCTCTGTTGGCTTTCTGATATTTTTTAAGATATCCATTAATATTCTTTTTTATATTTTATTCATGTATGTTTGAAGAGAGAGAATTTTTCTTCTGAGAACTGCTCCTGCATCCCAGAAGTTTTGGTATGTTGTTCCATTATTGTAATTTTCTTTAACATAATTATTGTTTCTATGATTTGTGTTTTTTGCCCACTTAGTTTACTGTTGTTGTTCAGTCATTTTCAGTTATGTTTGACTCTGTGACCTTATTTGCAGTTTTCTTGGCTAAGAAACTGGAGTGGTTTGCCATCTCCTTCTCTAGCTCATTTGACAGATGAGGAAACTGAGGCAAATAGGGTTAAGTGACTTGCCCAGGGTCATATAGCTAGTAAGTGTCTCAGGAAGATGATGCTTCCTAACTCCAGGACTGGCACTCTATCCATTGTGTCACCTAACTTCCCCACTCATTATTTAGGATTTCATTAAGTCTTTATTTGTATCTGTGTCTTTTGTTTGTGTTCCCTAAACTGATTAGTATTTAATTTGTAATAGAGTCCATGAATGCAGTGTTTACTATTTTTGCCTTTTACCTTTGTTTGCAATATCTTTGCACCTTCATGCAGTTTTTATAAAAGTTTCATGTGATGCTGAGAAATATGTATACTCTTTAGTAATCCCATTTCAAGATGCTATTAGTCTTTTAGTTTTAGTTTCCCTAGCAATTTGGTCAGTTCTACATTTTCCCTTTAGTTTATTTATCTGCCACCCTCTCCTTTCCCTGGGGACTAGATCTCAAAGTCACTTCAAGCCTCCTCCCAGGATAGGCAATTCATATCTCACCGGCCTCTAACTTTTGAGGGGACAGAACTGGCCCTTGCTCAATACTGGGGTCTTTCTCTCAGGCCTAAGGACTCATATCCTGCTATAGGCGCATGTTTCTCAGTTCTCTGGCTGAGCTCTTTTGAGGCATAGGACCTGCCAAACTGCCAAGACGAACCAGTCTTTCCCCTGTTTTCCAGTCTCCCTGACAGTCATGGCCCAGGCATGTTACCTTCTAGTCATTTTCCCTTTCTATTCTTCTGGGGCTCCAAACCTTATGACACCATCAAATATCATCCCCTCTTAACCCACCCTCCTTGAAGAGAATTACTGAATTTATCCCTAGAAGCTGATAGCTGAGGCTACATTTGAATCAAAGATTTAGAATTTCAAAAGTCTTCAGATTCTAGCTCCTTCATTTTACAAAGCCCAAGGAGGTAGGGGCAATGACTTACCCAGAGTCACACAGGCAGTGATGTAGAACAGGGCTTCTTAAACTTTTTCCACTCATGATCCCTTTTCACCCAAGACATTTTTTATGTGACCTGTATATATGCCAAATTTTTCGTGACCTCCACATTCAGTTACCCTACATGGGGTTGTGACCCACACTTTAAGAAACTTTGATTTAGAAGAAATGGGATTTAAATCAGGTTCACTAATCTAAAGTGCTTTCCCTTACATCAGGGCTATTTTTCCTAACTTGGTGGGACCTCTTTAGGGAGAATTCTATATGCATATTTAGTACCTCTTGATCAGCTTTCAAAGTCCTTCTTGCCTTTGTTGGGTAAAATCAGTCTGCTTAAATCTGATCAGGTGTTGTAATTAGGCTATAAGGACCTATGTCATCAGGAATTACATGTAATCAGAGATGCTGGGTTATTTGTGGAATAGGTCAAAATGTTTCCAAACCACCTTCTTCAGAGGTAAGAGGACACTTTTCCCCTACCTTACCCCCTGTCCCACTTCTACCCTCAGAGAGGCTTTGCACTCAGAAGGTGGCACTGTGCTGACATCAGTGATGACTTTCCTGGGCTGGGGTGAGGGTGATGATGTGGGTAAAAGTGATGCTGTGAGTATAGCTTTAGGTGTATGGGTATGGATGTAAGTGTGAATATTTGGGTGTGGGTGTATGGTGTGAGTGTAGGTCTAGGTGTTAAGTGTGGATGTTGGGGGGGCAGGGAATCACCTTCAGGTGAGCTGGATGGAAGTCTTTACAGAGCAGAAGAAAACTGTTCCTTTCTCTGTACTTAGGGCTAATGAGCTATTTGGTAATTCTACCAGGCTGATGACACTTGACTAATAGTCCACATTAACAGGGGTACAAAAGTAGGATTGAGAGCAACTTATGTTTTTTTACCAGTATATTCCCATTCTCACAACATCCTTCTCATCTGAACCTGTATCACAGTTCTCTACTTCATATGTAAGATCATAGAACAGAATTGGGAGAGCACCTTAGAATTGAGAACAGGAGAACATTGCACAGAGAATAAGCACTAAAGAGGGTGAGCTGTCATTCAGTCATTTTTTAGCTATGACCCAATTTGGGGTTTCCTTGACAAAGATACTAGAGTGCTTTGGCATTTCCTTCTCAAGTTCATTGACAGATGAGGAAACTGAGGCCAAAAGAATTAAATGACTAGCCCAGGATCAAACAATAAGTTCCTGGGGTTAGATTTGAACTAAGGTCTTCCTGACTCTAGTCCCAGCACACTATCCACTGGGCCACCTACCTACCAAAGACAGTAAGCTAGAAACCAAATTTAATCTCATCAGTGTCACTGAGATTTGGTGAAATGGGATGCATGATTGCAATATAGTCAAGGAAGGGGATGTTTTATTGACAGAATCAGACTCTCAGTGTTGGAAAAGATCTCAGAGGTCATCTAATCCAACCTCTACCCAAATAGTGATGACTAAAAGCAATTGACAGTTTATTAGGGTTATATAGTACACCTATGAAGACAATTCAACCCTAAATTTACAGATTGGGTGTACTTTATGGGAGTGAACCAAAAATAATGGGAAAGTGTAAGATGAGGCCTTAGTTAGTGCTCACCCCCCATTCTCATGATTTTGTCAGGGTCTTTAAGATTAAGGTTACCACCACCTTTCTTGGTCCTGATCAATGTTCCAATGTCAAAATCCAGCTAGGCCAGGCCTTGTGGTCACTCACTCCCACATAGCCGGCACCCCATGGTCAGGTCTCTGTCTTTGCTCTAGGGCATGAGAACCATTCACTCTAGCCCCCTGAAATCACTGGCCTCCTTTCCCTGTTATATTTGGCAAATTTTCTCCTTTCACATTCACTCTCTACTTAGACAACTATTTTCTCACTTCACCAACAGAGTCAGTCTTTCTGAACACAGACACTTCCTGATCTCTGTAAATGTTCCTTCTTTTCCCTCATGAAGGCATCCCTCTATTATTCTTCTAATGGAAACTTCTCTAGGGCATAGTGGGGAGGGTGAGAGAAAAACAAAAGTGCCTAGCAGGGAACAAAAGCAAACTTAGAAGGAAGCACAGAAAAGCAGGGTACCTTTGAAAACAAAGTATAGTATTTAATACATAGTTTTTCAAAAATAGAGGCCCAATGAGAAAAATAAAGGCCAGAAAAGGGACTTGCTCGTGGTCAAACAGGCGGTAAATAAAAGAATCTAGTCCCTTGGCTCTAAATCTAGCACTCCCTATACTGGTCATACTAAAGAACTGGAGAGAAATGCTCCACGTGGACTTCTCTCCCTTCTCCCACTGTTCCCACAAATTAGTTGTTTGGGGATAACATTTCCAATTAGTTCTGGCTAATTAAATTTTCTGCTTTACTGAAAACTAACCAGTAAATTAAGGTCATTTAATTCAATCTATCCTGAAGCCTGAGGCTTAGGGTTAACTGGTATATATTGAATGAAAGAATATTTACATGATGACACACCTTCATATGTTGTTGTTGTTGGGCGTTTTAGTTGTGCCTCTTTCTGAACTCATTTGAGATTTTCTTGGCTGAGATACTGGAGTAATTTGCCATTTCTTTCTCCAGCTCATTTTGTAGAAGAGGAAACTGAGGCAAATAGGGTTAAATGAATTCGTCAGGGTTACACAGATAGTGTCTGGGGTCAGATTTGAACTCAGCTTCCCTTGACACCAGGTATGGAGTTCTATCTACTAAACCTATCCACTGTCCTGCATGTTCACATAGCACTTAATAATTATAAGGGCTTTTATAAGGGAACCTCTTGGTAAACTTAAAAACCTTTAACAATACTAGCATAAGGTTGAAAATCTTATGGGAAATCACAACAAAAAGTAGAAAGGAAAGGGGCCTTGCAGTATTAAATCTCAGACCACATTGCTACTTTTGAAGCAGTAATTATCAAAACTATATGGCAATAGTTTACAAAAAAAGGAAATTTGGTCATTGAACCAGACTAGGTACACAAGATCGAAAAGCAAATGGATATTTCCTTCTAGTGTTCAATAAACTCAAGGCCTTCAACTACTGAGGTAAGGGCTCATTATTCTACAAAAAACTGCTTGGAAAAATGTAGAAGACAATCCAGTAGAAATTAGGTTTAGATGAGAATCTCATAATCCCCCAAAGCTCCAAATAGATCCATTATTCATGATCAACATAAAGGGATATATCATAAATTATAGGAATAAGAAAGGAGATCTCCTCCATAATTACAGATATGTGAAGAATTCTCTGCCAAAGAAGGGTTAAAGAGGGTCGCAGGAAATTAGACAATTTTATCATGTGAAATGAATGATTTTTGCAAAATCAGTATAGTTAAAATTAGAAGGGAACCAAATCATCAGGAAAAATCTTTAATAAGATCTGATATCCAAGATGTAGCCACTCCCTCTACCAAAGGATTTAAAGCCACTGAGAGGAAACCTGTTGGACGAAACAGAAATCTTCTGTTCACTTTTATCCATTGATCAGAAGGAATTATGTCATAAAGAGCCAATGTTACTGTCTCCTTCTCTTAAAAGAGAAGTATTATGAGAGACAAGATGTGTGTAGGCATGGAGACAAACTCAGACATCCTGTACTTGAGTTTTGAGAGAGAATTGAGCAAGTATGGAGGTAAATGGGGCAGCTGTCACATCAGTAGCACCTAGGCATTGCTACCACTGCCTTTGCCTACCCCAAGCAGGGCTTCAGCCTGACACCAAGATGAGTGGCCTTTCTAGGCAGGCCAGTTATTGTGGAACTTTCCATTCAGGAGAACTGATGATGCTAAACAATAATTTTCCCTGCCCCTTTTTTCTTCTGTCCCAACTTGGGAGAAGAGATGTCAAATCCAAAGTGTGAGGCTTATCTAAAGCTTATTTACATTTCTCTTGAATTAGTATTTAAAGCTGGCAGTAGATGAAAATGTGGTTGTTCACAGTCATTCTGATTTACTCAGGGTGGATGAAAGTGAAGGGCAGTTACTGCTATGAGAGAGACAGACAGACACACAGAGACAGAGACACAGATACAAAAAGAGAGAGACAGTGTAAGAGACGGAGGGTGGGAGAAGAAGAGAGAGAAAAGCAGAGAGAGAAGGGGGAAGGAGGTAGAGAGGAAAAGAGGGAGAAAGAGAGAAAGAAGGGAGGGAGAAAGGGAGAGAAAAAGGGAGAAAGTGATAAATGCAGAGAGAAACAGACAGTGAAAGACACAGAGACAGAGAGTCAGAAACAGAGACACAGAGAGACACAGATAAAAACAAAATGAGTGAGAAAAAATAGATTTTCTTTTGCGAATAACTGGAATCTTTCCAGCTAGGAACTCTGATGTGATAGGAAAAAGAATCTTATTGTTTTATATTCCATAACTTCCCAAAGTAGGGATAAACATGTAAATTCACTTTCTCCTTGGCAAAGTTGAACCCAGAAGTGGTTTCTATTTTGTAGGAAGGTTTGGTGAGCTGTTTTCATAGCTGGCATGACATTTTGCATTGTTCTCCTCTGCATATTCAAAGATACCTTTTCATAGGTATAACTGTATTGTTACCAAAAGTCACTCAACTCTATATTTTCTTGGACCCATCATATCAATGCTAGACATATGCCTCAAGAGATAAAAGAAATAGGAAAAGGACCCAGATGTACAAAACTATTCATAGTGTAAGGGGCTAAAATTCTAGCTATACTGTCTAAAATTATCTAATGAGTAGTTGCCAATAAATTATAAGCTTTAGCAAGAGTTAGACTTTTAAGCCTGTATTAAGGAGAATAAGAATTTGGTGAAGAGAGAGAGAAAGAGGCCTAGATTCAGCTGTCTATCTCAGGAAGCCCACATTTCTGCTCTACTCTCCATGAGAGTCCTGATGAAAGAGCAAGAACCACCCCTTCTTCATCCCACAAACCTCCTGTGAAACTGGGAACATCCCATCCACATGCACACACATCTCCATGCTAATTGGCTGGTAGCTTTGATTCACAGTACCCACTAGCAAATGTCACTTCCTGACAACAAGGAAAGGCCGCATGGCTTGCCCTCAGATGCCTTCTCCTCCTGGCAGAGCTTTCCTACAGTAACTCTCCAGCAGGTGGCATCACTCCAATTGTTAAAATAGCAATACTTTTTGTTATAGCAAATAACTTGATGATACCAAGGGGATGGCCATCCACTAGGGAATGATTGAAAAATTAAGGTATGTAAATGTAATGGAATATCATTATACCATAAGAACTAATAAAAGGGAAGTATTTAGACATGAGGAGAAATGTATGAATTAATGCAAAGTGAAGTGAGCAGAACCAGAACAATGTTGTAAAGACAAACCATTTTGAAATCTGATTAATGCAATGCCCAATCATATTTTTAGAGCACCAGCAAAGCATGCTACCTATTTTCTGACAGAGGTAAAGCAGGGCATGGTCACTGTTTCAAGTTGTTTTCATTAACTAAGTTAATTTGTTATAAGGGAGGTGTTTTATAGGATGGAGAATAGCCAAGAGAGGGTAACTTTATAATCACTATGGTGCTTATTTAAAAAAAAAAGAAATACAGAAAAGCACTTTATAAGAATGTACAGGACAACCCAGAGCAGTATACAAGGAAATTTGGAGAGACAGGCAAGTAAGATAGCTTTGGAAGTAATACTGAATTTGTTATCTACTGTTAAAAATAAGCTATATATAACAGAGATTCACAATTTCACATATAATTCTTTTTATATGGAAATATTTAGTTTCACTAAATTTAAGTTCATAATATGCAAAATACTATTTTCAAGGCAAGAGGGAACTAACATTGGCAATCAAGAGTCAAGATGCAGAAAAGAGCAGACCAGGGATCCTAGCTATAATAATAAAAAGTGCTACATCCAAGGGAAGGATCATGAGGACTCCATAAAGAGAGAAGGGATCTTGGGTCCTGATAGTACAGTACTGCTTCACTACTACTGTACTCTGAGTCTCAGTCCATCATTTGTGTTAGGCAGCTAGATAGTGTAGTGAATAGAGTACAGGACTTAAGAAGACATATGTTCAAGTTCTGCTTCATGCTCTTACTAGTTGTGTGGCTCTGAACAAGTCATTTAACCTCTTTGAGACTCAGTTTCCTTATCTGTAAAGTGGAAATAATAATAGTACACAAAGATTTTGTGAGGATCAAATGAAATTACCTATGTAAAGCACTTTGCACATCTTAAAACACAATATAAATGCTTACAACCACTATAATTATCATAAGAGTAATAACAGTAATGCTTCTTCTTATTATTGTAATTATTATGAGAATGTATCACAGGTTTATGGGGAAATGTTTTATAGCTACTGTTTTTACCATTCCATTTTCATAGTTATTGTGTTGTTTGTTTTCTTTTTTTAGCTAATTGTATCTACTGGCTGATTGTTAATGCAAAGCCCATCAATAGGGGATCATGATCAATAGTTTTATTAATACACACTCAAAGGGTTCTATAGAATTTAGGAGTGGCAGCTACCCTCTGAGAACCCTGTTCAAGAGTGGTAGTAATATTTTGGGAAATAAACCAGAGGAGAAAGGACAGAAGGAGAAAAGGAGATGGAGGAAGGGAAGAAGGAAGGAAGAAAGAAAGGCAGAAAGAAAAGAAAGAAAGAAAAAAGTGAAATAGAGAAAGGAAGGAAGGATGGAGGTAAAGAAAGAAAAAAGGAAGAGTAAAAGTAAAGGTAGCAGATCAATCTATAATGGACATAGAACAAAAGTAATTTCTTATTTGCTTATTTATTAACTTATTTAATTTTTACATTGTTAAGTGCTTTTACCTCTATTAAATGCTTGTTAAATGTTTATAGTTTTTATAAAGGTTTTTATCTCTTATTAGAAATATTTATTTGTCTTTGTTGACATATATTGTGTATAATTTTTTTAAAGTTTTAAGTAATTCATGATCTTCCAATCAATGGTAACAAAATAAATATCAAATATCAAAAAATCAAAAGAAAATAATGGATTTTAGGGTAAAAACCTGTTGAAAGAATGAAATACAAAAACTGACTCCCTAAAGTATAAGTGGCCTATGGAAAGGATCCCTGGTTGGGAGTTAGGAAGCATGGGCTTCCAGCCTGGCTACTAACTTGTTATATATCCTGTGTTGAGTCATATCCCCTCTTTGGGCCTCAGTTTTTTCATTTGTAAAATGGGGACAATAATTTCTTTCCCCTCTACCTCATAATGTTCATAAAATAATAATGTATAGCAGATTCTATGTAGTCCACACTCTCAAATTCTATTCTCATCAGCAGGTCAGATCCCCGGATATCAAATAGCTATAACTCCCCTCAGGATCCTGGGGGCAATCCTGAGGAGTTGGACATGGTTTTCTAGTATTGTTGTTCATGAGCCCCCATTTAGTGTGATTCCCACTTGTTGATTTCTACTTAATATTGCCTCGATATCAATTAACTAGTTCACACCAATTAGTTTTTACAAAGGGATATTTCCTGAAAAGGCATAGAAAAGACAGATAAAAAACATCACAAATTGGGATTAAACTGTCTCCTACTCTGGTAAGAGACACTGGTTCCTTAAAGTTGTGTTTATAATACATTCCCACCCAACCAAGCTCAATTAGGGGAGTGACATAGCCAACAGACAAGTTGCTCCCTTGCTTGCAAGACATATTGTTTCTGTTGCTGGAGTAGGTCAAGCAGCTCACTCCTCAGGGCTGACTCCTTATTAGACCCAGTCTTTGCCAGCTCTGACTGTTGCTCTTCTGACCTTTCAAAGCCCACAAAGTCATTTCTGATACTCACTCAGTTAAGGTAAAAAAAAATATAAACACCATAGAGACAAAAGAAATAAAGGCACCATACGTTCACTAACACATGAGATTGCCTCCCACCAAGAGGCTTATAACAGTTTTTGCCTCACTCACTCACCACCAGGAATGAGACAGTTCATCTGTTCAAGCCTTTTGTGTCCATACAAGCTGCAGTTCATCAGTTAATAGTTTTCATATCATCGTGCAGTAAGTCTAAAAGAAAGTTGAGAAGATATTTGTGTATGCTCAGAAGTAGAGAGGGAAAAAGCCCCTCTATTATTTGACAAGCTTCCACATGAGCTGGCAGCAGAGCATACGGTATATTCTCTAGAAACTGGGACCTCCTTGGTTAGTTCTCCCATTACAATAGGATTTAGAATGAGAAACAAGCTTAAAAAGCATCTAATCTAATTCTCTTATTTTACAGATGAGAACACTATCAGAGAGGTAGAATGGTAGCCAAGTTCAAGCATTATATACATGCTAGCTATTCCTATTATTATTATTATTATTTTATTATTAAGCTACTAAACAGTAGCATGAATATTTGGACACAATTTTAGAACTCTAAATCATGTACTTGTTTACTACTTCCAAGAACTGCATCCAAGGATTGTAGAATTTCAAAATCTAGATGATTATGTGATGAAATAATGGGATTTTAGCAGATACTCAAAGACCCACCTGTAGATTAATCTAGACTGATTGAATCAAGTGAGAGTGATTGACTGCTGATTAAGCCTACTTCAAGTTAATTGGATTATATCAAGTTAATTGGATTGTAATCACACTATCCCTTAAGAAGGTATTGTTCTCAGAAACTAGACTGTGAACTCAACTTGAGAACACCTTCAAAGACAATGGATTTGGATGGCGCCAACCAATCACCTTGAAGCAGGGTGTAAGGACCGCCTCTGTTCCAGATGTATAAAAAAGCTTCCACAAACAGCTTGGGAAAGGGTGTTCCTGATTAAAGCAGGCTCCTGGAGGAGGGCTTCAGGAAGAACCCAACCAGGCTGGAACTCTAGGCTAGACTGGAGCTGAAGCTTCTGATGTAAGGTGACCACAATTTAGATTTTAAACATCACAATTATAATGGTTACACTGTTTAAAGAGAGTTAATTCTTGGGAGTTTTCCAATGGAGTCTGTACTCCAGAAAAAAAGACTCCCCAAAGCGGGAGGGGGGGGGGGAAGAATCCCTGGGAAAAAAACTTATTTAACATTTCAATGAATCTTGTGGAGAGCCTTCTCTTGACACTATGGCTGTCCTAGCAAAGGAGAGTCAGGGTACTTTACTAACACTGATTTCTTTCTTCTATGCCTACTCCCCTCCTCCCAAACCACAGTACTTCCTGATGCTTCTGTGGTTTCCATTTGCATTGTTTTAATCATTGTTTATACTGTTTTCCTGGCTCTGCTTCTTTCACTTTTCATCAGTTCCCAAAAGTCTTTCCATAATTCTATATATTTATTTTATTCATTGCTTTAATATTATAAATATAAATTTATATAAATATATAATATCTAATAATATTATATATAATACATAATGAAATAATATAAATAATATTCATTATTTTCATTGTCACAATTTGGCCAGTTCCCATCCATAGACATCAATTTTGTTTTCAATTCTTTGCTGCTGCAAAATAATATTGCTATGAATTTTTCCAAACTGTTCTTGTCAAATAGGGAGTTCTTTGTCAAACAAAATATTAGTGTTTTTATGTCCTCAATCAAAACCGATGGAATGACATAGGTTTGTTATTCCTTGGCTGGCTGAAGGATCAGCCACATCCATGATGGCCTTTGAAAAGCAGTCTTAGCTGCTCTAGAATCAGTTGAGACAGGAAGAACTCTAGCAGTTTAAAGAAGAGTCAGCTATGCCAGAGGAGACCAGATCTTGAGAGGGAAAATCTCTTTGTCTTTTCCCTTGCACCCCTTCTGGAATCCTGTTGTGAGGAGGAGGGGATTTCTCTCTCTATCCCTCCCTTTAAAGGCAGCAGAAGCAGAGCATTCTACCTATTAAGAGTTATCACAGTCAGCATTAAACAGGTCCAGAGTTCATCTGCAGCACTGAGTTGAAGAGCAAAGAGGAACAAATCCAAGGAGCCTAGTAGAGCAAAAACACATGGCAGATAATTCTATTCATGAGGAGCAACATGAAGACACCTTGAGAGGAAAAAAAGACATCCGGACCCTCTAGTGTCAGAGAGAAGGGAAAGGCAGTATGCCCAAGGTCACACAGGTAAAAAGGGTTATAAAGCCAGGATTCAAACTCAGATCCTTTGACTCCAGTTCTTGCACTTGGTTTGGTGGGATTTAGTTTCTTAGAAGCCAAAAGGTATCATTCCAAAACAGTCTTTGTTTTTGCATGTGGGGTTCTTATTTTATTTTGTTCCCAAAGAGGAAAAAAGAGGAGGAGAAGGGAGAAACCAACACATTTCGTTCCTATTTGGAGAAGATGTGACTTAGATAAGAGATCCTACCAAAGGGCCTTGGGGTGTTTAGGTAATAGTTCATTATGGGTGATCAGTGAAGCTTGGTTGCCAAAGACTTTAAAGTTCTTTTAAGCTAAATCAATAGAGATATTTAACCCCAAACACAACAAGTAAATGTCTCACTGTCTTCTGCCTGAGGCAGACTCCTTCTGTGGTGTTAGTAAATACAGATCTGGGCACCATATTACACAAAGAACAATGGATTCTGATGAATGTACAAAACCAGCTCCTTATCTCTGGAAAAGTAGCTAAGATGGGGAGAAGATTCAAAATTAACCAAAAGAAGAGAAGTGATAAGCATTTATTAAACCAAATCTTATCTTATTTGATCTTCACAACAACCCTGAGAGGTTGTTTGTACTTTTATTACCTCCCATTTTACAGAGGGGGAAACCGAGGCAGAGGTGAAGTGACTTGCCCAGGTTCCCATACCTGGTAACTGAGGCCAGATTTGAACTCATGTTTCCTTGATTTTTGGTGCAGTGCTCTATCCACTATACCACCTCACTGCCTCTAAGAAGACTCAAGACTAGCCAAAAGAATTAGAGCTATTTAGTCTGGACAAGAGGAAACTTGATTCTAGTCCTCAAGTATTCAAAGGGCTGTTATGCACAATAAATAGTGTGATCCTAATGCCTTGTTTTGCTTGGCAGAACTGGAAAGCAGAACTACAACCAATGGGTGGAAGTCAGAGGGAGGGAAATATCAACTCATTATAGGAAAGACCTTAAAAACCAGATCGGTACAGTGGAAAGAGTACTGGTTTTGGAGTCAGAAGTCTTGGGTTCAAATCCAGACTCTAAAGTTTACTACCTCTTTTAGCTTGGGCAAATCACTTGACCTTCTGAGATTGGATGTTCTCATTTTTAAAATGAGGGGGTTGGACTAAGTGGCCTCTAAGTTCCCTTCCAGCTCTAGGAATGTGTATGACCTCAATAATTCTTGTTATCCTATAATAGAATAATTATTTCTGTAGGTACTAAGTTCACTGGCTCTGAAACTGTTTCAGCGGAAATTAGATAGCCACTTCTCTGGTATATTATAGCACAGATTCTTGCCCAGGTATCAATTGCATCACATGATTTTTGAGGTCCCATGCGACTATGATTCTGTGGTCCTCATCTTTCTTCTGTTCCTACGCAAGTAAGTAGCAAGGGATTAATCCATGCATATTTAGACTGGGTATGTGGTGTGGCCCTAATTCTTTTTTTTTTTTTTTTTTGGTGGGGCTATGAGGGTTAAGTGCCTTGCCCAGGGTCACACAGCTAGTAAGTGTTAAGTGTCTGAGGCCGGATTTGAACTCAGGTACTCCTGAATCCAGGGCTGGTGCTTTATCCACTGAACCACCTAGCTGCCCCCAAGGGGAAACTTATCCCCTTGGGAAAAAAAGACCCAGACTTTCAACCCAAGGGTAGGTTAACTATAAAAGTGATATTGAGAAATGTAGGTGATATAAAAACACAAGAGATCTATTGACTTTTTTTAGGTGAAAGATAGTTAAGTCCCAAAGCCACTTTGAAAGGTCGCTGTTTACCTCACCCTGACCCACGTCATCCATTGGGTGACATGTCCATCATTGAGCAATGTGAGCAAAAAAGATCAGTCCATAAAGTTCTGAATTTAGTAACCACATACTAATTTCCTTGTTTCTTTTTTTTTTTTAGTGATGCAATTGGGGTTAAGTGACTTCCCCAGGGTCACACAGCTAGTAAGTATTAAGTGTCTGAGGCCAGATTTGAACTCAGGTACTCCTGACTCCAGGGCCAGTGCTCTATCCACTGCCCCACCCTCCCTTGTCTCTTTTTTTTAGTCTGAGAGTTAGAGAGATATTTTATTCTTTGAAATACCAACATTTTCACAGAGGGCATTCAAATACTTCTTTAATTCACAGGCCCCCCAGACTGCCCCATCAATTATCGACCAGAAGGAATATCACCCCCATTTAGGTAACCAGCGAGGGACAGTACTAGGTCCTGGTGGGGTCTATCAGGGTTTGACACAGCTTGGAAAAGGATCAACCTCATTAAGATAAGACATACATATTCTCCAGAGGCGCAGGCCCTTTCTATCTTTTAGGATGCCCACCCCAGGTCCTTTAGCTAAAAACAGCAAGACAGGCTAGAAGCAGCACAGGGTAGGAGGAAGAGGGCTACACTTGCAGCCAGAAAACTCTGGTCTGAGTCCTCTCATTATCACCAATGGACTGGTCAGCCACATGGCGCTGGACAAATCACTCACCTCCAGCTTTCTCCTCTGTAAAATATGGGTAATTCTTGTTCTAAATAATTCCTAGTTTTGCTGTGAAGAAGGTGCTTTGTAAATGGCAAAGCACTATAGAACTGTGACTAATTCTTATGAATAAATATACACGGAATTGAAATGAATGCAAGCCCTCAGAGAGCAAACTTCACCATCTTCTTTTGTGTAAGAAGCACATTAAAATAAGATCCCCAAGATCCAAAGTATAGTCTATATGCATTCATTTACAAATATTTTAAAATGCTTGGATCTTTGAACATGCATTTTGGATGTGGGTAAAAAGCTTTCCAGCGATGGGAGCATGTTGCAATTGAGTTACAGAAGTGCTCCTGGTAGTGAGTGACCTGTAGGTGGTATTTATGTGGATCTGCTCCAACAAATCTTTTAAAACTCTGTAAAAACGGCCAGCAACAATTATCTCATTTTCACATTCCTGGTGTCTCCACTGTACAAATACTAACATTCTGTCTTGGGGGTAAAATTACTTGGATTGCTTATGGTTAAGATCTCAGTGTCAAAACCAAGTAAGAACATGGCAGCTGACCATTTAAACACAAACATCAAGAAAATCAGAGAGTAAAAATCCAAGCTTTTTTCTTTTTTCAAACACCCTGATTACAGCTTTTTGCAAAAAGCTCACTTTCAAGCATAAAACTTTAGGGGAAAAAAACCCTTGCCTTTGACATACAATTATATGAGAAGAATTAGACTCTTACCTTGAGAACATCTGGATAAATTACTAAGTGTAAATTTCTTAGCTTATTTTATCAATCAAGGAGAAGCAAACTGCACAAACTGCATGGGATATTGGTATAGAAAAGCTCTATTGAGGACACCTTTGGAGGCCTAACAATGCTGCATGATCCCCGAAACCCAAACATTTTCTGTTCTGTTCCTCCACTGGTTTTGAGTGGAGACTATCACACCATGATCCTTGGAAATTTTTTTGAAGGAATCTTCTGTTTGACAGAAGATTTTATTCATGAAGGAAGGAAGGTGGTTAGGGTCCTAGTTCCTAGCCTCAGCCAAAAATGCTGTGAGTGTATCAAGGATAGCAAAACCAGTTATAAGGGTTTTCATGTCAGTATTTCTAGAAATGCAACATTGCTCAACAAATACAACTGCCCTGAAATCCTAATTTGGCTTGAATCACCCCAACACCCTCCCTCCCCCTAACACACACACACACACACACACACACACACACACACACACACACACACACACCAAATACTTGTATTTCTTTCATTCTTTTCAAAACAAGGTCACAAAATCTAAGAGTTGGGAAGGGACCTGGGGTGGTTATCCAGCCCAACTCCTACCTGAAGCATGACACTAATCTTTCCCACCATTCCAACAGCAGAGATCTGTGGCAGCTGTTCACATTTGCTGTTTTTGGTGCTCAATAAACCAACAGATCTTTATCTGAGTGCCTACTCCAGGAAGGCACTGTGTTGGTGGTGTGGAAACAGATTTCCAATGGGTTCAGAAGGATGTATTGGCTGACTCCAGTGAACTACAATGCTAGTGAGAAATGAGGGACTTTTGGACCCTGGGCAGGTTACATGAAGGTACAGGCATCCTTCTGTCCCTGCACCTTAATCCTCAACTGCTGCTTCCCTGGTGTCTATGGCTGGGTGCCAACATGATGGCCATCTGGCTCTAGGGTAGTTATTGAATTGCTTGATTTATAACCTATTAGATACCACATTTCCAGAAGAAATGATTAAATGCTGTAACCTCCTTGTTTCTTAAGGACAGGATATCTAAGCTGTGGGTTATACCTTGGCTTCCTCTTTCCAAGGTGAACTTTCTTGGCCCTTTCAAGGTTATTATCCCCTTTCTGAGGAGACCTCTAATTCACTGTACAACCATGGGAAGATGATTCCATTTGGGAACCTCTCAGTTTCCACATCTATAAAATGGGCAAGAAAATATGGTATAGTAGAAAAAACACTAGATTTGGAGTTTAAGTTCTGACTACCCAAGTGATCTTGGACAACTTCCTTCTTCTATCAGGTTTCAATCTTCTCCTGGGTAAAATGAAAGAATAGGACTAGATGGGATTCCTTCAAGTTCTAAATCTGTGATCCTATGTGTTCGACCTCCCAGGGCTTCTGTGAGGAGGGTGCTTTGTAAATCTTAAAGCATACAGAAATGTGAGCTGTGATTGTCTAAAAGGGCAGGTTATAATCAGAGTACAGAGTGAAACTCACTAGTGGGATGAAGAGGGTGAAAGATGGAGCTGTTGATTGCTTTGGACAAAGAGACAGGGTACCCTGGGAGCTTATCTGGTAAGTGGTTGCTAAGACAATACCCTTCTCCTGATCCTGCCCCTGCATCGATGTTCTGATAGAATCAGTAGAATTAGAGTAGCTTTGTACCCAGAATTAACCCCATAAGAGACAACAAATAATGATATAGTTGGAAAGAAGGCTGAATCTGAGACCAAGAGACTTGGCTTTAAGATAAAAGTAAAGGTGAAATTCAGTTGGCACTAAGAGATTTGATGAGAAAAATCATGGTCATCTTAATGCCAAACTGATAACAGAACTCAGGAAAAGAAAAATGTTAGATGCCTCTCACACTTAAGACAAATTCAAGGCTGTCGCAGGGGAATTGGTGATGGTGGGGTTCCTCAGTTATTCCTCTTTAAAGAATTACGCCCTCTCATACACAAATCCAATTAAATAAAATAATCTTTTATTTAGGCACTAGAGAAAGTAACCAAGAGAGAAGTAAAAAACTTCTCTAAAGGGGAGATGGCACCAAGACGTGATTCTCTGATATACCTGTCTACTTGAACAGGAAAAAGGCAAAAGTTTTTATAGATGGTAGATGGGGTGATCACCACCTGAGAATGGAAAATTCCCTTTGGGAGGTGGGGGAAGCTTGAGTGAGAGGTGGTAGTCCTGACTTTATCTCTGTCCCCTGGTACCAAGCAGGCAGCAGCCACGCCTAATAGGCTCATCTCTCTTACTTCCCAAGGTGTGTTTGTCCTTTAGCTAGCAGACCAGTTTAAACTTTAACAGACCCAAATTCCTTGATATGTCCCAACCCCATATCAAGGCTTAAAGTGTTCATTCTGCCCAGTCTGTTTAATTTAGCTCCCTTTGACTCTTCTTTACTGTACAGATTGTTAGAATCATATGCCTGTTTTATTACCTTTCTGTTTATCATATATTTATTTGATCATAATTGTTTCTTTATAACAATTTTATAAATTATTTGTTGAATCAAATTGACCAAATGTCGTCTTTTAAAAAAAAAATTGGAAACACCTCTGTAATGGATATAGAGCCTGCCAGTCCAAGTAGATTGTAACCTTTGGAAAAATTGTCATTTGGAATGCATAAATAAAAGCATAATTCACAAATTAGCTAGTTGCCTTTTCCTGCTATAAATATTAGTGGGGCAATCCACCAAAGAGAAAAATCACAGAGGAGACACATGTGTACAGGCAACCTCCAGTTACTTATGAATGTATCATCCTTTTTGAAAATTATCCATATGTTGCCCCTCTCTCAAACTGGGACCCCACATCCTGGCTTGGTGGCCAAGAAGACCACCTGAAGGAATATTTGAATGAGCCATTTATTCTATGTGTTTCATACCTACTACTAAGAACAGAATCAAACAGAACCTGGGACTTTCTTTAATTAATCACTCACTATGATGGAAATATTGTTCTTAGAACTGGGGATACAAAGAAAAGCAAACACAGGCTCTTCCCTCAAGGAGCTCTGATGCCAATGGGGGTGGGGGAGTATGCAAACAATAATGTATACACATACAAGACATAGATTAGATAAATTGGACGTTATTTCAGAGGGAAAGAACTAGTTGTGTTGAGGCTGGCATAGCAGAGGTAAGCAGAAGGTAGGATTTGTGCTGTCTTCCTTTTAAAAAATTCTATTTTATTGTATTTTAATTTTTGAATTCTCTTTCCCATGTCCTCTCCACCACCCACTGAGAAAGCAAGGAAAAGAAAACCCTGTGAGGAATATGTACAGCTAAGCAAAACAAATGCCTGAATCAGCTGCACCTAAAAACCATTATGTTTAACAGAAAAGGAAAATGTTGGATGTTGGAGGGGATGTGAGAAAACTGGGACGCTAATCCACTACTGGTGGAGTTGTGAACAGATCCAACTGTTCATATGAATGTATGGATCACCTGGATTTGATGGAGGTGCCTTATTATCCAAAAGTACTTTTTATGAAACCCTGGAATAATAGGAGCAAAATGTCCTTCAACTGAAACCAGATTGCTAGCAGATAAGTCTCTACCTGGTGACTTCTTTCCCCAGGATAGTAAGTCCCTATCTTGTGGGGACATCTGGGCAACCTCATCCTTGACAAACTGCTTTTAGGAATCCTGTAATCTTATCATGGTGCTTCTATATTTCCTCCATAATTGTTATAACTGAAATTGTTAAAACTGCTTTGCATTACATGCATTCTTGTTACAGTATTTGCTTTTGGGTTGATTTGTATCATACTAATGATACACCCTGTAACCAGTGAACAACAACGACAAAAAGCTTATATACCCTCATAAAAAGGAAGTCTTCAAGCTTCCTGTTGGGAAGGGGTCTCTGCATGAGTCATGCTTGCTGCTTCTTAGGACAAATAAACATCTTCTCCAACATTTAGCATTTTCCTTTTATTTTGTCACACTAACCAATCTGATAGGTATGAGGTGATCCTATTATCTGAAGTGCCTTTTTCTAGACCTGTCATTCCCGCTAGTTGGTTCTCACTAGGTTCAAAGAATCTCTAAAAAGTCTATTCATGCCTTAATTGCATCATTGTGATTTTCCTTTTACTACTGAAGGTATTTGCAGGAGTAAGAAAGGGCAGAACTTACAAAATATACTTTAGATGGGAAACAGCAACTCTTTCCAATATCTGAAGACTGTCTCTACCTCAACATCTACACCCCGTCCTCCCGACATGAGAAGGAGAGGTTACCTGTAAGTAATTCTCCTTTTGCTTTGAGACCCCTAGTGCTGGAGTAGATAGAGCACTGGGACTGGAATCTGGAAGACCTGAGTTCCAATCCAGCCTCAGATAATGACTAGCCATGTCACCCTGGGCAAATCACTTAACTTCTGTCTGCCTTAGTTTCCTTATTTGTACAATGATGATAATTATACCACCTATTCCACAGTGCTATTGTGAGAATCAAATGAGATAATATCTATAAAGCACTTAGCATAGTGCTTCTTCCTTTCCTCCCACCCCCTTCCTAATTTTCCTACTACTGTCCAGGACACCATCATCCTTCCATTTATTCATCCAGGTTCATGGCTTTGCTGTCATCCTTGACTCCTTACTTCTACTCACCCTCTATTTGTAATTTGTTATCAAGTCTACCTTTGTAACTTTTTTATACCCTGCATCCCCCAAACTGTCACCACCCTGGTGCAGGCCATCTCCTTACTATTAAACTATTAACATAACCTTCCCTTTGGTCTTCTGGCTTCAAGATTCTCCTCACTCCAATCAATCCTCCTAAAGCACACATGTGATGGTGTCACTCACCTACTCAATAAACTCCATTGGCTCCCTGTTACCTCCAGGATCAAAAATAAAATCCTCTGTTTGGGTGATAAAGCCCTTTACAACCTGGCCCTGTCCCACTCTCCAGTCTTCTTACACTCACTTTAATCTCCAGAGTCTACAATCAAGAGATGCTGGCCTTTTTGATGTTCCTCAACAACAGCACATCATCTCTCAGCTCCATACCTTTTCACATCCTGTTCCTCATGCTGGGCATGATCTTCCTCTTAGCCTTTGCTTTCTGTATTCCCTGATGTCTTTAAGACTCAGTTCAAATCCCACTTTCTGCAGGAGGCCATTTCCAGCTTCTCTTCCCCACCCCAAACACAGGAATCACTTTCACTCTGGTTACCTATTTTTTAGACTTTATCTATTTTATATGTGCAATTTCTTTTTGTTTCATCTTGTCTCCTCCATTAGAAAGTGAGTTTCTTGTGGGGAAGCACCATGTATTTGTCTTTCTTTGTAACCCTCAATGGTTCGCACAATGCCCGACACTTAGTAAGTATTCAATTGCTTGTTGGCTGACTGACTGAAACTAATCCCCCCATCCCTCTACCCTGGCTACTGGGGGTCAGGGAAGTCAAGGGTTATCCCTAAAGGCAGGACTCTTCTTGGAATTCAAGTCCCTTTGAAGTGCTCTTTCCTAAGCAGGCTTTTCCCCATGCTAGAACATTTCCTCATTTGGAGACTCCTGGACGCTGGCAAAAGTTCTACCTCATCTTCTCCTACAGTGATTTCAGTTTTTATGTTGCTCCAATGATTTTTTTTTCTTGGGGGTGAAGGTGGGAGGAAGGGCAACAGATCATGAAGACACATACCTGGGTATGGCCCTGTAACGATTGGAATGACGCCACCTGCTGGAGACTTACTGTAGAAGAGTTCTGCCCATGAAGTGAAGGTCTTTGAGGGCAAGACCAGGAGTCTTTTCTTTGGCATCAGGAAGTGATGCCAGCTAGTGGGAGGAGGAATGAAGAGACTGGCGCTCGGTCTCGAGCTCTTTCCTGGGGACGCTGGCGGAGAAGGGAGCTAAAAATGTGCTCTTCCTTTAATAGATAGAAATCTAGGCCTTTCTCTCTCTCTTTACCAAATTCTTATTCTCCTTAATAAATGCTTAAAAGTCTAACTCTTGCTAAAGCTTATAATTTATTGGCGACCACTCATTAGATATTTTAGACAGTTTAGCTAGAATTTTAGCCCTTAACAGCCCTTTCCCAGAGCCTACTGTGCCAATCAAGGCAAAGCCAACAACGGATGGTGCATACTTGTTTTGGGTATCTCTCAACCCAGACAATAGGAAGGGACACTTCCTTAGAGAGAATAAATCCTCCAGTTACCTTGGATTTCCCTCCAGAGATTGTTACCAATATGTTGCTAATATCAATGTTTCTCTTAGATGATGGTCTGGGTACATGGTGGGTCATTAGCGACTGGAGCAGCTTCTTCAGTGGATGGATCACCTTTATCAGCCTATGAAGATATTGTGGTGGTAGTGGTACAATACAGACTGGGATACCAGGGGTTCCTGAGGTGAGAAAGTGACCTGGGTGTTTTTGTGACCTTGAGTAAGGCCCTTCTCCCAATCTGGGCCTCATTTTCTTCATATGTAAAATATAGAGTAGGCCTCTTATAAATCAACCTAAGAACGTGGTACATTTTCTTGACTATCCCTTCACAATCATATTGCAGTCATCAACTCAAGTTAACAAGAATTCTACATGCCAAGCATTATGCTAAGCCCTGATGATGCAAAGAAAGGTAGGTCCAAGCTCCCATATATTGGGGGAGACAATCTGCAAACAACCAAGATATAGGAGGAATACATGGAGTAAAGGGATAATCTTAGGGGAAGGCACCAGGATGAAGGAGAATTGAGGGATGCTTCTTGCAGAAGGTGGGATTATAGCTGAGACTTTGAAGGAAGCCAGCAGGCAGAGATGAGGAAGGAGAGAACTCCAGGCATGCAGGATAGTCAGTGAAAATACATGGAATCAGGCAGCTAGGTGGTACAGTGGATAAAGCACCAGGCCTGGATTCAGGACTTGAGTTCAAATCTAGCCTCAGATACTTGACATTTACTAGCTGTGTGACCCTGGGCAAGTCACTTAACCCTCATTGCCCCAACTAAAAAAATATGCATGGAATCAGGAAATGAAGTAGGGGTTTTCTGTGTATGTGAGAGTGAAACAATGCATTAAAACCACTAGAATTTTTTCACATGAACTGTTGTCTAGCCATGTCTCCTCAATGCTGCACTGGTACAATTGACTTTTTAAATCCAAGTATAGAATTTTACATTTATCTCTATTGAATGTCATTTTATTAGGCTTTGGCCACTATTCTAGCCTTCCTGCATCTGTTTAGAGCTGGATTTGATACCCTAACTTGTTAGCTATGCCTCCAAGATGCCTGCCATCTGCAATTTGACATGCATTTTATTTAAAACATTAATAAAAAGAGGCAGCTAGGTGGCACAGTGATTAGAGCACTACTAGCCCTGGATTCAGGAGGACATAAGTTCAAATCCAGCCTCAGACATGACACTTGACACTTACTAGCTGTGTGACCCTGGGCAAGTCACTTAACCCCAATTGCCTCACCAAAAAAATAATGAAAATAAGATAAAACATTAATAAGTATAAGTCTTCCCAGCAGGTTGAATCTGACTTGCTTCTTCCTGCTGACTCATTGATTTTCAGCTCTGGGGATGAGTTTGCAACTGGTAACTGGGGATTATTAGACTTGATGGCTGCTTTGAAATGGGTCCAGGGCAACATTGTTAACTTTGGAGGAGACCCCAGCTCTGTGACCATCACTGGACAATCTGCAGGAGCAATTTGTGTCTCTGCACTTGTGAGTTTGTACATGATTCCTGATTGGGGGTAAATGTAGGATGGTTTGGTGGGAAAAGCATTGGACTGGGAATCAGGAGACCTGGAGTCAAATCAGGGCTTCACCACTAAATGATTATAAAATGAGGAAGCTGGACTAGAGGAATGCTAAGCTCCTTTCCTGGCTCAACATTATGTGATTCTAACTCATATAATCAGCCTTGAATTCCAATCTTTCCTTGAATGTGGACTCCCTTAAACTAGAATTCTTCCTGAGGACTATCTGAAGACAATTTCAACATGGGTTCAGCATCAACATTACTATCAGTGGAACATTTTCTCATCAAACACTGGAGTGTTGGAGGCAGTGGTGTCAGTAAGTTCAGCCCAAATAACTGCATTCTGGGGGACCAGATCATTAGGGCTGGCACCAACCTCATAAATGACATCAATTCTGTAGCCCAACTTTAGCAGATGTGTCTATATTGAGTCAATATTGAGTCCATATTGAGAGAGTCAACAAGCATTTATTAAGACAAGGTGACAAAGTCAATAGCATATTAGCCTTGGATTCAAGAAGACCCAAGTTGGAATCCAGCCTCATGTACTTAGTAGGTGTGTTGCCCTGGGCAAGCTTTATAACTGCTCTTAGCTTCAGTTTCCTCACCTGCAAAGTGGAGATAATAATAGTCCCTATCTCACAGGGTGTTGTGAAGATAAAATGAGATAACAGAGGTAAAGCACTTTGCAAACCTTAAATCATTATATAAATGTCAGTAGCCACATATTAGTGTTATTGTTGTTGTTGTTTTGTTATCATTATCATTATTATTCCAAGATAGCAAGGATTGAGTTGCACTCAGAAAATACTTTGCACAGGGAACATGTCTTCCTTAGCTCCAGCTGGGTCAAGAACCTGCTGTCTCTGGTCCAGGCTCTGCTTCTACCTCTGGTTAGGGCCAGAGTGGCCTAGAGTCTTGTTTTGGTTTCTAGCTTTAGGTAAAGGCAGGGTGTGGCTATGGTTTTAGCTCTGTCCAAGGCAGCCAACTGCAAGCCAGGCCAGGTTTGAATTCTGCATCCTACAGGGTTGCAAGGTCTACAGCCATGCATGCCCTTGAACTAGGCTAATTATGGATTACCTTTAAAGGAATCAATGTAGTGTTTCCTGAGGCCCATGGTGACTGGATTTAACATTAGAGGAGCTGGGTAGGAATCCTGGTCCTGCCTCTAGCTCCATGAGTAACTTTGGGTAAATTGTGTCATCTCTCTGAGGCCCCATTTCTTCATCCTTAAAAAGAGGGGGATTATAACTCCTTGTTGCTATTGTTGGTCATTCATTCTCCAAGAGGACCAATGACTTCAGGAAGGGGGATGTCTTGCCTTGTGCATGAATTGGATTTAAGGGAGGCAGAGCTCTGCAAAGTCATCAGCCTCATGCTCTCCTCTAGAGTCATCAAAGTCCAGTGGCAAGACAAAAATCAAGATGACTGCTGGTGATAGATTCAAGGTTCATAGTGAGATATATATATATATATATATATATATATATATATATATATATATATATATATATATATATTTGGACGTGGCCAATGTGAGAATTAATTTTGCTTAATTATGCACCTTTGTTACAAGGGTTGGGTTTTCTACCCTTAATATTGAGGGGAGAGAAGAAGAGGGAAAAATAAATTACTGTTAATTGAAAAAAATTAACTAAAAAATAAATAAAAAGGGAGTGGTGTGGAGCCAAGATGGCAGAGAGGAAGCAGCAAGCTGCCTGAGCTCTCTTTCTATTCCCTCAAAAAGAACATTAAATCAAGCCTCTGGACAGATTCTGAAACTACAGAACCTGTAAAGAGACAGAGAGACACAGTCCTCCAACCAGAGATAATTTAGAAGACTTCAGGAAAAGGTCAGTCTGACTCAGGCAAAAAAGGAGGCCCAGCACAGGGCAGCAACCCAGCGCCGAGGGGGTCGGGGCAAGTCAGCAGGAGCTGCGGGCCACAGCCGAACAACTGAGGCCCTTGGAACCTGGTTCAAAAATCTGGTGGCCAAGAAGGACAGTGGAGAAACCTACCTGCAACGGCCGGGAGGGCCATGAATGGGTCAGGCGGGATCAGACGCCACGATTGGGCGCCTGGCTGGCCGAGTGCAATCAGACAGGAAGTGCAGGGCTGGGGATCTCCACACACCATAAAGGCCTCAGAGTAAAAAGCCGATCACACAGCACCTATACCCCTGCACAAGAAGCCCAAAAACAGGGACCCTGGTGCCCCCAGAGCAGACCTCAACTTAAAAAATAAATAAATAAGCTGCAATAATGAGTAAAAAGCAAAACAGAGCCCTCTCCATTGAGAGCTTCTGTATCAATAGGGAAGCCAACACAAACTCAGATGAGGACAATAGCCTCAAATTGCCTACATCTGAAGCCTCACGAGGGAAGGTGAATTGGTCTCAAGAACAAAAAGCCTTCCTGGAAGAGCTCAAAAAGGATTTTAAAAATCAGTTGAGGGGCAGCTAGATGGCACAGTGGATAGAGCACCGGCCCTGGAGTCAGGAGTACCTGAGTTCAAATCCGGCCTCAGACACTTAATACTTACTAGCTATGTGACCCTAGGCAAGTCACTTAACCCCAATTGCCTCACTAAAAAAAAAATCAGTTGAGAGAGGTAGAAGAAAAAATGGGGAGAGAAATGAAAACAAAACAAGAAATCTATGAAAAAAGAATCAGCAGCTTGGAAAAGGAAGCACATAATTTCACTGAAGAAAACAAAGCCTTAAAAAATTCATTTAGCCAAATGGAAAAAAAGATGCATAATCTCATTGAAGAAAAGACTGCCTTAAAAAATTCACTTGGCCAAATGGAAAAAAAGGTGCATAATCTCACTGAAGAAAACAATACCTTAAAAAATTCATCTGGCCAAATGGAAAAAAAGGTGCATAATCCCACTGAAGAAAACAATACCTTAAAAAATTCATCTGGCCAAATGGAAAAAATGGTGCATAATCTCATTGAAGAAAACACGGCCTTAAAAAATTCAGTTGGCCAAATGGAAAAAAAGGTACATAACCTCACTGAAGAAAACAATGCCTTAAAAATTAAAATGGGACAGTTGGAAGATAAGGAATCCATGAGACACCAGGAATCAGTCAAGCAGAATCAAAAGAATGAAAAAATAGAAGAAAATGTGAAATACCTCATTGGAAAGACAACTGATCTGGAAAACAGATCGAGGAGAGACAATCTGAGAATCATTGGACTGCCTGAAAGCCATGACCAGAAAAAGAATCTAGACACCATATTCCAGGACATTATTAAGGAGAACTGCCCTGATATCATAGAATCAGAGGATAAAATCATCATTGAAAGAATCCACCGATCACCTCCTGAAAGAGACCCCAAAAGGAAAACTCCAAGGGATATTATAGCCAAATTCCAGAATTATCAGGTGAAGGAGAAAATACTCCAAGCAGCCAGAAAGAAGCAATTTAAATATCATGGAGCCACAGTCAGGATTGCTCAGGACCTGGCAGCTTCAACATTAAAGGACCACAAGGCTTGGAATATGATATTCCGGAAGGTAAAGGAGCTTGGATTGCAGCCAAGAATCCATTACCCAGCAAAAATGTTCATTCCCTTTCAGGGTAAAAGATGGACATTCAATGACATTGGGGACTTTCAATCTTTCCTGGTGGAAAGACCAGAACTGAATAGAAAATTTGATCTCAACATACAAGACTCAAGAGAAGTTTAAAAAGGTAAACAGAGGGGGGGAAAAGGGTTACCCTATTAGGTTAAACTGTTTATATCCCTAAACAGGAAGATAATACTCATAACTCTTAAGAACTGTAAATGTATTTGGGCAGAGAGAAGGACTTTACATAGAGGGTATAAATATAAATTGTCTTTGATGTGATGATACAAAAAAGAATTAAGGGGTTAAAAAGGGAGTCTATGGGGAGGAGAGGAAAGGGGAGGTGGAATGGGATGAATTATAACATATGAAGAGGTGAAAAAAAACCTATTACAATAGAGGGAAAGAAAGGAGGGGGGAACATTGTTTCAACCCTATTCTCATTAGATTTGATTCCAAGAGGGAATAACATATATGTTCATTAGGATAAAGAAACTTAACTCATTCTTTAGGGAAGCAAAAGGGGAAGGGAAAGGGGGAGACTGATAGAAGGGAGGATAAAAGCAATGGAGAAAAGGGTAAAGAGAAGAGAGGGGGGTGATAAAAAGGGAGGGCAGATCGGGGGAGACAGGGGTAAGAGGTAAAACGTCGGTGAGGAGGAATAGGGTGAAAGAAGCAGGGAAAAGTACAAAGGGGGTAAATAGAATGGAGGGGAATAGACAGTCAGTAATAATAACTGTGAATGTGAATGGGATGAACTCTGCTATAAAACAGAAGGAAATTGCAGAGTGGATTAAAAACCAGAATCCTACAATATGCTGTTTACAAGAAACACGTTTGAAGCAAAGAGATACACACAGAGTAAAGGTAAAAAGCTGGAGCAGAATATATTATGCCTCAGCTAAAGTAAAAAAAGCAGGGGTAGCAATCCTTATCTCAAACAAAGTGCAGGCAAAAATAGATCTCATTAAAAGAGATAAGGAAGGAAATTACATCTTGCTTAAAGGTACTATAGATAATGAAGTAATATCAATATTAAATATGTACGTGCCAAGTGGTATAGCATCCAAGTTCTTAGAGGAGAAGTTAAATGAGTTACAAAAGGAATTAGACAGTAACACTTTACTAGTGGGGGATCTGAATCTCCCCCTCTCAGAATTAGATAAATCTAGCCAAAAAATAAATAAATAAGAAAGACGTAAATAAGAAAGAAGTGAAAGAGGTGAATAGATTACTAGAAAAGTTAGACATGATAGATGTCTGGAGAAAATTGAATGGGGATAGAAAGGAATATACCTTTTTGTCACCAGTACATGGCACATTTCCAAAAATTGACCATGTATTAGGGCACAAAAACATCATAGTCAAATGTAGAAAGGCAGAAATAGTAAATGCATTCTTTTCAGATCATGATGCAATAAAAATTACATGTAAGAAAGAGCCAGGGAAAAGTAGAATGAAAATCAATTGGAAACTAAATAATTTCATTCTAAAGAATGAATGGGCCAAACAACAAATCATAGAAACAATAACTATATCCAAGAGAATGACAATAATGAGACAACATACCAAAATCTATGGGATGCAGCCAAAGCAGTGCTTAGGGGAAATTTTATAGCTCTAAATGCTTACATGGATAAAAAAAGAGAAAGAGGAGATTAATGAATTGGGCATGCAACTTAAAAAGCTAGAAAAAGAAAAAACTAGAAATCCCCAATTAGACACTAAATTAGAGATCCTGAAAATTAAAGGAGAAATTAATAAGATTGAAAGCAAAAAAAAACTATAGAATTAATCAATAAAACTAAGAGCTGGTTTTATGAAAAAACCAATAAAATAGATAAAATATTGGTTAATTTGATTAAAAGAAAGAAAGAAGAAAACCAAATTACCAGTATCAAAAATGAAAAGGGTGATGTTACCACCAATGAAGTGGAAATTAAATCAATAATTAGGAATTGTTTTACCCAACTGTATGCCAATAAATTTGACAATCTAAATGAAATGGATGAATATTTACAAAAATACAAACTGCCCAGGTTAACTGAAGAAGAATTAAAATCCTTAAATAAACCCATATTAGAAAAAGAAATTGAACAAGCCATTAATGAACTCCCTAAGAAAAAATCCCCAGGGCCAGATGGGTTTATGGGTGAATTTTACCAAACATTTAAAGAACAATTAATTCCAATATTATAAAAATTATTTGGAAAAATAGGTGAAGAAGGAGTTCTACCAAATTCGTTTTATGACACAAATATGGTGGTGATACCAAAACCAGGCAAAGCAAAAACAGAGAAAGAAAATTATAGACCAATTTCCCTAATGAATATTGATGCTAAAATCTTAAATAAGATATTAGCAAGGAGATTACAGCAAGTGATCACCAGGATAATACACTATGACCAGGTGGGATTTATACCAGGAATGCAGGGCTGGTTCAACATTAGGAAAACTATTAACATAATAAACCACATCAATAAGAAAACCAACCAAAATCATATGATTATCTCAATAGATGCAGAGAAAGCTTTTGACAAAGTACAGCACCCATTCCTAATAAAAACACTAGAGAGTTTAGGAATAGGTGGAGCTTTCCTTAGAATAATAAACAGTATCTACCTAAAGCCATCAGCAAGTATTATATGCAATGGAGATAAATTAGAGGCCTTCCCAATAAGATCAGGGGTGAAACAGGGATGTCCATTATCACCCCTATTATTTAATATTGTTCTAGAAATGTTAGCTTTAGCAATCAGAGAAGAGAAGGGAATTAAAGGAATTAGAATAGGCAAGGAGGAAACAAACCTATCACTCTTTGCAGATGATATGATGGTATACTTAAGGAATCCTCGAGAATCAAGTCAAAAATTACTTGAAACAATTAACAACTTTAGCAAAGTAGCAGGATATAAAATAAATCCACATAAATCATCAGCATTTCTATACATGACCAACAAAGTCCAGCAGCAAGAGATAGAAAGAGAAATTCCATTTAAAGTAATGGTAGATAATATAAAATACTTGGGAGTCTACTTGCCAAGACAAACCCAGGAACTCTATGAACACAACTACCAAACATTCTTCACACAAATCAAATCAGATCTAAATAATTGGAAAGATATCAATTGCTCATGGATAGGCAGAGCTAATATAGTAAAAATGACAATACTGCCTAAATTAATTTACTTATTCAGTTCCATACCAATCAGACTACCTAAAAATTATTTTATACAGCTAGAAAAAATAATAACAAAATTCATCTGGAAAAAAAAAATCAAGAATATCCAGGGAAATAATGAAAAAAAAAATTCACAGGAAGGTGGGTTAGCGGTACCAAACCTGGAGCTTTACTATAAAGCGGCAGTCATCAAAACTATCTGGTACTGGCTAAAAAATGGAGTGGTAGATCAATGGAATAGGCTAGGCTCAGGAAATGCAGTAGTAAATGACACTAGTAATGTAGTGTTTGATAAACCCAAAGACTCCAGCTTCTGGGATAGGAACTCAGTATTTGACAAAAACTGCTGGGAAAACTGGAAGATAGTATGGCAGAAATTAGGCATAGACCAACATCTTACACCTTATACTAAAATAAGGTCAAAATGGATACATGATTTAGACATAAGAGGTGATACCATAGGTAAATTAGGAGAGAAAGGAATAGTCTACCTATCAGATCTTTGGAAAGGAAAACAGTTTTTGACCAAACAAGAGATAGAGTATATTATAAAATGCAAAATGGATGATTTTGATTACATTAAATTAAAAAATTTTTGTACAAACAGAAGCAATGCATCCAAAATTGGAAGGGAGGCAGAAAGCTGGGAAACAATTTTTGAGGCCAGTGCTTCTGATAAAGGCCTCATCTCTAAAATATATAGGGAATTAAATCAAATTTATAAGAATCCAAGTCATTCCCCAATTGAGAAATGGTCAAAGGATATGAACAGGCAGTTTTCTGATGAAGAAACCAAAGCTATCTATTCCCATATGAAAAAATGCTCTAAATCTCTAATGATTAGAGAGATGCAAATTAAAACAACTCTGAGGTACCACCTGACACCTATCAGATTGGCTAAAATGACAAAAAAGGAAGATAATAAATGTTGGAGAGGCTGTGGGAAAATTGGAACACTAATGCATTGTTGGTGGAGCTGTGAGCTGATCCAACCATTCTGGAGAGCAATTTGGAATTATGCCCAAAGGGCAATAAAGCTGTGCATACCCTTTGACCCAGCAATCCCACTTTTAGGTCTTTTGCCCAAAGAAATCATGGAAGAGGGAAAGGGACCCACATGTACAAAAATATTTATAGCTGCTCTTTACGTGGTAGCAAGGAATTGGAAGTTGAAGGGGTGCCCAGCAATTGGGGAATGGCTGGACAAGTTGTGGTATATGAATACAATGGAATACTATTGTGCTGTAAGAAATGATGAGCAGGAAGAGTTCAGAGAAACCTGGAGGGTCTTACGTGAGCTGATGATGAGTGAGATGAGCAGAACCAGAAGAACATTGTACACAGTATCATCAACATTGAGTGTTGACCTACTGTGATGGACTATATTCTTCTCACCAATGCAATGGTACAGAAGAGTTCCAGGGAACTCATGATAGAAGAGGATCTCCAAATCCAAGAAAAAAAAAAGAAAGAAAGAACTGTGGAGTATACATGCTGATTGAACCATATTATTTCTTTTGTTTTGGGTGCTTTTGGTTTTTTTTTTCTATTTTGAGGTTTTGCATCACTGCTCTGATTCTTTCTCTTCTAACAGGATTAATGTAGAAATAGGATTAATGTTATTATGTGTATATATATATGTGTGTGTATATATATATCTATATGTATATGTATAGAGATATATAGATATAACCTATATCAGATTACCTGCTGTCTAGGGGAGGGGGGAGGGAGGGGAGGGAGGGAGAAAATCTGAAATTGTAAAGCATGTATAAACAAAAGTTGAGAACTATCTTTACATGTAATGGAAAAAATAAAATACCTCATACATTAAAAAAAAAAAGAATGAATGGGCCAAACAACAAATCATAGAAACAATAACTATATCCAAGGGAATGACAATAATGAGACAACATACCAAAATCTATGGGATGCAGCCAAAGCAGTGCTTAGGGGAAATTTTATAGCTCTAAATGCTTACATGGATAAAAAAGAGAAAGAGGAGATTAATGAATTGGGCATGCAACTTAAAAAGCTAGAAAAAGAACAAACTAGAAATCCCCAATTAGACACTAAATTAGAGATCCTGAAAATTAAAGGAGAAATTAATAAGATTGAAAGCAAAAAAAAACTATAGAATTAATCAATAAAACTAAGAGCTGGTTTTATGAAAAAACCAATAAAATAGATAAAATATTGGTTAATTTGATTAAAAGAAAGAAAGAAGAAAACCAAATTACCAGTATCAAAAATGAAAAGGGTGATGTTACCACCAATGAAGTGGAAATTAAATCGATAATTAGGAATTATTTTACCCAACTGTATGCCAATAAATTTGACAATCTAAATGAAATGGATGAATATTTACAAAAATACAAACTGCCCAGGTTAACTGAAGAAGAATTAAAATCCTTAAATAAACCCATATTAGAAAAAGAAATTGAACAAGCCATTAATGAACTCCCTAAGAAAAAATCCCCAGGGCCAGATGGGTTTATGGGTGAATTTTACCAAACATTTAAAGAACAATTAATTCCAATATTATAAAAATTATTTGGAAAAATAGGTGAAGAAGGAGTTCTACCAAATTCGTTTTATGACACAAATATGGTGGTGATACCAAAACCAGGCAAAGCAAAAACAGAGAAAGAAAATTATAGACCAATTTCCCTAATGAATATTGATGCTAAAATCTTAAATAAGATATTAGCAAGGAGATTACAGCAAGTGATCACCAGGATAATACACTATGACCAGGTGGGATTTATACCAGGAATGCAGGGCTGGTTCAACATTAGGAAAACTATTAACATAATAAACCACATCAATAAGAAAACCAACCAAAATCATATGATTATCTCAATAGATGCAGAGAAAGCTTTTGACAAAGTACAGCACCCATTCCTAATAAAAACACTAGAGAATTTAGGAATAGGTGGAGCTTTCCTTAGAATAATAAACAGTATCTACCTAAAGCCATCAGCAAGTATTATATGCAATGGAGATAAATTAGAGGCCTTCCCAATAAGACCAGGGATGAAACAGGGATATCCATTATCACCCCTATTATTTATTTAATTAATTAATTTAATTAATTAATTTAATTAATCTCCTCTTTCTCTTTTTTATTCATGTAAGCATTTAGAAATGTTAGCTTTAGCAATCAGAGAAGAGAAAGGAATTAAAGGAATTAGAATAGGCAAGGAGGAAACAAAACTATCACTCTTTGCAGATGATATGATGGTATACTTAGAGAATCCTAGAGAATCAACTCAAAAATTACTTGAAACAATTAAGAACTTTAGCAAAGTAGCAGGATATAAAATAAATCCACATAAATCATCAGCATTTCTATATATGACCAACAAAGCCCAGCAGCAAGAAATAGAAAGAGAAATTCCATTTAAAGTAATGGTAGATAATATAAAATACTTGGGAGTCTACTTGCCAAGACAAACCCAGGAACTCTATGAACACAACTACCAAACACTCTTCACACAAATCAAATCAGATCTAAATAATTGGAAAGATATCAATTGCTCATGGATAGGCAGAGCTAATATAGTAAAAATGACAATACTGCCTAAATTAATTTACTTATTCAGTGCCATACCAATCAGACTACCTAAAAATTATTTTATACAGCTAGAAAAAATAATAACAAAATTCATTTGGAAAAACAAAAAATCAAGAATATCCAGGGAAATAATGAAAAAAAATTCACAGGAAGGTGGGTTAGCGGTACCAAACCTGGAGCTTTACTATAAAGCGGCAGTCATCAAAACTATCTGGTACTGGCTAAAAAATGGAGTGGTAGATCAATGGAATAGGCTAGGCTCAGGAAATGCAGTAGTAAATGACACTAGTAATGTAGTGTTTGATAAACCCAAAGACTCCAGCTTCTGGGATAGGAACTCAGTATTTGACAAAAACTGCTGGGAAAACTGGAAGATAGTATGGCAGAAATTAGGCATAGACCAACATCTTACACCTTATACTAAAATAAGGTCAAAATGGATACATGATTTAGACATAAGAGGTGATACCATAGGTAAATCAGGAGAGAAAGGAATAGTCTACCTATCAGATCTTTGGAAAGGAAAACAGTTTATGACCAAACAAGAGATAGAGTATATTATAAAATGCAAAATGGATGATTTTGATTACATTAAATTAAAAAATTTTTGTACAAACAGAAGCAATGCATCCAAAATTAGAAGGGAGGCAGAAATTTGGGAAACAATTTTTGAGGCCAGTACTTCTGATAAAGGCCTCATTTCTAAAATATGTAGGGAACTAAATCAAATTTATAAGAATCCAAGTCATTCCCCAATTGAGAAATGGTCAAAGGATATGAACAGGCAGTTTTCTGATGAAGAAACCAAAGCTATCTATTCCCATATGAAAAAATGCTCTAAATCTCTGATAATTAGAGAGATGCAAATTAAAACAACTCTGAGGTACCACCTGACATCTATCAGATTGGCTAAAATGACAAAAAAGGAAAATAATAAATGTTGGAGAAGCTGTGGGAAAATTGGAACACTAATGCATTGTTGGTGGAGCTGTGAACTGGAGAGCAATTTGGACTTATGCCCAAAGGGCGATAAAGCTGTGCATGCCCTTTGACCCAGCAATACCACTTTTAGGTCTTTTTCCCAAGGAGATCATGGAAGGGGGAAAGGGACTCACATGTACAAAAATATTTATAGCTGCTCTTTACGTGGTAGCAAGGAATTGGAAGTTGAAGGGGTGCCCAGCAATTGGGGAATGGCTGGACAAGTTGTGGTATATGAATACAATGGAATACTATTGTGCTGTAAGAAATGATGAGCAGGAGGAGTTCAGAGAAACCTGGAGGGTCTTACGTGAGCTGATGATGAGTGAGATGAGCAGAACCAGAAGAACATTGTACACAGTATCATCAACATTGAGTCTTGATCTACTGTGATGGACTATATTCTTCTCACCAATGCAATGGTACAGAAGAGTTCCAGGGAACTCATGATAGAAGAGGATCTCCAAAACCAAGAAAAGAAAAAGAACTGTGGAGTATAGATGCTGAATGAAAAATACTATTTCTTTTGTTTTTGGTGCTGTTGTTTTTTTTCTATTTTGAGGTTTTTCATCATTGCTCTAATTTTTTCTCTTATAAGAGGTCTAATGCAGAAATAGGATTAATGTTATTATGTGTATATATATATATGTATGTGTGTGTGTATAGATATATCTATACCTATATGTATATGTATATAGATATAACCTATATCAGATTACCTGCTGTCTAGGGGAGGGGGGAGGGAGGAGAGGGAGGGAGAAAAATCTGAAATTGTAAAGCATGTATAAACAAAAGTTGAAAACTATCTTTACATATAATGGAAAAAATAAAATACCTTATATGTAAAAAAAAAAAAAGGGAGCGGTTAGATCAGAAGATGTCTAAGGCCCTCCCTTGGCCTAAACCAATGACCCTATAACTCTTAGAAGACGTGACCCAACAGTTAACATTCCTTAGAAAATTTGGCCCCAAAATTTCAAAGACTTGTTTGATTATGTGATCTATAGAAAACTTGGCCCAGAGGAAACTTGATCTAGACTTTGTGGTAGGGAGACAGAAAGTCAGGATGGGGTTGGAGAATTTTCTCTGCCTCCTGAATCTTTTCATTGGGAAATAGAAATCTCTTCTGTCCCTTCCTGTGATACTTACAAATGTCTGTTCCTTTGAAACCACCAGGAAACTGCTCACTTGTATGGCTGTGAAGGTTCCAGTTCAGTGGACTTGATCCAGTGCTTATGAACTAAAGAGAACATGATATTTGACAGGAATTTCTCATCTGTGAGCTTACTTCTTCTGGAAATAAGTGGACTGCATTAGGTTGAATTTGTAGATGCCTATTCTCCTGCCAGAAAGATCAAGGCCTAGCCCTTGCTTCCCATTATCTCTAAAAATCAAGGAGAGATTTTCTTCTGATTTCCTCTAGGACTTTGGTCCACAGAGATCACTGGGTTCCAGACTAACCATAAGAGATAACTGGAACAAATTGGCCCCCCGAAGAGAAGGTGTTCATTGGAGTTCAAATTGCCAGAACTACAATGCTCTTAGCCTGAGCTATCTGTCCTGGCAAACCCTGGGCTTTGCCAAATAAGGATGTGGGTTCAGAAAATCAACCCTTGTGAAAACTCACTCCATACCCTCCTCCAATATTTAATGGTAAATTCCTAAATCAGGGGCTAAGTGTAGCACAGATATTGTGATAACTAGAGCATCCCTTTGCCTTCCAACATTTGAGCTTGAACCAGGAGAGTAACCAGATGCTAGGAATCAAGAAAAAATATGAAAGGAGAAACAGAGAGCTAGGGAAGGCGATGTTGTTTTCCTGGAGGAAACTTAGGAAAGTAAAAAGTCTGGAGGAAGCTGGGGATGTTCTTAGTGAACATGGTCCTCCGTTTGTCAAAAACACAAGAAAGTGGGTCCTTGAACAATGGCAGGTCCTACCCTCTGAGAAAGAAGAACCAGATGTAAATACCAGGCAGAAATACACATGAGGTCAGGACACTATTTCCAGACATCAAAGAGAATCCCAGAGAAGGAAACTTAGAGCATAATACATAAAATGGCAAAGATGGGAAGCATCCTAGAAACAAAAACAATGAAATTTGTCAGAGACCTTGAATACAGAATGTTTGGACACAGATCATAGAATGATAAAGCTGGAAGGGGATTTTAAACTTGAAAATGAGGACTGGAGGAGACCTAGTCAAATCCAATCTCATTTTATAGATAAGGAACTTGGGCTAAAAGAAGGGAAATGACTTTTCCAAGGTCAGATAACAAATTAAAAATAGAAGTGAGATGAAAACCCTAATTTTCTGATTCCTGATCTTACATAAGTTAATCCAAAATGAAACAATAACACATCAAAATAAAAGTACTTTCTTTTTCTCTCATAGAGAACAATAATCCTGGCAAATGTGGATCGTGTTTTCTTGCCAGAGCTACCAGAAAAGCTCCTCTTAGAAAATGAATTCCCAAGAATTCCCTATTTGCTTGGAGTCAACAACCAGGAGTTTGGGCATGCAATATTTTCAGTAAGATCATTTCTGTGCCTTGGCACAGGGGAGTGGGAATGCAGACTGGATCCATGCTTGCATTGGTATCAGGAATTCTCAGATATGGAAACTTTCTATACCAATGCATATTGGCATCTACTTAATTTTTTAACTTAATAGTATTTTACTTTTTCTAATTACACATAAAGATAGTTTTCAATATTAATTTTTATAAAATTTTGAATTTCATATTTTTCTGTCTCTCCCTTGTCTCCCCCCCCACAAGACAGCAAGCAATCTCATTTATATAGGTTATACATGTATGATCATTTTAAACAAATGTCCACATTGCTCATGTTTTAAAAGAAGAATCAGAAGAAATGGGGAAAATCATGAGAAAGAAAAAAAAAACATGCAAAAAGTGAAAACAATATATTTCAATTTGCATTCATCCTCCATAGTTCTTTCTCTGCTTCCACTTTAAAAATGAAATTTTCTGTGTTATATGGGAAGAGGAGATTACCCTCCAGGAGTTTCAGGTTACCTCCATTGTCCATCTCTATAAAGGTAAAGGAAATCATCCTGTGAAAATCATGTTGGTGGGGGGGTCCTCTCTTATTAATTGCTGACAAGATTCTTGCCAGAGTCCTCCTTAATCGGCTGATTCTTTGCATGAAAGATAGTCATCTATCTTAGAGTCAGTGTGGCTTCAGAAAGTGCCAAGGAACAGTTGACATGATGTTTGCTGCCCAACAACTCTGGGAGAAATGCAAGGAGCAGAACAGAGGTCTGTATACAACATTCATCCATCTTTCAGTCATGAGCGCTTGTAGCAGATCATAGCAAAATTTGGTTGCCTGAAGAAGTTCACCAGTATTGCACATCCTTCTCATGACAGCATGCTCACCCAAGTTCTGTATAATGGATGATGCTCTCGTGCTTTCCCAATAACCAATGGAATGAAACAAGGCTGTGTGCATGCTCCCAAGCCTTTTATCTTGATGTTTTCAGCAATGTTGTTAGAAATCTTCAACAATAATGAAAACAGGATCAAGGTCAGCTATCCCACTGATGGTAAATTACTTATTTGAAAAGGGTACAAGTCAAGACTAAATTAGAGGGAGAGTTTGTGTGTGACTTTTTGGTTCACAGATGATTGCACACTCAATGTAAAAAAGTATGAATTGATTCTCTGCTGTTTGGGCTAATTTTGGCCTAATAATTAACACACAGAAAACACAGGTTCTCCACCAGGCAGCCACGTACCATCCAGATATGGAACCATTGGTTACAGCAAATGCAGAAATTTTGGATGCAATGGATAAATTCACTTACTTTGGCAGGATATTTTCCAGGGATGTACATATAGATGATGAAGTTGAGTCACACATTGCCAGAGCTAGCTCAGTGTTTGGGAGGCTCTGAAGGAAAGTGTGGAAGAGTAGAGCTATTAGGCTGCCTAACAAACTGAAGGTCTACAGAGCCATTTTGTTGGCCTTATTGTTGTATGCCTGTGAAACCTGGACAGTCTACAAGCTCCATGCCAGGTAACTGGATTGCTTCCATTTGAAATGTCTTAGGAAGATTCTGAAGATCACCTGGAAGGATAAGGTACTAGACACTGAGGTCCTTTCTTGAGGTAAACTTCCATTCATCTAAACTCTATTGCAGGGACCATAATGAACTGGTCATGTTGTTCAAATACCAAAAGTACATTTGCTTAAAAGACTATTTTGTGGAGAACTCATGCAAGGTAGGCACTCACATGGTGATCAGAAGAAGCAATACAAGGACACTCTCAAGGTCTCTGAAGAACTTTGAAATCAATTGCATGACATGGGAGATGCTGGCAAGGGACCACCCAATATGGTATGCTCACATCAAAGAAGACACTGAGTTCTATGAGTGAAGCACAATTGCAGTAGCTCAAAAGAAACATGAGATGTGCAAAAAAGAGCTATCTCTATTCCAAATGTTCATATGGACCATTGGTGCTTGACTTGTGGTAGAGCCTTTTGAGCCTTCTGGTTTGATCAGCCACCATTGGACATAATGTACCTTGACTCCAACCTAATGATGTCATTTTGGTTCTCTTCAAGAACAAAGGACCACCAGCACCACCAAAACCTAAAGTCTTAGAAAACTGAGAGCAGAGAGCAGAGTCTTGAGCTCTCCATTCTCAGAATTTTTCTTGTTTCTTTTTTGATAGAAATAGAATTAGTGATAGCTAATGTTTGCATATTGCTTTCAAGTTTGCAAAGCATTTTATATACACTGTTGAAACATCAGGAAAGGAATGCAAGGTTGTTCTGAGCTATCATTGGTTCCCTGGGTTCCAAGATCAAAGACTCTAGGATTTAGAGCTGGAAGGGACCTGCGAAATTATCGAATTTATTCTATTATTTGATAGAAGACAAAACTGAGAGCCTATATCTGAACCACATCTTATGTTTCCTAAAACAATGCTTTTTCAGTGATATCATGCTAATTACTTACCCTACACCCCCAACTGGCCAAGTTCAGTCAGGACCTGGGTCTCCCAAGAAGGAGATGGAGACTCGTTCTCAAAATTCATAAAACTCTTGGTTGCTGGCTAAGGTTGAACTGGACCCACTTTCCCTCAAAGCAAAATATATTACTATGCCCACTTGAGTGTTTATGTTATTCCTTCTTTGAGCCAATTCTTTTTTTAATTTAAAAAGATTTAAATTTTTTATCCTTTGAGTCAATTCTGATGAAAGTAAGGTCACTCACTCCCCCACTCCTTCCCCATTTCCCCTTCCACTCCGTAAGTTTTTCTTGTTTCTTTTATTTATTTATTTATGTATTTGTTTGTTTGTTTGTTTTTAGGCAATGGGGGTTAAGTGACTTGCCCATGGTCACACAGCTAGTAAGTGTCAAGTGTCTGAGGCCGGATTTGAACTCAGGTACTCCTGAATCCAGGGCCGGTGCTTTAACCACTGCGCCACCTAGCTGCCCCCTCTTGTTTCTTTTATATGAGCTTTTTTACACCCTTCCACCTCTCCCTTTCCCTTTATTCCAGTGCATTTCTCTTACACCTTAACTTTATTTTAAAGATGTCATCATAGGTCTGCTAGGTGGCACAGTGGAGAAAGCACCAGCCTGGGACCCAAGAGGCCCTGAGCCCAAATCCATCCCCAGACATAGGCCACCCCACCCTGCCTGCCCCTCAAAAAGCAAGAACTAATGCTTTACAAATATCATCCCTTCATATTCAATTCACACCTGTGCTCTCTAAGTATATTCCTGTCAGCTGTCCTAATACTGAGGAAGTTCTTATGAGTTGGAAGTATTATCTTCTCAAGTAAGAATGTAAAGAGTTTAATCTTTTAATGTCCCTCATGATTTCTTTTTCCTGGTTACCTTTTTATGCTTCTCTAGGGTCTTGTATTTGAAATTCAAGTTTTCTATTCAGTTCAGGTCTTTTTATCACAAATGCCTGAAAGTCCTCTTTTTCATTGGAGTCCCATTTTCCCCCTCAAACATTATACTCAGTTTTGCTGGGTAGGTTATTTTATGTTGTAATCCCAGTTCCTTTGCCCTCTGAAATATCATATTCCATGCCCTCCATTCCTTTAATGCATAAGCTACTAGACCTTCTGTTATCCTGACTGTGGCTCCACAGTATTTGAATTCCTTTTTTCTAGGTGCTTCTAATATTTTCCCCCTTACCTGGGAGCTCTGGAATTTGGCTACAATATCCCTGGAAGTTTTCCTTTTGGGATCTTTTTCTGGAGATGATTGGTGGAGTCTATCAATTTCTATTTTACCTTCTGCTTCTAGAATATCAGGATAATTTCCCCTGATAATTTATTGGAAGATGATGTCTAGGCTCTTATTTTCCTCATGATTTTCAGGAAGTCCAATGATTTTCAAATGATCTCTCCTGGATCTATTTTCCAGGTCCGCTGTTTTTCCAAGGAGATATTTCATATTGCCCTCTATTTTTTTCATTCAATTGGATTTCCTTTATTCTGTCTTTGTTTCTCATAAAGTCACTAGCTTCCATTTGTTCAATCATAATTCTTATGCAATTATTTTCTTCAGACAGCTTTTGTATCTCCTTTCCCATTTGGCTTTTCAAGCTGTTAACTTTTTCTCATGACACTCTTACATCTCTCTCATTTCTCTTTCCATTATTTCCCCCCTCTCTCTAAATCTTCCTTCTATCTCTCCTACTTTCTCTTTAAAGTCCCTTTGAGTGATTCCAAAGCCTGAGACCAATTCATATTTTTCTTGGAAGCTTTGGATGTTGGAACTTTGATTTTGTTATCATCTTCTTCTGAGGGTGTATTCTGGTCTACCCCTCCCCCAAAGAAGCTGTTTATTGTCCACTGTTTTCTTTTCTGACTCATCTTAAGCCAGAAGTAGATATCTGATTGAAATCTTATCCTCTATGGTCAGAAGCTTGATGTGGTATTGCCCACTGGGTCACCACTATTCAATTTGGCCCACTGGTTCAGAACCAGGGCACTTTGCCCCAACTCCAGCAGAGACTACAGCCACTTCATCCCGGCCAACCACTGAACCCCCTCACTGGCCCACGAGCCAATCCTCAGAAGAGGCTGCTGCTGTCAAAGACTTGGAGGTATCTGTTCCTGGCTGGATCTGGGCCACAAGATGCTGGAGAGCATTTTCCATCATGAGTCTTTTGGCATTGTCTTGGATCATTGATGAGAAGCTTAGTCTTTCACAGTTGATCATCACACAATGTTGTTGATACTGTGCATAATGTTCTTTTGGTTCTGCTCATTCCCTTCAGCATCAATTCATGTAAGTCTTTCCATGTTCTTTTGAAATCTGCCTGCTCATCATTTCTTACAGCAAAATAGTATTCCATTACATTGATACACCACAACTTGTTTAGTCATTATCCAATTGATGGACATCACCTCAATTTCTAATTCTTTGCCACAACAAAAGGAGCTGCTATAAATATTTTGTACATGTGGGTCCTTTTCCCTTATTTGTGGTCTCTTTGGGATACAGATCTAGTAGGGTATTGCTGGATCAAAGGATATGCAGTTTTATAGCCTTTTGGGTCTAGTCCAACTTCTGTCTTGTGAGAAAAATTTTATTCAATTGTGGGAATTGCAGGAAATCCTTATTGCATTCTTTGAAACTATCCCTGAGTGGCTGGGAAGCTGGACCAACCCCCACCACCTGCTGCTTAGAGATCTCGAACCAAGGACCTAGGTTATGCTGACAAGAAACCCAGAAAGATCTGAAATTTGATGCAAGGAGTTTTCTCACAATTATACATCTCAGGCAACCCATATATCTTCATTGAAAACTGGCCCCCTACTAGTCAATTTGTTAGTGGTTCCATTTTCCTTTTTTTTGTTGTTGTTTACATTCATTTCTCTAATCAATAGTGATTTAGTAGTGATGACTAATTATGGTTTGATTTCTTCATCTGAAAACTGCCTGTTCATATCTTTGACCATTTATCAATAGGGGAATGACTCATGTTATTAAAAATTTGACTCAGTTCTCTATGCATTTGAGAGATGAGATCTGTACCACAGAAACTTGCTGTAAAAATATTTTCACAGTTCTGGGGAAGATTAATACAGTTTCATACTTGAAGCAGTTCTCCCAGGTGTTAAACTACCTGTCTCAGTAAGCAGAACTAACTCCTACTTTAGACTTTCAGTGGGATTTGAGGTTAAAAAGAAAGGGAAAAAAACCTTGAAAGCTATTTTTCTCTGGCATTTCACCTATGGCCATGTTGGGATTACAGAGATAAAGACAGATAATCAAAGGAAAGAAAACTTTTTCCTGGCTTGCAGAACTGTTAAAAGAATTTTAGTAGATTTGGAGGGTTTTGAGATTAATGAGTTTGGACATCAGTTATTTCAAGATTACAGGGGAGAACTCCTGGAAATTTGGGTAAATCCAGGAACTCACAACTTTCTCTTTGTCCTATCTGATAAGATATTAGTAGAAGCTTAACATATGCTGTAATATCTTGGTAAGTTTTGGGATACCACTCTGAAGAATTTGTTTAAGGAATAATAAGAATTATGTAAGAATTTTAGGTGTAAATAATGCTTAAATAGTTTTCTCCCATAAAGACTGGTAGTGTCATGAAGGGAAGCAGTTAGTTTGAAATTAATCCCAGAGTGAAGAAAAAAATTAGTCTAAACAAATTTATCTGATACTTAAACCTTTCTTGGCCATAAAAAGAGAGGGGTTTGATTAAATCAGGGAGCAACTTAAAGATGAATAAAATTTAATCAAGGAATGGAAAGTGTGATTTAAACCAAACAGGGGTCTTTGAGGAGGGTCCCCATTCCATCCCCCCCATCACCTGGATCCAGACCCTTTGTAGATAATGGGGATGGATATTCAAAATGATGTGACAGGGGTGGTGACTAGGAATATCTTTTGGGAAGGCTGAATATAACAGAATTAATTGCTCAGTTAAATTAGAAGCAAGGTCACCAAAGAAAATTAAAAAGAAACACTGAATTTCTAAGCTTTTAATGCTGGATTCTGTGGTGGGTGAAAGATGAAATGACTGAGGAAACAGAGATTTGGCTTTTGAGCATATCAATTTATTAATCAATGCATGCCAGTTACATAACAAATTAGGATCAGGCTGTCTCCACTTTGGCACTGGATCTCAGAATACAGGGGGAGGCAGATATTTTTTTAAACATTAACAACACTTAATCAAATAAGACCAGTTAAATTAAAACAACCAGGATACAAAATTAAGTAATCTGATTTCTAATTGAAGGAAAGATTAGGGACTTTCCAAGCTGGGAAGGGGAAAGTGAACAGGTACAATCATTTATAATCAGAAAAAGAGGTGTCTCACTCTCCCACAAGTGTCTGTAAACAATCAAGGAACATGGAGCCGCTAGCCAATTGACCACTAGAGGGTCAGTTTTCAGATAAGACATATGGGTTGCCTGAGATGTATAATTATGAGAAAAGTCAGTCACAGGATGGAGGCAATATGGTTTATTCAATGCCCACTATAGTAAATTAGTGACAGAGCTAATGCTCAGGTCCACATCTTTTGACTCCCACTTCAATCCATGCTTTTTGTACCACATCAGGCTGAGTCACAAAGTGGGTCTAATTTCCTGTATTTGGGAATAACTTACAGTTAAGCAAACTGGATTCCCATCCAAGCTCTGCAACTTGATTACTGATTGAGCTCGAGCACACAGTAGGTACTTAATACATGCTTGTTGGTGATGATGAAAATAACCCCATTTTACATCATACTTTCCAATTTCCCAACCATTTAAAAAATGAATTATGAGTTTCTTTCTCAGCATTTTATGATGTTGGATTTAACAAACAGTGATCTATTCCAATGCATTTAAATCCTGTTCATATATTGTGCAAGGACAATTTTTCAGGCTGTGCAAGGCTATGTTTCTTTGAATCAAAATTCTAGAGCTAAAAGGGTTTGTCTAGTCCAACTCTCACTTTACAAAGGAGGAGATTGAGGACAAAAGAAGTATTCGTTAATTATTTTGAGTCTTTTAATGTCATGGGTGATGTTGATTTGCAACTTTCACAGAAAATATTACTATGTGGATTCATATATTCTCTGTAATAATTCTAGAACATCTATGGGTTTGTGACCTATAAGTTGGAAACTATTAGACTAAATACTTCTCTAAGCCACCTTTTGGTTCTAAAGTCAATGATGGTTCAAAGAAGAGAATGTTTCAGGTTGTTCATCCTCAGCCCCTTGGGAAGCAGGAGTAAGGAAGCTGAGTCAGTACATTGAGGATGCTAGATGTGTCCTTAGAGATGAGAGTGGGTGTCCGCTATGGATCCCAGCTGATCACTCTTGGTTGAGGCTTCATTTTTCCTTACATCTTTTTTCCCCCCATTATAAATGTTTTTTATTTGTTTTGAACTTAAATACAAAAAGACACAAAAATAACATTTCCAAGTACACAGCACAATATCAAAAGAGGATTCAATTTAAACCATGAGTTTCTATTTCACACTATTCACTATTTTTGAAAAACTATGTAATAAATACTATACTGCTTTTCTGTGCTTCCTTCTAAGTTTTCTATTGTTCCCTACTGGGCACTTTTGTTTTTCTCTCTCCCTCCCCACTATGCCCTAGAGAAGTTTACCATTAGACATATATATGTATGTGTGTATATATATGTATATGCATGTATGTATTTGTGTGTTTATGTATGTATATATCTATGTGTGTATGTACATATATGTGTATAAATACATGCATACATATGTATACTTTTTTTTTTTTTGCAGGGCAATGGGGGTTAAGTGACTTGCCCACGGTCACAAAGCTAGTAAGTGTCAAGTGTCTGAGGCCGGATTTGAACTCAGGTACTCCTGAATACAGGTCCAGTGCTTTATCCACTGTGCCATCTAGCTGCTCCCTACATATGTATACTTTTAATGCTTCCATTTATCTATTCTTTCTCTGGAGGTGGATAGCATCTTGCTTCATAGGTCCTCTGTAGTTGATCTGAGTATAATTCTCAAAATGACTTAGTTATTCAAAATTGTTCTTACAACAATATTGTTGTTACCCTATTATACATAGGGTGTACAATGTTGTCTTGGTTCTGCTCATTTCACTCTGCATTATTTCATTGTCTTCCCATGTCTTTCTGTTGGTTGGGGCTTCTTAGAGGAAAGGCTGAGAAACTATAATCTTCTGACAGGGGATTTACTCTCTCCCACCAGGCATGGATCTCCAAAAATCTGGAAAATGGAATGGCAAAAGAGGATTCCCTCACTTTGCTGAGGAGCCAGAGCACTAAGCTGGTGAGAATGTGGGTCTTTCCTTTGGCTTCCTCAGCCTGATTCTCTCTCATGGTTCCATTTCTCATGAAACTGGTTTATTTCTTCCCACTGGTTAGCACTATCGGGTCCAGAAATTGAAGTATCCAGGAAGCCAGAGGGCCACTGATTGCATAAAGAAGTGGTCGGTGTTCACAGACCATCCCCTAGGGTGACCTGGGTGTTTTGGAAAGAGGACTGAATCAGAAGACTTAGGTTCAAATCCTCTCTACCTTAAAATGTCCTTGGTCAATTTACTTAAACCTGTAAGAGCTTCCATTTCATCATGTCAAATGGGGATAATAATTTTTATGTTATCTAGCCCCTGAATCATTATAAGGATGAGGGACCTTAGAATGTAGAATATCAGAGAGGAAAGAAATCTTAAAGTATTAGAATGTTGTAACAAAGAGTATGAGAGCTGGAATGGGGCATTAGAACATAGGATGTCAAAACTGGAAAGAATGCAGAAAAATTGGAGACGATGTGGAGAGTATGCCTTATAACAAGGGCAAGCTGGCTTCCAGTTCTGTCTCGAGACACAAACTGAACCCAGGTAAGACAGATTAGACCCCAAGAGATCACCTAATACAACCCTCCTTCCTTGAGAACTAAACAAACCTGAGGCCCAGTGAAGTAATTTGCTCAAGATATCATAATAAAACTGAGGTTTGGGGGGCAGCTAGGTGGTACAGTGGATAAAACACTGGCCCTGGATTCAAGAGGACCTGAGTTCAAATCCAACCTCAGACACTTGACAATTACTAGCTGTGTAACCCTGGGAAAGTCACTTAACCCTCATTGCCCCACAAAAAACAAACAAATAAATGAATTAATGAATTAATAAATAAATAAATGAGCAGATAGATAGATAAATAAATGAAATAAAAAAAGAAAAGAAAAACAACAACAAAAAGCTGAGATTTGGAGAAGCAAGGAATCTGCCCAGAGTCACACAACTAATATGTCTCAGAATCTGACACAAAGTATTTCTAACTGCAAGTTGGGCATTCTACCCACTACATCAACTTAATACTACAACACAAGCATAATAAGAACTGTTGTTGTTTAGTCATTTCAGTCATGTCCAACACTCTGTGACCCCATTTGGGGTTTTTCTTGGCAAAGAAACTGGAGTGGTTTGCCATTTCCTTCTCCATTTCACAGATGAATAACTGAGGCAAACAGAATTAAGTGACTTGCCCAGGGTCATGCAGCTAGTAAGTGAGGCTGGATTTGAACTCAGGAAGATGAGTCTTTCTGATTCTAGGTCCAGCACTCTGTGTACTAAGGTGCGACCTAGCTGCCTAGCATTTCTATGGTTCTTTGAGATTTGCAAAGTGCTTTATGAATTTTATCTCATTTTTTACAACACTAGGAGGTACATGCTATCATTATTCCCATTTTATAGATGAGGAAACTTGCCAAGGTCACACAATAGGAAGTGTCTGAGGCTAGATTTTAATTCAGATCTTCTTGACTTTAAGTTCAGCACTCTATCCACTGAGCTCCTTACTTAACTCAAACAACTGGATTTTCTCCTCTGATTCCAAGCTCAGTAATCATTGCCCCAAACTTAGGCTAAAGGATGAGATACTGGCTCTGCCACTGATTGCTGTGGAGTCTACTGAGTTTTCTTCTCTGTTTATCCCAGAGCATCCCCCTTGAACTGATCCATTTCATCATAGATGAATACATAGGTAACCAGACAGACCCACTCACCATTAGGGATGCAACTCTGGATATGTTTGGAGATGTGGCCATGGTTTTTCCAGCTCTGAAAGTATCAAAGGAATATGGAGGTGAGCTATTCACTTGATTTTGTCTTGCTTGAGGCTTATGGCTCCAAACTGCCCCCAAACCAGACCTTGGGACCTGAGTCAAAAGCATCAGATTAGAGTGGGAGAAGTATTTTTTTCTCAAACTGAGGTTCGTGGAAGGTGGTGACTTCCTTGGTATCATAGAGCAAGCTCATGAGCGTTGGAGGATCTAAGAAGTATTTGATTTTACTTCCATCAAAGACACTACCACTATTCCAGTCTCCTTAATGTCATCTGACTTCATTCTCCCTCCACCCCATAGATAGAATTAGTTGTCAAATATTGCTGTTTTTGCCTTTATAATATCTCTCTCATCCAAAACTTCTATTCACACAACAGTCACCCTAATTCAGGCTCCCATTACCTGGCCTATTCCAATAGCCTCCTAATTCTTCTTCCGGTGATGTTTAAAATCTAAATGGTGGTTGCCTTAAATTAGAAGCTTCAGCACCAGTCTTTGGGCATTAAACATTTATTAAAGCATTCAGGTATTCACAAGGAGTTCAGAAAGTTAAGAAAAAGCCTATCTAGTCTAGAGTTCCAGCCTGGTTGGGTTCTTCCTCAAGTCCATCTAAACCAAGCAAAGCATGGTTCCTTGAAGTAGGATTGTTATATTGTTCATTAATTAATTATTATATGGTATTATAATAAAAACAAGTTCTTCTTAGAGGCATCTAGGTAGCACAATGGTCCAGAGCTCTGGGTTTGGAATCAGGCAGACTTAAGTTCAAATCTGGCCTCAGAAACTTATTGGCTATATGACCCTAAGTAAGTCACTCAACCTCTGCCTGCCTCAGTTTCCTCCAATGCCAAATGAGAATAATAATATCTACTTCCCAGATTATTGTAAAGACCAAATGAAATATTTATAAAGCACTTAGCCCAGTGACTGTTTCCTTCGTTCCAAGAGCATGAGAATTTCTCTTCAAGTTGAATGTCAGAAATAACTAGTTCTTTGTTCTTATTGGAGAGATGGGGGTTTCACTTAATATCCTCAAAAGTAGTTTTGTGGTGCTTTAACAACAAAAACAGGTGTTCAGGGGTAACTAGCACTTCTAGTGTGAGGGTTTGCCAAGACCTTTTCAGAGATACTCATCTACCTTTGGTGTCTACCTTTCATTCAACTCTCACCTGTGGCTCCAAGAAGTTTTAGCATGAGCAGTGGCCACCCAGGAAAAACCATCCAGGCAGACAGGCTAAATCAGGTTGAGGGTAACCGATGGGCCTTGAATCTATTGATGAGTTAGGAGAATGTCTACCCCAAGCATGTGAAGACTTCCCCTGATAGAATTGGGAGGATGAGAACAATTTGTTCCAATGGCTATGAAGGAGACTGAAGCAGGTGCTGTGGAGTGTTTAGAACCTGGTCAAGAATTTCCAGGGCAGAGCCAAGATGGTGGAGGAAAAGCAGTAAGCTCTTGGAACTCATGACACGATTGCTCAAAAATACCTCCAAATAATGCCATAGGACAATTCCTGGAGCAGTGGAACCCTCAAGAGAGTGGGCTAAGACTATTTTCCATCCAAAAACAGCTTAGAATGTCAGTAGGAAGGGGCTCCTATGCCAGGGCAGGAGTGGAGCCCAACCCCATGGTCATGCTGACACAGATCCAGTCCCAGGCTGGCCTTGCCAGAGAAAGAGACCCCAGGAGCCTCTAAATTAACTGTAGTGCCAGTGTCGTCTGGAACTAAGCTCACGATCTAGTGAGAGGGCTGAGTGGTTGGTCAAGGGGAGATTACAGGGTTCTCTGCTAGCACTGAAGCAGAACTTGGGTGTTTTACCCCTGCTGGAAACAAGGAAGGAGGCTCAAGTGTCAGTGGCCCAGGTCGGGGAGGGGGTACAGGATTATCAGAGCTAACATCCATAGCACAAAAAGTTTTGCTGTCTGGTTAATGAGCAAGTTGGCCTGGGGTTATCTATGGACCAGAGAACAGGCCAGGTTTTAGAAGAACCTCCCCCTCCTTAAACACCACCTTAGACTGCCTGAAGCTTGAAACACTACATCCTGAAAGTAGTGCCCCACTTTAAGAAGGAGTTAAAAGTCAAGTAAAAGCGCCCAAAGGGCGATAAAGCTGTACATAGCCTTTGACCCAGCAATACCACTTTTAGGTCTTTTTCCCAAAGAAATCATGGAAAGGGGAAAGGGACCCACGTGTACAAAAATATTTATGGCTGCTCTTTACATGGTAGCAAGGAATTGGAAGTTGAGGGGGTGCCCAGCAATTGTGGAATGGCTGGACAAGTTGTGGTATATGAATACAATGGAATACTATTGTGCTGTAAGAAATGATGAGCAGGAGGAGTTCAGAGAAACCTGGAGGGTCTTACGTAAGCTGATGTTGAGTGAGATGAGCAGAACCAGAAGAACATTGTACACAGTATCATCAACATTGAGTGTTGACCTACTGTGATGGACTATATTCTTCTCACCAATGCAATGGTACAGAAGAGTTCCAGGGAACTCATGATAGAAGAGGATCTCCAAATCCAAGAAAAAAAAAAAGAACTGTGGAGTATAGATGCTGATTGAACCATACTATTTGTTTTGTTTTGGGTGCTGTTTTTTTTTTCTATTTTGAGGTTTTGCATCATTGCTCTGATTTTTTTCTCTTATAACAGGATTAATGCAGAAATAGGATTAATGTTATTATGTGTATTTATATATATGTGTGTGTGTATAGATATATATTTATATGTATATGTATATAGATATATAGATATAACCTATATCAGATTACCTGCTGTCTAGGGGAGGGGGGAGGGAGGAGAGGGAGGGAGAAAAATCTGAAATTGTAAAGCTTATATAAACAAAAGTTGAGAACTATCTTTACATGTAACTGAAAAAATAAAATACCTTATATGTAAAAAAAAGTCAAGTAAAAGGGGGTGACAAGGTGGTGCAGTGGATAAAGCACCAGCCCTGGATTCAGGAGGACCTGAGTTCAAATCTGGCCTCAGACACTTACTAGCTGTGCAACCTTGGGAAAGTCACTTAACCCTCATTGCCCTGAAAAAAATCAAGTAAAAGACAGGCAAGATGAGCAGACAGGAAAAGATGAGGACCAAAGAAAGTTTCTTTAGTGACAGGGAAGATTGAAGTACACCCTCAGAAGAGGATAGCAACATCAGGGCTCCTACATCCAAAGCTTCCAAGAAAAATATGAATTGGTCTCAGGCCATAGAAGCACTCAAAAAGGACCTTAAAGATAAAGTAAGAGAGGTAGAGGAAAGAATGGAAAGAGAAATTAGAGTGATGAAGGAGGGTCTTGAAAAAAAGTCAACAGCTTGAAAAGCCAAATTGGCCAATTGAAAAAGGAGGTACTAAAGCTCTCTGAATAAAATCATTATTTAAAAATTAGTATTGAGCAAATAGAAGCAAATGACTTTATGAGAAATCAAGACAAAATAAAGCAAATCCAAATGAATAAAAAAAATACAGAGCAATATGAAATGTCTCCTTGGAAAAACAGCTGACCTAGAAAAGAGATTCAGGAGAGATAATTTGACAATTATTAGACTACCTGAAAACCACAATCAAAATAAGAGCTTAGACATCATTTCCCAGGAAATTGTCAGGGATAATTACCCTGCTCTTCTACAAGCAGAAGGTAAAATAGAAATTGAAAGAATCCATCGATCACTTCCTGAAAGATATCGCAAAATGAAAATTCCCATGAATATCATAGCCAAATTCCAGAGGTCCCAGGTCAAGGAGAAAATATTGCAAGAAGCCAGAAAGAAACAATTCAAGTACTGTGGAGCCACAATCAGGATAGCACAAGATCTAGCAGCTTCTATATCAAAGGATCACAGGACTTGGAATATTCCAGAGGGCAAAGGAATTGGGATTACAACCAAAAAATCACCTACCGAGCAAAAGTAAGTACAATATCTTAGGAGAAAAAATGGGACTTCAGTGAAAAAGAGGACTTTCAGATATTCATTATGAAAAGACCTGAACTGAATGGAAAATTTGACTTACAGATACAAGACCCTAGAGAAGCATAAAAAGGAAAACAGGAGAAAGAAATTAAGAGGAATCTTCAAAGGTTAAGCTGCTTCCTTTATGCGAAAATGATACATCTAACTCATAAGAGATTTCTCGGTATTATGGCAGATGATAGAAATAAATTTAGACAGAGGGCATTGATTATGGGAATTGATTATGAAGGGATGATATCTGCAAAGCATTAATTTTTTCTTTATCTTTTTACTTTTCGTTGAGTGGTTGGAGTTGGGTGACATGCCTGGGGATGAACAGTGGGTGAATGTCTTGTGACTGGGGCTGGATTTGAGCTTGGGTCCTCCTGGGTCCAGGGTTGGTGCTTTGTTCACTGGGTCACCTAGCTGCCCCATGATGACATCTTTAGGGTAAAACTGAGGGGTGAGAGGAATGCACTGGGAGAGGGGGAAGGAGAGAAGTAGAATGGGGTGAAATCCCACATAAAAGAAGCAGGAAATGGAGTGGGGGAAGAGAAGGGGGAGGAGCAGTCAGTGAATGAACCTCACACTCATCAGAATTGGCTCAAAGACTTTAATCTCATCAGAGTTGGCTCAAGGAAGGATTAACATGCACACTCAGTTGGGTGGAGTAGTAATCTATCTAACCCTGCAGGAAAGTAGGAGAGGAAGGGGATAAGGAGGCAAGTGTGAAAGAATCCAGGGCAGAGTGGGGGAGGGCGCAATCAGAAGCAAATCCCTTTTGAGGAATGATGGGGTGAAAGAAGATAGATAATAGAGTAAATATCATGGGGAAGGGAATAGGATGGAGGGCAACAGTTAATAGTAACTGTGAAAAAGAGAAAAGGAAAAAAAATGTATAAAAATATTTATGGGGACAGCTAGGTGGCACAGTGGATAGACCACTGGCCCTGGAGTCAGGAGTACCTGAGTTCAAATCCAGCCTCAGACACTTAACTAGCTGTGTGATCCTGGGCAAGTCACTTAACCCCAATTGCCTCGCTAAATATATATATATATATATATATATATATATATATATATTATATATATTATATATTATTATTATATATTATATATATATATATTTATGGCAACTCTTTGTGGTGGCTAAGAATTGCGGATCAAAAGAATGTCCATCAGTAGGGGAATGACTGAAAAAGCTGTGGTGTGTGATTATGGTGGAATATTATTGTGCTGTGGGAAATGATGAGAAGGATGATTTCAGAAAAACCTGGAAAGACTTATATGAACTGATGTACAGTGAATTGAGCAGAACCAGGAGAACATTGTGCACACTGACAGCAGCAATTGTGAATGACTTAACTACTCTCAGCAATACAATGATCCAAGACAATCCCAACGGATTAATGATAATGTATACGATCTACCTCCAGAGAATGAAGAGATATTGGATGAACACAGAATGAAGCGTGCTACTTTGCATTTTCCTCTTTTTTATTACTTGAGACTTTTTATATAAAATGACTTATATGGTAATGTTTTACATAATTGCACATGTATAAACTATATCTGATTCCTCACCACCTCAGGGAGGGGGGAGGGTAAGGAGGGAGTGAATAAGAGAGGGATAGAATTTGGAACTCAAAACTTCAAATAAATTTTTTTAAATGTTTAGGAAAAAAAGAACCTGCTCAGACATAGGTTATCCACTGCACCTTGAGTTATCTCCAGTCAATCTGACTTTTGTCCTGCCACTGGACTTTGATGACCCTGGAGGAAAGAGCAAGGCTGATAACTTTGTGCAGCTCTGCCTCATTGAAATCCAATTTAGTCCAAGTCAAGGCATCACTATGTGATGTCATTGGTCCTCTTCACAATGAAGGACGTACGACAGAAGGCAGCACCAACAAACAACATTGAAGCAAAATGGGCTTCCCCCACCCAACATGACTTCTCAGACTCCTAACTCCAAGCCTCTCCTTGGCTCTTTTCCATCAGATTCTGGTGCTCCAGTCTACTTTTATGAATTCCAGCATTGGCCAAGTGCTTTCGATAAGATCAAACCTGCTTATGTAAAAACTGACCACTCAGCTGAGCTCACATTTGTTTTAGGAGGCCCTTTCATGGCAGATGAGCGCTCCATGTTGGGTAAGGAAAATATATCAATCAATCATTACTGAATATTTACTGTGTGTCTAGAATTGTGAGGAATAAGATGAATTTTTGTCATTAAGGAACTTAGTATCTTTAGTGTATATATATATATATATATATATATATATACACTAGATGTCTATGTCTATATGTTTGTGTTTATAAGTTGGAGAATGCACACTCTCAGGGCAGATTAAACTGATAACTAAATGTTGGATTTTATAATTAAAGCATTCATATAGCAAATAAATAACCAGAAGAAAGAAGTGGAATGAGACTTCAATTATTATGAAACCCATTTGGCAATCAGCCAACACACATGTAATATTAGCCACAGTAACCCAATGATATTGGAGTCCCACTTCATTGCCACTGCCCTTGGAGATTTAGAGATCTCCACAGAAAGGCAATAATACTAAAAAGCAGTTGCCAGGTGTGGTGGCATATGCCTTTAATCCCTGCTTCCAGGATAGCTGAGGTTGGTTGATTGCCTGAGCTTAGGAGTTCTGACCTGCATTGGATTAAACCAGTTGGTTGTCCACATTAAGTCCAGTACCAATGTGGTAAACTCTCCTAGGCAGGAGGCCACCAGGCTGCCAAAGGAGGGTCAAACAATCCCAAGATGGAAAGAATAGGTCAAAGCTCCCATGTGGATTAGTATGGGGATTGGGTCCATGTGCAGCCACTGTACTTACAGTTGAACAAGATAGGGAGAGTCGGGCGAAAGAAAAACAGACAGACAGAAAGAAGGAAGGAAGGAAGGAAGGAAGGAAGGAAGGAAGGAAGGAAGGAAGGAAGGAAGGAAGGAAGGAAGGAAGGAAGGAAGGAAGGGAAAGAAAGAAAGAAAGAAAGAAAGAAAGAAAGAAAGAAAGAAAGAAAGAAAGAAAGAAAGAAAGAGAGAGAGAGAAAGGTTACCTCCTACAAAGGAAAACTATTAAATTTAGCTTCGTGGGGGATCAAGAATGGGTTTGGGGAGAGAAAAGGACAGGATACATCAGGATCACAGGCTTCTAAGAGAAAAGAAGAACATGCCCTCATCTCCAGAGGAACAGAGTACATCAGCAGGAAAGTCCAAACCTTGAGTTAGATCATCTTGAAGACTCAGTAAGGGAAGAAAAGGGAACAAGTAATCATTGGAATATTGCCCTCCGGACCTGAGACCCAGTTTATACCAGGCTTCCATTGTTCCTCCCCAGTTCAGCACATGTACTCCAGATTAGTCACATATAAAAGGATCAGTGAGAAATGTAAAAGAAAGACAGGTGTTTTATAGGGAGAGCTGATGTCTCCTGATGGGATCTATTGCCACAGGCAAGGTCGGCATCAACTAATAGGGCAGATGGACATTTGCAGCCAGGAAGATTCTAGATATGGATGGTGGGGAGAGGAAGAGATCTACAGAAGGGACAGGATTATGGAACTTTGGAGCAGAGGAGTCAGTGTGAAGAGAGTTATCTTTTGGGAGGCAGCTAGGTGGAGCAGTGGATAAACACTGGCCCTGGAGTCAGGAGGACCTGTGTGTAAATCTGGCCTCTGACACTTGATACACTAGATGTGACCCTGAGCAAGTCACTTAACCCCCATTGCCCCATCCAAAGAAAACAAAAAATTTGGGGTCCCCCTTCCCACAACAGGTTTAGTTCAGGCCGGAGGGCATTTCCTGACCATGTAGAAGAAAGGGTCAGATTCTTTATCTCACACTCTGACCCATTCCAGTGCTACCTAACAACGATTTACTTAAAGTTTAGGTCTGACTCATATCTAGGCTCTCCCCGCAAAAAAAAAGAGTAGACTGGTACTCAGTATACAATGTAAATCATGTAAGAGGCCAGTATTTATTTCCTACATATGAAAAAAACACTTAATAGAAAGGGCTTTCACGACATTAACAGAAAGACTTAAAACAGGTTACAATGACCTAACTATTCTTTTACTCTCCTGGGAGGTTTATACTTAAAACATGAAGGCCTAATGTAACTTTCCAGACTGCTTAAGAGATGCTGTTACATTTCACCTCAAATCTGATATGTCCAAAGAAACCCTTCAAGGTTCATGTCTTCTGACCAGGTCTTGTCAGGCCAGGTCTTGGGGTTATCCCTCTTGTCAGTGGTCACCTTCTTTGATGTACAAGCTCTACAGGAGGTGTACGGACCACCTCTTCTGCCAGCTGAGGACCTAGTGTCTCTAGGCCTCAAACTCATGAGGTGGCTTCCTACCCTGAAAATGTCCATCTCAGGATCACTGCTTGGTAACCCACATTCAGTCAAAGAAACAGAAAGCAGAAGAAGTATCCAGAAGTCCAGGTTCAAAACCACCTAGATTAGGCCCCATTCTAGGTGCCATGGGGAACAATGACAATACTTCCAGTGGGGAGAAGAGGCACCATCATGGGAAATCCTAGAGTTACATGATGTCCCCAGTAGGTCAAAGGAAGAGAGACAAGGGAAGAATCACTATTTTTCAAAGGTCCACTGACTCACATGCTCTTCCTGCTTAGTGGCCAATAAGAGATTTTCCTCATCATTCTAAAAGCACCAAATTGCTGAGTAAAAGAATAGTTAGGTCATTGTAACCTGTTTTAAGTCTTTCTGTTAATGTATTTTTGTGAAAGCCCTTTCTATTAAGCTTTTCTTTTGTATGTAGGAAATAAATCCTGGCCTCATACATGATTTACATTGTATATTGAATACCAGTCTACTCTGATTTGGGGGGAGACCCTAGAAATGAGCCAGACCTAAGCTTTAAGTAGATCTTCCTGAGGAAGCACTGGGATGGGTCAGAGTGTGAGGAAAAGAATTTGACCCTTTCTTCTACATGGTCAGCATCCCAGCACCCCAGACAAAAAAGTAAAGTGAGACATATGTCTCTGAGAAAAGTAATAGTATATCTGCAGGAGCATAATCAGCCTATAAAGCAGGTCTGATGATTGCATCGATTAGCCAAAAGACAAAGAATTGGAGCGCAACTCTTTTTTTTTTTATAAACGTAGAACAAAGCACCACAGATTAAGTCAGGGGATCATACTGTTGGCTAAAACATTGGCGGCTTCATGGGGGTGAGGGATCATAATTGGTTACACTAAGGAAAGAGGGCATACACAGGAATGTGGAATCAGGGCTCCCCCTCTCCATTTCTGGGGAATGCTTTTTGAATTTATGGGACCCAGCTTGTATATCTCCAGGCCAGTGATAGTGGACTGGGAGTAGCAGACTACTCATGCCTGCCTGGGAATAATACAAGACCACGTTTCATTAGCAAGGACAAGACTAAGTTGGGAAAGCGGAAGCTTTTTTGTTCCTCAGAGATAACACACAAAAGCCATGGCTTTGCTGAGAAACTGAAGTTATATTGGATGATAACAAGCTTAGCTTGGCACAAAGTGTTTTTCAGGCGATGTTGAGATACCAATTCCGTTGGAATTGGGATGTTTTATGAGATCATTGGACTTCTAAACTTTGGCTCAGAGTTTTTTCTTTAATTAAAAGTGATCAATAGAGAAACTGACCTTTTGGCATCTGAATTCTGAGAGAGAAAGATTGAACTCTGGAATTCATGAGCTTCTTCTTATAGAAGTAGAAAGGTGGCTAAGGTTTCTTATGTGGGGTTTCAGAATAAAATCACTGACAGTGATCTACAGAAGGGACAGGATTATAAAACACAATATCAATATCAAATTTTGACCCTGGTGGACACAGTAAGCCAGAAGCATGCAGGACAGCTCATCATATACTCTATTGCATAATTTTATGATTCAAAAACTATTTCCTACCCTACATATCTGGGTAGCAGAGTTTTCATGGAAAACTTAGTCAGAATCTCCCATTACCTGCAGTGAGTACAATGAACAACAAATCTTTTGGTCAGACTCAGGTGTTTCTGAGATGTGTGGCAGGAAGCTCCAATGGTTTGTTATTGCATCAGGCTCTTCATGGTGCCAGTTGGGTTTGGCTACATGAGAAATGATTCTGTTTCTAGCTTTTCTAGATGCCACTGAGGGGGAGAAACATCTAAGCAGACTAATGATGAGATACTGGGCCAATTTCTTTCGGAAGGGGTAAGTAAGATGGAGACAATCACCCTACACAAAGGAGGAACCTTTTGATTGTTGAATGGGCTCTCAGGAAGGTCTTAGGATATTTGGATCCATGGCCTTGGGGCTACAAAACAGGACAGAATCATTGTCTCAGAGACTCCCATTCCCCCTTTGTTTCTGCTCTAAAGTACAGGGACAAAGCCACTGTAACCTCAAAGATGATCATTGTTCTAGGTAGTGGAGAAGAGGACTCCATCTCTGAAGTCTACCACAGCTTGAGCTTTCAATCTCAGCTGTAGAGAAAATTGAAATCTGAACCTTCGCTACCTAGCAAAAATCCTTTGAAAGGGTTCTTGTGGGTCCTGGATTTTTTTCTCTTTGCAGCCATGTTCCATTAGTAGCCCCAAATGCCAGTGTCCTGTGATATCTGACTGCAAGTTCCTGCATCCCACACATATACTTCAGAGAACTAAGAAGGGCTCAGAAGATAGTGACATGGTTACTTCTTACCTTGTGACACTGTATCTCTGCTGTGTTGCCCTCTGGCATCTGCTGTTCCTCTGGCAGCTTATCCTACCATCTTGTAAAACGCATGAGATTTTCCCCAGGGAGACATACAGCACATGGAGAGCCCATTTATAGACACCCAAGGAAATCTATCTGGGTAACGAGTGCCACCTCCCCCAAAAAACCCTTTTCCACAAAGAGGTATCTTCTGGCTCTCCCTTCTGAAAACACTTAGTTCCAAAGTTCCAAGGCAAATGTAGACAGGATCAGCCCAAGAACATTCCCCAGTTCTGTCTCTTTTTTTTTTTTAACGGGGCAATGGGGTTAAGTGGCTTGCCCAGGGTCGCACAGCTAGTAAGTGTCAAGTATCTGAGGCCAGATTTGAACTCAGGAACTCCTGAATCCAGGGCCGGTGCTTTATCCACTGCGCCACCTAGCCGCCCCCTTAGTTCTCTTTTGATACTACAAAGGAAGTATCAAAGTATCAGAAGGAAGTATCAGAGGAAGAGGGAGACTGGTGCCCATGGCATCAACTACCTTATTGTCCCAATTATTAATTGTCTGACCTCCTTGGTTTAGGTAATACCTGGTCAGCAATGGGCTTTCAAAATGGCTCATTATTGACTAAAGGAAAGCATATAAAGGCAGTGAGGGGACTTAATCAATAGAATGCTAGTCCTGGAGTCAGGAAAGTCTGAGTTCAAATACAACCTCAGACAACAGCTAGCTATGTGACCCTAGGCAAGTCATTTAATCTCTGTTTGCCTCAGTTTCCTCAACTGTAAAACAAAGATAATAATAGAACGTACCTTCCAGGGTCATTGTGAGAATAAATGAAATATCTGTAAATCATTTAGGACAGTGACTTGCAGATAGTAGGCACCTAATAAATTCTTGTTCTCTCCCCCTACATCCCCGAATGACTTCACAAATAATCACAAAATTGACATTTTATAAACCTCCTAACAATCAAAATGCCCTATATAGAGGATGCTAGGGGGTATAGTGGATAGAGTGCTGGATTTAGAGTCAGGAAGATAAGAATTTAAATCCTCCTTCAAACAGTTAATAGCTATATGATTCTGGGCAAGTTTTTTTTTTCACTTTTCACATTTTTATTCAATGTGCACAGTATATACTAGGATTCTTTTCACAGAATGGAGATACAACACTTTCCACTATAGAGATCTTTGGGAAAATAGCACAGTAGTATAAGTCATTCAAGATGCTGTGTATTAAATGTTTGTTCTAACCCCCCCACCCCAAAAACAAGCTTTCATATGAACATCATGAACCAGGTATAATCAAGGTACAATATAACACTAATAAAGATAATAATGTCAGATAGGTAACCTTTGTCAACCTCAGTTTCTTCATCTATAAGAAGGAGATAATAGTAATAATAACACCTACCTCACAGAGTTGTTGCAAGGATCAGATGAGATAGTATATGCAAATTATCTGGTAAATGTTAAAGTGCTTTATTTTGCTATTGTTGTCCAATCATTTAAGTCATATCAGACTCTTTGTGACCCAATTGGGGATTCCAGTCACAAAGATACTGGAATGGTATGTCATTTTCTCCTCCAGTGTTTGGTAATATTCAGAGATCAAGTGACTTACCCAGGGTCATAGGGTTAGGAAGTTCCTGAGGCTGAATTTGAATTGGGAATTTCCTGACTCCAGGGTTTTATCCATTGAACTACAGGGCTGCCTCCAAAATGCTTTATAGATGCTACCTATTATTGGATGTGGAATGTCTTAGGAAGCAGTAGCAATAAGATCCCATTAAGGGGAAATCTTGAAGCAAAAGCTGAAGGACCATTGGTTAGCTATGTTATAGTGCTTTTTTCAAGTAGAGATTGAACTAGATGGCCAGTGAGGTCCCTCTTTCAACTCTGAAATTGTGTAATTTTGTGATTAGTTCTTACCCCTCCAAAATCTGACTTAAGTGTGGCTTTTCAAGCCCATGCCTGAATGAGGAGGTACAGGGAAAAGAAAGGGAAGACAAGAAACATTTATTAATCACCTATTAGGTGCCAGGTTCTGTGCTAAGCACTTTATAAATATGATCTCCTTGGCTTCTCACAACATCCCTGGGAGATAGGTGCTATCATGACCCTCATTTTACAGTTGAGGAAACTGAGTTAGGCAGCAGTAAAGTGACTTGCCCAGGGTCACACAACTGAGTGTCTGAGCTGCCTTTTTTAGATTAGGACTTATTAGAATAGGTTATACACTACACAATTAGTTACACTGCATCCATCTATACTTTGAGTATAACAAATTGACATTTCCAAGCATTCACCTATTATCTCAGTCACCTCCCATGTAATCCCATCATGCTACTGTTGGCATTCCCTTGTCTTTAATTGGGTGCAAAGCAACCTTGCTGCTCTGCTTAGTTCCTGGTAGGAATTTTGACTGTTTATTGTGCAAGCCCTTTATCCTGCTTTTTCTTTACCCCCAAGTGTAGTTTTATTGGCTTCAAGTTATCATGATTTTAATGATTAAGCCTGCTTATTCTGGGCTGAAATTCCACAGTGCCAGAATTCCTTTTGCCTAAGATCACCCTGTTTCCACTCAACACCCTCCCATACTCCCTGCCCTCCCCCATGATAGAAAATAAGCTAAGTTCTTGTGAGTCCGTGATTCAGAAAAGCAAGATGAAGCAGTATCAGACCTTACCGCATCTCAACACAGTTCACAGTACTACAGATGAAGGGGTGGAAGGGACCACCAACCAGGGCATAAGCCCTATCCAACCCTGGACCCCTGTTTCATAACCTCAGGTTATAGTTCCCATGTGGACTACCAGGCTTCACACACTGTCTTGCTATCCCACATACAACCACTAAAATGACTCCAAACAAGAATCACTCTCCAAAACACACCAGAACCACACTCCCTACAACCCCTGGCTCTCTTTGCACAATCCCTCTATCCCTGCTCCCAACTCAAACTTTCAATGGCCAGGTCAAGGAACACCAGCCACAATGATGATGCCTGATGCCTAGCAACCAAGGGTTCTTACCTTTTTGAGTGTTATCCCTTTTGATAGTCTGGTGAACTCTGTGGGACTACTCAGAATTTTGTTTCTAAATGCATAAAATAGAATTCATTGGATTTAAAAGGAAACCAATTCTATTAGGCAGCTAGGTGACTCAGTGGATAGAAGTGGGGTGGAGAAAACTTGGATGCTTATCATATTCCTGAGAGTTGAGGAGGTTTCTTTTGAAATTGAAAGACGCCAGTTTTTCAAGGACCACCCTTTTGGGGAGGAGATGAACAGTCTGCCTGCTGCGCATGTCAGACTGCCTGCCGGGTAGTCCGCCTGCTGCGCATGTCAGACTGCCTGCCAGGTACAGGGCGCCTGCTGCGCATGTCAGACTGCCTGCCGGGTTTTTTGGGACTTCCGGGGTGGAGAGAAGGAGAGTAGCCTTTTTTGCCGGCTTGGCGGGACGCCGGGCGGCGCGGCACAGACGGTCTGACTCACTCCAAAGGTGGCCTAAATCGGTTTGGTGAGTTTTTATAAGGAATATAGACTAAGCCTAGATTTAAGACGATTTGTACTGTATTTCTGTTTTCCTATCCTTCTAATCAACAACACCTTATATACAATAAAGGCTCTATCTAGAAAACCAGAAGCTTCTTCCATTTACTAGTCTGGGAGATGAGTTAAGGGAAGGGTTAAGTAGGGGAGATTTATGATCTAATATCCAATTTTAAATCTCACAGTTTGGCGACCCCGAAGGGACCTTAAGGACCCTCCCACCCTCCCTAGTTTGGCCATAAGCCGGCTAATTCGGTGGATTTTCCAAATACCCCCCCCCCCCCCCCCCCCCCGCGGACTTTCCCTTTGTCTAATCTCCCTTAAAGACTTTAAGCCTCTAAAAGTCTTGCTTTAAACAGAAAAGCCAGCCCAGTTTAAAGGGCAAGATGCTAGAATATTCTACCATCCCTTTGATTTTTCTCATCGGAATGTATTGGGACAGCATAACATCCCGACTTAGAGGAATAGTTTACTCAATGGTCCTTCATAACATTATTGGTTTTTTCCTCATTCAGGCAGCAAAAGGTTTTTTGTATAATAGTATACGTGAGAATCTTTGGGAAAATACGTTTAATATAAGTAGAAATTTTATGCCTGCAATTGAAATACCTTTTAATACCACATCCATAGTTCATACGACTAAGGATTTTATTTTTTTTTGTTGTTTTTTTTTTGTTTTTGTTATTATCATTGTTTTTGTTATTATCATTGTTATGATGTGGGGGAAACTCTCACATATGGAGAGAGACCTCAAAATGGCTGTTTCTACTAGAGATGATCCAAGTTCAGAATCAGATCAGCAGAAACTACTCCCTCTGCAGGAAGCTATAGAACATAGTAAGAAGGGAGTGCCAATTCAAGTCAGAAAATATAGCCCCTTTAGACCAAGTGACTTGAGCGCATGGAAATCAATCATCCCTAGTTTTGAGAAAAATCCAAACACTGTAATTTCACAGTTAAGGACTATATTTAATGCATATCAACCCAGTTGGGCTGATGTTACTTGCCTTTTGGAAACTTTACTGTCCCCAACTGAGATTACAGATATTATCTCAGCAGGAAATGCCCTTGTTGCGAAAGGTAAGGCCGATGTGGAATGGCCTCTAAAGGATCCAGAGTGGAATTATAATGATGATAGGGATTTCCAAAGATTAAAAGATGCTAGAGAAACACTTCTGAAGGGAATGGAATCTTGCTCTAGAAAACCGGAAAACTGGCAGAAATTTTTAAGCCTACCTCAGGAGGCTAATGAAAGACCAAACAGATTTTATGATAGACTTTGTGAGGCCGCTAGACAGTACACCAGATTGGATCCAGTAGATTTAAGAGATTCCTGTATCATTCTCAACACATTTGTTTATAATTCACTGCCAGAAATACGCAGATACTTTCTGAAACAATGTCCAGACTGGAGAAATCTCTCAGTAGATAGAATTAAGGAACTTGCAAATTATGTCTTTGACTCACGTGAGGAAGATCCAGATCACCCTAAACAGAGCATTCTGGCACCAGCGATTCCTAGTCAGCCATGTGGACACCGGAACAAGGACACTAAGGTGTGTTGTTACTGTCGTAAGGAGGGGCATGAATTGAGAGAATGTAGGACTTGGAGAAGAAATTCTAATTCTAATTACAGGCGAAATCAAAATAGAAATAGATCTTTTTGGAGGAATACAGAAAGGCAGTACCAGAATAATGGTAACCAAGACCCCCCTCAGAAGAGGACACAGGAATGATGGTGTCTTGGGGAGGAATGGAACATAGATAATGAAAGCCATATATTCCCAGATCCGGATTTTTTGAATGCACTTGTGCCAGTCCATTCACCTCCCCAGAGTAATGAACCACATGTCACCTTAAAAGTGGGGGAGACTTATTATGATTGTCTGCTAGACACAGGAGCCTCTAAATCAGTATTAGTAAGCAAACCAGATGCTGGGTGTAGACCTGTAGGATTTTTGAATGTAGTGGGAGTCTCAGGAAAGAGCCAGAGAGTGGCAAAATTGAATCCTCGCATGGTATCTATGGGGCCCTTAACAGTGGAACATTCATTTTTACTCATGCCTGATGCCCCTGTAAATTTATTAGGTCGTGATCTCCTTTGCAAGCTTAGAGCAACCATATCTTGTGCTCCAGATGGGGCTGTCTCCTTACAATTGCCAGAGGATACTGTTCATTTATTACCAATTTTACTTACAGAAGCTCAAGGAACAGCAGGGGAGGTATCCAAAATCCCCTCTGACATTCCTGAGTCTTTATGGGCCTCATCCCCTAATGAGGTGGGGCTCCTTAAGTCTGCCATGCCTGTTACCTTTAAAGTTAAGGGGGGACCACCCCCCTCCATTCCACAGTATCCATTGTCTAGGGAAGCAATAGAAGGGATCACCCCTATAATTGAGGCTTTGAAAAGCCAGGGTATTATTATTCCATGTCATCACTCTCCATGCAATACTCCCATTTTGCCAGTTAAAAAACCCAAGCCTGGGCCAGATGGTAAACCTGTTTATCGTTTTGTGCAAGATCTTAGAGCGATTAATAATTATGTTATTCCTAGACATTCCATAGTTCCAAACCCGGCTACGATAATTTCATCGATTCCCTATGAATCTACATGTTTCACAGTGGTAGACCTTTGCTCTGCCTTTTTCTCCATACCAGTACATGAGGACTTCCAATATTTATTTGCTTTTACCTGGAAAAATAGACAGTGGACCTGGACTAGACTCCCACAGGGATTTGTAGACAGTCCCACATTATTTTCCCAAATTTTACAGCAGGATCTGGCCTCTATTACCTTTAAGGGCTCCATACTAGTACAGTATGTTGATGACTTACTTTTGGCCTCTCCTAATGCTGAAATTTGTCAGGAAGATAGCCGTCACTTACTGCTGGAGCTGCACAAGAGAGGACACAAGGTTTGGGGAAGGGTTAAGTAGGGGAGATTTATGATCTAATATCCAATTTTAAATCTCACAAAATGATGATCCTGACCTCTGATGTTATCTCTGTCTTCTAGCTCTGGTCAGGTTGTGGCCATACGTAATTGACTTTCCTGCTATAGAATTTTATCCCCCTCTTGCCTCGTAGCTATGTCTGTCCTGATATCTAGTTGATCAATCTAAACTTTACTAGTCCCTTGATTCCTAGATATATCTTTCCTGTTATCTGGTCATCTTTGATTTTGTTTCTTGCAGGAGAAAATTGTGATTTGCTCTTAGCCCCATGCCAATTACTTTACACAACTTCCTACATTGGAATAGCTTAAGTATTTATGAAATACTTCCATATAGGAATATATAGGGTATATAGCCTGAAACTATACTAAGTACTGGGGACACAAAACCAAGGAAACAAGAAGTTTCCTATTCTCGAGAAGTCTATATTATAACAGGACAAGATGACAAATAAAAGGGAAGTAGAAAGGGGTAGGTATGGATGGTAACCCTTAAAATCTCCCCCCTCATCTAGACTCAAGGAAAAGTCATTCTTTGGGGTGGCAAGCCAACTGGTGTGGGGTTGGAATAGACCAGTTAATGAGCCAGCAGGGAAACAACCTGTGTTTCTGGTAGCTTATGAAAGACATGGTACATTCTTCTCTCTTCTCCCTTCTCTATCCCATTCATTCCTTTTCCTCTCATTTCCAGGGATCCCAATGGAGAAGGGCTGCCCACCTGGCCTCTCTATGACCAATCAGAGTCATACCTAGAGCTCAACTTGACTATAAAAAGTGGAAGGAAATTCAAACAGGAAAAAATGGAGTTTTTGGAAAAATTCTTTCGTGAAACTGTTGAGTCATATTATGAAGGAAATAAAGTGCATTTGGAGTTTTGATTTTTCCAACACTGAAATAACTTAACACATTGAAGACCAAAGCATTTAAAGACTTCACTTTAAGAGCTTAGTAAACATTATATGTGTGTGTGTTTAGAACAACAAACCAAACAACTGAAATAAATAAGTAAAAATTTACAACCAAAATAACAATAGCAATAATGATGATGATGTTAATAAATACCTCATTACACTATTTTAAGCAGCCCCATCAGAGAGCACTGTATACAGTGAGAGCTTAGTAAGTGTCTATTGAATGTTTCTACTGTATTTTACAGGCATCATTTATTCAATCAGCACAACGATCTGATGAGCTAGGTGGTGACACTGTGAAACTGGATCTGAAAATATCCCTCTATCAAAGAATTTCTCACACACACGATCCAATCAAAGTTTAAGTAAAAGTTTTTATTTGGCACACAGAGGTATGGCTGGGAGAAGAAATCTAAACTTCAGCTCCTGAGGAGGAACAGATTTATGGCATGTTCCTCAATCTGCTTGAGTAAAGACAATACTTTTTAAGGAGGACTGGGAAGACTTGAAACTGAAAAGTTACAGCAGTTGGAAATGGGGGTGCTTGAAAGAGTTGGAGGCCACAAAGTAGTTACCCTGCTCTAAGAAAACTAGCTGCATTAAAATTCTTTTCTTCAAAACAAACTTAAGAAGTTTCTGATTCAGTTTTAAAATGCATAGCTAATGGGCAACTAGATGGCGCAGTGGTTAAAGCACCGGCCCTGGATTCAGGAGTACCTGAGTTCAAATCCGGATTCAGACACTTGACGCTTACTAGCTGTGTGACCCTGGGCAAGTCACTTAACCCCCATTGCCTGCAAAATAAAATAAAATGCATAGTTAATGACAGACATATGACAAAGTCAGATTCTTATACACTTTAATTGTTTTAAAATATAAAAAAGACTAGAATTACTAGGCTAAATAGTTTGAATCTTATACCTACATCTCACCCAGATATTACAGTGTTAACCAAAGGGATGAAGATCCAATATTGTGTTCATGATGATCACATGACATGACTAAAGGAATTTGCTGTAAAAGAAAGGAACAAAGCTTTTGGGAATAACCCTTACCTAAACTTCATGTCCTCTCCAGGAAAAAGTTATATAGATAGCCAATTGGAGTGTGCCAGGCTTGAAACAAGCCAGGTGGAATAAATAGTTTATACTGTCAAGAAAATTTCTAAGTCTGATGAAGGAAAAGGAACAGCGAAGTCTCTAAGCTGTAGAAGGATAGGTTTATTGAGAGAGGGTACCTATCTCAAAATAAAGCCAATCTCAGATCTAGTACCCAAAGGCCACAAGTATAGGGATCCCAGTGCTTTTATACCCTACGGGCTCCTCCCATTGCACCCTCAGATCATATTCCAAATTGTACAGAGAGAGTACATTGAAACATGGTCACCAGTAAACAAATCGTACACATGAGCATTTAGTGGCATGGACAGGATCACCAAATGTGACTGGCACTCAGCCAGCTTGCTGATCCAGCCCAGACTATGTCACATATTGTGTTACAGAATGCTATGGTCCTGAGTCTCAATTTTTCTTTTTATTTTATTTATTATTATTTTTTTTTTTAGCGAGGCAATTGGGGTTAAGTGACTTACCCAGGGTCACACAGCTAGTAAGTGTTAAGTGTCTGAGGCCGGATTTGAACTCAGGTACTCTTGACTCCAGGGCCGGTGCTCTATCCACTGTGTCACCTAGCTGCCCCCCTGAGTCTCAATTCTGATTGGTTCCTTTAGCTTAGAAGAAAATATTTCTAGTATTATGGTTAACCACAATGCACCTTTCCAAAAGGGACATTACAACCTAGCCGGTATGACACTTGGTTGAACATGTAACCACCATGGAGAGAGACAATGGTCAAGAGATAAGTTTATAAGTACTGCATTAGCTTAAATTACTAAGGAAACTACCAAGAACACATAAAGAACAAATGATATAATATCCATACTAACTTAAGATTATTAATTTTTTTTTGGTTGGGCAATGAGGGTTAAGTGACTTACCCAAGGTCACTCAGCTAATAAATGTCAAGTGTCTGAAGCTGGATTTGAACTCATGTACTCCTGAATCCAGGGCCAGTGCTCTATCCATTGCACCACCTAGCTGCCCCCCTAACTTAAGATTATTACAAGAGTTAAATCACTGATATTTAAGGGGTGGGGAAAATATCACTCACAATATTCCATGTGTCATATTGGGAAAATTGAGTCAAGAGAATCCTACCTCAGCCTTTGCCAAAAGTTGTTCTCCCAGCCTTCCCCCAGAGAACTCCCCCTGCAGTGCACACATGTAAAAACCCCATAGGATTGCTGGCATCATGGGTCATATGGTTCAACATTCATTGATGATTATACCTTGAGTCAGACTCAGAATTATAACAGCTAACAGTTCCATAATGTCTTAGACAGCAAGTTCCAATAATCAGTACTTCAAGTAAACTCACTTCTCAAGGATCACATATCCTAGATAGCAGGTATTAACTACACTTGTATTTATGTTAAATAGATGCTTTTCATGCCTAAGTTAACATTCAACAAATGAATTTGCTTTAAGATACTTAATAACCAACAACAAAAGAGTTTAAATAAGTGCAAACAATCACAAATGGCATACAGATGTAACGATTGGAATGAAGCCACCTGCTGGAGACTCACTGTAGAAAAGTTGTGCCATGAAGTGAAGGTCTTTGAGGGCAACACCAGGAGTCTTTTCTTTGGCATCAGGAAGTGACGTTTGCTGGTGGGAGGAAGAAGGGGGGAGCATGGCACTCTGACTGGGGCTCTTTCCTGAGGACTCTGGTGGAGAGCAGAGCTAGAAATGCACTCTCCCTTTAATAGATAGATGAATGTAGGCCTTTCTCTCTCTCTTTACCAAATTCTTATTCTCCTTAATAAATGCTTAAAAGTCTATCTCTTTCTAAAGCTTATAATTTATTGGCAACCACTTATTAGAGATTTTAGACAGACTAACTAGAATTTTAACCCTTAACATAATTCCTGCTTTGTTTCTTCAAGAAACGGGGTGTTTCCTTGATGAAACAGTCAAAAATAACAGAATATAATATCCTATGCTAACTAACAATATGTTAATAACAATATAGAAAAGGGAGAGAGGAAAGTTTTGTCCAGAGGGGCAATTTTTTGTCCTCATGAACTGGCACTTTGAAATTGGTCTTGCAAAGGGAGGGCCTCTGCAGAGAGTACATGTTATAGATGGTGTATATTATAACAGAAAGAGTAAAGAAAAAACAACAACAACAACAACAACACAAAACTGTTCATTTAAAGTCTCTGAAAGTCTTTTCTCACATGTTCTCTAGGTGTAGTCGTGGAATGGAAGTCTTTTCAGGGGTTGATGTGTGGATGCTGGTAATCAGCCAGGAAAATTTCCTACAAAATTGAGCTTAACACAACTTTAAAATAGCTTTGTCAGTAATCAAATCAAAAAATGAATGTTCTCAAAAACATGTCTAAGGGAATTCAGAATCTTAGTTGTTACACATGAAACATATAATAAAACAAAAATTGAAACATTCTTTAAAATTAATATTACTATAGTCCCCCCTTGTGGAGGGTAAATTGAGAAGACAATTGCTGCGATATTAATTTCTAAAAATAATTTTTATCTTTGTTTCATCACTTTTTTGCATCATCTGCCTAATTGTCCTCATGCCATTATGAGAAATTTTAAAAATCTAATATAATTGGTAACAGGTGTCAAGGCCAAATTCAACACTGTATTTATCACGACACCTGAGATAATTATGGGGTTTACCATAAAAGAACAGAGAAATGATGGGATATGAGCATTCCCACACTTGAGCAATATATACTGCCCATGCAGTATGCCAGGCTTAAAATAGGTAGGTGGAATATATGTCCATGCCACCGAACATATTGAGGGAAACTGAGTCAGACTTAATCAGATGCATGGGATTGAGATGTCCACAGCATCAGGCATATAGGAGGGGGCATAGAAGCCAGGTGAAGAATGAGATGGGTGGGATCAAAACTTCCAGCCATCTGTACAGTATTGTGGGGAAAAATAAAATAAAATATTAAACCAAGAGAATCCAACCTCAACACTTGTCAAAAGCCGTTCCCTCGGACATACCTTGACTTCATGCCTGTCTCCCCTCATGTGACAGTTCAATGTCTGCTCTTGCATGAATTCCTTTTGTGACTGGATGACATCTTGGCCAACTGGCATCTGATAACTCAGAATAAAGGCAATTAATGTCTTAAATGATAAGTTCCCATAATCCAAGTCTCATATGGATTTAAAAATTGAGGATAATAAATGATTGCAAAAAATGTGAATGTACCTTGACTCAGAATATAATATACATTTATGCAACAATTTCAAATAATACCTTTCTTTATACTAAGTATACAATTACTTTTGTGAAAAATCAGAACATATTTAAATACTAGTTAAAACACAACACAATCTCAAAGAAAACTTTTACGAATGTCCCCCTCTTTTTTTTTTTTTTTTTGGAATAGGCTTATCAAAAATAATACTTCTAGAAGCAATTTACACTTGCCTTGGCAAACAATTTGCCAGGGAAATGCTCTACAGAGTTTGATCAAATAATCATTTGAGAGAAAAAAAATAACAAAAACAAACAACTCAGAATATGGGAGCACAATACTCCCAGAATTAACATTGTATTATGAAATCAAAACCATCTTGCAATGTTTCAAAATATAGATGAATGAATAGAAGAAAATACACATGAAAGAATAAAAGACAATGAAATTCAAACTAGGGAAATCTAAATGAATATGAACTTAACATTAATAAGACTATTATAAAATATAAACTTGATCACGACTATAAAAAGCTTTTTACAAATATTCTCTCTTTTTTAAAAAAGCTAAGTATAAAACAATCACAAAAGCATGAAAATCTCTATGAAAATAAACCCAGACCATTAATTTCAAAATGTATATGTAATAGCATAGACATACTATGTAACCTCTGAACTGATACTATTACTCTGAGTGAATTCAGAACACTTTTGATTCCGGTATCTAAAATCCCCAATACTCATATTAATACCTTGCTGCTTACTTCTACATTTCTGTAAAATATGTACCCTTCCATGGCAAAAGAAGTGGACTCTTGAACTATTCAGCTTAAGTTTTTCTTCTTTAACCCCTCTATAATCTGTCAGTCCTTTCACCATATAAATGCTTTATAAGGTTACTAATTAAAGACAAAAGCAGATTAGCAAAATTATGAACAAAAGGAGCATATCTGGAATTTAAAGGGTTTTCTAAGGTCAAGTCAGAAGCACAGCCAGGCTGTGGAAGGGCTGAGCCTGAAGCTGCAAATGCAGTAGAGAAAGCTATGCATGCACATCAGATCTCTGGACTTCCCAGGCAGGGGAAGCAATGGGCTTGGCCATGGGAGGAGTAGAAGATGGGGTCTGGTGAGGAGGGGAGGGACCAGGGCAATTTGAATCAGACTTGATTTTGAACTCAGGCCTGGATTCCCCTTCCCCCTCTTTGCCTCCAGGCTCTAGGGGATTAAAAGCTTCTAGAGGTTGGGTCGTTGCCTCCAGGCATGGAAAATTAGAGAATCTCTTAGCATTAGAATTTGAAAAAATGCAGGAGTAAGAGGTTTCTCTGAAAAAGCATGGCTGGGAGAGGGGGAGATATTCCCTTGTGTGAGCACCTTGCTGGCTCTTCTAACAAAAATAAAAATAAAAAATCCACAAAGACAAAGCATTAACATGATCTTATCCCCCATTGTCTGGTTAAACAGACTAAACTCAAAAATAGGGTAATTAGGGAGTTTAAAAGGTCCATTTGAAAAAAATTTAAAGGGAAAACAACTGGTACTTAGCAGTTTAAAGGGGCAGGATAGGGGAAATTTCTTACCCAACCTGAAGGTCAGAAGATGGAGGTTTCAGCTTTCCTCTTCATGGTCAGCCATCTGTTAAGGGCTAAAATTCTAGCTAGTCTGTCTAAAATCTCTAATAAGTGGTTACCAATAAATTATAAGCTTTAGAAAGAGATAGACTTTTAAGCATTTATTAAGGAGAATAAGAATTTGGTAAAGAGAGAGAGAAAGGCCTGCATTCATCTATCTATTAAAGGGAGAGCGCATTTCTAGCTCTGCTCTCCACCAGAGTCCTCAGGAAAGAGCCCCAGTCAGAGTGCCATGCTCCCCCCTTCTTCCTCCCACCAGCAAACATCACTTCCTGACACCAAAGAAAAGACTCCTGGTCTTGCCCTCAAAAGACCTTCACTTCATGGTGGAGCTTTTCTACAGTAAGTCTCCAGCAGGTGGTGTCATTCCAATCACACAGAGAACAGAATAGAAAATGTTTTACATAATAGTATATAATAAAGCAGGTTCAGTTATTAACCATGTAAACATAAACATAGGATATTGTCCTCAGAATTCCTTTAAACAATGAGAACATCTCAAAGATGACTCAACCAGTTTGCGTGTGATTCCACACATGTCCTAATTCTAGGTTAAATAACAAACATAGGTATAACCAGATTCTCCATTAAGGTGATATAAGGCAGCTTATAAGTTACTATTGTTCACTAACATATCTTATACATATGACAAGTTCAGGCACTAATTTAACTATTGTTTAATACAAATAAATTCAGATCCAAACAGCAAGATCTTTCTAACAGCTTAGTATAGTAATTTAGATGCTTTAATATTAATTTAATAACCAATAGATTCAATATTGCAATAATAAACTTCTACTTTGTCTACCTTGATAATAGAAATATGCTATGAGAGTTATAAGAAGGACAAACTAAATCTAAGAATGAAACTCAAAGAAAATAAGTATTCAGGGTCCCAGGACAGCTTTCACCTCAATTAACAAAGCCTCACAAATCACTGTAGGGTTGGACATAATTATCAATACCAAATTGCCATTGCAACAAATTAGCTTACAAAAGTGATAGCAAGCCTTTTTGCTGACAAAAGTATTTGATTTTTTTCCAGTTACATGTAAAGATAGTTTTCAACATTTGCTTATATAGGATTTCCAATTTCAAATTTTTCTCCCTCCCTCCCCTCCTTCCCCCCTCCCCTAGACAGCAGGTAATCAGATACAGGTTTTATATATGTGTGTGTGTGAGTGTGTGTATGTATATGTATATATGTGTATATATGTATATGTGTATGTGCATATGCATATGCATATATGTATGTATATGTGTATGTGCATATGTATATATGTATGTATACATATACATACATATATATATATAACACATTAAACATATTTCTGCATTAGTCATGTTATAAGAGAAGAAACAGAGCAATAAGGAAAAACCTCAAAATAGAAAAACAATAGCCCACCCAAACAAAAGAAATAGTGTTGTTTGATCAGCATCCATACTCCACAGTTCTTTTTTTTCCTGGATTTGGAGATCCCTTTCCATCATGAGTCCCCTGGAACTCTCCTGTAGCATTGCATTGGTGAGAAGAATCTAGTCCATCACAGTTGATCAACACACAATGTTGATGATAATGTGTACAATGTTCTTCTGGTTCTGCTCATCTCACTAATCATCAGTTCATGCAAATCCTTCCAGGTTTCTCCAAATTCCTCCTGCTCATCTCTGGTGCAAGACAGAGCATTGACCGAATTTAACACAAGCCAGAAAACCCCCAGCACCATACTGTCTCTAAGAGAGAGCACATGGCTCCAAGCAGAGTTCAGAAGTCCTACATTACCTAAAAGAGAGAGCTTGACTACCAGACAGCCTTTCTCACCCATCATGCCACCCAGAATGGTGTTCACCTCATGATCTCAGTCTCTTTTCCTCTTCCATTAGAGGTGGCTCTTAAACACTGATCAAATCTAATTGGCAAACATCATTAAATTCTATTGGTTTACTTGACCTGAGAGTGGTCCATGTTAAAATGAACTGTACCTTGCTGACACCAGGGTCTGGTGCAAAGGCAAACCCCCTTAGGGCAAAGGCACTTTTACATAGGTGTGGTTTCTATCTCCACTTGACTGAGTTAGTCTGATCTCTATTGTACCTTTGGGCTGGCTTTGAAAGAGATCAGCTAAGATTCCTGAGTTAAAAGGGGGGGTCCCCCCAAAGCCCCATTATTAATAATAAGTTTCTCACAGGTTTTTCTGCATCTATTGAGATAATCATATGATTTCTGTTGGTTTTGTTACTGACCTGGTCAATTATATGGATAGTTTTCCTAATATTGAACCAGCCTACATTCCTGGTATAAATCCCATATGGTCATAGTGTGTGATCCTTGTGATGATATATTGCTATATATTCCTTGCTAGTATTTCATTTAAAATCTTTGTGTCAGCTTTCATTAAGAAAATTTATCTATACTTTTTTTCCTTCTCTTTTAGTTGTTACTGGTTTAGGTATCATTACCATATTTGGGTCACAAAATGAATTTGGAAGGACTACTTGTTCCAAATAGCATATATTGTATTGGGATAATTGTTCTTTAGATGTTTGGTAGAACTCATTTATAAATTTATCTGGCCCTGGGGATTTTTCTTAGGGAGTCATTGATGGCTTATTCAATTTCTTTTTCTAAAATGGGATTATTTAATTATTCTATTTCTTCTTCTGTTAATCTGGGCAATTTGTATTTTTAATATTCATCCACATTTCCCTTAGATTGTCAGATTTATTGGCATGTAATTGGGCAAAATAGCTCCTAATAAATGCTTTAATTTACAAATCCAGTGAAGGGGGAGAGGGGGTCTACATGAACAGCATGCAATGTATGATATAGCCACCAGATGGTGCCCTGATGTTGCATTACCATTATTTGTTTTCCTCACTGTACATGTCCAGCGAAACATTCTCAGCTGGTGAATGACAGTGACTATATCTTTGGTTTTCAGCTCAAAAGAAGCATTTTAATTCCTTGGTGTTCTGAGTCCTGAACTAGGAGATGAAATATTAGATTATGAAAGTCATTATTTTGCCTCCTGCCTCTCTCTCTTCTTCCTCTTAGGTCTCTTCCCTCAGTACCTGCAGCAATTAGCTGGCACAGTAGATAGAGCACTGGCCCCCAAATTGGGAGGATCCAAGTTCAAATCTCACTTCAGACACTTACTAGATGTGTGATCCTGGGCAAGTCACTTAATCCCATTTGCCTTAAATATCCAGGGTCATCTCCAATCATCCTGATATACATACACACACACACACACACACACACACACACACATATATATTGCCACTGGATCCAGATGGCTCTGGAGGAGATAGTGGGGTTGGTGACCTTGCACAGCCCTCCCTCACTTAACTCCACTTCACTGCAATTCATGACATCACCTCCTGATATCATAGACCCCTTGGAGAACAAAGGATAAACAACAAAAACAACAACCTCCATACCCCTTAATTTAGACACTCAGCATAGGATCCTGGGAAATTTATTGTGTAAAAGAGTCCAATGTGCTTTAAGCTTAATGAAGCTTAAGTGGCTCCCTTGTAGCAGATACAGGATGCATGTCATAGGTAGAGGGATTCAGGGTGAGATAAAGCCTGCTGATCCCTCTCCTGACTTTGTCTCTTTCTCACTGCTTATAAGCTTGGACTTATAAAGTTGGATGCACACATCAAAGATGACTGCATGTTCACATGTAACATTCTCTCTGGTCTTGTTTACCTCTCCCATTTATTATGTTGGATTGTGTTAAAATGTGATGGGCACAGAATGGCTTACTGTTCTCCCAAATACTTTCACATCTGTCCCCAAAACTGAGCACTGACTGAATCTATGTGTTCATTCTAGACTAATTCTACCTCTCCCTACCTCCAGCACTCCCAAAATGTACACATCGCCCAAGCTAACATGCTAAAAATAGTTTTTCTGCTTCAAGGCAAGGAGGATGGATTAGAACATCCAATGACCCTGGACTCCTTCCTGAACTACAGGTGAAGTACTCCATCTCCCAACTCCAGGCATTTTCACTCGTTGTCCTCCATGCCTGGAATTCTCTCCTTCCTCATCTCCATCTCCTGGTTTCCTATCAAAATCCTACTTTCTACTAGAAGCCTTTCTTGAGCCCCTTTAATACTTGACAAAGCCAAGTTGCCTATCTGTTGATTATCTCCAATTCATCTTATACGTGGCTCATTTGTACATACAGGAATAACCCATTTTATGGCATTTCACTTTATTGTGCTTTGCAGATATTGAGGGTTTGAGATTTTGTTGTTGTTTTTACAAATTGAAGGTTTGTGGTAACACTTCATTAAGCAACAGCTTTTGTTCACTCCATATCTCTGTGCCAGGTGTTAATAATTCTTGTAATATTCTAAACTTTTTCGTCATCATCATATCTGTTATGGTGATCTGTGATCAGTGATCCTGGTTTCTACTATTGTAATGGTTTTTGGGAGTCATGAACCATGTCCATGTGAGACAGTGAACTTATTTGATAAATATGGTGTATGTTCTGACTGCTCCACCAACTGGGCTGTTCCTGTCTTTCTCCCTCTCCCTGGGCCTCCCTATTCCCTGAGACACAACAATATTGAAATTAGGCCAATTAATAACCCTACAATATCCTCCAAGTGTTCAAGAGAAAGGAAAAGTCCATCCATGTGGTAAACATCACTGTTGTCTTATTTTAAGAAACTGCCACAGCCACCCCAACCTTTAGCAACCATACTCTGAGCACTCAGCAGCCTCAACATTAAGGCAAGACCTTCCACCAGCAAAAAGATGACCACTTTCTGAAATCTCAGATAATGGTTAGCATTATTTTTAGTAATAAAGTATTTTTAATTAAGGTATGCACATTTTTAGACGCAATACTATTGCATATTTAACAGACTACAGAACAGTGCAACCATAACTTTTATATGCACTGGGAAACAAAAGATTTGTATGACTTGCCTTATTGCAATAATCACAGGGAGCAGAGCAAGCTTATTGCTTGAGAGACTGAGAGGGATCATTCATCTTTACCTTTTTCTAAGAATGCAGTGCAGGGGAAGGAGTAAATGTGTACCTGTAAGAAGGTTACCTCATTCAGCTGAATATAGTCCTTAATTTCAATAACATTTCTGAGGTCATTGGTTCTCACAGTCCCCCTTAGTGCAGGTGCTGGAGAGGAACAAAATTTCTTCAACAAACAGGATCCTCTTCCTCAGATGGAACTCTGCCTCCTTCCCATTCTCTTCTCAGAATTCTCCATATGCCAGTTCCATCATGGACCATGTATACAGCCTTGGAGTTTTACCCAAAGAGTTTTTGCTATGCATCCTAGGATTTCTGTGCATGGAAAAGTGATATAATTATATTTATACAGAGAATAAAGTTAAAAGGATAATAGGCATGTAATTGGGGAAGTGAATTATGAGGGCCCAGTCCCTAGAGCATGCTCACTATGCCTCACCAGGTATTAACCTGCATAGAGGCTTGGTGAACCTGCTTCCAGAAATGCATGATGAAGGTGCCTTTTTCCCTGATTCAGAACATGACCAGGTACCCTCTAACTGTGCCCTATCCATTTACTTGTGGGAATGAAAAGCTTGTTAATTGGCTACTGAACTGGAAATGGCAGTGCATACAAAAGGCTTAAAGAGAGAAACCTTTTCCTCTCTCTTCCCTAACAGCTTTTGAGTGAGAAGGAATAAGAAATACTACAAGCCTCCAGAGAGAGAAAGAGAGAGAGAGAGAGAGAGAGAGAGAGAGAGGTAGTAGCAGCAGCCACAAACACAGCTGCAATTGTTTTTATCTTCCCAACCAGGCCACCATATTGGCATGAATTAAGGAATGAATGAATGAATTAATGAATGGATGAATGATGCTCTTGTTTCTGTGTCTGTGTCTATTCTATTCTTTTTTTTAAATCTTATCTTTTTTTGGTGGGGCAATGAATGTTAAGTGACTTGCCCAGGGTCACACAGCTAGTAAGTGTCAAGCATCTAAGGCCACATTTGAACTCAGGTCCTCCTGAATCCAGGGCCAGTGCTTTATCCACTGCACCACCTAGCTGTCCCGTGTTTATTCTTTTCTTATCTTAGGTTACTGAGTATCAGATATAGAATGGACCAACTTATGATTTGATAAACTTCCAAATATCAGAAGAAACCCAAGAGGTTGACTCAGGTCCATAGTGGAGTCTGCTGTTAGGCACAGCAGCAAGGAGTTAGGGCTGAGAAGCAACCAGCTGGGCATGAACCAATGGTGAATTGACCTGCAATCTGGGTCACCATGTCTTGCAAGCAAAGAAGCAACCCACTGATTAGTGATGTCACCTGTAGGAGTGAATATGGTAGGGGTAAAGTATGCTAGTCACCACTTAAAGTTTGAGGCCATTCTCTCCAAAGACTGAGTAGGTAAGTAGAGGGAAGAGTGTACTCTTCCGTTGGTGAGGGGATGATTATCTGTACTTTGGTCCTTGCTATATCTTCTCGGTAAAGATTTCTTTTAAAAGTTAATTGACATTCGCTGGTTAATCAATACCAAAGAGAGGTTAACTTCATTGTTCTTTTATAAGGAGAGAATACATTGAATGGGGGCTTATGAGTTATAATTAGAAAGACATCCCAACCCTAAGGAGGAGATGTAAGCCGCCCAGCTCTGGGGGCCTGACTTGCTAGTATAAGAGGGTGAGGAGTCAGAAGCAAAACACTTTTGAAGAGGAATATGGTAAAAGAAGATATAAAATAGAGTAAATATCATGGGAAGGGACTAGGATGGGGGGAAATAGTTATGATGATTGAGTATAATGGCAAAAACATATGGTAGCTACTTTACTGGGCTTTGTGAAGAAAATTCTTTGTCAAGTTTAAGGTACTATATAAAAGTTATGATGAACAGAATGCTATCAGAAAAATCTGGAAAGATCTACATGAGAGTGAAATATACTGTATACAAAATAACAGCAATAGTATAAGATCTGCTAGGAAGCACATGGTTATTTTCAGCAAAGCAATGATCCAATATAACTCTGAAGGACTTATGAAAATTGCAATCCATCTACAGAGAAATAACTAATGGTATCTGAAAACAGATTGAAGAACCATTTTTGACAGTTACTTAATCTGAAGTTTTGTTTTTATCTATTTTCTCTCACAACCTAGCTAATGTAGAGATGTTTTCCATGACTACTCATGTATAACTTCTATTGAATTGCTTGAGTTTTGGGGGGTGGGGATGGCAAGGGGGGGGAGGAAAAGAAGTTGGAACACAAAGGGTTTTTTTTAATTATGTCAAAATTTGTTTTTACATGTAATTTGGAAAATTCTAAACAGAGAAAAAAATAAAAATAAACTACATTGGATTTGTCATCTAAAAAAAACATAAAAAAATAAGAGGGTGTTGGGTAGTGAGCTCAGAACCTATATTCTTTAGGCAAAATAGTTCTTTACCTCAGCAGATAGTCATCACTATTTATCTCTCCCTAACAGGCTCATTTCCCTTGAAGGACATTCTCATTTTCTCTCTCCCTCTCTCTCTCCATCCCTCCCCTCTCTTTCTCTCTTCCCTACCTCTCTCCTCTCTAGCCTCCTCTATTTTCTCTCTGTTTCTCTCTCCTCTTTCTCTGTCTCTGTCTCTCTCCTCTCTCTCCTCCCCCACATTCTCTGTGTGGTCTCTTTTCTGTCTCTGTCTCTCTGTCTCTGTCTGTGCGTGTATATGTGTGCCTCTTTCTCTCATAATGAATAATGGAAAAAGTCCCTCTTCCCTTTATCAGTCTGGTTAAAATCAAGAGTCATTGCTCAGCATAGGAGCAACATTTCCTATGGGTTCTCTATCCACTTCACCACCTAGCTGCCCTAACAAAACACTTTTGAGAAGAAACAGGACGAAAGGAGATAGAAAATAGAAGAAATGGCATGGGAAGGGAATAAGATGGAGGGAAATACAGTTAGCAATAGTAACTGAAAACAATTTTTGAAGTAAGTTTCCTTCATAAAGACCTCATTTCTCAAACATATAGAGAACTGAGTCACATTTGTATAAAATAATGAGCCATTCCCCAATTGATAAATTATCAGAAAATATGAAAAGTTTTCAGATGAAATAATCAAAGCTATCTATAGTCATATGAAAAAATGTTGCAACATTATTGATCAGAAAGATGCAAATCAAAACAATTCTGGCATACTACCTCATACCTATTTAATTGGCAAATAGGACAGGAGAGGAAAATGACAAATATTGTTGGGGATATGGGGAAATGAGACATTAATGCACATTGGTGGGGTTGTAAACTGATTCAACCATTCTGTAGAGCAATTTGGAACTATGTCCAAAGGGCTATGAAACCATGCATACTCTTTGTCCTAGCAATTCCAGTCTGAGGGCGCTAAGGAGACACAGGGAAGGACGCTATAGAAACAGTACAGAAAGAGAGGGGGCTTGAAGTTACATGGTAGAGAAGGATGCTACAGAGACTCTGAGAGGTCGAATTTTACTTCCGTTGCCTTTATCCCTAACTTTATTCATCTACATAAACCCTTTGCTGTTAAATGGAAAGACATAGTTGGCATATCACTTTGAGAGAAGCAGTTGCGGGAATTTTTAAATGGCCCTAACAGACTGGCTTAGGCAATTAATAGTCGTCATATAGCCAGTCAGTCAAAAGTCCACAGATTAGGCTCAGTTAGTTAAAATATTTTTTACAGTTGAATGGTGACCATGAAGGGACTTACAGCCAAGATACAATTTTTCATATATCCCACAGTTATAAAATTTACAGATCAGGATAAGTTAATTTTTTTTTTTACTCATCCGTATAATTGAAAAATCATCGGGGCAGCTAGGTGGTGCAGTAGATAGAGCACCGGCCCTGGACTCAGGAGGACCTGAGTTCAAATCCGGCCTCAGACACTTAACACTTACTAGCTGTGTGACCCTGGGCAAGTCACTTAACCCCAATTGCCTCACCAAAAAAAAAAAGAAAAGAAAAGAAAAATCATCCTCAGATAAGTAAAGGGATTGCCACAAGGTCTCATAGTCGGTCTGCAGCAGGGCCAAGATTCCAACCCATGTCCTGTTACACCAGACCCCAGCCTCACTCTGGGACACTATTTGTTAAGGCCCCCCCCCTTTAGGAGCTTGCCAGTCAATGGTCAGCTACCATCACTCCTCTCCCACCCCAAAGGAGGGAATCTGTCCGGGGACCAATGGCATGTGACCCTGTCCTGTGTTCAACATGTCAGTAACTGTGGGCATTTCTCATGCTTGCCTAGGTCACAGCTCTCCAGTCTACTTTTATGAATTTCAGCACCGTCCAAGCATACTTAAGGATGTCAGGCCAGATTTTGTGAAAGCAGACCATGGTGACGAGATGCCTTTTGTCTTTGGAGCTCCTTGTAAGCAGTGGAGACTGGATGGTGAGGGAAGCAGTGGCTTGGGTGGGGGATCAGGGGTGGCACAATCCCTGGGGCAGCAATTTGCCATCTCCATCATCTAACTTACTCTGACATTAAAATAAATAATTATGCTTTTTCTATCAACAAAGCACATGCCCATACATCATCTCGTTTAATAAAGACAACAATAGCTAGAAGTAGTTAGCATTCATATACTGCTTGAAGGTTCACAAAAAGCTTTGTATATGTCACTCTCTTGTGACAGTCTCCTATCAGCCCTGTGAAGTAGGTGCTGTTCTCATCCCCATTTTACAGATGAAGAAACTGAGCCTGAGGAAGGCATGAGCTCAGATCCTGACTCAGACACTTGAATAGCTCTGCAGGAGTCACAGAGCTAGTCAAGTGTCTTAGTGAGGATCTGAACTCATATCTTCACAGCTCCATATTCTGCCCTCACTCCACTTAGCTGCTCTTTGAGTCTCCCATACGGTGCTTACTGTATGCCAGGCACTGTGCTAAGAAAACACTTTTACAAATTCCATCTCATTTGAAGGGGACCTTCCAATTTTGAGACCATGGGAATACAATGAGACCAGCCAGTCTACCCTGTCTCCAGAGAAAAAAAACAAATCCCTAGTTCTTTTCACAGCATTATAGTGGAGGTGGTTTCATTTTCACCCTTTGTATCTCTAGGGCACTTGGTAGGTAAAAATTAATGATTATTAACTGACTGAATGATTGATTTAGAGCTGAAAGAGATGTTAGAAATCATTGAACAAGAATAAACATCGAGGCCCAGAGAAGGGAAAGGACTGATCCAAGGTAATGCAGACACTAAATAGCCAGGTCCTCTGACTTCAAATCTGAGACTCTTGTTAAGAAACGGAGTTGCTTCCAGGGGCTGGTGAAAATAGCAGACATCTCTATCCTGCATTATCATTAGTGAGCATTTTCTAGACAACATTTTTTGTAAGTAGATAATGTGGTGCACTGAGGGTCCCCAAAACAAAACATTAAGATAATAAAACAAGTCACATGATGCCTTACTTGCAAAGGAGTAGCATGGGGAGACAATATCCCTGAGCCCAAACTCAATGTGTTTTTTCTAGAGGATTTCTTTTATATACAAAAAATAGCAAAATCAAAGGAAATGTTTCCTCTACTATGATTAGTCATACTAACAAGCTATTTCACAATAACAATAAATTTTACTAACAGGATAAAGGCAGGGGTGTACTGGGAAATATTTAACAATCAGCTCTCTGAACGCCTCATAAGATACACTTTTTTTTTTTTTGGTGAGGCAATTGGGGTCAAGTGACTTGCCCAGGGTCACACAGCTAGTAGTAAGTGGTAAGTGTCTGAGGCTGGATTTGAACTCGGGTCTTCCTGACTCCAGGGCCAGTGCTCTATCCACTGCACCACCTAGCTGCCCCACAAGATACACTTTTAAGTTATATTATTCACATTTTTCCATAACTTCGTTAAATCTAGAAATCAACAAAACAATGACCCAAGCTCTAATTTATAATGCATGCCAATTTCTAAGGTGTAACTTCCCCTGCTGAAAGTTTAACAACCAGCTCTGGTACAAATTGGCTCCAGCACATCCCTGGATACAGGGATACAGGGAGAATAAAACATTCCCTTTGTTAAGAAATACTGGGCTGTTAAAACCTCTTTTGTCATTAAGAAGCTTCTGCTTAAGAAAACAAGACATAATTGATGTTGTATTCAGAGGAATAAGGCAGGATACAGGTGATATAGATCCTAAGTGCGGCTAAGTGGACAGGTCATCTCATATCTGGAACTTGAAAATAGCCTGTGGTTTAATTTCCCTTGCCTCAGTTTTCTTTCCACTCCAACCCATCCTCCACTCATATCTGACAATGTCAACCCTTAGTTGATAAACTCTAGTGGTTCCCTATTACATCTAGGTTCAAATAGAATAACCTTTGTTTGGCTTTTAAAGACCTTCAGATTTTGGACCCTGCCCACCTTTTCCTACACTTTACTCCCTTTTGTGTACTCTTTGATCTGGTCATTGCTACCTCTTTGGTGTTCCTGAAACAAGACAAACCATCTCTGGACTCTGGGCATTTTCTCTGGCAGTTCCCCAGGCTGGAATGCCTTCCCTCCTCATTTGCACCTCTGGGCTCCCTTCAAGTGTCAGCTAAAATCTCACCTTTTGCAAGAAGCCTTTGCTGGGTGCCCCTTAATGATGGTGCCTTCTTGTTTTTAATCATTTCCAATTTGCTTTGTAGATATGTTATATCTACATAGGTGTTTGCAGGTTATCTCCCTTCATTAGATTGTGAGCTCCAGGAAGACAGTTTTTAAACCTCTCTTTTTATCCCCAGTGCTTGAGTGCCTGATGGATGGTGTGTCCTTCATAAATACTTGACTCGTCACCCACTAGCTAAATGCCCCTTTGCCTGTTAGAATGCCTTTTTTTTACTATGAACTCAGTTTCAATAATAAAATGACACCACTGACCTCCCAGTGTTATGGTGAGTATCAGAGAGTATCCAAGCTAGACAAGAATTTAAAGAGTGTCTAATTTAGGAACAGCTAGGTGGTGCAGTGGATAGAGAACTGGCCCTGAAATCTGAAGGATCTGAGTTCAAACCCAGCCTTAGAAACTTACTAGCTGTGTCTGGCAGGTCACTTATCTTGATTGCCGTGTGTGTGTGTGTGTGTGTGTGTGTGTGTGTGTGTGTGTGTGTGTATGTGAAATATCATCTTGGTTTTAAGCAATTACAAGGCCACTATAGTTTTCTGAGAAAAGAGAATCATAATGCTTACTATGAAGAATTTTATTTTTTTATCCTGTTTGAACGAATCTTTATTAATTACAGTTCATAACAATAACTAGCATTTATATAGCACCTACTATGTGCCAGTCACCCTACTATGTGCTTTACAATGATCTCATTAGATCATCACACTAACCCTGGGAGGGGAGGGCTATTATTATTTCCCTTTTAGAGATGAAGTAACTGAGGTATACAGAGGTTAATTGAAATTGCCCAGAGTCATGCAGCTAGCTGGCCATGTTGCTCAAATGCCAGATGTATGTTTGCCTAAAAGACCTTTTTACAGAGAAGTTACGTAAGGCAGGTACTCACATGATGATCAGAAGAAACAAGATGAGGACACTCTCAAGGTCTCTCTGAAGAACTTTGGAATCAATTTTGTGACATGGGAGACACTGGCAAAGGACCACCCAGCAAGGTGTGCTCACATCAAAGAAAGGGCTGTGCTCTGAGTGATGCAGAATTGCAGTAACTCAAGAGACACATGAGATGTGCTTATCTAGAACCATGTCCACTCCTAATATTCCTATGAACTATTTGTGACTGACCCATGGTAGAACCTTCCAAGCTTGTATTTGTCTAATCAATCACAATAGGATATGCTGTACCCTGACCCCAACATTCTGAGGTCATCTTGTTCCTCCAATCAACCAACCATTTGAGTTAGTCTTTGAACTCCAGTCTTCCTGATCCCAACCTCAGCACCCTATTAACTCTCCCACAGGACTTGAATGCTCTTGGAAAGGTCCCTTTACTCTTTCCATTCAGATGCAGTCCTAGCTGCATTCTAGCTTGGTGGAAACTGGATATAGTTAAGCTGAATCCATTGAAGGGTAGTCCCAGTTCCTGGAACAGCTATTGAAACAGGTTCCCACTGCCTGGGGAACAATTCTTGGCATGATGGCAATGAAAAGCAAACAACCCAAGGAAGGTTCTGAGAGCCATAATGTTTGTTTTCTTGGAGCCTCCTTTTGGCAGCTTCTACTCTCCATTGACTACTAGCAGGGTCATAGTATTGCAGAAGTGGAAGGGACTGCAGAGACTGCTAGTCTAACCTGTACCTAAAGCAAAATCCTATTCTACAGTTGACATGACAGGTGATTAGCCAAGGGATGCCACCATATAATGGTGACATTTCTAGCAGATTTAGGAACAGGAATTCTGCTGGTTCTTTCAATGGGGCTCAAGTGTAGCTTGGAGGGGCAGCTAGGTGGTGCAGTGGATAAAGCACTGGTCCTGGAGTCAAGAGGACCTGAGTTCAAATTCAGACTCAGACACTTGACACTTACTTGCTGTGTGACCCTGGGCAAGTCACTTAATCCCAATTGCCTCACCAAGAAAAAAAAAAAGAGTAGCTTGGAAAAAATGGTCTCATCCTTGGGCTTAGTGTATTCCATAGAATAGTCTATGGAATTTAGGGTATAGAATCAGAGAGTTAGAAATAGAATGGATGCTAGGCATAATCTAATCCAACTCTTTTATATATATGGGGTGTTATCTGGCAGTCGTGGTGTTGTTCAGTCATTTTTCCATTGTGTCTGACTCTTCATGACCACATTTTGAGGTTTTTTTGGTACACGTACTGGAGTGGTTTGTTTACCATTTCCTTTTCTAGGTCATTTTATAGATGAGGAAAGTGAGCTTGGTCATAACTGATAAGGTTAAAACGCAAATCTCCTTACAGAAGGCATCACCCTTAGGAACTCAGATCCTATTTCTTTGATATAGGGGGTAAGTACGCCTTGGCCTGAGTATTTGAAGAATAACACATGGGAGTGGGAGTGAACTTTATCCTATTTGGACCCAGAGGGACAGAACCAGGAGCAATGGCATTGGGACGATGGATGGAGGTGGGGGGAGTTGCAACAAGACACATTTGGGCTTGCTGTCAGGAAAATATCCCAACAATCACAGCAGCCCCAAAGTTGAATGGGTGACCTCAAGAGATGGCGGTTTCTGCCTTATGGGCATCTGACTCCCATGGTTGTGATGAGGATCAAATGAGATGATCATTGTAAAGTACATAGTATGGTGGTTGGCACTTAGTAGGTGCTATCTAAATGTTAGTTGTAAGTGCTGCCCCCCAGTGCCTGTAACACTCTTCCTCCTCTTCTCTACCTCTTGCTCCCCCAGGTTCCTTCAAGTCTCAGCGTGGAGCTATGTCTCTCCTCATCTCCAACTCAAGCTTCCCTGGTCTCCTTCAAGTGTCAGCTAAAGCTCTAAATAGCAAAGAAACTATCCCCAATTCTCCTTAATCTTAGTGCCTTCCCCCTGACTATCCCAAATTTATCCTGTCTTGTTGTTGATTGTCCTTCATTCTTGAAGAGGAGCATGACACAGGAGGTGATGTCATTACTTGCAAGTGAATTGGATTTCAGGGAGGGAGGGCTGTGCAAGGTTACCAACCTAACTCTCTGCTCTAGAGCCCTCTGGATCCAGTGGCATGATATAAATCTGGATGACTGGAGGTGGACCCAGATACAATGGGACACCTTGGCCTTCTTAAGACCTTTCCCAGGTCTCAGCAATGAATAAATAGAATGAAAAAATGAGTAGGTGGAGGGAGGGAGGAAGGGAGGAAGGAAGGAAGGAAGGGAGGGAGGAAGGAAGGAAGGAAGATTCTCAACACTGACTACAACTATTTCCTATTAGAGTTAAAATAATGTGAATTAAATGCCAATGTAATATGGTACAATATTGTAATATTACAAAGATCTTAAAACAGTATAGTCAACAAATATTTGATTTACTTGAGAAAGAGAGAAAGCTAGTAGCTAAAAATAATATTGGTTTAGAGGAGAAATTATTTTTCAAAATATTATAGAGAAGAATAGTAGAAGGTTATCAGAAAAAAATGGTCAGTGTGTTCCATGGGAAAGAGCACTGATTCTGCAGTCAGGGGACTCAGGTTCAAATGCTGCTTTTGAGGCTTATTATCTATGCTACAATGGACAAAGTCACTCAGTATCCCCGGACCTGAGTTTCCTCAACCACAAAAGGAGGTGAATGGACTAGATGGCCCCTGAGGTCCTGTGCAGCTTTAAATATACATTTCAATGATTCTAAGGATAATTTCATAAAAATCAGTGAGTGGTAGAGGGAAAAACAACCTTATAAACAAATTTTTTGAGAGACCCAGTTAAGCAAAATATTCTTGAGGACATTTAAATCTCATACATTTCTTTTATGTAAACTGAGGTCTACAGAGATAAAGAGACTGGGCCAATACCACAAAGGAGACCTTGGCTGATCTTGGCTGCCCCAAGACAGATTGAAATGGAAAGATGTATGACAAATCGATGAAAGATAGAAAAGATCTGCCCAGACTTTCATACTCAAAGTCTTTGAATGAATCTGTAATTTCATCAATGTGGATAATTAACTTTAATGGACCAAATCACAACCATCAATGTCTGCCTATCTTGTGCTACTCTTGTCCATGTTATCCCACAGGTTTGCCTTTCTGGGACCCACTGAGAATATTGCAGGCTGCCCTGCATGGCACTGTATCCATCAACAAGATAACAGTGAAATCCACAGGCTGCCAATTAGTTATCTCTTATGCTTAGCACTCCATCAGCCCATCTCATGTTTTAATCTTATTTCTTTTATGAGATACTTTTTTCTACTTGTTCATGATTTCTTGTCTCTAATATATTACAACCTCCTCATGAGCACATTATGGGTGTGTAGTTTTGTGTATCCACTTAATCAGGGCTTTTTTATTCATTTATTCATAATCACTCCAACAAGTTTGCTCTAAGTGCCCATACAGGAAAAAAAATGGATTAAAGAATGCTTATAGTTAAGACTATGATATGCAGTTGAGTAGACAATTATAGGCCTCTGTGTCTGTGTATTTGTGTATGTGTGTGTGGACAGGCCTGTAGGTTATTTGTATACATATACATGCACACATGTATATGCAGGCCCAATACACAATGAATATAACCATATATGGACATGCATATGTCCATATAGATATCTATATGTCCATTTGTATAGGGGTATATGTATATAAATCATATATATTCATACAGGTGGATATAGTGTGTGTACATGTATATATGCATATAAATATATGTATACATAATGTATACAGACATACAAATGTATGTGCATCTGCATGCATATATATGCATATATGTGACCTATTCCATATACGTCTGTGTATGGTTCCTCAGACACAAGCTAGCTATGTGAGCCTGAGCAAGTCATTTAACCTTCCAGTCTCAGTTTCCTCAACTGTAAATTGTAGATAATAATAGCACCTGCTTCACAGGGTTGTTGTGAGAATCAAATGAGGTCATATATGTAAAGCACTTTGAAAAGCTTACAAGTGCTATATAAAGCTAGATATATACATGTCTATACATACAACAATATCTATCTATCATCTATTGATCCATCTATCTATCTTCTATCTATAATCTATCACCTAGAGATCATCTATCTGTTTATCATCTATCCATCTATCTATCTACTATCTACTATCATATATCTATCCATCTATCCATCTTTCTATCATATATCTGTCATCCATCTATCTATCTATCTATCTATCTATCTATCTATCTATCTATCTATCTATCTATCTATCTATGGTGCCCCATTCCCTCACCTTTTTTCCATATTTGTATAGGGTGGGCCAAAAATCACCAAGAGGTTTCAATATTTAACAACTCCTTTATTTTTTGTTTTTAATTTACAATACCATAGAATCATATATAGTATATATACACATACAGTGGTAAAGCACCAGCCCTGGATTCAGGAGTACCTGAGTTCAAATCCAGCCTCAGACACTTGACACTTACTAGCTGTGTGATCCTGGGCAAGTCACTTAACCCTCATTGCCCTGAAAAAATTTTTTTCTACTTTACTGAAAACTAAACAGTAAATTAAGGTAATTTAATTCAATCTCTCCTGAAGCCTGAGGCTTAGTGCTAAGTGGTATATATTGAACGATAGATTATTTATATGGTGATATGCCTTCATATGTTGTTGTTTTGGGGGCGTTTTAGTTGTGTCTCTTTGTGAACTCATCTGGTGTTTTCTTGGCTGAGATACTGGAGTAGTTTGCCATTTCTTTCTCCAGCTCATTTTGTAGATGAGGAAACTGAGGCAAATAGGGTTAAATGAATTGTTCAGGGTTATACAGATTGTGTGTGGGACCAGATTTGAACTCAGGTCCTCCTGACACCAGGTATGGAGTTCTATCTACTGAACCAATCCATTGTCCTGCACATCCACATAGCACTTAATAATTATAAGAGCTTTTACAAGGGAACCTCTAGGTAAACTTAAAAACCTTTAACGATACTAGCATAAGGTTGAAAATCTTAGGGGAAATCATAACAAAAAGTAGAAAGGAAAGGGGCCTTGCCAGTACCAAATCTCAGACTACATTGCTACTTATGAAGCAGTAATTATCAAAACTATATGGCAATAGTATAAAAAAAAAGGAAAGTTGGCCGTTGAACCAGATTAGGTACACAAGATCAAAAAGAAAATGGACACTTTCTTCTAGTGTTCAATAAACTCAAGGACTTCAACTACTGAGGTAAGGGCTCATTATTCTACAAAAAAACTGTTAGAAAAAAAAGTAGAAAACCATCTGGTAGTAATTAGGTTTAGATGAGCATCTCACACCATAATCCCCAAAAGATCCAGATGGATCCATGATTCAGGATCAACATAAAGGTTTATATCACAAATTAAAGGAATAAGAAAGGAGATCTCAATAATTATGGATATTTGAAGAGCTCTCTACCAAACAAGGGTTAAAGAGTGTTACAGGAGATTAGACAACTTTTATCATGTGAAGTTAATGATTTTTGAGGAAAGGCAGTGAGCTCCCAAACTCATGACACGATCGCTCCAAAAACATCCAAATAACGCCATAGGAAAATGCCTGGAGCAGCAAAACTCACGGAAGAATATGCTGAAATCATCTTCTACCCAAGAACGGCTTGGAAGGTCAGAAGGAGGGAGCTGCTGTGCCAATACAGGGGTCAAGCCCAACTCCACAGTCACCCTGACACAGATCCAGTCCCAGGAAGGCCTCACCAGAGAAGCAAACCACCTCCAGAAAGAGACCCCAAAAGGAAAACTCCTAGGAATATTATAGCCAAATTCCAGAGCTCTCAGGTAAAGGAGAAAATATTGCAAGCTGCCAAAAAGAAAGAATTCAAGTACTGTGGAGTCCCAGTCAGGATAGCACGAGATCTAGCAGCTTCTACATTAAAGGACCAGAGGGCATGGAATATGATATTCCAAAGGGCAAAGGAAATGGGATTACAACCAAGAATCACCTACCCAGCAAAACTCAGCATTATCTTTCAGCAGAAAAAGTGGGACTTTAATGAAAGATATTTCAGATATTTGTGATGAAAAGACCTGAACTGAATGGTAAATTTGACTTTCAAATACAAGACCCTAGAGAACCATAAAAAACTGGAGCTGGGGGACATGCCTGGGGTCATACACTGGGTGACTGTCTTGTGTCTGAGGCCGGGTTTTGGCTAGGATTCCCCCTGGGTCCAGGGGTGATGCTTTGTCCACTGTGCCACTTAGCTAGATAATGACATCTTTAGGGTTAAATTGAGGGGTGAAGGGAACTCACTGGGGGAGGGGGAAGGGCAGAGGTCAAATCCTACATGAAAGAAACAGGAAAATTGTACAAAAAATATTTATAGCAACTCTGGGTGGAGGCTAAGAATTGAGAATCAAGGGAATGTCCATCAATTGAGGAACGATGGAAAAAGCTGTGTTATATGATTGTAGTGGAATGGTCTTGTGCTATAGGAAATGACAAACAGGATGATCCCGGAAAAACCTGGAAAGACTAATGAACATCGATGTATAGTGAAGTGAGCAGAGCAGAGAGGACATTGTGTGTAGTGACAGCAGTATTGTTCAATGAGCAATTGTGAATGACTTAACTACTCTCAGCAGTGCAATGATCCAAGACAATCCCAAGGAACTAATGAGGAAGCTTATTCTCCACCCCCATAGAAAAAAGTGATAAAAAGAACACTTGTGGATTATACAAATATAACCTGGTTGTGATCTTGTGGAGGGCAGAAGGAAAGGGAGGGAGGGAGAAAAATTTGGAACTCTAAATCTTATGAAAATGAATGTTGAAAAGTACCCTTACATATAACTGGAAAATAAAATAAATGTTTGTTGCTAAAAAAAGAAGAAATTAATGATTTTTGCATAAACAAAATCAATATAGTTAAAATTAGAAGGGAACCAAATCATCAGGGAAAATCTTTAATAAGATCTGATATCTGTGATGTTTAAAATCTAAATTGTGGCCGCCTTAAATTAGAAGCTTCCAGCACTAGTCTTTGGACATTAAATACTTATTGAAGCATACAGATATTTACAAAGAGTTCAGAAAGTTAAGAAAAAGAAGTCCTACCTAGCCTAGAGTTCCAGCCTGGTTGGGTTCTTCCTCAAGTCCTCCTCCACAAGCCTGCTTTAATCAGGAACTCTCTAGCAAGCTGATTGTGGAAGCTTTTTATAGGTCTGGAACAGAGGCGGTCCTTACACACTGCTTCAAGCTGATTGGTTGGCATCATCCAAATCCATTGGTTTTGAAGGTGTTCTTGAGTTCACAGTCTAGCTTCTGATAACAATACCTTCTTAAGGGATAGCCAGGTGTGATTACAATCCAATTAACTTGAAGTAGGCTTAATCAGCAGTCAATCACTCTCACTTGATTCAATCAGTATAGATTAATCTCCAGGTGGGTCTTTGAGTATCTGTTAATCCCATTATTTCATCACATATCCAAGATATAGCCACTCCCTCTACCAAAGGATTTAAAGCAGCTGAGAAGAACCCTGTTGGATGGACAGAAATCTTTGGTTCACTTTTTTTTTTTAATTTAATTTTTTTTTTTGTCGGGGCAATGGGGGTTAAGTGACTTGCCCAGGGTCACACAGCTAATAAGTGTCAAGTGTCTGAGGCCAGATTTGAACTCAGGTACTCCTGAATCCAGAGCTGGTGCTTTATCCACTGCACCACCTAGCCACCCCCTTTTGGTTCACTTTTATCCATTGACCAGAAGGAATTATGTCATAATGAGCCAATGTTACTGTCCCCTTGTCTTGAAGGAGAAGTCTTATGAGAGGCAAGAAGTGTATAGGCAGGAAGGCAAACTCAGACATCCTGTACTTGAATTTTGAGAGAGAATTGAGCGAGTATGGAGGTAAATGGGGCAGCTGTCACATCAACAACACCTAGACATTGCCACCACTGCCTTTGCCCACCCCAAGCAGGTGTTCAGCCTGACATCAAGATGAGTGGCCTTTCTAGGCAGGCTAGTTATTGTGGAACTTTCCATTCAGGAGAACTGATGATGCCAAACAATAATTTTCCCTGCTCCTTTTTCCTTCTGTCCCAACTTGGGAGAAGAGATGTCAAATCCAAAGTGTGAGGCTTATCTAACACTTATTTACATTTCTGTTGAATTAGTATTTAAAGCTGGCAATAGATGAAAATGTGGTTGTTCACAGTCATGCTGATTTACTCAGGATGGATGAAAGTGAAGGGCAGTGACTGCTGTGAGAGAGAGAGACAGACAGAGACAGATACAAAGAGAGAGAAAGAGAGAGACAGAGTAAGAGAGGGAGGGAGAAGAAGAGAGAGAAAAGTAGAGAGAGAAGGGGGAAGGAGGTAGAGAGGAAAAGAGGGAGTTAGAGGAAAAGATGAAAGGAGGGTAGGAGGAAGGAAGGGCAGTAGAGGAAGAAAGAGGGAGAGAAGGAAGTAGGGAGGGACAGAGAGAGGAAGAGAGATGGGGGAGAGAAGAAAAGAGGGAGGAAAAGAGAAAGAAGGGAGGGAGAAAGGGAGAGAAAAGGAGAAAGGGATAAATGTAGAGAGAAACAGACAATGAAAGATACAGAAACTGAGAGTCAGAAACAGACAGTGAGAGAGACACAGAAAGACAGAGATTAAAACAAAATGAGTGAGAGAAAATAGATTTACTATTGGGAATAACTGGAATCTTTCCAGCTAGGAACTCTGAAGTGATAGGAAAAAGAATCTTATTGTTTTATATTCCATAACTTCCCAAAGTAGGGACAAAAGAGTAAATTCACTTTCTGCTTGGCAACGTTGAATCCGGAAGTGGTTTCTATCTTGTATGAAGGTTTGGTGAGCTGTTTTCATAGTTGGCATGACATTTCGCATTGTTCTCCTCTGCATATTCAAAGAGACCTTTTCATAGGTGTAACTGTATATTTACCAAAAGTCACTTAACTCTATATTTTCCTGGACTCATTATATGAATGCTAGACATATGCCTCAAAGAGAGAAAAGAAAGAGGAAAAGGGCCCATATGTACAAAACTATTCATAGCAATACTTTTTGTTATAGCAAATAACTGGATACCAAGGGGATGCACATCCACTAGGGAATGGTTGAAAAATTAAGGTATGTAAATATAATAGAATATCATTATACCATAAGAACTAAACAAGGGAAGGATTTAGACATGAGGAGAAATGTATGAATTAATGCAAAGTGAAGTGAGCAGAACCAGAAGAACAGTTAATATAAAAACCACAATGTTGTAAAGTCAAACTATTTTGAACTCTGATCAATACAATGCCCAATTATGTTTTTAGAGGAATGGCAAAGCATGCTGCCTATTTTCTGATAGAGGTAAAGAAGGGCATGGTCACTGTTTTAATTGTTTTCCTTAACTAAGTTAATTTGTTATAAGGGAGGAGCTTTATAGGATGGAGAATAGCCAAGAGAGGGTAACTTTATAATCACTATGGTGCTTATTTTTAAAAAAAAAGTAATATAGTAAAGAGGTTTATAAGGATGTACAGAACAACCCAGAGGAGTATAGAAGGAAATTTGGGGAGACAGGCAATTGAGAAGGCTTGGGAAGAAATATTGAATTTGTTATCTATTTTTTAAAATAAGCTATATATGGGGTATCTAGGTGGCACAGTGGATAAAGCACCATCCCAGGATTCAGGAGTACCTGAGATCAAATCCAGTCTCAGACACTTGACACTTACTAGCTATGTGACCCAGGGCAAGTCACTTAACCCCCATTGCCCCGTCCCCCAAACAAAGCAATATATAACAGAGATTCATAATTTCACATATAATTCTCTTTTTTTGTTCTTTTTATATGAAAATCTTCAGTTTCACTAAATTTGTTAAGTTCATAATATGCAAAATGCTATTTTCAAGGCATGACGGAACTAACATTGGCAATCAAGAGCCAAGATGCAGAAAAGAGCAGACCTGGGATGCTATCTATAATAATAAAAAGTGCTACATCCAAGGGGAGGATCATGAGGACTCAATGAAGAGAGAAGGGATCTTGGGTCCTGGTAGTACAGTACTGCTTCACTACTACTGTACTCTGAGTCTCAGTGAATCATTTCTGTTAGGCAGCTAAATAGTGTAGTGGATAGAGTATAGAGTCAAGAAGAGTCAAGAAGACATATGTTCAAGTTCTGCCTCATACTCTTACCAGTTGTGCGGCTCTGAACAAGTCATTTAACCTCTTTGAGACTCAGTTTCCTTATCTGTAAAGTGGAAATAATAATAGTACATAAAGTTTTTGTGAGGATCAAGTGAAATTACCTATATAAAGCACTTTGTACATCTTAAAACACAATATAAATGCTTATAACCACTATAATTATCATAAGAGTAATAACAGTAATGCTTCTTCTTATTATTGTAATTATTATGAGAATGTATCACAGGTTCGTGGGGAAATGTTTTATGGCTACTGTTTTTACCATTCTATTTTCATAGTTACTGTGTTGTTTGGTTTTTTTAGGTAATTGTATCTACTAGCTGATTGTTAATGCAAAGCACATCAATAGGGGATCATGATCAATAGTTTTATTAATACACACTCAAAGGGTTCTATAAAACTTAGGAGTGGCAGCTACCCTCTGAGGACCCTGCTCAAAAGTGGTAGTAGTATTTTGGGAAATAAACCAGAGGGGAAAGGAAAGAAGGAGAAAAGCAGATGGGGGAAGGGAAGAAAGAAGGAAGAATGGAAGAAAGAAAGAGAAAAGAAAGAAAGAAAGAAAGAAAGAAAGAAAGAAAGAAAGAAAGAGAGAAAAAAGGAAGAGTAAACGTAAAGGTAGCAGATCAATCTTTAATGGACATGGAACAAAAGTAATTTCTTATTTGCTTATTTATTAACTTACTTACTTTTTACATTGTTAAATGCTTTTACCTCTATTAAATGTTTGTTAAATGTTTATAGTTTCTATAAAGGTTTTTACCTCTTATTAGAAATATTTGTCTTTGTTAACATCTATTGTGTATAATTTTTAAAAAGTTTTAAGTAATTCATGACCTTCCAATCAATGGTAACAAAAATAAATATAAAATATCAAAAGAAAATAATGGATTTTAGGGTAAAAGTCTGTTGAAAGAATGAAATACAAAAACTTCCTACCTAAAGTATATGTGGTCTATAGAAAGGATCCCTGGTTTGGGAGTTAGGAGGCATGGGCTTCCAGCCTGGCTACTAACTTGCTACATGTCCTGTGTTGAGTCATATTCCCTCTTTGGGCCTCAGTTTTTTTCATTTGTAAAATGGGGACAATAATTACTTTCCTCCCTACCTCATAATATTCGTAAAATAATAATGTATCACAGATTCTATGTAGTTCACTCTCCCAAATTCTATTCTCATCAGCAGGTCAAATCCCCAGATATCAAATAGCTATAATTCCCCTCAGGATCCTAGGAGGGCAATCCTGAGGATGTAGACATGGTTTTCTAGTATTGTTGTCCATGAGCCCCCATTTAGTGTGATTCCCACTTGTTGATTTCTAGCTAATATTGCTTCAATATCAATTAACTAGTTCACATCAGTTAGTTTTTACAAAGGGATATTTCCTGAAAAGGCATAGAAAAGATAGATAAAAAACATCACAAATTGGGATTAAACTGTCCCCTACACTGGTAAGAGACACTGGTCTCTTAAAGTTGTGTTTATAATACATTCCCACCCAACCAAGTTCAATTAGGGGAGTGACATAGCCAACAGACAAGTTGCTCCTTTGCTTGCAAGACATATTGTTTCTATTGCTGGACTGCTGGGCTAGCTTACTCCTCAGGGCTGACTCCTCATTAGACCCAGTTACTGTCTTTGCCAGCTCTGACTGATGCTCTTTTGACCTCTCAAAGCCCACAAGGTCATTTGTGATACTCATTCAGTTAAGATCAAAATATATATATATAAAGACGATGGAGACAAAAGAAATAAAGGGACCATACATTCACTAATACATGAGGGTGCCCCCCACCAAGAGGCTTATAGCAGTTTTTGCCTCACTCACTCACCACCATCAATGAGAGAGTTCATCTGTTCAAGCCTTTTGTGTCCACACAAGCTGCAGTTCATCAGTCAGTTAATAGTTTTTATATTATCATGCAGTAAGTCTACAAGAAAGTTGAGAGGATATTTGTGTATGCTCAGAAGTAGATTGGAAAAAAGCTCCTCCATTATACCTTATGGGAAGCAGGTTTGACAAGCTTCCATGTGAGCTGGTAGCAGAGCATAATGTATATTCTCTAGAAACTGGGACCTCATTGGTTACTTTCCCCCATTACAATAGGATTTAGAACTAGAAATAAGCTTAAAAAGCATCTAAACTAATTCTCTTATTTTACAGATGAGAAAACTACCAGGGAGGTAGAATGATAGCCAAGCTATTCCTATTATTATCATTATTTTATTATTAAGCTATTAAACAGTAGCATGAAGATTTGGACCCAATTTTAGAACTCTAAATCATGTGCTTGTTTACTATACCCAAGGACTGCACAATTTCAAAATCTAGATGATTATATTGTTTGAAGAGAGTTAATACTTGGGAATTTTCCGAAGGAGTTTGTACTCCAGAAAAAAAGAGTCCCCAAAGGGGGGAAAAAAAAGAATCCCAGAGAAAAAACTTAATTAACATTTCAATGAATCTTGTGGAGAGCCTTCTCTAGACACTATGGGGAGAGTCAGGCCACTTTACTAACACTGATTTCTTTCTTCTATGCCTACTTCCCTCCTCCCAAACCACAGCATCTCCTGATGCTTCTGTCATTTCCATTTGCATTGTTGTCATCATTGTTTGTACTGGTTTCCTGGATCTGCTTCCTTCATTTTCCTCAGTTGCCAAAAGTCTTTCAATAATTCTATATATTTATTTTATTCATTGCTTTAATATTATAAATATAAATTTATAAAAATAAAATAAATATAATATCTAATAATATTATATATGACATATAATAAAATAATATAAATAATATTCATTATTTTCATTGTCACAATTTGGCCAGTTCCCATCCATAGGCATCAATTTTGTTTCCAATTCTTTGCTGCTGCAAAATAATATTGCTATGAATTTTTCCAAGCTGTTCTTGTCAAATAGGGAGTTCTTTGTCAAATAAATAATTGGCGTTTTTGTGTCCTCAATCAGAACCAATGGAATAATATAGATTTTTTATTCCTTGGCTGGCTGAAGGATCAGCCACATCCATGATAGCCTTTTGAAAAGCAGTCTTAGCTGCTCTAGAATCAGTTGAGACAGGAAGAGCTCTAGCAGTTGAAAGAAGAGTCAGCTATGCCAGAGGAGACCAGATCTTGAGAGGGAAAATCTCTTTGCCTTTTCCCTCGCACCCCTTCTGGAATCCTGTTGTGAGTAGGAGGGGATTTCTCTCTCTATCCCTCCCCTTAAAGGCAGTAGAAATAGAGCATTCTACCTATTAAGAGTTATCACAGGGGCAAGCTAAGTGGTGCAGTGGATAAAGCACCAGCCCTGGATTCAGGAATACCTGAGTTCAAATCCAGCCTCAGACACTTGACACTTACTAGCTGTGTGACCCTGGGCAAGACAATTAACCCCCATTGCCCACCATAAAAAAACAAACAAACAACAACAAGAATCATCACAGTCAGCATTAAACAGGTCCAGACTTCAGCTGCAGCGCTGAGTTGAAGGGCAAAGAGGAACAAATCCAGGGAGCCTAGTAGAGCAAAACACATGGCAGATAATTCTATTCATGAGGAGCAGCATGAAGACACCTTGAGAGGAAAAAAAGATGTCTGGATCCTCTTATGTCAGAGAGAAGGGAAAGGCAGTACGTCCAAGGACACACAGGTAGAAAGGGTTATAAAGCCAGGATTCAAACTCAGATCCTTTGACTCCAGTTCTTGCACTTGGTTTGGTGGGATTTAGTTTCTTAGAAGCCAAAAGGGATCATTCCAAAGTAGTCTTTGTTTTTGTATGTGTGGTTTTTATTTTATTTTGTTCCCAAAGAGGAAAAAAGAGGAGGAGAAGGGAGGAACCAACACATTTTGTTCCTATTTGGAGAAGATGTGACTTAGACAAGAGATCCTACGAAATGGCCTTGGGGTGTTTAGGTAATAGTTCATTATGGGTGATTAGTGAAGCTTGGTTGCCAAAGACTTTAATGTTCTTTTAGGCTAAATCAATAGAGATATTTAACCCCAAACACAACAAATAAATATCTCACTGTCTTCTGCCTGAGGCAGACTCCTTCTGTGGTGTTAGTAAATACAGATCTGGGCACCATATTATACAAAGAACAACGGATTCTGACAAATTTACAAAATCAGCTCCTTGTCTCAGGAAAAGTAGCTAAGATGGGGAAAAGATTCACAATTAACCAAAAGAAGAGAAGGGATGAGCATTTATTATAGCAAATTTTATATCATTTGATCCTCACAACAACCCTGAGAGGTTGTTTATACTATTATTACCTCCCATTTTACAGAGGGGGAAACTGAGGCAGGGGTGAAGTGATTTTGCCCAGGTTCACATACCAAGTATCTGAGGCCAGATTCAAACTCACATTTCCTTGATTCTTGGGGCAGTGTTCTATCCACTATACCACCTCACTGCCTCTAAGAAGACTCAAGACTAGCCAAAAGAATTAGAGCTATTTAGTCTGGATAAGAGAAGATTCAGAGGAAACTTGATTCCAGTCTTCAAGTATTCAAAGGGCTGTTATGCACAATAAATAGTGTGATCCTAATGTCTTGTTTTGCTTGGCAGAACTAGAAAGCAGAACTACAACCAATGGGTGGAAGTTAGAGGGAGGGAAATAGCAACTCATTATAGGAAAGACCTTAAAAACCAGATCATTACAATGGAAAGAGTACTGGTTTTGGAGTCAGAAGTCTTGGGTTCAAATCCAGACTCTAAAGTTTACTACCTCTGTTAGCTTGGGCAAATCACTTGACCTTCTGAGATTGGATTTTCTCATTTTTAAAATGAGGGCATTGGACTAAGTAGCCTCTAACTTCCCTTCCAGCTCTAGGACTGCGTATGACCTCAATAATTCTTGTTATCCTATAATACAATAGCTACTTCTGGAGATACTAAGTTCCCTGGCTCTGTAACTGTTTCAGCAGAAATTAGATGGCCACTTCTCTGGTATATTATAGCAGAGATACTTGCCCAGGTATCAATTCCATCAGATGATTTCTGAGGTCCCACCCAACTATGATTCTGTGGTCCTCATCTTTCTTCTGTTCCTACGCAAGTAAGTGGCAAGGGATTAATCCATGCATACTTAGACTGGGCATGTGGTGTGGCCCTACTTCTTAAATCTCACAGAGTCTGTAGTAAAATAAGGATGAGAATTACAGAAACTTATCCCCTTGGGAAAAAAAAAGACCCAGACTTTCAACCCAAGGGTAGATTAACTATAAAAGTGATATTGAGAAATGTAGGTGTTATAAAAACACTAGAGAATCTATTGACTTTTTTTAGGTGAAAAACAGTCGTCAGGTCCAAAAGCCACTTTGAAAGGTCGCTGTCTACCTCACCCTGACCCATATTATCCATTGGGTGACATGTCCATCATTGAGCAATGTGAGCAAAAAAGAATCAGTCCATAAAGTTATGAACTTAGTGACCACATACTAACTTCCTTGTTTCTTAAGACAGGATATCCAAGCTCTGGGTTATCCCTTGGCTTCCTCTTTCCAAGGTCATCTTTCTTGGCCATTTCAAGGTTATTATCCCCTTTCTGAGGAGACCTCTAATTCACTGTACAACCATGGGAAGATGATTCCATTTGGGAACCTCTCAGTTTCCACATCTATAAAATGGGCAAGAAAAATACGGTATAGTAGAAAAAACACTAGATTTGGAGTTCAAGTTCTGACTACCCAAGTGACCTTGGACAACTTCCTTCTTCTATCAGGTTTCAACTTTCTCCTGGGTAAAATGAAGGAATAGGACTAGATGGGATTCTTTCAAGTTCTAAATCTGTGATCCTATGTGTTCGACCTCCCAGGACTTCTTTGAGGAGGGTGCTTTGTAAATCTTAAAGCATACAGAAATGTGAGCTGTGATTGTCTAAAAGGGCAGGTTATAATGAGAGTGCAGAGTGAAACTCACTAGTGGGATAAAGAGGATGAAAGATGGAGCTGTTGATTGCTTTGGACAAAGAGACAGGGTACCCTGGGAGCTTATCTGGTAAGTGGTTGCTGAGACAATACCCTTCTCCTGACCTTGCCCCTGCATCGATGTTCTGATAGAATCAGTGGAATCAGAGTAGCTTTCTACCCAGAATTAACCCCGTAAGAGACAACAAATAATGATATAGTTGGAAAGAAGGCTGAATCTGAGACCAAGAGACTTGGCTTTAAGATAAAAGTAAAGGTGAAATTCAGTTGGCACTAAGAGATTTGATGAGAAAAATCATGGTCATCTTAATGCCAAACTGATAACAGACCTCAGGAAAAGAAAAATGTTAGATGCCTCTCACATTTAAGACAAATTCAAGGCTGTCGCAAGGGAATTGGTGATGGTGGGAGTCCTCAGTTATTCCTCTTTAAAGAATTACGCTCTCTCACACACAAATCCAATTAAATAAAATAATCTTTTATTAAGGCTCTAGAGAAAATAACCAAGAGAGAAATAAAAAACTTCTCTCAAGGGGAGATGGCACCAAGATGTGATTCTCTGATATACCTATGTCCTCAAACAGGAGAAAGGCAAAAGTTTTTAAAGATGGTAGATGGGGTGATCACCACCTGACAATGGAAAGTTCCCTTTGGGAGGTGGGGGAAAGCTTGAGTGAGAGGTGGTGGTCCTGACTTCTGGAGTTATCTCTGTCCCCTGGCACCAAGCAGGCAGCTGCCACACCTAATAGGCTCATCTCTCTTACCTCCAAAGGTGTGTTTGTCTTTTAGCTAGCAGACCAGTTTAAACTTTAACAGTCCCAAATTCCTTGATATGTCCCAACCCCATATCAAGGCTTAAGGTGTTCATTCTGCCCAGTCTGTTTAATTTACCTCCTTTTGACTCTTCTTTACTCAACAGATTGTTAGAATCATAAAAAGGTTTTTGTGGTCTTCAACAAATAAAACAGGCCAACAATACTCAGGTAAAAATTTCATAAAACATATGCCTGTTTTATTATCTTTTGTTTATCATATATTTATTTGATCATAATTGTTTCTCTATAACAATTTTATAAATTATTTGTTGAATCAAATTGACCAAATGTTGTCTTTTTTTAAAAAATTGGAAACACCTCTGTAATGGACATAGAGCCTACCAATCCAAGTAGATTGTAACTTTTGGAAAAATTGTCATTTGAAATGTATAAATAGAAGCATAATTCACAAATTAGCTAATTGCCTTTTCCTGCTATAAATATTAGTGGGGCAATCCACCAAAGAGAAAAATCACAGAGGAGATACATATGCACAGGCAACCTCCAGTTACTTATCAATGTATCATCCTTTTTGAAAATTATCCATATGTTGCCCCTCTCTCAAACTAGGACCCCCACATCCTGGCTTGGTGGTCAAGAAGACCACCTGAAGGAATATTTGAATGAGCCATTTATTCTATGTTTTTCATACCTACTACTAAGAACAGAATCAAACAGAATCTGGGACTTTCTTTAATTAATCACTCACTATGATGGAAATATTGTTCTTAGAACTGGGGATACAAAGAAAAGCAAACACAGGCTCTTCCCTCAAGGAGCTCTCATGCCAATGGGGGTGGGGGAGTATGCAAACAATAATATATACACATACAAGACATAGATTAGATAAATTGGAAGTTATTTCAGAGGGAAAGCACTAGTTGTGATGAGGCTGGCATAGCGGAGGTAAGCAGAAGGTAGGTTCCTTTTTTAAAATTCTATTTTATTGTATTTTAATTTTTTAATTCTCTCTCCTGTCTCCTCTCCCCCACCCATTGAGAAAGCAAGGAAAAGAAAACCCTGTGAGGAATATATACAGCTAAGCAAAACAAATTCCTGAATCAGCTGCACCTAAAATCCAATATGCTTAACAAAAAAGGAAAATGTTGGATGTTGGAGGGGATGTGAGAAAACTGGGATGCTAACCCACTACTGCTGGAGTTCTGAACAGATCCAACCATTCATATCAATGTATTGATCACCTGGATTTGATGGAGGTGCCTTATCATCTTCCCTAAAGTATTTTTTATGAAACCCTGGATTAATAGGAGCAAAATGTCCTTCACCTGAAACCAGATTGCTAGCAGATAAGTCTACCTGGTAACTTCTTTCCCCAGGATAGTAAGTCCCTATCTTGTGGGGATATCTGGGCATCCTCATCCTTGACAAACTCCTTTTAAGAATCCTGTAATCTTATCATGGTGCTTCTATATTTCCTCCATAATTGTTATAACTGAAATTGTTAAAACTGCTTTGCATTACATGCATTCTTGTTACTGTATTTGCTTTTGGTTTGATTTGTATCATGCTAATGAAACTGAAAACATCCTGTAACCAGTGAACAAAAAAACCCTTATATACCCTCAGAAAGAGGGAGTCTTCAAGCTTCTTGTTAGGAAGGGGTCTCCACATGAGTCATGCTTGCTTCTTCTTGGGACAAATAAACATCTTCTCCAACATCTAGCATTTTCCTTTTCTTGTCACACTAACCAATCTGATAGTATGAGATGGTACCTTACTTAGAGTTGTTTTAATTTGCATTTCAATAATCAATAATGATTCAGAACATTTTCTCATATGGCAATAGCTAGTTTCTTCTTCTGAAAACTATCTGTTCATACCCCTAGACCATTTCTCAATTGGGGAATGACTTGTATTCTTATGAATTTGATTTAGTCCTCTATGTATTTTAGAAAGGAGGGTTTTATCAGAAACATTGGCTATAAAAATTGTTTCCCAGCTTTCTGCTTTCGTTCTAATATTTACTGCATTTCTTCTGCTTGCGTTAAAGCTTTTTAATTTAATGTAATCAAATTTATCCTTTTTGCATTTCATAATGTTCTCTATCTCTTGTTTGGTCATAAATTCTTCCCCTCTCCATAGATCTGACAGGTAAACTATTCCTTCCTCCCCTAATTTGCCTATGGTATCACCCTTTATGTCTAAATCATGAACCCATTTTGACCTTCTTTTGGTATATGGTGTAAGGTGTTGATCTATGCCTAGTTTCTGTCGCACTATTATCCAGTTTTCCCAGCAGTTTTTGTCAAATAATGAGTTCTTATCCCAGATGCTGGAGTTTATCAAACTGGGTTTCTGAAACTGGGTTTATCAAACAGTAGATTACTATAGTAATCTATACTATAGATTATACTACTATACTATACCATATACTATAGATTAAAACAAAATGAGTGAGAGAAAATAGATTTACTATTGGGAAAAACTGGAATCTTTCAAGCTAGGAACTCTGAAGTGATAGGAAAACAATCTTTTTGTTTCATATTCCATAACTTCCCAAAGTAGGGATAAAAGAGTAAATTCACCTTCTCTTTGGCAAAGTGGAACCCGGAAGTGGTTTCTATCTTGTAGGAAGGTTTGGTAAGCTGTTTTGATAGCTGGCATGACATTTTGCATTGTTCTCCTCTGCATATTCAAAGAGACCTATTCATAGGTGTAACTGTGTAGTTACTAAAAGTCACTCAACTATATTTTCTTGGACCCATTATATCAATGCTACACATATGCCTCAAAGAGATAAAAGAAATAGAAAAAAGACCCATATATCCAAAAGTATTCATAGCAATACTTTTTGTTATAGTAAATAATTGGATACGAAGGGGATGGCCATCCACTAGGGAATGTTTGAAAAATTAAGGTATGTAATTGTAATGGAATCATTACCATCATTATACCATAAGAACTAATAAAAGGGAAGGATTTAGACATGAGGAGAAATGTATGAATTAATGCAAAGTGAAATGAGCAGACAGAAGAACAGTTAACATAAAAACCACAATGTTATAAAGACAAACCATTTTGAACTCTGATCAATGCAATGCCCAATCATGATTTTAGAGGACCGGCAAAGTATGCTGCCTATTTTCTGACAGAGGTAAAGCAGGGGATGGTCACTGTTTCAAGTTATTTTCCTTAACTAAGTTAATTTGTTATAAGGGAGGAGTTTTATAGGATGGAAAATAGCCGAGAGAATAACTTTACAATCACTATGGTGGTTATTAAAAACAAAAAAAGAAATACAGAAAAGAGGTTTATAAGAATGTACAGGGGTGGCTAGGTGGCACAGTGGATAAAGCACCAGCCCTGGATTCTGGCATACCTGAGTTCAAATCTGGCCTCAGACACTTGACACTTTCTAGCTGTGTGACCCTGGGCAAGTCACTTAAGCCCCATAGCCCCGCAAAAAATTAAAAAAAAAATTTTTAAATAATGTCACATTTTTCAAAAAAGGAATATACAGAACAACTTAGAGGAGTATAGAAGGAAATTTGGGGAGACAGGCAAGTAAGATGGCTTTGGAAGCAATACTGAATTTGTTATCTACTTTTAAAAATAAGCTATATATAACAGAGATTCACAATTTCACATATAATTCTTATTTTTTGTTCTTTTATATGGAAATGTTCAGTTTCACTAAATTTAAATTCATAATATGCAAAATACTATTTTCAAGGCAAGAGGGAACTAACATTGGCAATCAAGAGTCAAGATGGAGAAAAGAGCAGACCTGGAATCCTAGCTATAATAATTAAAAGAGCTACATCCAAGAGGAGGATCATGAGGACTCCATGAAGAGAGAAGGGATCTTGGGTACTGGTAGTACAGTACTGCTTCACTACTACTATACTCTGAGTCTCAATGCATCATTTGTGTTAGGCAGCTAAATACTATAGTGGATAGAGTATAGGACTTAGAGTCAAGGAGACATATGTTCAAGTTCTGCCTCATACTCTTACCAGTTGTGTGGCTCTGAACAAGTCATTTAACCTCTTTGAGACTCAGTTTCCTTAGCTGTAAAGTGGAAATAATAATAGTACACAAAGTGTTTGTGAGGATCAAGTGAAATTACCTATGTAAAGCACTTTGCACATCTTAAAACACAATGTAAATGCTTATAACCACTATAATTATCATAATAGTAATAAACCAGAGGGGAAAGGAAAGAAGGTGAAAAGGAGATGGGGGAAGGGAAGAAGGAAGAATGAAAGACAGAAAGAAAGGAGGAAAGGAGGGAAGGAAGGAAGGAAGGAAGGAAGGAAGGAAGGAAGGAAGGAAGGAAGGAAGGAAAGGCAAAAAGAAAGGTAAAAAGTGAGAGAGGAAGGAAGGAAGGAAGAAAGGAAGAAAGAATGAATGAATGAAAGAAGGAAGGAAGGAAAGAAAGAAAGAGAGAAAGGAAGGAAGGAAAGAAAAAAGGAAAAGGAAAAGGCAAGGTAGCAGATCAATCTGTAATGGACATAGAACAAAAGTAATTTCTTATTTGCTTATTTATTAACTTATTTAATTTTTATATTGTTAAATACTTTTACCTCTTTTAAATTCTTGTTAAATATTTATAGTTTCTATAACGGTTTTTACCTCTTATTAGAAATATTTATTTGTATTTGTTGACATCTATTGTTCATAATTTTAAAAAATTATAAAGTAATTCAGGATCAAGGTTAAAAAAATATCAAATATCAAAAATCAAAATAAAATAATGGATTTTAGGGTAAAACCCTGTTGAAAGAATGAATTACAAAAATTGACTACCTAAAGTATATGTGGTCTATAGAAAGGATCCCTGGTTGGGAGTTAGGAGGCATGGGCTTCCAGCCTGGCTACTAACTTGCTATATGTCCTGTGTCGAGTCATATCCCCTCTTTGGGCCTCAGTTTTTTCATGTGTAAAATGGGGACAATAATTCCTTTCCTCCCTACCTCATAATGTTCAAAAAATAATAATGTATCACAGATTCTATGTAGTCCACTCTCCCAAATTTTATTCTCATCAGCAGATCAGATCTCTGGATATCAAATAGCTAAAACTCCCCTCAGTATCCTAGGGGGGCAATCCTGAGGAGGTTTTCTAGTAAGGGACACTGGTCCCTTAAAGTTGTGTTTACAATACATTCCCATCCAACCAAGTTCAATTTTGGGAGTGACATAGCCAAAAGACAAGTTGCTCCCTTGCTTGCAAAACATATTGTTTCTGTTGCTGGACTGCTGGGCTAGGTCTAGCAGCTTACTCCTCAGGGCTGACTCCTCATTAGACCCAGTTACTGTCTTTGCCAGCTCTGACTGATACTCTTCAGACTTTTCAAAGCCTACAAGGTCATAATCTGGTCCATTTCTGATACTCAATCAATTAACATAAAAAAAACATAAACACAATTGAAACAAAAGAAATAAAGGCACCACACATTTACTAACTCATGAGGGTGTCCCCCACCAAGGGGCTTATAGCAGTTTTTGCCTCACTCACTCACCACCAGGAATGAGAGAGTTCATCTGCTCAAGCCTTTTTTGTGCACACAATCTGCAGTTGATCAGTGTGAGATTTAAAATTGGATATTAGATCATAAATCTCCCCTACTTAACCTTTCCCTTAATTTATCTCCCAAACTAGTAAATGGAAGAAGCTTTTGGTTTTCTAGATAGACCTTTTTATTTATTGTTATGGTTGTCACAAGGTGATGTTGATTAGAAGGATAGGAAAGTAGAAACACAATACAAATTGTCTTAAGTCTAAGCTTAGTCTATATTCCTTATAAAAACTCACCAAACCGAAAAGGCCACCTTTGGAGAGAGAGCCCGTCTGTGCCGCGCCGTCAGAAGTCCCGCCAAGCAGGCAAAAGCCCCTACTTCCGTTCTCTCCACCCTGGAAGTCGAGTCCCACAGGCAGTCTGACGTGCGCAGCAGGCAGACTGTTCGTCTCCTCCCCAAAAGGGTGGTCCTTGAAAAACTGGCGTCCTTCAGTTATCCTAACCGACTGTTAAAAACTTTCATATTTTACCACATCAGTTTTATATCATCATGCACTAAGTCTACAAGAAAGTCGAAAGGTCATTTGTTTATGGTCAGAAGTAGAGAGGGGAAAGCCCCTCCATTATACCTTATGGGAAGCAGGTTTGACAAGCTTCCACATGAGCTGGCAGCAGAGCATACTGTATATTCTATAGAAACTGGGATCTCATTGGTTAGTTTCCCCATTACAATAGGATTTAAAACTAGAAACAAGCTTAAAAAGCATCTAATCTAATTCTCTTACTTTACAGATGAGAAAACTACCAGAGAGGTAGAATGATAGCCAAGCTCAAGCATTATATACATGCTAGCTATTCCTATTATTATCATTATTTTATTATTAAGCTATTAAACAGTGGCATGAACATTTGGACCCAATTTTAGGACTCTAAATCATGTGCTTGTTTACTACACCCAAGGACTGCATCCAAGGACTGCACAATTTCAAAATCTATATTATTATAATGGTTACAATGTTTGAGGAGAGTTAATTCTTGGGAGTTCTCCAATAGAGTTTGTACTCCAGAAAAAAGAGTCCCCAAAGGGAAAAAAAGAAGAGTCCCAGAGAAAAAAATTAATTAATATTTCAATGAATCTTGTGGAGAGCCTTCTCTTGACACTATGGCTGTCCTAGCAAAGGAGAGTCAGGGTACTTTACTAACACTGATTTCTTTCTTCTATGCCTACTCCCCTCCTCCCAAACCTCAGCAACTCCTGATGCTTCTGTCATTTCAATTTGCATTGTTTTAATCATTCTTTGTACTGTTTTCCAGGCTCTGCTTCCTTCACTTTTCTTCAGCTCCCAAAAGTCTTTCCATAATTCTATATATTTATTTTATTCATTGCTTTAATATTATAAATATAAATTTATAATAAATTTACATAAATATATAATAAATTTCTATAAATATAAATAATATTCATTATTTTCATTGTCACAATTTGGCCAGTTCCCATCCATAGGCTTCAACATTGTTTCCAATTCTTTGCTGCCACAAAATAATACTGATGAGAATTTTTCCAAGCTGTTCTTGTCAAAGAAATAATTAGTGTTTTTATGTCCTCAATTAAAACCAATGGAATGGTATAGATTTTTTATTCCTTGGCTGGCTGAAGGATCAGCCACATCCATGATGGCCTTTGAAAAGCAGTCTTAGCTGCTCTAGAATCAGTTGAGACAGGAAGAGCTCTAGGAGTTGAAAGAAGAGTCAACTATGCCAGAGGAGACCAGATCTTGAGAGGGAAAATCTCTTTGCCTTTTCCCTCGCACCCCTTCTGGAATCCTGTTGTGAGTAGGAGGGGATTTCTCTCTATATCCCTCACCTTAAAGGTAGCAGAAGCAGAGCATTCTATCTATTAAGAGTTATCACAGGGGCAAGCTAAGTGGTGCAGTGGTTAAAGCACCAACCCTGAATTCAGGAGTACCTGAGTTCAAATCCGGCCTCAGACACTTGACACTTACTAGCTGTGTGACCCTGGGCAAGTCACTTAACCCCCATCGCCTGCAAAAAAAAAAAAAAGAGTTATCACAGTCAGCATTAAACAGGTCCAGAGGTCAGCTGCAGCACTGAGTTGAAGGGCAAAATGGAACAAATCCAAGGAGCCTAGTAGAGCAAAACACATGGCAGATAATTCTATTCATGAGGAGCAGCATGAAGACACCTTAAGAGAAAAAAAAGACATCTGGACCATCTAATGTCAGAGAAAAGGGAAAAGGCAGTATGCCCAAGGTCACATAAGTAGAAAGGGTTAAAAAGCCAGGATTCAAACTCAGATCCTTTGACTCCTGTTCTTGCATTTGGTTTGGTGGGATTTAGCTTCTTAGAAACCAAAAAGGATCATTCCAAAATAGTCTTTGTTTTTGCATGTGGGTATTTATTTTATGTTGTTCCCAGAGGAAAAAAAAAGGGGGAGAGCCATATGTAAGAACAATATTGAGAATGGGGAGAGTTAATTGGATGACTTGCTGAAATATTAGGGTAAGAAAGGAGATTAACAGCCTCTTTTCAAAAAAACAAAATGGGTTTTATCAGTGGGAACAAATTTAAAACACAAGTGAGGTTAATAGAACTAGAGACAATGAGAAAGGGAACAGAGGAAGGAAAAAAATACACCCCACTTCCCAGGTAATTTGAACCTAAATCTCTGTGGCACCAAGATGTGATTCTCTGATATACCTATCTCTTTGAACAGGAGAAAGGCAAAAGCTTTTATAGATGGTAGATGAGGTGATCACCACCTGACAATGGAAAGTTCTCTTTGGGGGTAGGGGAAAGTTTGAGTGAGAGGTGGTGGTCCTGAATTCTGGAGTTATCTCTGTCCCCTGGCACTGAGCGGGCAGCAGCCATGCCTAATAAGCTCATCTCTCTTACTTCCCAAGGTGTGTTTGTCCTTTAGCTAGCAGGCAAGATTAAACTTTAACAGTCCCAAATTCCTTGATAAGTCCCCACCCCATATCAAGCCTTAAGGTGTTCATTCCGGCCAGTCCGTTTAATTGACCTCTCTTTTACTCTTCTTTACCTAACAGATTGTTAGAATCATAAAAATCTTTTATGGTCTTCAACAAATAAAACAGGCCAACATTCCTCAGGTAAAAATTTCATAAAACATATGCCTGTTTTATTATCTATCATACATTTATTTTATCATAATTGTTGCTTTATAACAATTTTATAAATCATTTGTTGAATCAAATTGACCAAACATAGTCTTTTTTTTTTTAATTTGGAAACACCGCTGTAATGGACATAGAGCCTGCCAGTCAAAGTAGCTTGTGACCTTTGGGAAAATTGTCATATGGAATGTATAAACAGAAGCATCATTCACAGATTAGCTGATTGCCTTTTCCTGCTATAAATATTAGTGTGGCAATCCACCAAAAAGAAAAATCACAGAGGAGACACATATGCACACGCAATCTCCAGTTACTTATGAATGTATCATCCTTTTTGAAAATAATCCATATGTTGCCCCTCTCTCAAACTAGGACCCCCACATCCTGGCTTGGTGGTCAAGAAGACCACCTGAAGGAATATTTGAATGAGCCATTTATTCTATGTTTTTCATACCTACTACTAAGAACAAAATCAAACAGAACCTGGGACTTTCTTTAATTAATCACTCATGGGGCAATTAGGTGGCACAGTGGATAGCACATCGGCCCTGGAATCAGGAGGACCTGAGTTCAAATCTGGCCTCAGACACTTAACACTTACTAGCTGTGTGACCCTTGGCAAGTCACTTAAACCCAATTGCCTCACCAAAATTTTTTTCTTTAAATTTTAATTTGAAAAATAAATTTTAATCACTCACTATGTTGGAAATATTGCCTTAGAACTGAGAATACAATGAAAAGCAAACACAGGCTCTTCCCTCAAGGAGCCCACATGCCAATGGGGGTGGGGCAGAATGCAAACAATAATGTATACACATACAAGACATAGATTAGATAAATTGGAAGTTATTTCAGAGGGAAAGCACTAGTTGTAATGAGGCTGGCATAGCAGAGATGAGCAGAAGGTAGGTTCCTTTTTAAAAATTCTATTTTATTGTATTTTCATTTTTTAATTCTCTCTCCTACCTCCTCTTCCCCAGCCATTGAGAAAGCAAGGAAAAGAAAACCCTGTAAGGAATATGTACACCTAATAAAAAAGGAAAATTTTGGATGTTGGGGGGATGTGAGAAAACTGGGATGCTAATCCACTACTGGTGGAGTTCTGAACAGATCCAACTGTTCATATAAATGTATGGATCACCTGGATTTGATGGAGGTGCCTTATCATCTTCCCTAAAGTATTTTTTATGAAACCCTGGATGAATAAGAGCAAAATGTTCTTCACCTGAAACTAGATTGCTAGCAGATAAGTCTCTACCTGGTGACTTCTTTCCCCAGGATAGTAAGTCCCTATCTTGTGGGGATATCTGGGCATCCTCATCCTTAAGAAACTCCTTTTAAGAATCCTGTAATCTTATCATGGTGCTTCTATATTTCCTCCATACTTGTTATAACTGAAATTATTAAAACTGCTTTGCATTACATGCATTCTTGTTATAGTATTTGCTTGTGGGTTGATTTGTATCATGCTAATGAAACTGAAAACACCCTGTAACCAGTGAACAAAAAATAACTTATGTACCCTCAGAAAGAGGGAGTCTTCAAGCTTCTTCTTAGGAAGGGGTCTCCGTATGAGTCATGCTTGCTTCTTCTTGGGACAAATAAACATTTTCTTCAACATTTAGCATTTTTCCTTTTCTTGTCACACTAACCAATATGATAGATATGAGGTGGTACCTCAGAGTTGTTTTAATTTCCATTTCTCTAATCAATAACGCTTCAGAACATTTTCTCATATGGCAATAGCGAGCTACAATTTCTTCATCTGAAAAGCACCTGTTCATATGCTTTGAACATTTCTCAATTGGGGAATCACCTGTATTCTTATGAATTTGATTTAGTCCTCTATGTATTTTAGAAAGGAGGGTTTTATCAGAAACATTGGCTGTAAACATTGTTTCCCAGCTTTCTGCTTTCCTTCTAATATTGGCTGCATTTCTTCTATTTGTGTTAAAACTTTTTAATTTAATGTAATCAAATTTAACCTTTTTGCATTTCATAATGTTCTCTCTCTCTCTTGTTTGGTCATAAATTCTTCCCCTCTCCATAGATCTGACAGGTAAATCATCCCTTCCTCTCCTAATTTGCCTATGGTATTACCCTTTAAGTCTAAATCATGAACCCATTTTGACCTTTTGGTAAATGGTGTGAGGTGTTGATCTATGCCTAGTTTCTGTCATACTATTATCCAGTTTTCCCAGAAGTTTTTGTCAAATAGTGTGTTCTTATCCCAAATGCTTGAGTTTATTGAACTGGGTTTAGGAAACTGGGTTTATCAAACAGTAGATTACTATAGTCATTTACTCTAGTAACAGTACTGCTTTGTCAAAGGACATATAAGGGTTAATAGATTTTGGGGGGGTGTTGTTCCAAATTGCCTTCCAGAATGACTGGACCACTTCACAGCTTCACCAACAGTGCAATGCTGTACCTTTTTTCCCCAGGCCCTCCATTATCTGAATTTCCTTTTCTTGTTGTTGTTGACTTTACCAATCCAATGGGCAAGAGACAGCAAAAAAATTCTGTTGTGGGTTTGTGGCTTTTGGAAAATTATAGCAAAATTGAACAAAGGAATATGTTTAAAGTTTACAAATCTTAATATTCTTCTCTTAGTAGATACAATCTTTCTACAAGTCTGAAATCCTGGGATTCATTCCCAACACCTAGAATTAGAAACATTCCAACCCAACCAGGATTTCCCAACAAGACCCACAGAAAACCATGGGAAGAGGGCAGAAGTCTCTGCTTTGGTCTCTGACCTGCACTGCTTGGCTCCTGCTTCTCTCAACTGAAGGTGAGTCTGTCCCTGTCTCTGTCTCTGTCTCATTATACACTTTATTTTTTCCATAATTGCATATTGAAACAATTTTTAAACATTTTTAAAGTTTTGAGTTCCAAATTCTATCCCACCTTACCTCTCCCCTCCCCGAGATGGAAAGCAATCAGCTATAGGTTATAATTGTGCAATCATATAAAACATTTCTGTATTAGTCATTTTGTAGAAGAAGACTGTGATAAAAGAAAAAGAATTTTAAAAAGTGAAAACAGCATGCTTTAGTCTGTATTCAAACAATATCAGTTCTTTTTCTGCAGCCAGATAGTATATTTCTTGGATTGTCTTGGATTATTGTATTGCTGAGAATAGCTGAGTCATTCATAGTTCTTCATTGAACAATATTGCTATTACTGAGTACAATGTTCCCTTGATTCTGCTCACTTTACTTTGCATCAGTTCATGTAAGTCTTTCTAGGTTTTTCTCAAACCATCCTGCTCAGGGTGAGACTCTTCAGGAGCAGTGCCTATCCTGGGAAAGTAGCCCTGGAATCTCTCCCTGCTGAGTTCTCCCTGTGTTGTCAAGGAGGGAGGTCAGGTAGAGAGGCTAGGCTCCCTTTTCTTGGTGGAAGACAGAGAATACAGAATGAAAATTCCCAGGTTCTTCATAAGAGGTAGCATTTCCCTGTAGCCTTAAGATAACGATGACAAAAAGCTGAATGGGGGGGGGGGTGAGAGAGGGCTGGTGGGGAGAATGGGCATGGAGGATAAGGACTGGTGAACTCCAAGGTATTTTTCAGCCCTACTGCTCTAGAGGCTAAGATTGCTTGCTTCTCTAACATTCTCTTTTTTAAGTTCCAACAGACTTTCTCACTTAATACTCATTTCCCCAGTCCTCCCAGGAGCTTTAACAGTTTACCTTCCACCTCCAGTGTTCTAAATGACAATATATATTGTAGCTCTGACAATATATATTCTAAGGGTCCTTCCAACTCTGACATTCCATGTTTTGAAGTCTCTACCAGCTTTAAGGCCTCAACCTCAAGCATTCTAAATGCCCATCCCATTCTGACATTCTTCTGGGTTCTCTTCCAATTCATATAGTCTATATTCTAAGGACCTGTCCAGCCCTAAAGTTCCATAGTTACAGGTCATAGTTAGTTTTAAATTTCTGAGTCTATGAGTTTTATTCTATAGTGGAAGGGTAGGGTTAGTCAGGGATATTCACAACAAACAAATTGGCTAAGGGGATGCCATCACCAGCTATATTCTCCTTCCTGCTAGGAATTTCAATCAAGCCTAGGTAAGGTAAAGACAGGTGTAAATGCCTAGGGCCAGGGATGGTGTTGGTCAAGACAGGTGGGAGCTCTCTGCCAAGAACCCTGCGTGTATACAGGGGTACAGGATCACTCCATTAAGGCAACTGTGATGTGTAAAATCTATATTGTGTAATCACCTTAAATTAGAAGCTTCAGCACCAGTCTTTGGCCATTAAACATTTATTAAAGCATACAGGTATTCACAAGGAGTTCAGAAAGTTAAGAAAACACCTACCTAGCCTAGAGTTCCAGCCTGGTTGGGTTCTTCCTCAAGTCCTCCACCAGGAGCCTGCTTCAATCAGGAACTCTCCAGCAAACTGATTGTGGAAGCTTTTTATAGGTCTGGAACAGAGGCTGTTAACTTGAAGTAGGCTAATCAGTAGTCAATCACTCTCATTTAATTCAATCAGTTTAGATTAATCTCCAAGTGGACCTTTGAGTATCTGATACATCCCATTATTTTATCACACAACTGAATCCTGGCTGCCTTTGAGGAGAGTTAGGTGCAGGTCCCCCCCCCCAATTCCTCTAGGGTATGAACCTTAGTGACCAAGCTGGATGGTCTGCTCTGGCTACAACTAGCTAGCCAGTGGACAAAACCATAGGGATTTTATACAATTTTTGAAGGGTGTGGTTGTATGTAAGGGGAGAGATTCCAGCTTTTTTCTGGACTACACACATAGTGTAAGCTCAGACAGTACCTTAGGGCCACCTAAATTTATCTTTCTGAAACTTGTGTTTAGAGGGTGAAACCACTGGGTGTGCCTATGCTCATTAAACTTATATGCTTCTTTATATTATAGGAGTCATTTTGCTAAGAGGGGGTGAGGTGGGTGGGGTGCATGCCTTGCAGTTACATTCCTACATAATACAGGGGCATTAGGAATTTCTCCACACCTAATACTCAACTCTTTGTGAGAGGGGGTCATGGGTTTCACAGGCAGCATGAATTCACTTGGAGAACTACCAGGAAATGCTTCAAAATGCCCAAGGAAATTCCAATCCATCAATTAGCCATCCCCTACTTGTTGGAGTTATAAAAGGGAGGTGGTTTTTACACCTCTAAGGTCAGAAAAAGAAAGGGACCAGAGAAGGGTTTTCCCATTTATAGAGCCCACAACCACACCTTTGTTTGCAAGCAATGTCCTCCTGATTGGGCAGCTCCTTGCCTGCCTTAAGAACTCTATTGGGATGCCAGTCAAGACCTGTGGTGACTAACCTCATAGTACTTAAAGATTGGAAAGACCTTGTAGTTCATCTACTCCAACCCACTCATTTTCCACATAAGAAAACTGGGGGGCCCCAAAACAAAAGTCCTTTACTCCAAAACGAAAACTCAACAAAGCCCATCGTGATAATGACAATCATCTGGATGACTAATTAAAGACTTTTTCTGAATCCAAGTCTATTTTCAACCCTTTCCAATCTTTGGACCTAAAGTAGGCTGAGCCCTAAAAGTTCATAAAAGGATTTTTAAAAATACCTATAGGGAAAAAGAATCCTGAAAGAACCAAAAAAACAGACAAACAAAACAACTACATCACAGAGAGAGGAGCCCACTTCCTAGTTTTTATGGAAACCAAATTTGTAGCCAAAGAAAGCCTAAAAGAATCTTTTTGTTCTACAGGGCAAGAATCCGCCAGGCCTGAAGTGATGACCCAGTTTGGTTGGGTCCGTGGGAAACAAGTCGCTGTCAAGGGAACTGATCATCATGTGGATGTTTTCCTAGGAGTGCCATTTGCCAAGTCCCCAGTGGGAGCTGGGAGATTCGCTCCCCCGCAGCCTGTGGAGCCATGGGAGGGTGTAAAAGATGCCACTGCATTCCCCCCAATGTGAGGGTGAACACAATAAAGAAGGCAGGACAGCTGAGTTGGGAGGAAGGCTAAGGCAGCAATTCTGGGGGTGCCAGAGCAGTGAGGAGACCAGCATCCTTTCTATTCTGGAGGTGCCCCCCAAAAGCAGAAACATGTTGTTGTTCATCAGTCACTTTTGTTAATACTGCTCAGTCAGATCCTTCTGATGTTGGGGTGGGGGTGGTTTCTAATCCCAGTTCCACTAGTGAGAATTTTCCTACCTCTTTCAGATGGTTTTTGTAAGGGAAGGGCTCTGTAAGTCATGAAATATAGGAATGCAGATCACTTGTATTGAGTGTTTAAGAGACACTAACTTTCTTAAGTGATGGAAGAACCAGGCAGGAAGAGGGAATGGAGAAGGAATAAAATTAATGCAGCAGAGGGGCAGCCAGGTGGTGCAGTGCATAAAGTACCAGCCCTGGATTCAGGAGGGCCTTAGTTCAAATCTAACCCCAGACACTTGACACTGGCTGTGTGACCCTGGGCAAGTCACTTAACCCTCATTAACACACACACACACACACACACAAAATTAATGCAGCAGAAATGGAGCCCACAAAGGAGCAGAACTCTGTGGTGAACCTTCTCAAAATGTATTAATGACTATTGATGTGACCTTGGGCAAATGACACAACCCCCCCCCCCATGCTTGTTTCCTCTTTCATTAAAAAACGTCATGTGGGGGCGATTTTATTTTTTAAAAGGTCACTTCCAGCTCCAATCCAATGATCCTTTTACCTGAAGTGCCTCTTTCTAGACCTGTCATTCCTACTCCGTGGTTCCCAGTAGTTTCAAAGGATCTCTAAAAAGTCTATTCATGCCTTACCTGCAATATTGTGATTTTCCTTTTATTCGTGAAGGTGTTTGCAGGAATTAGAAAGGACAGAACTTATGAAAAATACTTTAGATGGGAAACAGCAACTCTTTCCAATATCAGAAGACTGTCTCTACCTCAACATCTACACCCCATCCTCCAGACATGAGAAGGAGAGGTTACCTGTAAGTAATTCTCCTTTTGCTTTGAGACCCCTGGTGCTGGAGTAGGTAGAGCACTGGGACTGGAATCTGGAAGACCTGAGTTCCAAACCAGCCTCAGATAATGACTAGCCATGTCACCCTGGGCAAATCACTTAACTTCTGTCTGCCTCAGTTTCCTTATTTGTGAAATGATGATAATTATACCATTTACTCCACAGTGCTGTTGTGAGAAGCAAATGAGATAATACGTATAAAGCACTTAGCACAGTACCTGGCACATAGTAGGTTCTTAATAAATGCTTGTTCCTCTCCTCCCACCCCCTTCCTAATTTTCCTACTACTGTTGAGGACACCATCATCCTTCCATTCATTCACCCAGGCTCATAGCTTTGCTGTCATCCTTGACTCCTTACTTCTACTCACCCTCTATTTGTAATTAGTTATCAAGTCTACCTTTGTAACTCTTTTATACCCTGCATAACCCAAAACTGTCACCACCCTGGTACAGGTCATCTCCTTACTCTCAAACTATTAACATAACCTTCCCTTTGGTCTTCTGGCCTCAAGTTTCTCCTCACTCCAATCAATCCTCCTAAAGCACACATCTGATGGTGTCACTCATCTACTCAATAGACTCCATTGGCTCCCTGTTACCTCCAAGATGAAAAATAAAATCCCCTGTTTGGCTGTAAAGCCCTTTACACCCTGGCCCAGTCCTACTCTCCAGTCTTCTTACACTCACTTTAATCTCCAGAGTCTACAATCAAGAGATGGTGGCCTTTTTGATGTTCCTCAACAACATCACAACATCTCTCAGCTCCATACCTTTTCACATCCTGTTCCTCATGCTGGGCATGATCTTCCTATTAGTTTTTGCTTTCTGTATTCCCTGATGTCTTTAAGACTGAGTTCAGGGGCAGCTAGGTGGAGCAGTGGATAGAGCACCGGCCCTGGAGTCAGGAAGACCTGAGTTCAAATTCGGCCTCAGACACTTAACACTCACTAGCTGTGTGACCCTGGGCAAGTCACTTAACCACAATTGCCTCACTAAAAAAAAAAAAAAGACAGTTCAAATCCCTCTTTCTAGGAGAGGCCATTTCCAGCTTCTCCTCCCCACCCTCAAACACACAAATCGCTTTCATTCTGGTTACCTATCTTTTAGACTTTATCTATTTTGTATGCGCAATTTTTTTGTTGCATCTTGTCTCCCCCATTAGAAAGTGAGTCTCTTGAGGGGAGGCACCATGTACTTGTCTTTCTTTGTACCCCCCAGTGGTTAGCACAATGCCTGACACTTAGTAAATCCTCAAATGCTTATTGGCTGACTGAAACTAATCCCCCCCATTCCTCTACCCTGGCTACTGGGGGTCAAGGAAGTCAAGGATTATCCCCAAAGGCAAGACTCCTCTTGGAATTCAAGTCCCTTTGAAGTGCTCTTTCCTAAGCAGGCTTTGCCCCATGCTAGAACATTTCCTCATTTGGAGACTCCTGGACCCTGGAAAAAGTTCTTCCTCATCTTCTCCTACAGTAATTTCAGTTTTTATGTTGCTCCAATGATTTTTTTCCTTGGGGGTGGAGGTAGGAGGAAGGGGAACAGGTCATGAAGACAAATACCTGGGTATGGCCTTTCCCCAAAGCCTACTGTGCCAGTCAAGGCAAAGCCAACAAGGGATAGGGCATACTTGTTTTGGGGATCTCTCAACCCAGACAATAGGAAGGGACACTTCCTTAGAGAGAATACACCCTCCAGTTACCTTGAATTTCCCTGAGAGATTGTTTCTAATACGTTGCTACTATCAATGTTTCTCGCAGGTGATGGTCTGGGTACATGGTGGGGCATTAGCGATTGGAGCAGCTTCCTCAATGGATGGATCACCTTTATCAGCCTATGAAGATATTGTGGTGGTAGTGGTACAATATAGACTGGGATACCAGGGGTTCTTGAGGTGAGAAAGTGACCAGGGTGTTTTTGTGACCTTGAGTAAGGCCCTTCCCCCAATCTGGGCCTCAATTTCTTCATATGTAAAATGTAGAGTAGGCCTTTTATCAATCAACCTAAGAACATGGTACATTTTCTTGACTATGCCTTCACAATCATGTTGCGGTCATCAACTCAAGTTAAGAAGAATTCTACATGCCAAGCATTGTGCTAAGCTGTGATGATGCAAAGGAAGGTAGTTCCAAGCCCCCATATATTGGGGGAGACAATCTGCCAACAAGCAACATATAGGAGGAATAGATGGAGGAAAAGGATAATCTCAAAGGAAGGCACCAGGATGAAGGAGAATTGAGGAAAGCTTCTTGCAGAAGGTAGAATTTTAGCTGAGACTTTGAAGGAAGCCAGCAGGCAGAGATGAGGAAGGAGAGAACTCCAGGCATGCAGGATAGTGTAAAGAATTCATTATTATTTGACGGTTTTATGCCTCCGCGCACTGGCCTGGGGCTCCACAAACCACATGGTGCTCCACCCACTGGTTGTAGCTGTTGCCAGGGCGCTGGCACCTCACATCATCACCACTCACCAACCCTGGCAAAATTCTAATGATTGGAAGCCTAGTGAGGGCAGTCATGTGACTGTCAGAGCAGACATCCCATTGGCTGGGGCTGTGTGGGGTTTTTCTGGGATTGGGGGAGGAAAATTGGGCATTCTAGCTGGATGCTGGATCCTTAGGGCTGGCACCAACCTCATAAATGACAGGAGGTCTGCTGAGTATTCTCAGCTGATTCCTGGACGGTGGAATCTTTTCAGATTGTATAATTTCCCTTTCCCCATTTTATTTCCTTTCCCTTGATCCTACTGATCCTGTTTGTGTGTGTGTATGTTTTTTTTAAAGTTCGTTCTTGTTAAAATAAATCCTGTTTTGTTTTGAGGGAGGTTGCCACTCTCCTTCCTTGCCCCAATATTGCAGCGAGCCGCTTAGCTAACACTCCCCAATTAAAAATTGGTCCCAACAATAGTCAGTGAAAATACATGGAATCAGGCCGGTAGATGGTGCAGTGGATAAGGCACTGGGCCTGGATTAAGGACTTGAGTACTTAGGTTGACACTGATTAGCTGTGTGACCCTGGGCAAGTCACTTAACCCTCATTGCCCCGCCAAAAAAAAAAAAGAAAAGAAAAGAAAAGAAAATACATGGAATCAAGAAATGAAGTAGGGGTTTTGTGTGTGAGAGAAAAAAACAATGCATTAAAAACCCTAGAATTTTTTTCACATGAACTATTGTCTAACCGTGTCTCCTCAATACTGCACTTGTAAAATTGACTTTTTAAACCCAAGTATAGATTTTACATTTATCTCTATTCAATGTCATTTTCTTAGACTTGGGCCACTATTCTAGACTTCCTACATCTGTTTAGAGCTGGATTTGATCCCCCAACTTTTTAGCTATGCCTCCAAGATGCATGCCATCTTCAATTGGATATGCATTTCATCTAAAACATTAACAGAAAGGGGCAGCTAGGTGGCATGGTGGATAGAGCACCGGCACTGGATTCAGGAGGACTTGAGTTCAAATCCAGCCTCAGACATGACAATTGACACTTACAAGCTGGGTGACCCTGGGCAAGCCACTTAACCCCAGCTGTCTCACCAAAAATGATAATAATAATAATAATAAACATTAATAAATATAAGTCTTCCTCACAGGCAGAATCTGACCTGATCCTTCCTGCTGTCTCATTGACTTTCAGCACTGGGGATAAGTTTGCAACTGGTAACTGGGGATTCTTAGACTTGGTGGCTGCTTTGAAATGGGTCCAGGACAACATTGCTAACTTTGGAGGAGACCCCAGCTCTGTGACCATCGCTGGCCAATCTGCAGGAGCAATTTGTGTCTCTGCACTTGTGAGTTTGCACATGATTCCCCATTGAGGTAAACGTAGGATGATTTGTTGGGAAAACCATTGGACTGGGAATCAGGAGACCTGGGGTCAAATGAGGGGTTCACCACTAAATGACTATCAAATGAGGAAGTTGGACTAGAGGAATGCTAAGCTCCCTTCCTGGCTCAACATTATTTGATTATGACTCATATAATCAGCCTTGAACTCCAATCTTTCCTTGAATGTGGATTCCCTTAAAGTACAATTCTTCCAGAGGACTATCTGACTCTTGGATATTCTTTCTCTCATTTCTTACAGGTTCTGTCTCCTATGACCAAAGGCCTATTCCATAGAGCCATCACCCAAAGTGGGGTGGCCATTACGCCAGGCTTCATCGTAGAAAACCCTCAGCCCATTTTTCAGGTAGGTTCTTGGCTTCTTATTCTTTGGTGACTATTATCTAAGAGACTCAAATCCATTTTAAAGAGAGGTCTCCTAGGGGTTCAAGGTTAGATACAATCCCACAAGTTTGAGAGACTCCCCTTTGGGGGGTTTTCTTGGCAAAGATACTGGAGTGGTTTCCCATTTCCTTCTCCAATTCATTTTACACATGGGGAAAGTGAGGCTAACTGGGCAAAGTGACTGGCCCAGAGTTACTACTACTGCAACTAGTAAGTGTCTAAGGTCAAATTTTAACTCAGGTCTTCGTGACTCCAGACTCAGAGTTCTGTGTACTGCACCACCAGCTGCCCAAGCAGGCAAGATAGGAGTCAATTTATAAACAGAGATGGGAAGTTCATCATTCAACACCACAGAGCTGGCACAATTGGAGAAGGGAGGAAGGGGAAGGTGTTTGAAAGAAATAGGATGCGGAAAGGACAAGTTGAATAGGGATCGTTCCACTCTATAGGGTCTTGCAAAGAAAAGAAAAAAGAAAAACAGTAGAGAGAGAGAGAACTTACTATGTTCCAAGTAGTTTACAGATATTATCTTATTTGGTCCTCATATCAACCCTTGGAAGTAGGTGCTATTATTGTCCCCATTTTACAGATAAGGAAACTGAGACAAATATAGGTTAATTGACTTGCAAAGAGTCACACCAACAGTAAGTATCTAAGACAGGATTTAAACTCAGATCTTCCTGACCCCAGACCCCATTCTTTATACATTGTACCACCTAGCCACAGGACAATGTCAACATGGGTTCAGCATCAACATTACTATCAGTGGAACATTTTCTCTCCAATCACTGCCAACTTGGAGGTAGTGGTGTTGCATTCTGGGGGACCAGATCCTTAGGGCTGGCACCAACCTCATAAATGACATCAATTCTGTAGCCCAACTTCAGCAGATGTCTCTATATTGAGTCAATATTGAGTCCATATTGAGAGAGTCAACAAGCATTTATTAAGTAAGACAAGGTGACAAAGTCAATAGTGTATTAGCCTTGGAGTCAGGAAGACCCAAGTTGGAATCCAGCCTCACATACTTAGTAGGTGTGTTGCCCTGGGCAAGCCATATAACTGCTCTTAGCTTCAGTTTCCTCACCTGCAAAGTGGAGATAATAATAGTCCCTATCTCACAGGGTGTTGTGAAGATAAAATGAGATAACATAGGTAAAGCACTTTGCAAACCTTAAATCACTATATAAATGCCATTTGCCATTTATTAGTATTGTTGTTCTTGTTCTTGTTGTTATCATTATTATTATTATTCCAAGATAGCAAGGATTGAGATGCACTCAGAAAATACTTTGCACAGGGAACATGTCTTCCTTAGCTCCTAGCAGGGTCAAGAACCTGCTGTCTCTGGTATAGGCTGTGCTTCTACCTCTGGTTAGGGCCAGAATGGCCTAGAGTCTTGTCTGGGGTTCTAGCTTCAGGTAAAGGCAGGGTGTGGCTATGGTTTTAGCTCTGGCCAAGGCAGCCAACTCCAAGCCAGGCCAGGTTGGACTTCTACATCCTACAGGGTAGCAAGATCTACAGTCATGCATGCCCTTGAGCTAGGCTAATTATGGATTACCTTTAGAGGAATCAATGTAGTGTAACTTTGGGTAAATTGTGTCATCTCTCTGAGGTCCCATTTCTTCATCCTTAAAAAGAGGGGATTATAACTCCTTGTTGCTGTTGTTGCTCATTCATTCTCCAAGAGGACCAATGACTTCAGGAGGGTGATTTCTTGCCTTGTGCATGAATTGGGTTTAAGGGAGGCAGAGCTCTGCAAAGTCATCAGCCTCATGCTCTCCTCCAGAGTCATCAAAGTCCAGTGGCAAGACAAAAATCAAGACGACTGGTGATAGATTCAAGGTGCATAGGAAGATATGTACATTTTTGGACATAGCCAGTGTGAGAATTTATTGTGCTTAACTATGCACCTTTGCCACAAGAGTTGGTTCCCCCCCCCCCTCAATATTGAGGGGAGAGAAGAAGGAAAGAAAATAGATTATTGTTAACTGAAAAAAATAAAATTTAACTAAAAAATAAATGAAAAGGGAGTGGTTAGATGAGAAGACCTCTAAAGTCCTCTCTTAGCCTAAACCAATGACCCTATAAACCTTAGAAGACTTGAGCCAACAGTTAACATTCCTTAGAAAATTTGGCCCCAGGGCAGCTAGGTGACAGTAGAAAAAGCACCTGCCCTGGATTCAGGAGGACCTGAGTTCAAATCCGGTTTCAGACACTTGACACTCACTAGCTATGTGACCTTGGGCAAGTCACTTAACCCCCACATCCCCCCCCAAACAAAAGAAATGGAAATTTGGCTCCAACATTTCAAAGACTTGTTTGATTATGTGACTATCTATGGATCTATAGAAAGGCTAACCCAGAAAAAACTTGATCTAGAGTTTGAGGTAGGGAGGCAGAAAGTGGAGGATGTGGTTGGAGAATTTGCTCTGCCTCCCAAATCTTTTCATTGGGAAATAGAAATCTCTTTTGTCCCTTCTTGTGATACTTACAAATGTCTGTTCCTTTGAAACCACCAGGAGACTGCTCACTTGTATGGCTGTGAAGGTTCCAGCTCAGAGGACTTGATCCAGTGCTTACGAACTAAGGAGAACATGATATTGAACAGGAATTTCTCATCTGTGAGCTTACTTCTTCTGGAAATAGGTGGTTCTAGTATAATTGCTGGACTGCATTAGGTTGAATTTGGAGATGCCTATTCTCCTGCCAGAAAGATCAAGACCTAGCCCTTGCTTCCCATTATCTCTAAAATTCAAGGAGAGATTTTCTTCTGATTTCCTCTAGGACTTTGGTCCACAGAGATCACTGGGTTCCAGACTAACCATAAGAGATGACTGGAACAAATTGGTCCCCCAAAGAGAAGGTGTTCATTGGAGTTCAAATTGCCAGAACTACAACTCTCTCAGCCTGAGCTATCTGTCCTGGCAAACCCTGGGCTTTGCTAAAAAAAAAAAAGGATGTGGGTTCAGATCAACCCATGTGAAAACTTACTGCATACCCTTCTCCAATATTTAATAGTGAATTCCTAAATCAGGGGCTAAGTCTAGCACAGATATTGTGGTAACTAGAACCTCCCTTTGCCTTCCAACATTTGAGCTTGAACCAGGAGAGTAACCAGATGTTAGGAATCAAGAAAAAATATGAAAGGAGAAACTTTCTGAGTGAACGTGGACCTCCATTTGTCAAAAGAAAAAGAAATTGGGTCCTTGAACAATGGCTGGTCCTGCCCTCTGAGTAAATAACAGGCAGAAATATACATGAGGTCAGGACACTATTTCCAGACATCAAAGAGAATCCCAGAGAAGGAACTTCAGAGCATAAGACACAAAATGGCAAAGATGGAAGGCATCCTAGAAACAAAAAGAATGAAATTTGTCAGAGACCTTGAATACAGAATATTTGAATACAGATAATAGAATGATAAAGCTGGAAGGGGATTTTAAACATGAAAAATCAGGGCTGGAGGAGACCTAGTCAAATCCAATCTGATTTTATAGATAAGGAACTTGGGCTAAAAGAAGGCAATTGACTTTTCTAAGGTCAGTCAAGAAATTAAAGGTAGAAGTGAGATGAAAACCCTAATTTCCTAATTCCTTGTCTTACATAGGTTAATCAAAAATGAAGGAATAACCCACCAAAAGAAAAGTACTTTCTTTTTCTCTCATAGAGAACAATGATCCCGGCAAATGTGGATGGTGTTTTCTTGCCAAAGCTACCAGAAAAGCTGCTCTTAGAGAATGAAATCCCAAGAATTCCCTATCTGCTTGGAGTCAACAACCACGAGTTTGGGCATGCAATATTTTCAGTAAGGTCATTTCTGTGCTTTGGCACAGGGGACTGGTGATGGAGACTGGATCCATGATTGCATTGGTATCAGGAATTCTCAGATAGGGAAAATTTCTCTACTAATGCATATTGGCAACCACATTAGTTTTTTTAAAACTTAATAGTATTGGTTTTTTTCTAATTACATGTAAAGATAGTTTTCAACATTCATTTGTATAAGATTTTGAGTTCAATATTTTTCTCTGTCCCTCCCTTCTGTCACCCCTCAAGGCAGCAAGCAATCTCATATAGGTTATAAATGTACAATCATATTAAACAAACGTCCACATTAGTCATGTTGTAAAAGAAGAATCAGAACAAACACAGAAAACCATGAGAAAAAAAAAACAAAATGTTAAAATAGTATATTTCGATCTGCATTCATACTCCATAGTTCTTTCTCTAACATCCACTTTAAAAATGAAATTTTCTGGGTTATATGGGAAGAGGAGATTACCCTCCAGGAGTTCATGGATACCTCCATTGTCCATCTCTATAAAGGTAAAGGAAATCGTCCCGTGACAATCATGGGATGGGGGGTCCTCTCAGTAATTGCTAGCAAGATTCTTGCCAGAGTCCTCCTTAATAGGCTGATTCTTGGCCTTAAAGATAGTCATCTGTCTTAGAATCAGTGTGGCTTCAGAAAGGGCCAAGAAACAGTTGATATAATGTTTGTTGCCCAACAACTCTGGGAGAAATGCAAGGAGCAAAACAGAGGTCTATATACAACACTCATCTATCAGTCATGAGGGCTTGTGGAAAATCATAGCAAAATTTGGTTACCTGAAAAAGTTCACCAGTATTGCACATCCATTTCATGACAGCATGGTCACCCAAATTTGGTATAATTGATGATACTCTCATGCTTTCCCAGTAACCAATGGAGTGAAACAAGGCTGTGTGCGTGCTCCCAAGCCTTTTATCTTGATGTTTGCAGCAATGTTGTTAGAAACCTTCAACAATAAGAAAAACAGGATCAAGGTCAGCTATCCCACTGATGGTAAATTATTTATTTGCAAAGGTTATAAGTCAAGACTAAAGTAGAGGAAGAGTTGGTGCATGATTTTTTTTTTGGTTCACATATGATTACACACTCAATGTAAAAAGTATGAATTGATTATCTGCTGCTGGTGCTAATTTTGGCCTAACAATTAACATCCAGAAAACACAGGTTCTCCACCAGGCAGCCCCATACCATCCATATATGGAACCATTGCTTACAGCAAATGGAGAAATGTTGGATGCAGTGGATAAGTTCACTTGCTTTGGCAGGATATTTTCCAGGGATGTATATATAGATGATGAAGTTGAGTCACACATTGCCAGAGCTAGCTCAGTGTTTGGGAGGCTCTGAAGGAAAGTGTGGAAGAGTAGAGGTTTTAGGATACCTACCAAAATGAAGGTCTGTAGAGCCATTATGCTGGCCTCATTGTTGTATGCCTGTGAAACTGGGAAAGTCTACCAGCTCCATGCCAGGAAACTGAATTACTTCCATTTGAAATGTCTTAGGAAGATGCTGAAGATCAGCTGGAAGGATGAGGTACTAGACACTGAGGTCCTTTCTTGAGGTAAACTGCCAAGCATTTAAACTCTATTGCAGAGGGTGTAATGGACTGGTCATGTTGTTCAAATACCAAATGTACATTTGCTTAAAATACTATTTTATGGAGAACTCATGCAAGGTAGGCACTCACATGGTGATCAGAAGAAGCAATACAAGGACACTCTCAAGCTCTCTGAAGAACTGTGAAATCAATTGCATGACATTGGAGATGCTGGCAAAGGACCACCCAATATGGTACGCCCACATCAAAGAAGATACTGGGCTCTATGAGTGAAGAAGAATTGCAGTAGCTCAAAAGAAAGAAGAGATGTGCAAATAAAGAGCCATCTCTATTCCAAATGTTCAAATGATCCATTTGTGCCCGACTTGTAGTAGAGCCATCTGAGCTCATATTGGTCTGATCAGCCACAGTAGGACACAATGTACCTGGACTCCAACATAGTGATGTCATTTTGGTCCTCTTCAAGAACAAAGGACCACCACCACCACCGAAACTTAAAGTTTTAGAAATCTGAGAGTAGAGAGCAGAGTTCTGAGCTCTCCATTCTCAGATTTTTTCTTGTTTCTTCTTTCATAGAAGCAGAATTAACAATAGTTAATGATTGCATAATGCTTTCAAGTTTGCAAAGCACTTTATATACACTGTTGAAACATCAGGAAAGGAATGCAAGGTTGTTCTGTGCTACCTTTGGTTCCCGGGGTTCCAAGATCAAAGACTCTAGGATTTAGAGCAGGAAGGGACCTGAGAAATTAGTTAGTCTAACTCCATTATTTGATAGAAGACAAAACTGAGGCCCAGAGAGGTTGTGACCTGCCCTATTTAAACAACTAGTAAATAAAGAGCCTAGATTTGAACCAGATCTTACGTTTACTAAAACAATGCTTTTTCAGTTATATCATGCTAATAATTTACCCTCTACCCCCAACTAGCCACGTTCAAGCCAGGGCCTGAATCTCCCAATAACGAGATTCATTCTCAAAATTCATAAAACTCTTGGTTGCTGGCTAAGGTTGAGCTGGAGCTAGCTTAAGAGAGGCAGACTTGAAAAAGAACCAATTATTCCATTTTCAGTGTGAGTATCTGTGCCTCAGACATCAGCAAATGTTACAAATCCAGAGGCTTGATATGTCATTTTGTTGATTATTTACACTTAAGAAAGTGATGAAGAAAAATGTTAACAATACAGATTAAACCTAAAAGTCAATGATTAATGAGTAGAAAGTATATCCTGCTTTTGGAGAGCTGATTATTAAATATCTATCAGGACACTACTGCATCCCTGTTGAACTAGAATCACAGAATCCAAGTTTCAGAGCAACAGAAAGAAATCTTTAACATCATCTAGTGTATTTCTCTTACCCCTTAAATTTATTTTAAAGATGTTATCACAGGTCTCCATGGTGGAACATTGGAGAAAGCAACAACCCTGAACCCAAGAGGCACTGAGCCTAAATCCAGCCCCAGACATAGGCCACCCCTCTCTGCCTGTCCCACAATAGCAAGGACAAATGCTTTAGATATCATCCCTTCATATTCAATTAATACCTGTGCTCTCTGTCTAAGTATTTTCCTTTCAGCTGTCCTAATACTGAGGAAGTTCCCTCATGATTTCTTTTTCCTGTTTATCTTTTTATGCTTCTCAAGAGTCTTGTATTTGAAAGTCAAATTTCCCATTCACTTCAGGTCTTTTCTTCACAAATGCCTGAAATTCCTCTTTTTAATTGAAGTCCCATTTGTCCCCTGAAACATTATACTCAGTTTTGCTGAGCAGGTTATTTTAGGTTGTAGTTCCAGTTCCTTTGCCCTCTGAAATATCATATTCCATGCCCTCCAGTCCTTTAATGTAGAAGCTGCTAGAACTTGTGTTATCCTGACTGTGGCTCCACAGTATTTTAATTCCTTTTTTATAGCTGCTTCTGATATTTTCTCCTTGACCCGGGATCTCTGGAATCTGGTTATAGTATTCCTGGAAGGTTTCCTTTTGGGATCTTTTTCTGGAGGTTATTGGTGGAATCTTTATTTTACCTTCTGCTTCTAGAATATCAGGGCAATTTTCCCTGACAATCTCTTGGAGGATAGTGTCTAAGCTCTTCAGGCTGTGCAAGGTACAGTTTCTCTGAATCAAAATTCTAGAGCTAAAAGGGTTTGTCCAGTCCAACTCTCACTTTACAAAGGAGGAGATTGAGGCCAAAAGAAGTATTCATTAATTGTGTTGAATCTTTTAATGCCATAGTGGACATTGATTTGCAACATTGATGGAAAATATTACTATATGGATTCATACATTCTCTGCAATAATTCTAGAATGTCTATGGATTTGTGACCTATAAGTTAGAAACTATTAGACTAAGTACTTCTCTAAGCCCCCTTCTCGTTCTAAAGGCTATGATGGTTCAAAGAAGGGAGTGTTTCAGGCTGTTCTTCCTCAGCCCTTGGGAAGCAGGGGTGAGGAAGCTGAGTCAGTACATTGTGTATGCTAGATGAGTCCTTAGAGATGAGAGTGGGTGTCCGCTATGGATCCCAGATGATCGCTCTTGGTTGGGGCTTCTTTTTTTCTTACATCTTTCTTCTCCCATTATAAATTTTTTTTTAATTTATTTTGAACTTGACCAAAAACAAACACAAAAAATAACATTTCCAAGTACACAGCACAATATAAAAGAGGATTCAATATAAAACCATGAATTTCTATTTCACACTATTCACCATTTTTGAAAAAGTATGTAATAAATACTATACTTTGTTTTTAAAGCTACCCTGCTTTTCAGTGCTTCCTTCTAAGTTTTCTTTTGTTCCCTGCTGGACACTTTTGTTTTTCTCTCTCCCTACCCACTATATCCTAGAGAAGTTACCATTAGATATATGTGTGTGTGTGTGTGTGTGTAAATGTATATGCATATGCATATATGTATGTGTATGCACATATATGTGCATAAATATATAAATACACATATGTCTACTTTTCATGCGTCCATTTATCTGTTCTTTCTCTGCAGGTGGATAGCATCTTCCTTCATAGGTCCTTTGTAGTTGATCTGAGTATAATACTCAAAATGACTTAGTTGTTCAAAGTTGTTCTTACAACAATATTGCTGTTACCCTATTGGACATAGGGTGTACAGTGTTCTCTTGGTTCTGCTCATTTCACCCTGCATTATTTCATTGTCTTCCCATGTTTTTCCATTGGTTGGGGCTTCTTAGAGGAAAGGCTGAGCAACTATAATCTTCTGACAGGGGAATTACTCTCTCCCACCAGGCATGGATCTCCAAAAATCTGGAAAATGGAATGACAAAAGAGGATGCCCTCACGTTGTTGAGGAGCCAGAGCACTCTCCTGGTGAGAATATGGGTCTTTCCTTTGGCTTCCTCAGCCTGATTCTCTCTCATGGTTCCATTTCTCATGAATCTGGTTTATTTCTTCCAGCTGGTTAGCGCCATTGGGCCGAGAAATAGAAGTAGCCAGAAGGCCAGAGGGCTACCGATTGCATAAAGAAGTGATTGGTGTTCTCAGCCCACCGCCTAGGGAGACCTGGGTGTTTTGGAAAGAGGACTGGATCAGATAACTTAGGTTCAAATCCTCTCTACCTTAATATGTCTTTCATCAGTTTACTTAAACCTAGAACAGCTTCCATTACATCATGTCAAATGGGGATAATAATATTTATGTTATCTAGCCCCTGAACCATTACAATGATGAGGGACCTTAGAATATAGAATATCAGAGAGGAAAGAAATATTAATGTATTAGTATATTGTATATTGTAACAAAGACTATGAGAGCTGGAATGGGGCATTAGAACATAGGAGGTCAGAATTGGAAAAATGCAGAAATACTGGAGACAATGTGGAGAGTAGACCTTAGAACAAGGGCAAGCTGGGTTCCAGTCCTGTCTTGAGACACACACTGACACCAGGTAAGACAGATTAGACTATAAGAGATTACCTAATAAAACCCCCATTCCCTGAGAACTTAACAAAACTGAGGCCCAGTGAAGTAATTTGCTCAAGATCTCATAATAAAACTGAGGTTTGGGGGCAGAGGACAACTAGGTAGCACAGTGGATAAAGCGCTGGCCCTGAGGAGCTGAGTTCAAATCCAACCTCAGACACTTGACAATTACTAGCTGTGTGACCCTGGGCAAGTCACTTAACCCTCATTGCCCCACAAAAAAAATAATAAATAAATGGATGAATGGATAGATAGATAGATAGATAGATAGATAAACTTTAAAATTTAAACAAAAACCTGAAGTTTGGAAAAGCAAGGAATCTGCCCAGTGTCACACAAATAATATGTCTCAGAATCTGAACTAAAGGATTTCTAACTGCAAGTTACCCATTACTTCAACTTAGTACTACAACCCAAGCAACTGTTGTTGGTTAGTCATTTCAGCCATGTCCACCTCTCTGTGACCCCATTTGGGGTTTTTCTTGGCAAAGAACCTGGAGTGGTTTGCCATTTCCTTCTCCATTTCACAGATGAATAACTGAGGCAAACAGGATTAAGTGACTTGCCCGGGGTCACACAGCTAGTAAGGGAGGCTGGATGTGAACTCAGGAAGATGAGTCTTTCTGATTCTAGGTCCAGCACTCTGTGCACAAGGGTGCCACCCAGCTGCTTAGCATTTATACAGTTCTTTGAGATTTGCAAAGTGCTTTATGAATTTTATCTCATTTTTTACAACACTAGGAGGTACATACTATCATTATTCCCATTTTATTGATGAGAAAACTTGCCAGGGGTCACACAATAGGAAGTGTCTAAGGCTAAATTGTAATTCAGATCTTCTGGACTTCAAGTCCAGCACTCTATCCACTGAGCCCCTTACTTGACTCAAACAACTAGGTTTTCTCCTCTGATTCCAAGCTCAGTAATCTTGCCATTGCCCCAAACTTAGGCTAAAGGATGAGATACTGGCTCTGCCGCTGATTCCTGTGGAGTCTCCTGAGTTTTCTTCTCTTTTTATTCCAGGGTATCCCCCCTGAACTGATCCATTTAGTCACAGATGAATACATGGGTAACCAGACAGACCCACTCGCCATTAGGGATGCAACTCTGGATATATTTGGAGATGTGGTCGGGGTTTTTCAAGCTCTGAAGGTATCAAAGGAATACAGAGGTGAGCTATTCACCATTATTCCAGTCTCCTTAATGTCATCTGACTTCATTCTCTCTCCCTCCCATGTATAGAATTAGTTGTTGAATATTGCTGCTTTTGCCTTTATAAAATCTCTCTCATCCAAAACTTCTATTCATACAACAGTCACCCTAATTCAGGCTCCCATTACCTAGACTATTAATAGCCTCCTAATTCTTCTTCCAGGCTCAAATTTCTCACCCCTTCAATCCATTCTCCACACTTGTGCCAAAGTGATTTTCCTAAAACATAGATGTAACCATTTTCCACCCCTATACCAGTGGTTCATCATAGTCTCTGGGGTTGAATACAAATGCCTCTGTTAATCTATAAAAACTCTTCACAACCTCAGTGCAATTTCTCTCTCCTTCTTCATTGCAGATGACTCTGCAATCCCCTCAAATTGGTACTTCTATTCCTATTTCTGTTTATTTCTATTCCCCACACATGACATATCATTTCCCAACTTCTAGCCTTTGCACTGATGTGCTCTCCCCTGAGCTTAGAGAGCTTTCCCTCCTCAATTGGGTCTCACAGAATCCTTTGACAAACAGCTGAAACACTCCATTCTACATGAAACTTTCCTCTTCTCATCAACTGCTAGTGGCCCCCTCCTCAAATCACCTTATAGTGAACACCTTCGTATTTATTTATATTTGGTCTCATATTTTTCCTGTATATTCTTGCTATCTCCTCCTTCAGAATGTGAGCCCCTTTTGAGTAGGGATTATTTTCATTCATCATATCTATGTCTGTATCTCTGCAATAGCACCGATTTATTTCAAGTTAGAAAATCTTGCTTCAGATCCTGTTCCTGCCAAAGGAATTGGGATTACAACCAAAAAATTACCCACCCAGCAAAACTGAGCATAATCTTTTAGGGGGTAAATGGGACTTCAATTAAAAAGATTACTTTCAGGTGTTTGTGATGAAAAGACCTGAACTGAATGGAAAACTTGACTACAAATACAAGACCCTAGAGAAGCATAAAAAGGTAAACAGGAGAAAGAAATTAAGAGGGATGTTAAAAGGTTAAACTGCTTCCTATATGCAAAAATGATACATCTAACTCATAAGAAATTTTTCGGTATTACAGGGGATGATAGAAATAAAGTTAGACAGAGGGCACAGGTGGGAATTGATTATGAAGGGATGATATCTGTAAAGCATTTATTTTTTGTTTATCTTTTGCTTTTTGTGGAGAATTCAGAGTTGGGTGAAATGCGTGGGGAGGAGCAGTGGGTTAATGTCTTGTGAGTGGGGCTGTATTTGAGCTTGGGGCCTCCTGGGTCCAGGGTGGGTGCTTTGTCCTCTGTGTCACCTAGTTGCCCCATGATGACATCTTTAGCATAAAATCTAGGGGTGAGAGGAATGCACTGGGGGAGGGGCAAGGGAAGAATTAGAATGGGGAGAAATCCCACATGAAAGAAACAAGAAAGGGCCTATGGAATAGGGGAAGAGATGGGGGAGGAGCAGGCAGTGAATGAACCTCACACTCATCAGAATTGGCTCAAAGACCTTAATCTCATCAGAGTTGGCCCAAGGAAGGATTAACATGCACACTCAGTTGGGTGGAGTAACCTATCTAACCCTGCAGGAAAGTAGGAGGGGAAGGGGATAAGGAGGGATGGGTGAAACAAGGGAGGGCAGAGTTGGGGAGGGAACAGTCAGAAACAAATCACTTTTGAAGAAAGATAGGGTGAAAGAAGATAGATGATAGAGTAAATATCATGGGAAAGGAAATAGGATGGAGGGAAATAGTTAACAATAGTAACTATGAAAAAGAGAAAAGGAAAAAAATTGTACAAAAAATATTTATGGCCACTCTTTGTGGAGGCTAAATATTGGGGATCACGAGAATGCCCATCAGTTGGGGAATGACTGAAAAAGCTGTGGTGTGTGATTGTGGTAGAATATGATTGTGCTGTGGGAAATGATGAGCAGGATGATTTCAGAAAAACCTGGAAAGACTTATATGAACTGATGTATAGTGAAGTGAGCAGAACCAAGAGAACATTGTGCACAGTCACAGCATTATTGTTCTATGAGCAATTGTGAATGACTTAACGACTCTCAGCAATACAATGATCCAAGAAAATCCCAAAGGACTAATGATAATGCATACTATCCACCTCCAGAGAATAAACTGATATTGAATGAACACAGACTAAAGCATGCTACTTTGCATTTTCTTCTTTTTTTATTACTTGAGTCTTTTTATATAAAATGACTAATATGGTAATATTTTACATAACTGCACATGTATAAACTATATCTCATTCCTCACTACCTCAGGGACAGGGGAGGGTCAGGAGGGATGGAATAAGAGAGGGACAGAATTTGGAACTCAAAACTTCAAATAAATTTTGTTAAATGTTTAGGAAAAAATAGGACCTGTTCAGACATCAAAGATGCCAAGGTCATCTACTTCATCCTGAGTCATCTCCAATCATTCTGTTTTTTGTTTTTGTTTTTGTTTTTGTTTTTGTTTTTTACAGGGCAATGAGGGTTAAGTGACTTGCCCAGGGTCACACAGCTAGTAAGTGTCAAGTGTCAGAGCCCAGATTTGAACTCAGGTCTTCCTGAATCCAGGGCTGGTGCTTTATACACTGTGCCACCTAGTTGCCCCCATCTCCAGTCATTCTGAATTTTGTCCTGCCACTGGACTTTGATGACCCTGGAGGAAAGAGCAAGGCTGATAACTTTGTGCAGCTCTGCCTCATTGAAATCCAATTCAGGTCCAAGTCAAGGCATTACCATGTGATATCATTGGTCCTCTTCACAATGAAGGATGTACAACAGAAGGCAGCACCAACAAACAACATTGAAGCAAAATGGGCTTCCCCCACCCAACATGACTTCTCAGACTCCTAACTCCAGGCCTCTCCTTGGCTCTTTTCCATCAGATTCTGGTGCTCCAGTCTACTTTTATGAATTCCAGCATCGGCCAAGTGCTTTCGATAAGATCAAACCTGCTTATGTAAAAGCTGACCACTCAGCTGAGCTCACATTTGTTTTTGGAGGCCCTTTCATGGCAGATGAGCGCTCCATGTTGGGTAAGGAAAATATATCAATCAATCTTTACTGAATATTTACTGTGTGTCTAGAATTGTGAGAAATACAATGAATTTTTGTCATTAGTATCTTTAGTATACATACATATATACATATATATGTATACATATATTTGCATATAAAAATGAGAGAATGCACACTCTCAGGGCAGATTAAACTGATAACTAAATGTTGATTTTTATAATTAAAACATTCATATAGCAAATGAATAACCAGAATAAATAAGTGGAAGGAGACTTCAGTTATTATGAAACCCATTTGACAATCAGCCAACACACATGTAATATTAGCCACAGTAACCCAATGTTATTGGAGTCTCTCTTCCTTGGCACTGCCCTTGGAGAATTAGAGATCTCCACGGAAAAGCAATAATACTAAAAAAGCAGTTGCCAGGTGTGGTGGCATATGCCTGTAATTCCTGCTTCCAGGAAAGCTGAGGTTGGTCAATTGCCCTTAGGAGTTCTGACCTGCATCGGATTAAACCAGTTGGGTGTCCACATTAAGTCCAGCACCAACGTGGGGAACTCTCCTAGGCAGGAGGCCTCCAGGCTGCCTAAGGAGGGTCAAACAAGCCCAAGATGGAAAGAGTAGGTCAAAGCTCCCATGTGGATCAGTTTGGGGATTGGTTCCATGTGCAGCCACTATACTTACAGTCCAAACAAGATAAGGAGAGTCAGATGAAAGAAAGAAAAAAAGAAAGGAAAGAAAGAAGGAAGAAAGAAAGGAGTAGAAAAAAGAAAAAAGAAAGAAACAAAGAGGTTACCTCATACAAAGGAAAACTAAAACTATTAACTTTAGCTTCTTGGGGGATAAAGAATGGGTTTAGGGAGAGCACCCAATTGCTGAGTAAAAGAATAGTTAGATCATTGTAACCTGTTTTAAGTCTTTCTGTTAATGTGTTTTTGTAAAAGACCTTTCTATTAAGCTTTTCTTTTGTATGTAGAAAATAAATACTAGCCTCATACATGATTTTCCTTGTACACTGAGTACCAGTCTACTCTGATTTTGGGGGGAGACCCTAGATATGAGCCAGACCTAAGCTTTAAGTAGATCTTCCTGAGGTAGCACTGGAATGGGTCAGAGTGTGAGGAAAAGAATTTGACCCTTTCTTTTACATGGTCAGGATCCCACCACCCCAGACAAAAAAGTAAAGTGAGACATGTGTCTCTGAGAAAAGTAATAGTATATCTGCAGGGTCATAATCAGCCAATAAAGCAGGTCTGATGATTGCCTCTATTAGCGAAAAGAAAAAGAATTGGAGTTGCATAGAACAAAGAGTACCAAAGATGAGTAAGGAGATGATACTGTTGGTTATAATATTGGCAGCTTCATGGGGGTGAGGGATCATAATGGCTTACATTAAGGAAAGAGGGAATACACAGACATGTGGAATCAGGGCCACCCCTCCCCATTTCTGGGGAATGCTATTGAATTTATAGGACTCAGCTTTATATCTCTAGGCCAGTGGTAGTGGACTGGGAGGAGCAGACTACTCATGAGTGCCTGGGAATAATTCAAGACTGCCTTTAATTGGCAAGGACAAGGCTAAGTTGGGACAGGGACAACTTTTTTGTTCCTCAAAGATAACACACAAAAGCCATGGCTTTGCTCAGAAACTGAAGTTATGTGGGATGATAACAAGCTTTGCTCGGCACAAAGTGTTTTTCAGGAGATGCTGAGATACCAATTGCCATGGAATTGGAATGTTTTATGAGATCATTGAACTTCTAAACTTTGGCTAAGAGTTTTTTCTTTAATTAAAAGTGATCAATAGAGAAACTGACCTTTTAGCATCTGACTCGTGAGAGACAAAGATTGAACTTTCAAATTCATGAGCTTCTTCATATAGAAGTAGAAATAGGCTAAGGTTTCTTATGTGGGGCTGCAGAATAAAATGACTGACAGAAAAATCAAATATAAAACACAGGATCAATAGCTAATTTTGACCCTAGTATACACAGTAAGTCAGAAGCCTGCAGGACAGCTCATCATATACTCTCTTAGATAATTTTATGATTCTAAAACTATGTCCTGCCCTACATATCTCGGTAGCGGAATTTTCATAGGACACTTATTCAGAATCTCCCCTTACATAAAGGGAGTACAATGAACAACAAATCTTTTGGTCAGGCTCAGGTCTTTCTGAGATGTGTGGCATGGAGCTCCAATGGTTTGTTATTGCATCAGACTCTTCATGATGCCAGTTGGGTTTGGCTATATGAAAAATGATTCTGTCTCCAGCTTTTCCAGATGCCACTGAGGGGGAGAAACATCTAAGCAGACTAATGATGAGATACTGGGCCAATTTCTTTCGGAAGGGGTAAGTAAGATGGAGACAATCACCCTACACAAAGGAGGAACCTTTTCGTTGTTGAATGGGCTCTCAGGTAGGTCTTAGGATATTTGGATCCACGGCCTTGGGGCTACAAAATAGGACAGAATCACCATCTCAGAGACTCCCATTCTCCCCTTGTTTCTGCTCCAAAGCACAGGGACAAAGCCACTGTATCCACAAAGATGATCATTGTTCTAGGTAGCAGAGAAGAGGACTCCATCTCTGAAGTCTACCACAGCTTGAGTTTTCAATTTCAGCTGTAGAGAAAATTGAAATCTGAACCTTTGCTACCTAGCAAAAACCCTTTGAAAGGGTTCTTGTGGGTCCTGGATTTTTTTCTCTTTGCAGCCATGGTCCATTAGTAGCCCCAAATGCCAATGTCCTATGACATCTGACTACAAGTTCCTACATCCCACACGTTTACCTCAGAGAACTGAGAAGGGCTCAGAAGATAGTGACAAGGTTACTCCTTACCTTGTGACACTGTATCTCTGCTGTTTTGCCCTCTGGCATCTGCTGTGCCTCTGGCAGATTATCCTACCACCTTGTAAAAAGCATAAGATTTTCCACAGGGTCACATACAGCACGTGGGGAGCCCATTTATAGACACCCAAGGAAATCTATCTGGGTAACCAGTGCCCCCTCCTCCAAAAACTTTTCCACAAAGAGGTGTCTTCTGGCTCTCCCTTCTGACAACACTTGGTTTGAAAGTTCCAAGGCAAATGTAGAAAGATCAGCCCAAGAACTTTCCCTAGTCCTCTTTTGATACTACAAGCATCTTCAGAGGAAGACGGAGACTGGTGCCCACAGCATCAACTAGCTTATTGTTCCAGTTATTAGTTGGCTGACTTTCTTGGTTTCGGTAACACCTGGTCAGCAATGGGCTTTCAAAGTGGCTCATTATTGAACAAAGGAAAGCATAAAAAGGCAGTGAGGAGACTTAGTCAAATACAGTGCTAGTCCTGGAGTCAGGAAAGCCTGAGTTCAAATACAACCGCAGACAACAGCTAGCTATGTGACCCTAGGTAAGTCATTTAACCTCTGTCTGCCTCAGTTTCCACAACTGTAAAACAAAGATAATAATAGGACGTACCTTCCAGGGTCATTGTGAGAATAAATGAGAAATCTGTAAATCATTAAGGACAGTGCCTTGCAGATAGTAGGCACTTAATAAATTCTTGTTCTCGTCCCACAACATCCCCAAGTAACTTCACAGATAATCACAAAATGGACATTTTATAAACTTCCTAACAATCAGAACTAACTATATGGAGGATGCTAGGGGGTAGAGTGGATAAAGTGCTGGATTTAGAGTCAGGAAGATATGACTTTAAATCCTGCTTCAAACAGTTAATAGCTATATGATTCTGGGCAAGTTTTTTTTTCATTTTTCACCTTTTTTATTCAATGTGCACAGCATATACTAGGATTCATTTTACAGAATGGAGATACAACACTATACAGCACTATAGAGAGCTTTGTGAAGATAGCACAGTAGTATAAGTCATTCAAGATGCTATGTATTAAAAGTTTGTTCTAACTCCCCCCAAAGAAAAAACTTTCATATGAACATCATGAACCAGTTATAATCAAGATACAAAGTAGCACTAATAAAGATAATTATTTCAGATAGGTAACCTTTGTCAACCTCAGTTTCTTCATCTATAAAAAGCAGATAATAATAATAATAATAACATCTACCTCACAGAGTTGTTACAAGGATCAGATGAGATAACATTTGCAAATTACCTGATAAATTTTAAAGTGCTTTATTTTGCTATTGTTGTCCAGTTACTTCAATCATGTCTGAATCTTTGTGACTCCATTGGGGGTTCCAGTCACAAAGATACTGGAATGGTTTGTCATTTCCTTCTCCAGTGTTTGGCAATAATCAGAGATCAAGTGACTTGCCCAGGGTCATAGTGTTAGGAAGTTCCTAAGGCTGAATTTGAATTGGGAATTTCCTGACTCCAGGGTTTTATCCATTGAACTACAGGGCTGCCTCCAAAGTACTTTATAGATGCCTACCTATTATTGGATGTGGAATATCTTAGGAAGTAGTAGCAACAAGATCCCATTAAGGGGAAATCTTGAAGCAGAAGCTGAAGGACCATTGGTTAGCTATGTTATAGTACTTTTTTCAAGTAGAGATTGAACTAGATGGCAAATGAGGTCCCTCTTTCAACTCTGAAATTTTTTAATTTGGGGATCGGTTCTTACCCCCCCAAAAACTTACTTAAGTGTGGCTTTTCAAGCCCATGGCTGAATGAGGAGGAACAGGGAAAAAAAGAGAAGACAAGAAACATTTATTAATCACCTATAAGGTGCCAGGTTCTGTGCTAAGTACTTTATAAACATGATCTCATTGGATTCTCACAATAACCCTGGGAGATAGGTGCTATCATGACCCTCATTTTACAGTTGAGGAACCTGAGTTAAGCAGTGGTAAAGTGACTTGCCCAGGGTCACACAACTGAGTGTCTGAGCTGTCCTTTTTATATTAGGACTTATTAGAATAGCATGTTATTCACTAAACAATTAGTTACACTGCCTCCATCTATACCTTGAGTACAACAAATTGGCATTTCCAAGCATTCACCTCTTATCCCAGTCACCTCCCATGTAATCCCATCATGCTACTGTTGGCATTCCCTTGTCTTTAACTGGGTACAAAGCAACCTTGCTGCTCTGCTTAGTTCCTGGTAGGAATTTTGACTCTGTTTACTGTGGAAGCCCTTTACCCTGCTTTTTCTTTACCCCCAAGAGTAGTTTTATTGGCCTCAAGTTATCATGAGTTTCATGATTAAGCCTGCTTATTCTGGGCTGCAATTCCACAGTGCCAGAATTCCTTTTGCCTAAGATCACCCTATTTACACACAACACTCTCCCATACTCCCTGCCCCGCTACCATGATAGAAAATAAGCTAAATTCTTGTGAGTCCATGATTCAGACAAGCTAGATGAAGCAGCATCAGAACTTACAGCATCTCAACACAGTTCACACTACTATAGATGAGGGGGTGGAAGGGACCAGCAACCAGGGCACAGCCCTATCCATCCCTGGACCCCTGTTTCCTCACCTCAGGTTCAAGTTCCCATGTGGACTCCCAGGCTTCACACACTGTCTTGCTATCCTACATACGACCACTAAAATTACTCCACACCAGAATCACTCTCCAAACACACCAGAACCACCCTCCCCACAATCCCTGACTCTCTTTGTACAATCCCTCTATACCTACTCCCAACTCAAACTTTAAATGGCCAGGTCAAGGAACACCAGCCCCAATGATTATTCCTGATGCCTAGTAACCAAGGGTTCTTACCTTTTTGAGTGTTATCCCTTTTGATAATCTGGTGAACTCTGTGGGATTACTCAGAATTTTGTTTCTAAATGCATACAATAAAATTCATTGGATTTAAAAGGAAACCAATTCTATTAGGCAGCTAGGTGACTCAGTGGATAGAAGTGGGGTGGAGAAAGCTTGGATGCCTATCATATTCCTGAGAGTTGAGGAGGATTTTTTTTAAAAGGTGGTCTTGACCTTTGGGGTTATCTCAGTCTCCTAGCTCTGCTCATGTAGTAGCCATACCTAATTGAATTTCCTGCTATAAAATTTTATCCCCCCCACACACACACTCCTTCTTAGGTATGTCTGTCCTGACATCTAGTTGATCAATCTAAACTTTACTAGTCCTTTGATTCCTAGATATATGTTTCCTGTTATCTGGTGTGAGATTTAAAATTGGATACTAGAGCATTAACCTCCCCTTTTAACCTTTCCCTTATTTATCTCCAAGACTAGTAAATGGAAGAAGCCTCTGTTCTCTAGTTAGAGCTTTTATTGTTTGGAAATTACAAGGTGATGTTGATTAGAGAGACAGGAAAGTAGGAATACAAAACAAATAGTCTTAAATCTAAGCTTAGTCTATATTCTGTATAAAACTCACCAAAAACCCGTATAGGACTCACCAAAAACCCAAGACCACCTCTGAAGCTGAGAGCCACGTCAAGCACATGCTGTTATGGCGAAGTGGGCCGAGTCGCTCTTCAGTCAGCATCTGTGTGTGCAGCGTAAACAACGGACAAGGAGAGCGTATCAAAGACCTCACTTCCATTCTCTCCTTGCCTTTTAAGCTCACACCCCGGAAGTGGAGTGCTTAGCAGCCAGACTGGCATGCATAGCCCATGCACTGCCATTCGTCATGGTCTCCTCCCCAAAGGGTGGTCCTTCAAAAACTGGCATACTTTTTGTTATCGCTAACCGACTGTTAAAAACTTTCACTTTTTTTACCACACTGGTCATCTTTGGTTTTGCTTCTCACAGGAAAAAATTTTGATTTCCTCTAAGCCCCATGTCAATTACTTTACACAACTTCCTACATTAGAATAGATTAAATATTTATGAAATACTTCCATATACAAATACATAGGGCATATAGCCAGAAACTCTACTAAGCACTGGGCACACAAAACCTAGGAAAAAAGAAGTTTCCTACTCTCATGAAGTCTACATTATAACATTGCAAGATGACAACTAAAAGGGAAGTAGAAAGGGGGTAGGGATGGATGGTAACCCTTAATATCTAGCCCCTCATCTAGACTCAAGGAAAAGTCATTCATTGGGGTGGCAAGCCAACTGGTGTGGAGTTGGAACAAACCAGGTAATGAGCCAAAAGCAAAACAACCTGTGTTTCTGGCAGCTTGTGAAAGACATGGTACAATATCCTCTCTTCTCCCTTCTCCATACAATTCACTCCTTTTCCTCTAATTTCCAGGGACCCCAATGGAGAAGGACTGCCCAACTGGCCTCTCTATGACCAATCAGAGTCATACCTAGAGCTCAACTTGACTATAAAAAGTGGAAGGAAACTCAAAGAGGAAAAAATGGAGTTTTTGGAAAAATTCTTTCGTGAAACAGTTGAGCCATATTATGAATGAAATAAAGTGTACTTGGAGTTGTGATTTTTTGAACACTAAACTAATGTAACACATTAAAGACCAAAGCAATTAAAGAGATCACTTTAAGATCTTAGTAAATGTTCTGCGTGTGTGTTTTTACAACAACAAACCAAATAACTGAAATAACCAAGTAAAAATTTACAACCAAAATAACAATAGCAATAATGATGATGATGTTAATATATACCTCATTACACTATTTAAAGCAGCCACATCAGAGAGTACTGTATACAGTGAGAGCTTAGTAAGTGTCTATTGAATGTTTATATAGTGTTTCATGTTTACCCTGTAATTTACAGGCATCATTTATTTAATCAGCACAACAATCTGATGAGCTAGGTGGTGACACTGTGAAACTGGATCTGAAAATATCTCTCTATCAAAGAATTTCTCACACACATGATCCAATCAAAGTTTAAGTAAAAGTTTTTATTTGGCACACAGAGGTATGGCTGGGAGAAGAAATCTAAACTTCAACTCCTGAGGAGGAACAGATTTATGGCATGTTCCTCAATCAGCTTGAGTAAAGACGATACTTTTTAAGGAGGACTAGGAAGACTTGAAACTGAAAAGTTACAGCAGCTGGAGATGGGGATGGTTGAAATAGTTGGAGGCCACAAGGTAGTTACCCTGCTCTAAGAAAACTAGTTGCATTAAAATTCTTTTCTTCAAAACTAACTTAATAAGTTTCTGATTCAGTTTTAGAATGTATAACTAAAAACCGACATATGACAAAGCCAGATGCTTATACATTTTAATTATTTTAAAATATAAAAAGGACTAGAATTCCTAGGTTAAATAGTTTGAATCTTGTACCTACATCTCACCTAGATATTACAGTGTTAACCAAAGGGAAGAATATCCAATATTGTGTTCATGATGATCACATGATTTGATTAAAGGAATTTGCTATAAAAGAAAGGGACAAAGCTCTCAGGAATAACCCTTCCCTAAACTTCATGTCCACTCCAGGAAAAAGTTATATAGATAGCCAATTGGAGTGTGCCAGGCTTGAAATAAGCAAGGTGGAATACTTTATGCTGTCACAAAAATTTCTAAGTCCGATGAAGGAAAAGAAACAGCAAAGTCTCCAAGCTGTAGAAAGATAGGTTTATTGAGAGAGGGTACCTATCTCACAATAAAGCCAGTCTCAGGTCTAGGACTCAAAGACCCCAAGTATAGGAATCCCAGTGCTTTTATACCCTTACAGGCTCCTTCCATTGCACCCTCAGAGCATATTCTAAATTGTACAGAGAGAGCACATTGAAACAAGGTCACCAATAAAAAAAATCATACACATGAGCATTTAGTGGCACAGGATCACCAAATGTGACTGGCACTCAGCCAGCTTGCTGATCCAGCCCACACTATGTCCCATATTGTGTCACTGAATGCTATGGTCATGAGTGTCAATTCTAATGGATTCCTTTAGCTTAGAAGACTCTATTTATAGTGTTGTGGTTAACCACAATGCATTTTTTAAAAAGGGACATTACAACCAAGCTGGTATGACCTTGGTTGAACATGTAACCACAATGGAGAGAGACAATGTTTAAGAAATAAGTTTATAAGTACTGCATTAGCTTAAACTCAAAGGAAATTACTAAGAACACATAAAGAACAAATGATATAATATCCATACTAACTAACTTAAGATTATTACAACAGTGAAATCACTGATATTTAAAGGGTAGGAAAATCTCACTCATAATACTCCATGTGTCATATTGAGGAAATTGAGTCAAGAGAATCCTCAGCCTTTGCCAAAAGTTGTTCTCCCAGCCTTTCCCCCAAAACTCCCCCTGCAGTGCACACATATAAAAACCCTATAGGATTGCTGGCATCATGTGTCATATGGTTCAGCATTCCTTGATGACTATACCTTGAGTCAGATTCACAATTATAACAGTTAACAGTTCCATAATGTCTTAGATAGCAAGTTCCAATAATTAGTACTTCAAGTGAACTCACTTCTCAAGGATCACATAGCCTAGAGAGCAAGCATTAACTATACTTGTACTAATGTTAAATAGATACTTTACATCCCTAAATTAACATTCAACAAATGAATTTGCTTTGTGAGATTTAAAATTGGATATTCGATCTTAAATCTCCCCTCTTTAACCTTTCCCTTAATTTATCTCCCAGACTAGTAAATGGAAGAAGCTTCTGGTTTTCTACCTAGAGCTTTTATTTTATGGTAGTTACAAGGTGATGTTGATTAGAGGGATAGGAAAGTAGAAATACAAAACAAATAGTCTTAATTCTAAGCTTAGTCTATATTCCAGATAAAACTCACCAAAAGCCCAAGGCCACCTTTGGGGAGAGAGAGAGACCGAGTCAAACGCATGCTGCTGCTGACCGCAAGCCAGGCCAAGTCGAACTCTAGTCAGTGTCTGTCTATGCAGCACAGTCAGGAGACCAGCAGAGCAGGAAAAAGAAGATGCCACTTCCATTCTCTCCTTGCCTTTTAAGCTTGCACCCCGGAAGTCGAGTGCTTAGCAGGCAATCTGGTGTGCATAGCAGGTGGACTGGCATGAGCAGCTCATGCCGTTGGTCTCCTCTCCAAAAGGGTGGTCCTTAAAAAAAACTGGCGTCTCTCCATTATCGTTAACCGACTGTTAAAACTTTTTACCACAGCTTTAAGATAGATGCTTAATAACAAACAACAAAAGAGTTGAAATAAGTGTACAAATCCCAAATTGCATACAGAGAACAGACTAGAAAATGTATAATAATAGTTTATAATAAAACAGTTACAGTTATTAACCCTGTAAGCTTAAACATAGGATATTGTCCTCAGAATTCCTTTAAACAATGAGAACATCTTTCAGATGACTTAACTAGTTTGCATGTGATTCCACACATGTTCTAATTCCAGGTTAAATAACAAACATAGGTATACCCAGCTTCCCCATTAAGGTGACAGAAGGCAGCTCATAAGTTACTATTGTTCACTAACATACCTTATACATATGATAAGTTCAGGCACTAATTTAACTATTGCTTAATACCAATAAATTCAAATCCAAACAGCAAGATCTTTCTCACAGCTTAGTATAGTAATTTAGATGCTTTAATATTAATTTAATAACCAGTAGATTCAATATTGCAATAATAAACTTCCACTTTGTCTACCTTGATAATTTAAATATTCTGAGAGTTATAAGCAGGACACACCAAATCTAAGAATGAAACTCAAAGAAAATATATATTCACGTTCCCAGGAAAGCTTTCCCCTCAATTAACAAAGCCTCACAAATCACGGTAGGGCTGGATGTAATTATAAATACCAAATTGCCATTGGAACAAATTAGCTTACAAAAGTAATAGCAGGCCTTCTAAAATCACACAAGTGTTAACTGAACATGCACACAATATATCCTGAAAGTACCTTTCCTTTGAGAAATATCTAAACATTTATCCAGATGTTAAAAGGAATATCCACCAAAAAATCATGAGATAAAATACTTTTAAAATACCAAATATCTCTCTCTTTTTTCTAAAATATATCACTAGAAGTAAAATAATACTTACATGACCATATAAGCATTAGCAGGCAGATGACAAACCTGAGTATTAATGTACCTAGTTGTTTTGTATATTGAGTGACCACCCATTTAGACTAAAAACAGTAAAATGTTACATAGTTGCATTCTGCTCATATCATCTAGTTGCAATATGAAATAAAAGTTTACCAGGAGACCCACACATTTAAGAGATTTCATGTAACAACTTTCACCCTTGTTTTGTTTTGTTTTTCTTTCCCAACTTACACAAACCTTTTCTCTTTTTTTGTGAGCCAAGGAAGGGTTGAGTGTTGTTGCTGCCAGATTTTAAAGTCACAGTACACCCCACCTTTTTCTTTTCTCAAAAGTTTCCCAACTGTTTACTCTCAAAATTCTCTGTTCACACTGTCAATGCAAACAGGGTACAACTTTGTTTTTACTTTCTTTTACCAATCATAACTACTTGATTAAAACAACAACTCCAAATAGCTTAGTTTATAGTATGTGTTCTTAATCTTAGTACTTCAGACCATGTGGTCAGTAGCCCAACAGCTTCCTAGCACATTCATTCCCCCTTTTTACTTAAAACAAAATCAAACTTCCTCACACCTTCTCAACATGCCTAAATCATCTGAAATTAGCAAAATGGCAGTTAAGCCATTATTTTACTAAAACCCTGTAGAATATTAAAATATACCTTTTGTATCTGCCTGTTTCCTACAAACAAATCAGAGAAATAATCTTTAATCTCTCCTATAAAATTAATAAACAGATCAGAGAAATTATATCTTATAATATCTCCTACAAAAAAGTAGAAACAGATCAGAGTCATGTCTCCTACACACAAAACCAGATCAGAGACAGGCAGAAAAACGCAATATCAATTTAATATTTTATTCCAAAAAGGAAGATAACACACAACATCATCATGTGAAGACTTCCCTAAGAGAGAAGCTCAAAGCTCCTCTTCTTTCTAAGAGTTTTAAAGTTTCTTGGCTCACACAAGAACTTCATTGGCATGATACAGATCAACCCAATACAAATGTAAATCAGTTAAACAATACAAATCAGATTAACAGCTCAACTTAAAGTAGATGCTATGGATAAATAGGTGGAAACAGGAACAGGTATTATCTGAGACAAGGAGGTCTCTCTTTACTTCCTGGGGAAAGAAGATAGTGAATGGGAATTTCAAAGGGGCATTTGAGTATGTTTATTCTCTTGGGGAAAGCAAATAAGGACTGGCTGGTTCACTTTGAAGTCTGAGCAAAGGGCATTTTGCCCCTATTAATCCAGGGTCTCATAAAATCCATTTGGATAATAAGTTACATCCATCAAATTCAGGTGATCCATATATTCATATTAACATTCCCCCTGTTGGTCAAGGGATACCTGATGATAGAAGCTCCATGGGAGAAGTGGCTTCCCCTCTGAAGTCATCCAGACCCCACTGATTTCTTTAGTCTTGAATTTCTTTTTCCACTTCTCTACTTCAGACTTATGACAAGTAAGAGAAATAGAAACATCCTCAGAAGATGAGAGGTTAAAAACATATTCAGGGGTGGCAGCTAGGTGGCAGCTAGGTGGCACAGTGCATAAGGCACCAGCCTTGGATTCAGGAGGACCTGAGTTCAAACCCAGCCTCAGACACTTACTAGCTGTGTAACCCTGGGCAAGTCCCTTAACCCCCATTTCCCTGAAAAAGAAAAAAAAACATATTCAGGGGCTTCCAAAGCAACAAGCTTAGCAGCAGCTTGTGCATTCCCTTTTGAGACAGGGTCACTTTTTCCCGTGTGAGCAGGACAATGAATAATAGCTAGAGCAGATGGAAGCTTCAAAGCAGATAAAAGATCTTTAATAAATTCTCCATTAGAAATGAGTTTTCCAGCAGAGGTCAAAAATCCTCTCTGCAGCCACAGCATTCCTACAGCATGGCAGACACTGGATACATATCTTGCATCAGTGTAAATAGTAGCACTTTTTCCTCTGGCTAGGTGACAGGCTTGAGTGAGAGCCACAAGTTTGGCAGCGTGCTCACTAAGATAGGAGGGCAGAGAAGCTGCCCAGATGGTATCATAATTAGAAACTACAACAGCACCTGTGTAGCAGGATCCCTCATGTATAAAACAGGATCAGTTAGTATAGAAAATAAAATCAAGGTTTTCTCAGGGTGTGTCAAACAGATCATCATAAGGTTTCTCAGCTATATCAACTAGAGAGGTGCAGTCATGCAAAGGATTTCCTGAGAATGTCAGGTGATGAAGCAGTGTTGCTGGGTTAAGGACTTTACAACACTTTAAAGTTGAGGCAGTAAGACAGCCTCAACTTCATGAGGGCACTGTATGATTAGAGGGTTACCTAAGACCAAAGCAGAGGCTTTTTCTACCAAAAGTGCAGTAGCAGTCACACCCCAAAGGCAAGATGGTGCTCAAGCAGCTACAGAGTCGAGTTGAGTAGGATAATAAGCTATTGGACACTGCACAGGCCATAATTTTTGAGTCAGGACCCCAGAAGCTACTTCTCTCTGTTCATATAATCTGGGAGTCCTAGTGCAGGTGCTGATAACAACACTCGTTTTATTTCTGATAGAGCTGAAAGATGACGGGAATCCATCAACTCTTTTGTTGTTTGTTATTAAGCATCTATCTTAAAGCTGTGGTAAAAAGTTTTAACAGTCGGTTAACGATAATGGAGAGATGCCAGTTTTTTTTAAGGACCACCCTTTTGGAGAGGAGACCAACGGCATGAGCTGTGCACGCCAGTCTGCCTGCTATGCACGCCAGATTGCCTGCTAAGCATTCGACTTCCGGGGTGCAAGCTTAAAAGGCAAGGAGAGTTTATGGGACAGAATTTTTTTGTGAGAGATATAAGAGGCTTAGTGATTTCTCCAAAATAGTGTATCCATTGTCTGCAATACCCAGATACTCCCAGAATAGCTCTTAGCAGCTTCTTAGTAGAGGGAGCAGAAAGTTGTTGAATAATCAGAACATGCTTAGGTGAGACGGACTGCGTGCCATTTTTCCATAAAAACAAAACGAAATATTCGACGTGAGGTAGGCACCATTGTACCTTTGACTTAGAGACCTTGTGGCCTCTTTTGTGCAGTTCTAGTATCAAGTGGCAGTTATCTTACTGGCAAATATCAGCATTAGGTGCAACCAAGAGTAAGTCATCTAAATATTGAACTAGAGTGGAAACTTTAAAGGTAATAGAGGCTAAATACTACTGCAAATTTGAAAATAATGTGGGACTGTCAACAGACCCCTGTCGGGGCCTGTTCCAAGTCTACTGTGTATGTTCCAAGTAAAGGGAAACAAGTATTGATAATCTTGATGCACTGGTATTGAAAAGAAAGCAGAACAGAGATCTACTACTGTAAAGCATGTTGCCTCACATAGGATTGAGGAAATAATAGTAGTAGGGTTGGCACTATTGCATGTCTTGTAGATTTTGTAAAAAATGATAAACAGGTTTGTCATCATGCCCAGGCTTGGGCTTCTTAACTTGCAAAATTGGAGCACTATACAGGAAATGATGGCATGGAACAATGACATGTTGGTTTGTCAATTCCCAATTATAGGTGTAATTCCTTCAGTGGCTTCCTTGGATAAGGGATATTGTGGAATGAATGGTGCTGGGCCATCTTTGGTCTTAATGGTCACAGGCACAGCAGATTTAAGGAGACCTACATCAGTAGAGGAGGAAGCCCACAGGGACTCAGGAATATCAGAAGGGATTTCAAATGTATCCCTCACTGTTTCCTGAGTGTCTGAGATCAAAATTGGCAAAAAGTGGACAGTGTCCTGTGGCAATTCCAGGGAAATGCCACCATCTGGGGAACAAGATATGGTTTCTCTAAGTTTACAAAGGAGGTCACAACCTAAGAGATTTGCAGGAGAGTTGGAAATAAGTAGATATTAATGTTCTACTGTTAATGGGCCCATAGATACCATGTGAGGGGTTAATTTTGCAACTGTTAGAGTTTTCCCTGAAACTCCAACTACATTTAGAGATCCAATAGATGTACATTCAGGATCAGGTTTGCTCACTAGGACTGATCTTGAAGTTCTAGTATCTAATAAACAATTATAATAAGTGTCCCCAACCCTAAGGGTTACGTGGGGTTCATTATTTTGGGGAGGTATATGGACTGGAACAAGAGGGCCAAAAATCTCAGCCTCTGGAAAGAGAAATTCTTCAGATTCCACCATCCTTTCCCCTCCCCTACACCATTAGTCCTCTGTTTCTCTCTGAAAGGATCTATAAGTAGCTTGGTTCTGCTCCTCTGCACCCCTTCGAGGGGGACTATAACTGTTTTCATTTTGCCTCTCTGTACCCCTGTGAAAAGGTCTATAATTATTCTGACTTCATTCCCTTTGCATAATCCTACTGTACCGCATTATGTGCCCCCATCTATTGCAGTAATACCAAAATCTAGGGGGTTGATAGCTATTATAGTGTTGATGGTGATTCTCAACTGCCTGACCTCCCTGCCTCATGGTTTCCTGTACTGGAGCTAAAATGCTCTGTCTGTTCATGTTTTCCCTCTCATTTTCTTCACAAATATATGTTGCTATTTCTTTAATTCTGTCAGTACTCAGGTCATTCCAACCTGGACACTGCTTTTCCAAATATTTCCATATTTCTGCCAATGATGATACACAAAATGATTAGAGATAAAGTGGGCATCCCTAGAATCTAATGGGTCCAATCTAGTATATCGTTTGGCACTCGTACACAATCTATCATAGAATCTATTAGGTTTTTCATTAGGTTCCGGAACTATATAAATTGTTGCCAGTTATCAGTCTTGCTAGCACAGGATTCCATTGCCTTCAACAATGTTTCCCTTGCTTCCTGCAACTCATCAAAATGCCCAGGGATATTGTGGTCGCAGGTAGGGTATTCTAAATTCCATCAAATAGTAACATTTCCTGATGTTTCTAAGGAGTTTGCTGCAGCTAATATATCAGCTCTTTCCCCTGGGGATAATATCATTTCCATGAGATCAGTAACATCACCCTAAGTGAGCTGATATCCTCTGAAAATTGCTCTAAACTGGCTGATAACTGTTGTGGGATCTTCATCAAATTTAGGAATATTTCATTTCCATGAACTCAAATACTTGGGCCCAAAAAGTGTATATTGTCTGAGCTTTATTACAATATACTTTCAGTAATGGATGAGGATCTGTTGAAGGGGAAGAATTTGGGGTTTTTCTGTATCCTCCGAAGGTGAATTTTCTGTAGAGGAAATAGAAGTTGGGTTATTTGGCATTCCAGCCTGAGAAACAAGCTCAGTTTCAAACACGGGCATGGATTCCCCCTTCTCTTATATCCCCTTGTATCAGTTTTTTGCTCGCTTTACTCCAGATTTTCCAATAAAGTAAATGTTTAGGTGGCCAGTGGCAGAAGATTCCTTGTAAATGCCTCAATCTTTGGGGATTAAATGTTCAGAACATTCTTCCTCTAATATACTATGCCATATAAAACACAGATTGATAAGATTTCCCTTGGTCATGGCTGATTTCACTGTAAGTTTTTTGTTATCCCAATCCATGAGTAGCTTTCCTAATGGGGAGTCCTGGGTTATGCTATTTCTAATCCTTTCCCTGCTAATCAAAACTTTCTTTACCACAAAACAAAAAAAAAGGTTAAAATAAAAATAGGAATGGACTATTCAAATTTGAATGGACCAAGTTTAAACATGATCTTAACCTCAGCTTGTCTGATGAACCAGACTAAAGTACTTAGGATGTTGAAGAGATCCATTTGAAAACTGAAAGGGACAGGCACATGGAAATAAGAAACATTTCTTACCCAACTTAAAGATCAGAAGATTGCAGGTCAGCTCCTGGCTGCCTCCCCAGAACTGTGACGGACAAAACGCAATGTGTGTGGTCACCCTACCTGTCCCCTTTTGGGGAGAGCTAACTAGGACAATAGTTTCACAGTTTAGGTATTAAACATTTATTAAAATATATTAGAGGTTAGCAAAGAGAGAACAAGTGTCCCTGAAAGGACAGGAAATCCCCTCACTACCTCAGCCACTCCTGAATCAGCTGCCAACCCAATGAGGTTCCCCCCACACACTCATAAAACCAACTCACCAAACCCACTGCCTCACACCCTGCTTCAAGCTGAGTGGTTGAGAGTGGTCTCATGTTGATGTGAAGTAACTTTGGGACACTGAACCTTAGAAAGGTCAACCCATGCTCACACATCAAGGGGTCTCTTGTAATAATAATATTCTCAAAATTCCCTAGACATACCATCATATCATCAGCAAAGAGTGATAGTTCTGTTTACTTGTTGTGTATTTTAATTCTTTCAATTACTTTTTTTCTTCTCTTATTGCTATAACTAGCATTTCTTGTACAATATTGAATAATAATGGTGATAATGGGCATTATCCCCATTACAGATAATGCTTGCTGATGGTTTTCAAAAGATTCTGCTTGTCATTTTAAAGAAAGATCCATTTATTCCTATATTCTCTGGTGTTTTTAATAGGAATGGGTGTTATATTTTGTCAAAGGTTGTGTCATTTAAAATATTGGGGAAATAGAAAATAGAATAAACAGCATGGGAAGGGAATAAGATGGAGGGAAATACAGTTAGCAATAGTAACTGAAAAAAAATTTTGAAGTACGTTTACTTCATAAAGACCTCATTTCTCAAACATAGAGAGAATTGAGTCACAATTATATGAAAAATGAGCCTTCATTCTGAAAACGATTATGATTTGGAACCTGATTTGACAACAGTTTCCTCATCTAGAAAATGAGGGGGTGGGACCAGATGGTCTTCTAAAGTACTTTCCAGCTCTAAATCTACAATCTCATGGATATCCTTTGCCAAAGCAACAAGGACCTGTGAGGTCTAGTTTCATTGTGTCCACAGCAGATGCCAAGGAGATGGGAGAAGAAAGGATTCCTGACTTTCTTTTTTTTTTTTTTTGCAGGGCAATGAGGGTTAAGTGTCTTGCCCAGGGTCACACAGCTAGTTAAGTGTCAAGTGTCTGAGGCCAGACTTGAACTCAGTTCCTCCTGAATCCAGGGCCGGTGCTTTATCCACTGTGCCACCTAGCTGCCCCCAGGATTCCTGACTTTCAGTCCAATTCAAGCCTAGAATTCAGAGTACTGAACAATTTGGTGCTTCCATGCCTTTCTTGCCTTACCCCTTATAACTTGCCTGCATGCACCCCACGATCCAGCCAAACTAGTCTCTCCTCAGTCTTCTAAATGATCCCTATAATCTCTTACCTTCATGCCTTTCTCAGGTACTCTCATGTCCATAAAGTTCTCCTTCTTGTTATCATACTAGTTTACAAAGTGCCTTTCTCTTAACAATCTATGAGGGAAAGGAGTACAGGCATCATTGTTCCCATTTTATAGATAGGTTAACCTCTAAGGAGTTGGCTCAGTGGATAGAGCAATAGACCTGGAGTGAGGAGGACCTGAGTTCAAATCTCACCTCAGATACTTATTAACTCTGTGACCCTGGGCAAGTCACTTAACTCCAACTGCATACACAAAAAAAGAGTGCAGGTAAGTGATACAGAGTGTCTAAAATAGGATGGTAACAATGAGAACAATGAGAATGGTGAGAAAAGGATAGTGGGAGGGAAATTGTGTAGATAAACTTAAAATTTCTTTTCTTTTTTTTCCTGCTTCTTTCTTTAGCATTTCCCAATAATGCCTGGAGTAGTTGATGGACAGTTCCTGCCCAAACACCCTGAAGAGCTACTGGCTATGAGAGAGTTTCACCAAGTCCCTTCCATCATTGGTGTCAATAACCATGAGTATGGTTGGCTTATTCCTGCGGTAATATTCTAGGATTTTCTACTTTGTGCCATCTTTTTTATGACCTGCACAGTTTATGCTTCTCCAAGGAATCACAGACTTTCAGAGGTGGACAGGTCCTTGGAGGCCATGAGGTCTAACCCAGAATTGAAGGAGAATCCTTTCTATAACTCATTGGACAAATGGACATCCAGCCTCTGCTGAAAGACTTCCAAGGACCTTGAGGCAGCGCATTCCACTTTGAGACAGCTCCAGCTGCTGGGCATGGTGTCATTCCAGCAAGTCCAAATGGACTTCTTTTTACACTTCCACCTGTTGTTCCTTGTTCTGCCTTAGAGCAAATGGCCCAAGTTAAATGCCTGCTCCAAGTGATGCTCCACCAGTTATTAAAGACAAGGATCATGGCTCTCCTGCCCTTTGACCAGCTAAGCAAGTTCTTTGAACTCATCCCTATATGGAAAGAAGATGAGCCCCCTTCTCCAGCTTCTCTATTTTCTGCCTCAAATGCAGTGCCCAGAACTGAACAGAAGATTCCAGATACACAGTGATCCCTTCCACATCTTAGTAGTGAGGGGTGCAGCACCCCCATGATCTATAACATCCATGTAAAATGTTTTGGACCTCCCGTCATGTCAGAGAAGAAGACAGAATTATTGAGGAACTAAGAGACAGAATATGTTGATATTATACAATACTATACAGATATTTTATGCATTTCTGGGTTTTTAAACTTTTTTCTCTGTTGTCTGATGGCTTTTGCATGTCATCTGTGGCTTCTGCAAAAATGCCCCCCAAATTCCCATTTAATTTCTTATGCCAACCCACAATATATCAACACCACAATGGGGAAAGTTGTGATGTGGAAGGGATAACTGTAGTCTCCCCAGAGGTAGAGTACAAAGGGACTATCACCTCCTTATTCTTGAAAACTGTGCCAGTCTTAACACAGCTCACCATCACGTTGCTTTTTTGGTTGCCATATTTCCCTGGCCACTCCTTGTGAGCTTGTGTTTCACCAAAATCCCCAAATCATTTTCAAATAAATTGCTGGGCAACCATGCCTCCCTCATCCTGAACTTGTAAAGTCAATTGTAAAAAAATTCCAAGTGTAAGACTTTGTTTGTACCCATTAAATTTGATCCTTGTGGCTGTGGTCTAATATTCTAACCTGATTTTTTTTTATCTTGACTCCGTGATCCAATTGGTTAGCTAACCCCACCCCCACCCCCACCCTGCACGTTGTCACTTTGTGTCATCTGCAAATTTGCCTTTTCTAAAATCACCAAAGTTATCCTGAGCAGGCTTCCCTGGAAAAAAACAGAAGTCATTTCAACCTTTGGTTATTTTCTCTCTGGATGACTCATTTCATGTTGCAAATCTGCTCGGAAGTAAAGGAAGAGACACCAAAGCCAGTTCTAGTTCCCCTTTGGTTAAAATATCTTCCCCAGGTCTCTTTAATCAGAGTTAAATGACTTGCCAGGATCATACAGCTTGTAAGTATCTGAGGCTGGATTTGAATTCGGGTCTTCCTGACTCTAGGTCCTGTGCTCTATTCACTATGGCACCACCTACCAACCTCTAGTCTCTTTATTTTAAATGAACAGTGATTAATACCAGCCAATATCAACATAGCACTTTCATAAAAAAAAAACTACCTTCACAGTACCTGCTGTGACATAGGTGCCAGTAAGATTTTTATATATGTGTGTGTATGTATATGTATATATTTATATATGTATATGTATATATATATATGTGTGTGTGTATATATATATAAAGATCTTACTTAATAATAATAATAATAACCTGCATTTCTATTTTTGCGAGTATGCATCATGGACCCCTTTGGCAGTTCAGGGAAACTTACAGACTCCTACCAGAATAATGTTTTTAAATGTATAAAATAAAATAAATAGGATATAAAGCCAATTATATTGAAATCCAGTTATAACAATAGCTAACATTTTATAGCACCCACTATGTGCCAGCCACCATACTACATGCTTTACAGTGATCTCATTGGATCATCACACTAACCCTGGGAGGGGAGGGCTATTATTATTTCCCTTTTAGAGATGAAGTAACTGAGGTATACAGAGGTTAATTGCAATTGCCCAGAGTCATGCAGCTAGCTGGCCATGTTGCTCAAATGCCAAATGTATGTTTGCGTAAAAGACCTTTTTACAAAGAAGTTACATAAGGCAGGTACTCACATGATGATCAGAAGAAACAAGATGAGGACACTCTCAAGGTCTCTCTGAAGAACTTTGGAATCAATTTTGTGACTTAGGAGACTCTGGCAAAGGACCACCCAGCAAGGTGTGCTCACATCAAAGAAAGGGCTGTGCTCTGAGTGATGCAGAATTGCAGTAGCTCAAGAGACACATGAGATGTGCTTATCTAGAGCTATGTCCACTCCTAACATTAATATGAACTATTTGTGACTGACATGTGGTAGAACCCTCTACTGATTCTTTCAATGGGGCTCAAGTGTAGCTTGGAGGGGCAGCTAGGTGGTGCAATGGATAAAGCACTGGTCCTGGAGTCAAGAGGACCTGAGTTCAAATACAGCCTCAGACACTTGACACTTACTTGCTGTGTGGCCCTGGGCAAGTCACTTAATCCCAATTGCCTCACCAAGAAAAAAAAAAGAGTAGCTTGGAAAAAATTGTCTGGTCCTTGGGCTTAGTGTATTCCATAGAATAGTCTATGGAATTTAGGGTATAGAATCAGAGAGTTAGAAATAGAATGGACATTAGGCATAATCTAATCCAACTCTTTTATATATATGGGGTGTTACCTGGAGGTGGTGGTGTTGTTCAGTCATTTTTCAGTTGTGTCTGACTCTTCATTATTCCATTTTGGGGTTTTCTTGGTACAAGTACTGGAGCTTGATGTCAGGAAAAAAAATTTGCAATAGTCACAGCAGCCCCAAAGTGGAATGGGTGACCTCAAGAGATGGCAGCTTCTACCTTATGAGCATCTGACTCCCATGGTTGTGGTGAGGATCAAATAAGATGATCATTGCAAAGTACATAGTATGGTGGTTGGCACATAGTAGGTGCTATCCAAATGTTAGCTGTTAAGTGCTGCCCCCAGTGCCTGGAACACTCTTCCTCCTCATCTCTACCTCCTGCTCCCCCAGGTTCCTTCAAGTCTCAGCCTGGAGCTATGTCTCTCCTCATCTCCAACTCAAGTTTCCCTGGTCTCCTTCAGCTAAAGCTCTAAATAGAGAAGAAACTATCCCCAGTTAGCCTTAATCTTAGTGCCTTCCCCCTGACTATCCCTAATTTATCATGTCTTGTTGTTTATTGTCCTTCATTCTTGAAGAGGAGCATGACTCAGGAGGTGATGTCATTACTTGCAAGTGAATTGGATTTCAGGGAGAGAGGGATATGCAAGGTTACCAACCTAACTCTCTGCTCTAAAGCCCTCTGGGACCAGTGGTAAGATATACATCTGGGGGGGGGGGGGCAGAGCCAAGATGGTAGAGAAGAGGCTGTGACTCCCACAAGCTCCAGATAAACCTGCCCATTCACGCCCAAATCATGTGGTAAAAAATCAAAACCCAAAACAGCCGAATGCTCATAAGAACAGAGTGAGACTATTTCTTTGCAAAAGAGGGCAATTCTGATCACCTACTAATCAGACTGAACAGTTCAGCATACAGTCCAGACCCAGCCAGGGACACTGCTTCCAGCGCAAGTCAGAGTCTTCAGTACCAGCAGCTTCTGAGGCTCCATTCACGGACTGGTGAGGGGGTTCAGCAGTAGGCTGGGGTGAAGTGGAGGCAGTATTTACTGGAATTGGGGCAAAGCGCCCTGGATCTGAACCAGTGGGCTGAATCGAGTGGTGGTGGCCCAGTGGGGGAGGGGCAAAAGCACACCAAGCTTCCGACCATAGAGAATCAGAGTTCAATCAGACTTCTGTTTCTGGGTCAAAGAGAAAGCAGCTGTGATTACTCACAAACTAGGCAGGCTAAGAAGAAGCCCAATTACCCCCTGGGCCATGCTGTAGCATGCACAGTGTGTCCTGGAAGCAGCACTACACTTTAAGAAGGAGTAAAAAGCCAAGAAATAGTAAACCAGGATGAGTAGGCAGAGAAAGCAGAAGACCATCGAAAACTTCTTTGTGGGAAAGGTAGACCACAATACATCCTTAAAAGAAGAAGATAATAACAGGGTCAAAGCTCCAACATCCAAAGCTTCCAAGAAAAATATGAACTGGTCTCAGGCCATGGAAGCTCTCAAAAGGGACTTTGAAGAGAAAGTAGGAGAGATAGAATGAAGATGTAGAGAAAGAGAGGAAGGAATGGGAAGAGAAATGAGAGCAATGCAGGAGAGTCATGAGAAAAAAGTCAACAGTTTGAAAAGCCAAATGGAAAAGGAGATTAAAAAACTGTCTGCTGAAAATAATTGCCTAAGAATTAGGATTGAACAAATGGAAGCTAGTGACTTTATGAGAAACCAAGACACAGTAAAGCAAATCCAATTGAATGAAAAAAAAAATAGAGGGCAATGTGAAATATCTCTTGGAAAAACAGCTGACCTGGAAAATAAATCTAGGAGAGATAATTTGAAAATTATTGGACTACCTGAAAACCATGACCAAAACAAGAGCTTAGACACCATCCTCCAAGAGATTGTGAGGGAAAATTGCCCCGATATTCTAGAAGCAGAAGCTAAAATAGAAATTGAAAGAATCCTCTGATCACCTCCTGAAAGAGATCCCAAAAGGAAAACCTCCAGGAATATTATATCCAAATTCCAGAACTCCCAGGTCAAGGAGAAAATACTGCAAGCAGCTAGAAAAAGGGAATTCAAATACTGTGGAGCTCCAATAAGGATAAAGCAAGATCTAGCAGCTTCTACATTAAAGGACTGGAGGGCATGGAATATGATATTCCAGAGGGCAAAGGAACTGGGACTACAGCCAAAAATCACATACCCAGCAAAACTGAGTATAATCTTTCAGAGGAAAACATGGAATTTCAATGAGAAAGAAGATTTTCAGGCATTTGTTATTAAAAGACCTGAACTAAATAGAAAATTTGACTTCCAAATACAAGACCCCGGAGAAACATAAAAAGATAAACAGGAAAAAGACTTCATGAGGGATATTAAAAGATTAAACAGTTTATATTCCTACATGGGAAGATAATACTTCAAACTCATAAGAACTATCTCAGTAAGGAATTAACAGAGGACACAGGTCTGAACTGAATATGAAGGGATGATATCTGTAAAGCATTTATGTTTTGTTCTTTGTGGGGTGTCTTATGTCTGGGGCCGGATTTGGGCTTGGGGCCTCCTGGGTCCAGGGATGGTGCATTGTCCACTGTGCCACCTAACTAACCCATAATGACATCTTTAAAATAGGGTTGAGGTGTATGAGAAACAGACTGGGGGAGGGGGAAGGGGAGAGATGGTCTGGGGAGAGGTTGCTCACATGAAGGAAATAAGAAAAAAGCTTATGGAGGGGAGGGGAGGAGGGGGAAGGAATTGGGGAGTGAGTGAAACTTAATATCATCAGAATTGAATCAAAGAAGGACTAACATACATACTCAAGTGGGTATAGTAATATATTTTTGCCCTGAGGAAGGGGAGAGAGATAAGGGGTGGGGGGAAGAGGGGAAGGAGGGAAGGACAGATTGAGGGAGAGAGCAGTAAAAAGCAAAATACTTTCGAGGAAGGTAAAGATATTCTGCATAACTGCACAAGTATGACATATTGAATTGCTTGATTTCATAGGGAGGGTTGAGGAGAGAGGGAGGAAGAAAATTTAGAACACAGAATTAGCTCAAAGGCCTTAAACTCATCAGAGTTGGCTCATGGAGGGAATAGCATTCACACCCAATTGGGAGGAGTAATCTATTTAACCCTACAGGAAAGTATGAGGGGAAGAGGATAAGGAAGGAAGGGTGAAAAAAAAGGGGAGTGCAGAGTAGGGGAGGGGACAGTCAGAAGTAAAACACTTTTGAAGAGGAATAGTTTAAAAGAAGATAGAAAATAGTAAATATCATGGGAAGGGGATAGGATGGAGGGAAACAGTTATGATGATTGAATATAATGGCAAAATGTATGGTACCTACTTTGCTGGGCTAATATGAAGAAAATTCTTTGTCAAGTTTAAGGTACTTTATTTAGGTTATGATGAACAGGATACTACCAGAAAAACCTGGAAAGACCTACATGAACTGAAGCAGAGTGAAATGTACTGTATACAAAATAACAGCAATAGTGTAAGATGATCTGCTGGGAAGCATGTGGTTATTTTCAGCAAGGCAATGATCCAGTATAACCCTGAAGGACTTATGATAATGGCATCCCATCTACAGAGAAAGAAGTGATAGTATCTGAAAATAGATGGAAACACATTTTTCTTTCTTTCTTTTTTTTTTTTTTTTTGGTGAGGCAATTGGGGTTGGGTGGCATGCCCAGTGTCACATGGCTGGTGGGTGTTGAGTATCTGAGGCCGAATTTGGGCTCAGATGCTCCTGATTCCAGGGCCAGTGCTCTGTCCACTGTGCCACCTAGCTGCCCCTGGAAACACATTTTTTTAAAAAAATTTTTTTCCTCTTTGACAATTCCTCATTCTGAAGTTTTGGGGGTTTTTTGACTGTTTTCTCTCACAACCTAGCTAATGTGCGAATGTTTTCCACGACTACTCATGTATAACTTATTTTGAAATGCTTGAGTTCTAGTGGGTGGGGTGTGGGAATGGAGGAGGAAGAGAAGTTGGAACACAAATTTTTTAAAAATTGATGTTAAAATTTGTTTTTACATATATTTTGGAAAATAAAATTCTATTCAATAAAAAATTTAAATTAAAAAAAATTATATAAAATAAAATAATTTTTAAAAAGATATACATCAGGATGACTGGAGGTGGCCCCGGATGCAACGAGAGGCCTTGTCCTTCTCAAGCTAAGGTTTTTCCCAATTCTCGGCAATGAATAAATAGATAAATGATTGGGGGAGAGGGGAAGAAGGGGAAGGAAGAAGGAAGGAAGAGAGGAAGAAAGGAAGGAAGGAAGGAAGGAAGATTCTCAACACTAACTATAACTATTTTATATAGGAGTTAAACTAATGTTAATTAAATGCCAATGTAATATGGTACAATATTGTAATATTACAAAGAGCTTAAAATTACTATAGTTAGCAAATATTTGATTTACTTGAGAAAGATAGAAAGCTAAAGATAACATTGGTTTAGAGGAGAAATTCCTTTTCAAAATATTATAGAGAATAATAGTAGACGGTTATCAGGAAAAAAAATTGTCCATGTGGTCCACGGGAAAGAACACTGATTCTGGAGTCAGGGGACTCAGGTTCAAATGCTGCTTTTGAGGCTTATTACCTATGCTACAATGGACAAAGTCACTCAGCATCCCTGGACCCCAGTTTCCTCATGCACAAAAGGATTTGAATAGACTAGATGGCCCCTGAGGTCCTGTGCACCTTTAAATCTACATTTCAATGACTCTAAGGATAATTTCATAAAAATCAGTGAGTGGTAGAGGGAAAAACAACCTTATAAACAATTTTTTTTTGAGAGACCCAGTTAAGCAAAATACTCTTTAGGACATTTAAATCTCATACATTTCTTTTATGTAAACTGAGGTCTAGAGAGATAAAGAGACTGGGCCAATATCACGAAGGAGACCTTGGCTGATCTTGGCTGCCCCAAGACAGATTGAAATGGGAAGAAGTATGACAAATCGATGAAAGATAGAAAAGATCTGCCCAGACTTTCATACTCAAAGTCCTTGAATGAATCTGTAATTTCATCAATGTGGGTAATTAACTTAAATGGCCCAGATCACAACCATCCATGTCTGCCTATCTTGTGCTACTCTTGTCCACAGGTTTGCCTTTTTGGGACCCACCGAGAATATTGGGGGCTGCCCTCCATGGCTCCAGTGCATCAAAAAGATAACAGTGAAATCCTCAGGCTGCCCATTAGTTATCTCTTGTTCTTAGCACTCCATCAGCCCATCTCCTGTTTTAATCATATATTTCTTTTGTGAGATACTTTATTCTACTTGTTCTTGATTTCTTGTCTGTAATATATTACAACCTCCTCATGAGCACATTATGGGTGTGTAGTTTTGTGTATCCACTTAATAAGGGCTTTTTTATTCATTTATTCATAATCACTCCAACAAGTTTGCTCTAAGTGCCCACACAGGGGAAAAAATGGATTAAAAAATGCTTATAGTTAAGACTATGATATGCAGTTGGCTAGACAATTATAGGCCTCTGTGTGTGTGTATTTGTGTATGTGTGTGTGGACAGGCCTGTAGGTTATTTATATACATATACATTTATATACATATACATTTATATACATATACATATACATATACACACACATGTATATGCAGGCACAATACACAATGAATATATCCATATATGGACATGCAGATGTCTATATGTCCATTTGTATAGAGGTATATGTATATAAATCATATATATTCACACAGGTGGATTAGTGTGTGTACATGTATATATGCATATAAATATATGTATACATAATATATATAGTCCTACAAATGTGTGTGCATCTGCATGCATATATATGCATATATGTGACCTATTCCATATACATCTGTGTACAGTTCCTCAGACACATGCTAGCTATGTGAGCCTAAGCAAGTTATTTAACCTTCTAGTCTCAGTTTCCTCATCTGTAAACTGTAAATAATAATAGCACCTCCTTCACAGGGTTGTTGTGAAAATCAAATATGTAAAGCACTTTGCAAAGCTTACAATTGCTATATAAAGCTAGATATTATTAATATATACACGTGTATACATACAATAATATCTATCATCTATCTATCTATCTATCTATCTATCCATCTATCAGCTAACTATCTATAATCTATCTATCACCTAGCTATCATCTATCTATATATCCATCTATCCATCTATTTATCATTTATCTATCCATCTATCAATCTCTCTATTTATCTACTATCTGCTATCGTCTATCTATCCATCTATCTATCACATATCTATCATCTATCTATCTATCTGTCTATCTATGGTGCCCAGTTCCCTCACCTTTTTTTTCCATGTCTGTATAGGGTGGACCAAAAATCACCAAGAGGTTTCAATATTTAATAACTCCTTCATTTTTTGTTTTTAATTTACAATACCATAGAATCACATACAGTATATAAGGGAGATGAATTTACATTATGTGTGAAAAATCAAATCTCATAAATGATGAAAAATGAAGAAGAAATAATTTTCAAAAAGTTATTAAAACATCTTGACTTTTGTCCTACCATGTATATATTCTTCTCATAAGCCCCATTTATGAGAAATAAGTTCCCCCACTCCCTAATTTCTTCCCTACTATATTCCTTCTACCTTCCTTTTATTTCCTCTTGCAACATCATGAAAACAGAACAAAACTATACCAAGCCCTTTTTTTGTTTTTCTTAACTCTCTGACCCTTGAAGACAATGTTGCTCTGAAGGGATGCTTTTCTCTTCCCTATTAGAACATAAGCAGATAATTATTTAGTCTCCTCTATTTACTTTTCTCAATTTAGTTCTTAGTTGTAAGATTTTATCTTTCGTCATTTGGAATATCATATTCCAAGATTTTCTCTATTTTATTCTCCTGACTATGGTTCCTTGATACTTAAAGTTTTTTTTTTCTTTCTTGCCTTTCACAGTATTTTTTCTTTCACCTGGAAGCTATGAATTTTGACTTTGACATTCTTGGATGTTTCAGTTTAGTGTTTCTATCAGGAGATTACTGCTGGATTCCTTGTATTTTCATCTGTCCTTTCATTATAATAGATCTGAGCAGTTTTATTTTAGACTTTTTTTAAAAATATGATATCCAGGGTTTTTGGTTGATCATGGTTTTCTAGTTTCAATGATTCTTAAATAGTTTTTCCTTGACCAATTTTCCAGAGAAGTTGCTTTTGATAGTAGATACCTTATATTTTATTTTATTTTTTTAAATTATTCAATTTTATTCTAGTATTTCTAGAAGTCATTCTGTTCCTTTTGCTTCTTTCTAATTTTCATGGAGTATGTTGCTTTGGATAAGATTTTCTATCTGTTATTCCAAACTATTTTTTTTTCTAGTGCTTTCCTCCAGAGCTCTTATTTCAGTTATAATGTCAGCTTCTAATCTCTTGGTCCTTTTCTTCCAGACATTCTTGAAGTCTCTTGTAGCCAAATAATTTCCCCTTACCCCTGATTGTCTGCTTGTACTTTTTGTGAAATCACTTTCTTCTGGGTTTACTTCTTGGGAATTTCTTGATTCATTATGTTTATTCCTTATGTTTAGTGAATTCTTACATTTATTCATATCTCTAGCCTTGGTTCCTAGTTGGGAACTTTGTGCAAAGGCCAGACTCTATCCTTTCCCATACTCTTGCATGGCATGGTCAGTCCCTGTTTAGATCAGTCCTTGATTTTCTGGGTTCCATTGAGTACCTTCCATGTCCTCTAGAATCTTTGTGCTTAGAGAAGTAAGTTCTCAGGGCCCCCTGGACTATTCTGGATCAGCATAGTATCTTCAGATCCTTCCCTCTCTAACCTTAAACTTCCCTGGTTAGAGCATTGTGATCTACAGACCTCCTGGAGCACCTCCAGTCAGGGTACTGTGGGCTCCTAGACTACCAGAGTGTACAGCTCACAACACAGCTTCCAACTTCTTGAAGATTTCCCAACAAAGCTCTGCAGGATTTCAACCCTCAAGAGCACCCCTGGTCAGACCCCTGGGATCTTCGGGTGCCTCTAGAGAGTCCCTCCTCAGAGCACTGGCAGGCTTATGGTCTGTTTATCTGAGCTCATTGCTGTCTGGGCAGATTAGAGGAGAAACAGTTGAGAAAACAGGGTCACAAAAACCTGTAGAGGAGAGAGTGTCCAAGAGAAAGTGGTCAACAGTGTCAGAGGTTGTAAAGAGGTTAAACAATAGCAGGATTGAGAAACAGCCTTTGGATTTGGTAATTAGGAGATCACTGATAACTTTAGAGAAAGCTATTTCAACTGAAGATCCAGCGGAGGTGGAACCCTGCATTACAGTAGGTTTACAAGAGAATGAGAAGATGAGAAGTAAAGTACTGCTTGTAAGTCGCTTTTTCAAGAAATTTAGTCACAAAGGACAAGAAATATATGGGATGAAGGCTAGCGGGATTAGTAGGATCATTTTTGTAGGTAGCAGGAAAGGAGCTAGTAGAGAGGGAGAGACTGAATACCAGTGAGAGTGGGCATGATATTAACAGAAAAATGTGCTGGAGAGGTCAAGAGGAAGATGGGATTGAAGGTCCATAGAAAACAGTTTGCCTTGGAATGGGAAAGAAGCTACCACTTTAACAGCAAGGGTCCAAGGTAGAGCACGCATTAGGAAGGTAGCTGGCAAGCCACAGCATCTGAAAGGTCCAGGAGCACAGATGATTGCAATATATGGAAGACCTTAGGACACAATGGCAGGTGACATAGAGGGGTTTTGCCCAACACCAGTGGGAAAGGGGGAGGACTGAATGTCCAAAGGGGCTCCTGGTTTCTTTCCAAGGAGTAGGGTTAGGAGAGCTCAATATTTGTGTTGGCAGGGGTGGGGCAATGAGGAGGAAATAGTCATGGATGTCTTGCATGCTTATCATATACTATGCTAAAATGGTAGATCAAATCTTATCATGGCTGTTATTGAACTTAACTGGAAAATAACTGCACCCTGCCTTAATTATAAGCAGGGAAACTTGTTATGTGACTCAGAATTTCGGGAACTATAACCATGTCTTCTTAATTGCTCATTAACTACCTTTTATCCTACTAAAGGTATTGAGACTTAAAAGTCAGCAAGTCATGTCATGAGGAGAAAATGCCAATGCACTGTCTTGGGAATGCTCAGTGTAGCATATTCAGATTTTAAAGTGGCTCCTTGTAGAAAGAGGTGATCAGAAAGTTTGAGGAGACATCCCCCCCCCCGCCCGATTCATCTGCTTCTTTTCTCCAAATGCGAAACTTTTCTACCTATTAGAACATAAGTCTGGCTATTATAAGAAAGAAGGAAGGAGGAAAGAATGAAAGGAGAGAGGGAAGAAGGGTGGCAGGGAGGAAGAAAGGAAGGGTGCGAAGGAAGGAAGGAAGGAAGGAAGGAAGAAAGGAAGGAAGGAAGGAAGGAAGGAAGGAAGGAAGGAAGGAAGGAAGGAAGGAAGGAAGGAAGGAAGGAAGGAAGGAAGGAAGGAAGGAAGGAGAGAGGGAGGGGGGGGGAAAGTGGTTGCCAGGTAGGAGTGTTTTGCATAGGAAGTCAGGAAGTCAGCCTGGATGGTGACTGAGTTATAGAACACTTGACAAATCCTTTCTGGGAACAGTACTATTGATTTTTTTAAAACTGTTCTCAGACCAGAATTGGAAAGGAAATACTGAGTGGATAGGGGGGAGAGGGGAGAATACACAAACAACTGTGATATAAAGAAGCAACATTTTGACATTTACCCATGATTAAATAGAACTGTAAGTTTTGTCCTAGCACACCTATGGAAGGTCAGACCCAGAACTGACAGAACAGCTTAATGCAGTGTTCCTCTTCTCTCACAGCAAACTCCTCTGACCATTCATTGCAAATGCTTGATGACATTACAGAGCCCCTATTGCTATTCATCCCTGAATCCACATGGATAAGAATACAGGGGTGACAAAAATTTTCTTGTAAAAATCATAGCTGAGTTGGCAAAGCATTGGCTTAAAGCACCTGCCTTTATTTCCCAAGGTGAAGCTATTTGCAAAGTTAAATATGGGGGGTTAAATGGGGACCATTGCTGGGGCATATTCAGGGACATGCTTGAAAATGTTTTAACAAGTGGATCTCCAAAAAATTTACTCATAAAACACTCAAGTTTTATTCATGTTATTAACATTTTCTTGGTATGTTCCCTTTGCTGCCATTACCAACACCTTTTCCTCCCCTGACATTTAGTCTCTCCAAACACATCACCCAGCCGAGATCCCAGCGGCCTCAGCCGCCTTCCTCCAGTCCGTTTTTCCCACTTTTCCCAAGGTGTTCCTGGCTCCCAGGCTTCCTCTCCATCCCAAATCTTGCCCTTGGACTAGGGGACACCAACATACATGTTAGTGAGTGTTCTCTTAAATACTCTAGGTTCTCAGTTCCTCAATCTCCTCAAATCCCATAACACTACACACAGGGAGAGTCATACACTTTGCCCATGCCATCACCCAGAAGGAATCCACTTCTGTCATCAAGAATCTGGAAATCTCTCTGTCTGCCCACAACATTCTAGAGTTCCATCTTTCCCTATGCTTTTTTCCTCTTCATCATGACTCCCAGTCAAGACACTTCAACCCTCAGCATCCTCCCAGGCTCTGGCTGCACTTTTCTCTTTTTCCAGTCTTGACCCCATAGTTAACCAGTCCAACACAACACTTCCTTCCCCACTCTTGAATCTCTTCTTTCCTGAAACTTTCATGGTTTGTGATTTGCCAGACTCCAGCCCTGGATCATTATTACCATTTGTCTCCTTTGTTCCTACTCACATGTGACCAAACAGAGCCAGAAGGATTCACACAATAGTGCCAACTGGACCCACTACCAATTTATTTGAGTAAATCTCTACTGTGCCTTCCTTGCTACAAGGCAATCCTCTTACTTCTGCTCTTACTGGAATTCTTTTTGCAGTCCTCTCAGCAGCTCTTCCAAAGAATGTCTTTTCCCCTTAAGTCTCCAATGGGCTTGCAGCACCTGTAGCAACTGGCTCCAGCATACCCCAGGAATATTTAAAAGGCAGTCCCCTGAAGCCCTCACTTTTCTTAAGGGAACACCCTACTCGATAGTGTTGCCCTGGACCTGATACCTTTACTACCAAACCTTTCCAAAGTAGATGACAAGCAAAAGACTGGAGTTAGTTGAGAGAGAAATGCCCAATGGGAGACTAAGTGGATTCCTCCTTAGAACCACTTTTGGAGGCCTGTTCTTCCTGGAAGAGGTGTTGACTCAAGATCAACTGGGAATATTATTCTCAGGTCAAAAGGGTAGATTACAGAGGGCTCAGGTATGAGACTATTTCATTACTCACATCCTTCAAACCTGTTCCTGAGTGTTTATTGATAAATTTTCAGTGTAAGATTTTATACCTCAGAAATCACTACAGAACAGAACTTGATTTGTTGTTTATAGATTGACTGGACTTAAGAGAGGGAAAGAAAAAAATGTTATCCAGGCTCATTAGAATTAAAAGTAAATCATAGGGGCAGCTAGGTGGAGCAGTGGATAAAGCACCGGCCCTGGAGTCAGGAGTATCTGAGTTCAAATCGGGCCTCAGACACTTGACACTTACCAGCTGTGTGACCCTGGGCAAGTCACTTAACCCCCATTGCCCCACAAAACAAAACAAAAAGTAAATCACAGGTACTTTTTTGTGGGGGAAAAGCCAGTTATTAAACATTTACCAGAACACCATGACCTTCTCACTGTTAGTGACTATTTGTGGTCAGTTTGAATGCCAAGGAACAATATGAATATTTCCCACTCAGCGGCAGCAGTCTAGTAATGCCAAATTTTTCACATTAAAATTTCTAACAATACTTGATCAGGACTCAGTAATACAAAGTATATCAGCACATCAATACTGACATACAAAATTCAATAATCCAGAAAGTATCAGTTAAGCAAGCAACAAATGAAGTTGGCAAAATTCCACCAAGGGTACTGACTTGTACAGTATAAAATGAGGTATAAAACAATATACAAATAAATTATCTTAGATCCCTTCTAAAGGAGAACCGCCCCAGGTCCAAGTCCAACACCCCTCCCTTGGACTTGATCCCCAGACTTCTTGGCTTCATAGGATGCCAGGCTGGAAGCAACATCCTGCCTGGGATCTTGACTCCTCTGTCCCTGTGGCTCCAACCCTTAGAACAGGTAAGAATCACCTCGAGAACCTGAAACTGAGGACAAAACAAAATGGAACAAGATGACGCCCCCAGCCACACCACAGGTGTCTAAAGAGGGGGTGGGGGGAAGTATCCCACTCCCTCTCTCCTCCTGGTGCCCTTCATGACTAAACAGTGCTCTTTACTCTCTGGGCACCACAGGAAAGAAAAGGTATTGGCTGTTTTGTTGATTTGATTTTCAGCCTTCTTTTTAATCAGATTAGTTAAAAGTTTGTAAACTTTATTAGACTTTTGAAAGAACCAGTTGTGATTATATTTATAATTTCTTTGAGTTTTTGATTTCTAGTTTATCTATTTCTCCTCTACTTTTTGTCATCTAGCCCTTTGTGCTTATCTTAGGTTTGTTTCTCTGTTGGCTTTCTGATATTTTTAAGATATTCATTAATCTTCTTTTTTTTCTAATTTGTTCATGTATGTTTGAAGAAAGACAATTTTTCTTATGAGGACTGCTCCCAAATCCCAGAAGTTTTGGTATATTGTTTCATTATTGTAATTTCCTTTAACATAATTATTGTTTCTATGATTTGGGTATTTTCCCCACTTGGTTTGTTGTTGTTGTTCAGTCATTTTCAGTTATGTTTGACTCTGTGACCCCATTTGGGGTTTTCTTGGCTAAGATACTGGAGTGGTTTGCCATTTCCTTCTCTAGCTCATTTGACAGAAGAGGAAACTAAGGCAAATAGGGTTAAGTGACTTGCCCAGGGTCACATAGCTAGTAAGCATCTCAGGAAGATGAGGCTTCCTAAGTCCAGGCCTGGCACGTTATCCATTGTGTCACCTATCTGCCCCACTCATTATTTAGGATTTCATTGTCTCCATTTGTATCTGTGTCTTTTGTTTGTGTTCCCTAAACTGATTACTATTTAATTTGTAATACAGTCCATGAATGTTGTGTTTACCATGTTTGCCTTTTACCTTCATTTGCAATATCTTTGCACCTTCATGCTGTAAAGAATTAATTGTTATTTGAGGTTTTTATGCCTCAGCGCGCACTGGCCTGGGGCTCCGCAAACCGCACAGTGCACCACCCACTGGTTGTAGCCGTTGCCAGGGCTCTGGCACCTCACATCATCACCACTCGCTGATGCCTACATGGGCCTGGCAAAATTATAATGCCCTGGCAACGGCTACAACCAGTGGGTGGAGCACTGTGCGGTTTGCAGAGCCCCAGGCCAGTGTGCGCAGAGGCATAAAAACCTCAAATAACAATTAATTCTTTACAATGCAGTTTTTATAAAAGTTCTATGTGATGCTGACAAATATGTATACTCTTTAGTAATCCCATTTAAAAGATGCTATTAGTCTTTGAGCTCTAGTTTCTCTAGCAGTTTGGTCAGTTCTACATTTTCCCTTTTGTTTATCTATCTGCCGCCCTCTCCTTTCCCTGGGGACTAGATCTCAAAGTCACTTCAAGCCTCCTCCCATGATAGGCAATTCACATCTCACAGGCCTCTAACTTTTGAGGGGACAGAACTGGCCCTTGTTTAATGCTGGGGTCTTTTTCTCAGGCCTAATGGACTCATATCCTGCTACAGGCCCATGTTTCTCAGTTCTCTGGCTGAGCTCTTTTGAGGCATAGAACCTGCCAAACTGCCAAGACGAACCAGTCTTTTCCCCTGTTTTCCAGTCTCCCTGCCAGCCATGGCCCAGCCATGTTACCTCCTAGTCATTTTCCCTTTCTATTCTTCTGGGGCTCCAAACCTTAGGACACCATCAAATGTCATCCCCTCTTAACCCAAACTCCATGAAGGGAATTACTGAATTTATCCCTAGAAGCTGAGAGCTGAGGCTACTTTTAAATCAAAGATTTAGAACTTCAAAAGTTTTCAGATTCCAGCTCCTTCATTTTACAAAGAGCAAGGAGGTAGGGGAAATGACTTACCCAGGATCACACAGGCAGTGATGTATAACAGGGCTTCTTAAAGTTTCTCTACTCATGACCCCCTTTCACCCAAGAAATTTTTAGGTGACCCCGGATATATGCCAAATTTTTCGTGACCTCCACATTCAGTTGCCCTACATGGGGTTGTGACCCACACTTTAAGAAACTTTGATGTAGGAGAACTGGGATTTAAATCAGGTTTACTAATCTAAAGTGCTTTCCCTTGCATCAGGGCTATTTTTCCTAACTTGGCTGGACCTCATTAGGGAGAATTCCATATGCATATTTAATACCTCTTGATCAGCTCTCAAAGTCCTTCTTGCCTTTGTTGGGTAAAATCAGCCTGCTAAAGCTGATCAGGTATAATTAGGCTATAAGAACCTATGCCATCAGGAATTACATGTAATCAGAGATGCTGGGTTAGTTGTGGAATAGGTCAAAATGTTTCCAAACCACCTTCTTCAGAGGTAAGAGGACACTTTTCCCCACCCTACCCCCACTCCTACTTCTACCCTCAGAGAGGCTTTGCTCTCAGAAAGTGGCACTGTGCTGACTCCAGTGATGACTTGCCCGGGCTGGGGTAAGTGTGATGATGTGGGTAAAAGTGATGCTGTGAGTATTGGTTTAGGTGTATGAGTATGGATGTAGGTGTGGGTGTAGATGTGAATATGTGGGTGTGGGTGTATGGTGTGAGTGTAGGTCTAGGTGTTAAGTGTGGCTGTGGGGGGTGGGGGGTGGGAATCATGTTCAGGTGAGCTGGATGGAAGTAATTACAGAGCAGAAGAAAACTGTTCCTTTCTCTGTACTTAGGGCTAATGAGCTATTTGGTAATTCTACCAGGCTGATGACACTTGACTAATAGTCCACATTAACAGGGGTACAAAAGTAGGATTGAGAGCAACCAGTATATTCCTATTCTCACAACATCCTTCTCACCTGAACCTGTATCACAGTTCTCTACTTGATATGTAAGATCTTAGAACAGAATTGGGAGGGCACCTTAGAATGGAGAACAGGAGAACATTGCACAGAGAATAAGCACTAAAGAGGGTGAGCTGTCATTCAGTCATTTTTTTAGCTGTGACCCAATTTGGGGTTTTCTTGGCAAAGATACTAGAGTGTGGGGTAGCTAGATGGCACAGTGGATAGAGCATCGGCCCTGGAGTCAGGAGGACCTGAGTTCAAATCCAGCCTCAAACACTTGACACTTACTAGCTGTGTGACCCTGAGCAAGTCACTTAACCCTCATTGCCCTGCAAACAAACAAACAAAAAAACCAGAAACCTATTCTTCTGACCGTTGTCTAAGGAGTGAGGAAAGGGCATAGGGCCTTCATCAGTAGCTAAGCTATGCCCTGTGTCTAAACTGTTTTATCTCAAGGGAGATGAAATTACAAATTTCTCTTCTAGCTGGGAGGAGGTGGAGGGGGACAGGACTTTATGAGCATGCCAGCTGGAAGACTCTCAATTCATCAAATGTCCTTAATGATTTGGTATCAAGTGGCTAAAGAACAAGAAAGACTTTTTCCACTCTTTTGTCACATGACTGTAAACCCAAACTCTTTGAAGTGAACAATTAAAACCTAAAAATGTCTATAGGTTTAGCCCAACTTGATCATTCTTCAAATGAGAAAAATAAAGTGCAGAAAAGGGACTTGCTCATGGTCACACAGGAGGTAAATAAAAGAACCTAGTCCCGTGGCTCTAAATCTAGCACTCTCTATGCTTGTCATACTAAAAAAGTAGAGACGCATGTTCCACCTGGACTTCTCTCCCTTCTCCCACTCTTATCACAAATTAGTTGTTTGGGGATAACATTTCCAAGGTGTTCTGGCCAATTAAATTTTCTGCTTTACTGAAAACTAACCAGTAAAGTGAGGTAATTTAATTCCATCTATCCTGAAGCCTGAGGCTTAAGGTTAACTGGTAAATATAGAATGAAAAAATATTTACATGGTGACACACCTTCATATGTTGTTGTTGGGAGTTTTGGTTGTGTCGCTTTGTGAACTCATCTGGGGTGTTCTTGCCTGAGAAACTGGAGTAGTTTGCCGCTTTTCTCCAGCTCATTTTGTAGATGAAGAAGCTGAGACAAATAGGGTTAAATATATTGATCAGGGTTACACAGATAGTGTCTGGGACCGGATTTGAACTCAGGTCCTCCTGACAACAGGTATGGAGTTCTATCTACTGAATCTATCCATTGTCCTGCACGTTCACATAGCACTTATAAGAGCTTTTATAAGGGAACCTCTTGGTAAAATTAAAAACCTTTAACAATACTAGCATAAGGTCAAAAACCTTAAGGGAAATCATAACAAAAAGTAGAAAGGAAAGGAGCCTTGCAGTACTAAATCACAGACAACATTGCTACTTATGAAGCAGTAATTATCAAAACTATTTGGCAGGGAAGCTAGGGGGCACAGTTGATACAGCACCAGCCCTGGAGTCAGGAGGACCTGAGTTCAAATGCAGCCTCAGACACTTGACACTTACTAGTTGTGTGACCCTGGAAAAGTCACTTAACCCCAATTTCCTCACAAAACAAACAAACAAACAAGCAACTATTTGGCAATAGTTTAAAAAAAAGGAAATTTGGTCATTGAACCAGACTAGGTACACAAGATCAAAAAGGAAATGGATATTTCCTTCCAGTGTTCAGTAAACACAAGGACTTCAACTGAGGTAAGGGCTCATTATTCTACAAAAAACTGTTAGGAAAAAAGTAGAAAACAATCCAGTAGAAATTAGGTTTAGATGAGCATCTCACACCATTATCCCCAAAAGATCCAAATGCATCCATGATTCATGATCAACATAAAGGTTTATGTCACAAGTTAAAGGAATAAGAAAGGAAATCTCCTTCATAATTATGGATATGTGAAGAGTTCTCTACCAAACAAGGGTTAAGGAGGGTCACAGGAGATTAGACAATTTTATCATGTGAAATTAATGATTTTTGCATATACAAAATCAATATAGTTAAAATTAGAAGGGAACCAAATCATCAGGAAAAATCTTTAATAAGATCTTATATCTAAGATGTAGCCACTCCATCTACCAAAGGATTTAAAGCCACTGAGAAGAACCCTGTTGAAAGGAACAGAAATCTTTGGTTCACTTTTATCCATTGATCAGAAGGAATTATGTCATAAAGAGCCAATGTTACTGTCTCCTTGTCTTGAAGGAGAAGTCTTATGAGAGGCAAGATGTGTGTAGGCATGGAGACAAACTCAGACATCCTGTACTTGAGTTTTGAGAGAGAATTGATCGAGTATGGAGGTAAATGGGGCAGCTGTCACATCAACAGCACCTAGACATTGCCACCACTGCCTTTGCCCACCCCAAGCAGGTGTTCAGCCTGACATCAAGATGAGTGGCCTTTCTAGGCAGGCTAGTTATTGTGGAACTTTCCATTCAGGAGAACTGATGATGCCAAACAATAATTTTCCCTGCTCCTTTTTCCTTCTCTCCCAACTTGGGAGAAGAGATGTCAAATCCAAAGTGTGAGGCTTATCTAAAGCTTATTTACATTTCTGTGGAATTAGTATTTAAAGCTGACTATAGATGAAAATGTGGTTCTTCACAGTCATTCTGATTTACTCAGGATGGATGAAAGTGAAGGGCAGTGACTGCTATGAGAGAGACAGACAGACAGACAGAGACAGATACAAAGAGAGAGAGAGTAAGAGAGGGAGGGAGAAGAAGAGTGAGAAAAGCAGAGAGAGAAGGGTGAAGGAGGTAGAGAGTTAAAGAGGGAGTTAGAGGAAAACATGAAAGGAGGGTGGGAGGAAGGAAGGGCAGTAGAGGAAGAAAGAAGGAGAAAAGGAAGTAGGGAGGGACAGAGAGGAAGAGAGATGGGGAGAGAGGAAAAGAGGGAGGAAAAGAGAAAGAAGGAAGGGAGAAAGGGAGAGAAAAAGGGAGAAAAGGATAAATGCAGAGAGAAATAGACAGTTAAAGACACAGTAATCAAAGAGACAGAGAGTCAGAAACAGAGACAGTGAGAGAGACACAGAGAGACAGAGATAAAAACAAAATGAGTGAGAGAAAATAGATTTACTATTGGGAATAACTGGAATCTTTCCAGCTAGGAACTCTGAAGTGATAAGAAAAAGAATCTTATTGTTTTATATTCCATAACTTCCCAAACTAGGGACAAAAGATTAAATTCACCTTCTCCTTGGCAAAGTTGAATCCGGAAGTGGTTTCTATCTTGTAGGAAGTTTTGGTGAGCTGTTTTGATACCTGGCATGATATTTCCCATTGTTCTCCTCTTCATATTCCAAGAGACCCATTCATAGGTGTAACTGTGTAGTTACCAAAAGTCACTCAACTATATTTTCTTGGACCCATTATATCAATGCTACACATATGCCTCAAAGAGATAAAATAGAAAAAGGACCCATATGTACAAAACTATTCATAGCAATACTTTTTGTTATAGAAAATAACTGAATACCAAGGGGATGCCTACCCACTAGGGAATGGTTGAAAAATTAAGGTATGTAAATGTAATGGAATATCATTATACCATAAGAAGTAAACAAGGGAAGGATTTAGACATGAGGAGAAATGTATGAATTAATGCAAAGTGAAGTGAGCAGAACCAGAAGAACAGTTAATATAAAAATCACAATGTTGTAAAGACAAACCATTTTGAACTCTGATCAATGCAATGCCCAATCATGATTTTAGAGGACTGGCAAAGCATGCTGCCTATTTTCTGACAGAGGTAAAGCAGGGCATGGTCACTGTTTCAAGTTATTTTCCTTAACTAAGTTAATTTGTTATAAGGGAGGAGTGTTATAGGATGGAGAATAGCCAAGAGAGAGTAACTTTATAATCACTCTGGTGGTTATTTAAAAAAAAAAAAAGAAATACAGAAAAGAGGTTTATAAGAATGTACAGAACAACTCAGACTCAGTTTCCTTATCTGTAAAGTGGAAATAATAATAGTACACAAAGTTTTTGTGAGGATCAAATGAAATTACCTATGTAAAGCACTTTGCTCATCTTAAAACACAATATAAATGCTTATAACCACTATAATTATCATAATAGTAATAACAGTAGTGCTCATTATTATTATAATTATTAGGAGAATATGCCTCAGGTCTATGGGGAAATATGTTATAGCTACCGTTTTTACCATTCCATTTTCATAGTTACTATATTGTTATTATTGTTGTTGTTGTTTTATTTAGCTAATTGTATCTACTGGCTGATTGTTAATGTGAAGTACATCAACGGGGGTTCATGATCAATAGTTTTAATAATATACACTCAAAGGGTTCTATAGAATTTAGGACTGGTAGCTACCCTCTTAGGACCCTACTCAAGAGTGGTAGTGGTATTTGGGGAAATAAACCAGAGGGGAAAGGAAAGAAGGAGAAAAGGAGATGGGGGAAGGGAAGAAGGAAGGAAAAATGTATGGAAGAAAGAAAGAAAGGCAAAAAGACAGAAAGAGAGAGATAGGAAGGAAGGAAGGAAGGAAAAAGGAAAAGGAAAAGGAAATGTAGCAGATCAATTTGTAATGGACATAGAACAAAAGTAATTTCTTATTTGGTTATTTGTTAACTTATTTAATTTTTATATTGTTAAATGCTTTTACCTCTTTTAAATGCTTGTTAAATGTTTATAGTTTCTATAAAGGTTTTTACCTCTTATTAGAAAAATTTATTTGTATTTGTTGACATCTATTGTTTATAATTTTAAAATTTTTAAAGTAATTCATGATCAATGGTAAAAAAAATATCAAATATCAAAAATGAAAAGAAAATATTGGATTTTAGGGTAAAAACCTGTTGAAAGAATGAAATACAAAAATTGACTACCTAAAGTATATATGGTCTATGGAAAGGATCCCTGATGGGGTGTTAGGAGGCATGGGCTTCCAGCCTGGCTAGTAGTAGTAGGCTTCCACCAGTCGCGGACGACCATGGATCAGCGCCTTGAAGAGCCACAGGCCACAGTGTGGCTATGCAGTCAGATACAGGAGCCGCAGCTCCTGCCAAAATGGGGACATCGGAAAACTGCGCTCTCTGTTGCCCATCGGTTCCTGCATCTCACTAGTTTTTCTTCCTCCTGAGCTTGAAGGCCCATTTCAGCTGCGCACAGGCTGCTCCTGAGTACTGAACTCCACTGGGCTCGGTCCTTGGCTATCTCCTCCCAGCTGCCGATGTCTATTCCCAGAGCCCTCAATTCTCACTTGCATACATCTCTGTAGCGAAGCTGGGGGTGTCCAGCAGGTCTTTCACCTGAGGCTAACTCGCCATAGAGTAGGTCTTTAGGAATGCGCCCATCTTGCATGTGGTGCACATGACCAAGCCAGCGCAGCCGTCTTTGTTTCAGGAGCGTATAGATGCTAGGAAGTTGCGCACGTTGGAGTACTTCTATGTTGGTGATCCTATCTGACTAAGATATGCCAAGGATGTGCCAAAGGCAGCGCATGTGGAAGCTGTTAAGGTTCTTCTCTTGTCTAGTATATGTAGTCCATGTTTCGCTGCCATACAGTAAGGTACTCAGGACGCATGCTCTATAGACAGCAAATTTGGTTCATCTTGTCAGTTTACTGTTTGCCCAGACACACTTGGCAAGTTTAGCCATGGTTGAAGTAGCTTTCCCAATCCTCTGATTGATCTCAGAATCAAGTGACAAATTGTCACTGACAATAGAGCCAAGATATGAGAATTGGCTTACAACATCCAACTGGTAGCTACTGATGTGTATCAATGGAGGCGACACAGCACTCTGACACATGACTTTCATCTTTTTAAGATTTATGGTTAGGCCAAAGTCTGTGCAAGCTTGGGAGAAGTGATCCATCAAGGTCTGCAATTCATACTCTGAGTGACAGGCAAGTGCGGCATCATCGGCGAAAAGCAGGTCTCTAAGGGTGCTACTTCTCACTCTAGTTTTGGATCTCAGACGTGAAACGTTGAACAGGCCTCTGTCCAACCAGGAATGCAGATAGATGCCATCAGTTGATGAACCAAAAGCATGATGCAACAGCATGGAGAAGAAAATTCCAAACAGTGTGGGAGCAAACACGCATCCTTGCTTGACTCCACTGTTTATGCTGAATGCTTCAGAGGTGTTGCCTTCAAACTGTACAACACCCTGCATGTTACAATGAAAGGAACAAATGAGGCTATGGAGTTTAAGAGGGCAACCAATTCTCGAGAGAATTTCGAAAAGACCTTCTCTGTTAACCATATCAAATGCTTTGGTCAGGTCTATGAAGGCAATGAAGAGGGGTTTTCTTTGTTCTCTGCACTTTTCTTGCAGTTGGCGAAGTGAGAAAATCATATCAATAGTTGACTTCCCTGCTCGAAAGCCACATTGCAATTCAGGGTAAACATGGTTGGCAAGTTTACACAGTCTTAGCAAGATGATCTTGGCAAACATTTTCCCAACGACACTGAGAAGTGAAATTCCTCTGTAGTTGTTACAGTCACTCCTGTCTCCACTGTTCTTATAAAGAGTAACTATATGGGCATCATGCATATCCTGTGGCACTTCACCTTCTTTCCAACACAGGCACAACAATTCATGCAGGGGCTTTAATAGGACGTTTTTAGAGCATTTGGTCAATTCAGCTGCAACACCATCTACACCCGGAGCTTTTCCATATCTTAGGGAGCTAATTGCATTCCCAAGTTCCTCAAGTGTGGGTACATTGTCCAACTCCTATAGTACAGGGAAGGACTCCATGATGTTTAAAGCTGATTCTGTGATAGAATTTCTGATGGTGTACAACTCAGAAAAGTGCTCTACCCATCTTTCCATTTGCTTAAGTCTGTCCGTAATGTACTCTCCAGTGCAGGACTTGAGGGGAGCTGTCTTGCTCTGAGTGGGTCCACAAGCTTTCTTGATGCCTTCCTACATTCCTCTGATGTTTCCCGTGTCCGCAGCAACCTGTATTTCCTCACTGAGCTCAACCCAATATTCATTCACACACTGCCTCGCAATTTGCTGAGCATTTCTTCTCACAGCATGTAGTTTCTGAAGAGCACTTTTATTCGGGGAGCGTTTGTATTCAATGAGTGCGCTACACTTGGCCTCAACAATGGGATTTGTTTCATTGCACTTGGCTTAAAACCAGTCATTCGTTTTGCTGGTTCTCTTCCCAAAGACATCAAGAGCTAGTCTGTGGACACTCTTATGTATCTGTTTCCATTTTTCAGCAGCTGATGTAACAGAAGAAGACGCGATCAATGCATTCTTGAGAGATATCAAAAATTGATCCACCTTGCTGAGATTCATGGTTTTGCTAGTGTCGATACGAGATCGCCCTGTTGGTTTAAGGTGATGCAATGCTTTGGGCCGGAGCCACACTTTACAACAAACTAATGAGTGATCAGTGTCACAGTTGGCACTGTGGTATGACTGAGTGTTAAGAATGTACTTGAGAGCAGACCACCTGGTTATTATTAAGTCCAATTGGTGCCAATGTTGCAATCTGGGATATCTCCATGATGATTTGTGCTGTGGTTTGGACTTATAAAATGAGTTGGATACACACAAATCATAGTAAGCACAAAATTCCAACAGTCTTTGCCCATTTTCATTAATCTTTCCAACGCCATATGGCCTGAGACATGTTAGCCAGAACACATGGTCAGAGCCAACTCTTGCATTAAAATAACCCAGAAGAATGATGAATTCTTATCTGAGGATAGCTCCTAGCATTGCTTTCAACTTATCTTAGAGTTCATCTTTGGTCTGTTGTGAAGCTGTTAATGTTGGAGAGTATACTCTGATAAGGTTCACAGGGCTTTCAATTGTGTTCAGACAAAGTGTGAGCAGTCTCTCAGTACCATTGCTGATCAATTCAATCATTTTCAGAAACGTGTTTTTCACAGCAAAGCCCACACCATGTTCTTGTGGTTCTGCTAAAGTTTTGCCCTTACAGAAGAATGTGTAATCCTTCTCCTTCAGCTTTCCAGAGTCTGCGATTTGCGTTTCCTGCAAAGCCGCAATGTCAACATTTAGTCTCCGTAGCTTGTTGTTTATCAACACTGTTTTCCGAAAGTCTCTGACTGCTTGTAGGTCGTTTGAGAGTCCGGTCACCATAGTCCGGACATTCCAACTGCCCAACTTTAGGGTAGGTGGCTTGGAATGTGAGTTAACTTCATTGTTTGCTGGTGCTAATGCTTCAGTTCACCTGTCAGGCCGCAACCTTAATCCCCATGCACCCAATGAGGAAGATGAACAGTGATGGGACAACACCTTACTGGCTAAGGTTTGTCTATCATCCCTCCCACCATCGAATGCAGCCCCTGGCATCAAGCCCTATGTCAATTGGGCAAGTAACTTATAATTGGTAACTGCCACATCCCATGGTTGTATCTACCCCATGAGGAGTAGCTGGAGTGTCCTCTCCAGGGCACTGGCCTAGGCAGATGAATATGGAAAACAAGCTGTTGCCCATGTAGCAGGTTTTCCCTCTCTGCGACATTGGTGGATCCAAAGGAGAGGCAGAGCCAGTACATTTTGGCACCAGTGCCGTCACAAGAGTTGCCAGAGGGATGTGATGTCCAACATCCAACTGCCTAAGGGACTCTGGCTCCTGATTTTTCCTCAGGGTTAACTCCCGAAGCCTTTCCCATATATGGGTATAGCCACAAGGCAGCGGAGGATTAAAATCAGGGTTTAGCCTGGCTGCTAACTTGCTATATGTCCTGTGTTGAGTCATATCCCCTCTTTGGGCCTAAGTTTTTTCATTTGTAAAATGGGGACAAAAATTCCTTTCCTCCCTACCTCATAATGTTCAAAAAATAATAATGTATCGCAGATTCTATGTAGTTCACTCCCAAATTCTATTCTCATCAGCAGGTCAGATCCCCGGGTACCAAATAGTTATTGTTCCACTCAGGATCCTAGGGGGCAATCCTGAGGAGTTAGACATGGTTTTCTAGTATTGTTGTTCATGAGCCCCCATTTAGTGTGATTCCCACTTGTTGATTTCTAGCTAATATTGCCTCAATATCAATTAACTAGTTCACATCAATTAGTTTTTACAAGGGAATATTTCCTGAAAAGGCATAGAAAAGACTGAAATAAAAAACATCATAAATTGGGATCAAACTGTCCTCCACACTGGTCCCTCAAAATTGTGTTTACAATACATTCCCACCCAACCAAGTTCAATTTGGGGAGTAACATAACAGATAAGTCGCTCCCTTGCTTGCAAGACATATTGTTTCTGTTTCTGGACTACTGGGCTAGATCAAGCAGCTCACTCCTCAAGGCTGACTCCTCATTAGACCCAGTTACTGTCTCTGCCATCTCTGACTGATGCTCTCCTGACCTTTTAAAGCTCACATGGTCATAATCTGGTCCATTTCTGATACTCATTCAGTTAAGATAAAAAAAACCATAAACACAATGGAGACAAAAGAAATAAAGGCACCACACATTCGCTAACTCATGAGGTTGCCCTCCACCAAGAGGCTTATAGCAGTTTTTGCCTCACTCACTCACCACCAGGAATGAGAGAGTTCATCTGTTCAAGCCTTTTGTGTGTACACAATCAGCAGTTGATCAGTTTTATATCATCATGCAGTAAGTCTACAAGAAAGTTGAGAGGATATTTGTTTATGCTCAGAAGTAGAGAGGGGAAAAGCCCTTCCATTATACCTTATGGGAAGCAGGTTTGACAAGCTTCCACATGAGCTGGCAGCAGAGCATACTGTATATTCTCTAGAAAATGGGACCTCATTGGTTGGTTTCCTCATTACAATAGGAGTTAGAACTAGAAACAAGCTTAAAAAGCAACTATTCTAATTCTCTTATTTTACAGATGAGAAAACTACCAGAGAGGTAGAATGATAGCCAAGCTCAAGCATTATGTACATGCTAGCTATTCCTATTATTATCATTATTCCTATTATTATCATTAAGCTATTAAACAGTAGCATGGACATTTGGACCCAATTTTAGGACTCTAAATCATGTGCTTGTTTACTACACCCAAGGACTGCATCCAAGGACAGGACAATTTCAAAATCTAGATGATTATAATGGTTACACTGTTTGAAGAGAGTTAATTCTTGGGAATTTTCCAATGGATTTTGTACTCCAGAAAAAAAGAGTCCACAAAGGGAAAAAAAGGAGTCCCAGAGAAAAAAACTTAACATTTCAATGAATCTTGTGGAGAGCCTTCTCTTGACACTATGGCTGTCCTAGCAAAGGAGAGTCAGGGTACTTTACTAACACTGATTTCTTTCTTCTATGCCTACTCCCCTCCTCTCAAACCTCAGCAACTCCTGATGCTTCTGTCATTTCCATTTGCATTGTTTTAATCATTGTTTGTACTGTTTTCCAGACTCTGCTTCCTTCACTTTTTTTCAGTTCCCAAAAGTCTTTCCATAATTCTATATATTTATTTTATTAATTGCTTTAATATTATAAATATAAATTTATACTAAATTTACATAAATATATAATAAATATAATATATAATAAATTTCTATAAATATAAATAATATTCATTATTTTCATTGTCACAATTTGGCCAGTTCCCATCCATAGGTTTCAACATTGTTTCCAATTCTTTGCTGCTGCAAAATAATACTGATATGAATTTTTCCAAGCTGTTCTTGTCAAATAGGGAGTTCTTTGTCAAACAAAAAATTAGTGTTTTTATGTCCTCAATCAAAACCAATGGAATGATATAGTTTGTTATTCCTTGGCTGGCTGAAGGATCAGCCACATCCATGATGGCCTTTGAAAAGCAGTCTTAGCTGCTCTAGAATCAGTTGAGACAGGAAGAGCTCTAGCAGTTGAAAGAAGAGTCAGCTATGCCAGAGGAGACCAGATCTTGAGAGGGAAAATCTCTTTGCTTTTTCCCTTGCACCCCTTCTGGAATCCTGTTGTGAGTAGGAGGGGATTTCTCTCTCTATCCCTCCCCTTAAAGGAAGCAGAAGCAGAGCATTCTACCTATTAAGAGTTACCACAGTCAGTATTAAACAGGTCATGTGCAGCACTGAGTTGAAGGGCGAAGAGGAACAAATCTAAGGAGCTTAGTAGAGCAAAACACATGGCAGATAATTCTATTCATGAGGAGCAGCATGAAGACACCTTGAGAGGAGAAAAAGACATCTGGACCCTCTAATGTCAGAGAGAAGGGAAAAGGCAATGTGCCCAAGGCCACACAGGTAGAAAGGGTTATAAAGCCAGGATTCAAACTCAGATCCTTTGACTCCAGTTCTTGCACTTGGTTTGGTGGGATTTAGCTTCTTAGAAGCCAAAAGGGATAATTCCAAAATAGTCTTTGTTTTTGCATGTGTGGTTTTTATTTTATTTTGTTCCCAAAGAGGAAAAAAGAGGGGGAGAGCCATATGTAAGAACAAAAATTAGAATGGGGAGAGTTAATTGGATGACTTGGTGAAATATTGGGGTAAGAAAGGAGATTAACAGCCGCTTTTCAAAAAAACAAAACGGGTTTTATCAGTGGGAACAAATTTAAAACACAAGTGAGGTTAATAGAACTAGAGACAATGAGAAAGGGAATAGAGGAAGGAAAAAAATACACCCCTCTTCCCAGATGATTTGAACCTAAATCTCTGCGGCACCAAGATGTGATTCTCTGATAAACCTATCTCCTTTAACAGGAGAAAGGCAAAAGCTTTTATAGATGGTAGATGGGGTGATCACCACCTGACAATGGAAAGTTCTCTTTGGGGGTGGGGGAAAGCTTGAATGAGAAGTTGTGGTTCTGACTTCTGGAGTTATCTCTGTCCCCTGGCACCGAGTGGGCAGCATCCATACCTAATAGGCTCATCTTTCTTACTTCCCAAGGAGTGTTTGTCCCTTAGCTAGCAGGCCAGTTTAAACTTTAACAGTCCCAAATTCTTTGATAAGACCCAACCCCATATCAAGGCTTAAGGTGTTCATTCTGCCCAGTCCGTTTAATTTACCTCCCTTTTATTCTTCTTTACCTAACAGATTGTTAGAATCATAAAAAGTCTTTTATGGTCTTCAACAAATAAAACAGGCCAACAATACTCAGGTAAAAATTTCATAAAACATATGCCTGTTTTATTATCTTTCTGTTTATCATATATTTATTTCATCATAATTGTTTCTTTATAATAATTTTATAAATTATTTGTTGAATCAAATTGACCAAACATAGTCTTTTTTTTTAATTTGGAAACACCTCTGTAATGGACATAAAGCCTGCCAGTCCAAGTAGCTTGTAACCTTTGGAAAATTGTCATATGGAATGTATAAACAGAAGCATACTTCACAAATTAGCTAATTGCCTTTTCTTGCTATAAATATTAGTGGGTCAGAGCAGCTAGGTGGCACAGGGGATAAGGCAACAGCCTTGGATTCTAGAGGACCTGAGTTCAAACCCAGCCTCAGACACTTACTAGCTGTGTGACCCTGGGCAAGTCCCTTAACCCCCATTGCCCTACAAAAAAATAATAATAATAATAAAATATTAGTGTGGCAATCCACCAAAGAAAAAAATCACAGAGGAGACACATGTGTACAGGCAACCTCCAGTTACTTATGAATGTATCATCCTTCTTGAAAATTATCCATATGTTGCCACTCTCTCAAACTAGGACCCCCACATCCTGCCTTGGTGGCCAAGAAGACCACCTGAAGGAATATTTGAATGAGCCATTTATTCTATGTGTTTCACACCTACTACTAAGAACAGAATCAAACAGAACCCGGGACTTTCTTTAATTAATCACTCATGGGGCAGCTAGGTGGCACAGTGGATAGCACATCGGCCCTGGATTCAGGAGGACTTCAGTTCAAATCGGGCCTCAGACACTTAACACTTACTAGCTGTGAGACTCTGGGCAACTCACTTAACCCCAATTACCTCATCAAAATTTTTTTTAATTTTTATTAAAAAAAAAATGTGGGGGCAGCTAGATGGGCAGTGGTTAAAGCACCAGCCCTGGATTCAGGAGTACCTGAGTTCAAATCTGGCCTCAGACACTTAACACTTACTAGCTGTGTGACCCTGGGCAAGTCACTTAACCCCCATTGCCTGCAAAAAAACAAAAAACAAAACAAAACAAAAAAAGAAATGTGTTTAAATCACTCACTATGTTGGAAATATTGTCCTTAGAACTGGGGATACAAAGAAAAGCAAACACAGGCTCTTCCCTCAAAGAGCTCTCATGCCAATGGGGGTGGGGGAGTATGCAAACAATAATGTATACACATACAAGACATAGATTAGATAAATTGGAAGTTATTTCAGAGGGAAAGCACTAGTTGTGATGAGGCTGGCATAGCAGAGATAAGCAAAAGGTAGGTTCCTTTTTAAAAATTCTATTTTATTGTATTTTCATTTTTTAATTCTCACTCCCACCTTCTCTCCCCCACCCATTTAGAAAGCAAGGAAAAGAGAACCCTGTAAGGAATATGTACAGCTAATAAAAAGGAAATGTTGGATGTTGGGGGGATGTGAGAAAACTGGGATGCTAATCCACTACTGGTGAAGTTCTGAACAAATCCAACTGTTCATATGAATGTGTTGATCACCGGGATTTGATGGAGGTGCCTTGTCATCTATCCTCAAGTATTTTTTATGAAACCCTGGATTAATAAGAGCAAAATGTCCTTCACCTGAAACCAGATTGCTAGCAGATAAGTCCCTACCTGGTGACTTCTTTCCCCAGGATAGTAAGTCCCTATCTTGTGGGGATATCTGGGCATCCTCATCCTTCACAAATTCCTTTTAAGAATCCTGTAATCTTATCATGGTGCTTCTATATTTCCTCCATACTTGTTATAACTGAAATTGTTAAAACTGCTTTGCATTACATGCATTCTTGTTACTGTATTTGCTTTTGGATTGATTTGTATCATGCTAATGAAACTGAAAACATCCTGTAACCAGTGAACAAAAAAACCCTTGTATACCCTCAGAAAGAGGGAGTCTTCAAGCTTCTTCTTAGGAAGGGGTCTCCATATGAGTCATGCTTGCTTCTTCTTGGTACAAATAAACATCTTCTCCAACATTTAGCATTTTCCTTTTCTTGTCACACTAACCAATCTTATAGGTATGAGGTGGTACCTCAGAGTTGTTTTAATTTGCATTTCAATAATCAATAATGATTCAGAACATTTTCTCATATGGCAATAGATAGCTACAGTTTCTTCATCTGAAAACTACCTCTTCATACCCTTTGACCATTTCTCAATTGGGGAATGACTTTTATTCTTATGAATTTGATTTATTCCTCTATATATTTTAGAAAGGAGGATTTTATCAGAAACATTAGCCATTTACTCTAGTAACAGTACTGCTTTGTCAAAGGGCATATACAGATTAATAGATTTTTGGGGGGGTGTTGTTCCAAATTGCCTTCCAGAATGACTGGACCAGTTCACAGCTTCACCAACAGTGCAATGCTGTACCTTTTTTTTCCCCAGCCCCTCCATTATCTGAATTTTTTTTTTTGGTTGACTTTACCAATCCAACCAACATGAGACAGCAAAAAAAAATTCTTTTGTGGGTTTGTGGCTTTTGGAAAGTTATACCAAATTGAACAAAGGAAAATGTTTAAAGTTTACAAATCTTAATATTCTTCTCTCTTAGTAGATACAATCTTTCTACAAGTCTGAAATCCTGGGATTCATTCCAAACACCTAGAATTAGAAACATTCCAACTCAATCAGGATTTCCCAACAAGACACACAGAAAACCATGCAAAGAGGGAAGAAGCCTCTGCTTTGGTCTCTGACCTGCACTGCCTGGCTCCTGCTTCTCTCAACTGAAGGTGAGTCTCTCTCTTTCTCTCTCTCTGTCTCTCTCTCTCTCTCTCTCTCTCTCTCAATATACACTTTATTTTTTCCACAATTACATATTGAAACCATTTTTAAAGTTTTGAGTTCCAAATTCTATCCCACCCTTCCCTACCCCCTCCCTGAGATGGCAAGCAATCAGCTATAGGTTATAATTGTGCAATCATATAAAACATTTCTGTATTAGTCATTTTGTACAAGAAGACTGTGATAAAAGAAAAAAGAATAAAAGAAAGAAGGTGAAAAACAGCATACTTCAGTCTGCATTCAAAAATATCAGCTCTTTCTCTGATGCAAGATAGTATATTTCTTAGATTGTCTTGGATTGCTGACTTATTCATAGTTCTTCATTGAACAATATTGTTATTACTGTATACAACATTCCCTTGGTTCTGCTCACTTCAGTTTGCATCAGTTCATGTAATTCTTTCTAGGTTTTTGTCAAACCATCCTGCTGAAGGTGAGACTCTTCAGGTGCAGTGCCTATCCTGGGAAAGTAGCCCTGGAATCTCTCCCTGATGAGTTCTCCCTGTGTTGTCAAGGAGGGAGGTCAGGTAGAGAAGCTAGGCTCCCCTTTCTTGGCGGAAGACAGAGAATACAGAATGAAAATCCTCAGGTTCTTCATAAGAGGTAGCATTTCCCTGCAGCCTTAAAATAATGATGGCAAAAAGCTGAATGGGGGGGGGCGGTGAGAGAGGGCTGTTGGGGAGAATGGGCATGGAGGATAAGGACTGGTGAACTCCAATGTATTTTTCAGCCCTACTGCTCTAGAGGCTAAGATTGCTTGCTTCTCTAACATTCTCTTTTTTAAGTTCCAGCAGCCTTTCTCACTTTAATACTCCATTTCCCCAGTCCTCCAAGAGCTTTAACAGTTTACCTTCCACCTCCAGTGTTGTAAATGACAATACATATTGTAGCTCTGACAATACATATTCTAAGGGTCCTTCCAACTCTGACATTCCATGTTTGGAAGTCTCCACCAGCTTTAAGTCTTCAACTTCCAGCATTCTAAATTCCCCTCCCATTCTGACATTCTTTGTTCTGGGTTCTCTTCCAACTCATATAGTCTATGTTCTAAGGACCTGTCCAGCCCTAACGTTCCATAGTCTCAGGTCCAATTTGGTTTCAAATTTCTGAGTCTATGAGTTTGTTATTCTATAGTGGAAGTGTAGGGTTAGTCAGGTATATTCACAATAAAGAAATTGACTAAGGGGATGCGATCACCAGCTACATTCTCCTTCCTGCTAGGAATTTCAATCAAGCTTAGGTCAAAGACAGGTGTAAATGCCTAGGGCCAGGGATGGTGTTGGTCAAGAGAGGTGGGAGCTCTCTGCCAAGAGCCATGTATGTATACAGGGGTACAGGATTGCTCCATTAAGGCAACTGAATCCTGGCACCCTTTGTGGAGATTTAGGTGCCCCTCCCCCCATTCCTCTAGGAAATCAACCTTAGTGACCAAGGTGGATGATCTGCTCTGGCTACAACTAGCTAGCTAGTAGAAAAAACCATAGGGATTTTATACAATTTTAGAAGGGTGTGGTTGTATGTAAGGGAAGGGATTGGAGCTTTGTTCTGGGCTACGCACATAGTGTAAGCTCAGACAGTACCTTAGGGCCACCTAAATTTATCTTTCTGAAACTTATGTTTAGAGGGTATAACCACTGGTTGTGCCTATGCTCATTAAACTTATATGCTTCTTTAGGAGTCATTTTGCTAAGAGGGGGTGGGGTGGGTGGGGTGCATGCCTTGCAGTTATATTCCCACATAATACCAGGGCTTTAGGAATTTCTCCACACCTAATACTCAACTCTTTGTGAGAGGGGGTCATGGGTTTCACAGGCAGCATGAATTCACTTGGAGAACTACCAGGAAATGCTTCCAAATGCCCAAGGAAATTCCAATCCATCAATTAGCCATCCTCTACTTGTTGGAGTTATAAAAGGGGGGTGGTTTTTACACCTCTAAGGTCAGAAAAAGAAAGGGACCAGAGAAGGGTTTTCCATTTATAGAGCCCACAACCACACCTTTGTTTGCAAGCAATGTTCTCCTGATTGGGTAGCTCCTTGCCTGCCTTAAGAACTCTATTGGGATGCCAGTCAAGACCTGTGGTGACTAACCACATAGTACTTAAAGATTGGGAAGACCTTGTAGTTCATCTACTCCAACCCACTCGTTTTCCACATAAGGAAACTGGGGGCCCCAAAAAGAAAAGTCTTTTCCTCCAAAATGAAAACTCAACAAAGCCCATCTTGATAATGACAATCATCTGGATGACTAATTAAAGCTGTTTTCTGAATCCAAGTCTATTTTCAACCCTTTCCAGTCATGGGACATAAAATGGGCTGAGTCCTAAAAGTTCATAAAAGAATTTTTTAAAATACCTATAGGGCAAAAGAATCCTCAAAGAACCAAAAAACCAAACAAATAAAACAAAACCAAAACAACTACATCACGGAGAGAGGAGCCCACTTCCTAGTTTTTATGGAAACTGAATTTGTAGCCAAGGAAAGCCTGAAAGAATCTTTTTGTTCTACAGGGCAAGAGTCCGCCAGGCCTGAAGTGGTGACCCAGTTTGGTCGGGTCCGTGGGAAACAGGTCGCTGTCAAGGGAACTGACCATCATGCGGATGTTTTCCTAGGAGTGCCATTTGCCAAGTCCCCAGTGGGAGCTGGGAGATTTGCTCCCCCGCAGCCTGTGGAACCATGGGAAGGTGTAAAAGATGCCACTGCATTCCCCCCAATGTGAGGGTGAACACAATAAAGAAGGCAGACCAGATGAGTTGGGAGGAAGGCTGAGGCAGCAATTCTGGGGGTGCCAGAGCAGTGAGGAGACCAGCATCCTTTCTATTCTGGAGGTGCCCCCCAAAAGCAGAAACATGTTGTTGTTCATCAGTCACTTTTGTTAATACTGCTCAGTCAGATCCTTCTGATGTTGGGGTGGGGGGTGGTTTCTAATCCCAGTTCCAATAGTGACAATTTTCCTACCTCTCTCAGATGGTTTTTGTAAGGGAAGGGCTCTGTAAGTCATGAAATATAGGAATGCAGATCACTTGTATTGAGTCTTTAACAGACACTAACTTTCTTAAGGGATAGAAGAACCAGGCAGGAAGAGGGTATAGAGAAGGAATAAAATTAATGCAGCAGAGGGGCAGCTAGGTGGTGCAGTGCATAAAGCATCAGCCCTGGATTCAAGAGGACCTGAGTCCAAATCTAACCTCAGACACTTGACACTTACTAGCTGAATGATCCTGGGCAAGTCACTTGACCCTCATTAACCCATAAAAAATAAATTAATGCAGCAGAAATGGAGCCCACAAAGGAGCAAAACTCTGTGGTGAACCCTCTCAAAATGTACTGATGACTATTGTTGTGACCTTGGGCAAATGACATAACCCCCCCATGCTTGTTTCCTCTCTTATTAAAAAAAGGTGGGGGGGGGCATTTTATTTTTAAAAAGGTCACTTCCAGCTCCAATCCAATGATCCTGTTACTTGAAGTGCCTCTTTCTAGACCTGTCATTCCCACTCTGTGGTTCCCAGTAGTTTCAAAGGATCTCTAAAAAGTCTATTCATTCCTTAACTGCAACATTGTGATTTTCCTTTTATTCGTGAAGGTGTTTGCAGGAATTAGAAAGGACAGAACTTATGAAAAATACTTTAGATGGGAAACAGCAACTCTTTCCAATATCTGAAGACTGTCTCTACCTAAACATCTACACCCCATCCTCCAGACATGAGAAGGAGAGGTTACCTGTAAGTAATTCTCCTTTTGCTTTGAGACCCCTGGTGCTGGAGTAGGTAGAGCACTGGGACTGGAATCTGGAAGACCTGAGTTCCAATCCAGCCTCAGATAATGACTAGCCATGTCATCCTGGGCAAATCACTTAACTTCTGTCTGCTTTAGTTTCCTTATTTGTAAAATGACGATAATTATACCATCTACTCCACAGTGCTATTGTGAGAAGCAAATGAGATAATATCTATAAAGTACTTAGCACAGTGCCTGGCACATAGTAGGTTCTTAATAAATGCTTGTTCCTCTCCTCCCACCCCCTTCCTAATTTTCCTACTACTGTTGAGGACACCATCATCCTTTCATTCATTCACCCAGGCTCATAGCTTTGCTGTCATCCTTGACTCCTTACTTCTACTCACCCTCTATTTGTAATTAGTTATCAAGTCTACCTTTGTAACTTTTTTTAATACCCTGCATTGCCAAAACTGTCACCACCCTGGTGCAGGCCATCTCCTTACTCTCAAACTATTAACATAACCTTCCCTTTGGTCTTCTGGCCTCAAGATTCTCCTCACTCCAATCAATCCTCCTAAAGCACACATCTGATGGTATCACTCAATAAACTCCATTGGCTCCCTGTTACCTCCAAGATCAAAAATAAAATCCTCTGTTATGCTGATAAAGCGCTTTACAATCTGGCCCTATCCTACTCTCCAGTCTTCTTACACTCACTTTAATCTCCAGAGTCTACAATCAAGAGATGCTGGCCTTTTTGATGTTCCTCAAACACAGCACATCATCTCTTAGCTCCATACCTTTTCACATCCTGTCCCTCACACTGGGCATGATCTTCTTCTTAGTCTTTGCTTTTTGTATTCCCTGATGTCTTTGAGACTCAGTTCAAATTCCTCTTTCTACAGGAGGCCATTTCCAGCTTCTCTCCAGCCCCAAACACACAAATTGCTTTCCCTTGGCTACCTATCTTTTAGACTTTATTTATTTTATATGTGCAATTTCTTTTTGTTGCATCTTGTCTCCCCCATTAGAAAGTGAGTCTCTTGATGGGAGGCACCATGCACTTGTCTTTCTTTGTACCCCCCAGTGTTTAGCACAATGCCTGACACTTAGTAAGTACTCAAATGCTTGTTGGCTAACTGAAAGTAATCCCCCCCCATCCCTCTACCCTGGCTACTGGGGGTCAGGGAAGTCAAGGATTACTCCCAAAGGCAAGACTCCTCTTGGAATTCAAGTCTCTTTGAAGTGCTCTTTCCTAAGCAGGCTTCTCCCCATGATAGAACATTTCTTCATTTGGAGACTCCTGGACCCTGGCAAAAGTTCTTCCTCATATTCTTCTACAGTTTCTTCCTCATCTTCTCCTATAGTTTTTATATTCCTCCAATGATTTTTTTCCTGGGGGTGGAAGTGGGAGGAAGGGGAACAGATCATGAAGACAAATACCTGGGTATGGCCCTTCCCCAAATCCTACTGTGCCAATCAAAGCAAAGCCAACAAGGGATGGGGCATACTTGTTTTGGAAATCTCTCAACCCAGACAATAGGAAGGGACACTTCCTTAGAGAGAATACACCCTCCAGTTACCTTGAATTTCTCCCAGAGATTGTTTCTAATACGTTGCTACTATCAATGTTTCTCGCAGGTGATGGTCTGGATACATGGTGGGTCATTAGCTATTGGAACGGCTTCCTCATTGGATGGATCACCTTTATCAGCCTATGAAGATATTGTGGTGGTAGTGGTACAATACAGACTGGGATACCAGGGGTTCTTGAGGTGAAAAAGTGACCAGGGGGGTATTGTGACCTTGAGTAAGGCCCTTCCCTCAATCTGGGCCTCAATTTCTTCATATGTAAAATGTAGAGTACGCCTCTTATAAATCAACCTAAGATCATGGTACATTTTCTTGACTATGCCTTCACACTCATGTTGCAGTCATCAACTCAAGTTAAGAAGACTTCTATATGCCAAGCATTGTGCTAAGCCCTAATGATGCAAAGAAAGGTAGTTCCAAGCCCCCATATATTGGGGGAGACAATCTGCAAACAACCAAGATATAGGAGGAATACATGGAGGAAGGGGATAATCTCTGGGGAAGGCACCAGGATGAAGGAGAATTGAGGAAAGCTTCCTGCAGAAGGTGGGATTTTAGCTGAGAATTTGAAGGAAGTCAGCAGGCAGAGATGAGGAAGGAGAGAACTCCAGGCATGCAGGATAGTCAATGAAAATACATGGAATCAGGCAGCTAGGTGGTGCAGTGGATAAAGCACCGGGCCTGGATTCAGGACTTGAGATTGACACTTACTAGCTGTGTAACCCTGGGCAAGTCACTTAATCCTCATTGCCCAAAAAAAAAAAGAAAAGAAAAGAAAATACATGGAATCAGGAAATGAAGTAGGGGTTTTATGTGTGAGAGAGAGAAACAATGCATTAAAAACCTTAGAACTTTTTTCACATGAACTATTGTCTAGCCATGTTTCCTCAATGCTGCACTTGTACAATTGACTTTTTAAACCCAAGTATAGATTTTACATTTATCTCTATTCAATGTCATTTTATTAGACTTGGGACACTATTCTAGCCTTCCTGCATCGGTTTAAAGCTGGATTTGATCCCCCAACTTGTTAGCTATGCCTCCAAGATGCCAGCCATCTGTGATTTGACATGCATTTCATCTAAAACATTAACAAAAAGGGGCAGCTAGGTGGCATGGTGGATAGAGCACGAGCCCTGGATTCAGGAGGACTTGAGTTCAAATCCAGACTCAGACATATCAGACATAACACTTGACATTTACTACCTGGATGACCCTGGGCAAGTCACTTAACCCCAATTGCCTCACCAAAAATAATAATAATAATAATAAACATTAATAAATATAAGTCTTCCTCACAGGCAGAATCTGGCCTGATCCTGCTGTCTCATTGACTTTCAGCACTGGGGATGAGTTTGCAACTGGTAACTGGGGATTCTTAGACTTGGTGGCTGTTTTGAAGTGGGTCCAGGGCAACATTGCTAACTTTGGAGGAGACCCCAGCTCTGTGACCATCGCTGGCCAATCTGCAGGAGGACTTTGTGTCTCTGCACTTGTGAGTTTGCACATGATTTCCCATTGGGGTAAATGTAGGATGGTTTGGTGGGAAAAGCATTGGACTGGGAATCAGGAGACATGAGGTCAAATGAGGGGTTCACCACTAAATGACTATAAAATGAGGAAGTTGGACTGGAAAAATGCTAAGCTCCCTTCCTGGCTCAACATTATTTGATTCTAACTCATATATTCAGGCTTGAATTCCAATCTTTCCTTGAATGTGGATTCCCTTAAAGTTGAATTCTTCCTGAGGACTATCTGGCTCTTCGGATTTTTTTTTCTCATTTCTTGCAGGTTCTGTCTCCTATGACCAAAGGCCTATTCCATAGAGCCATTGCCCAGAGTGGGGTTGCCATTTTGCCAGGCTTCATCATAGAAAACCCTCAGACCATTTTTCAAGTAGGTTCTTGGATTCTTATTCTTTGGTGACTATTATCTAAGAGACTCAAATCCATTTTAAAGAGAGGTATCATTGGGTTCAAAGGTTAGATACAGTCCCACAAGTTTGAAAGACTCCCCTTTTGGAGGTTTTCTTGGCAAAGATACTGGAGTAGTTTCCCATTTCCTTCTCCAATTCAATTTACACATGGGGAAACTGAGGCTAACAGGGCAAAGGGACATGCCCAAGGTTACTACTGCAATTAGTAAGTGTCTAAGGTTGAATTTGAACTCTTCCTGACTCCAGACTCAGGGTTCTATGTACTGTAACACCTAGCTGCCCAAGCAGGCTAGATAGGAGTCAATTTATAATCAGAGATGGGAAGTTCACCATTCAACATCACAGAGCTGGCACAATTATAGAAGGGAGGAAGGGGGAGGAATTTGAAAGAAATAGGTTGCAGAAAGGACAAGTTGAATAGGGATCATTCCACTCTACATGGTCTTGCAAAGAAAAGAAAAAAGAGAAAAAGGAGAAAGAGAGCTTACTATGTGCCAGGTACTTTACAAATATCATCTCATTTGGTCTTCATATCAACCCTGGGAGGTAGGTGCTATTATTGTCCCCATTTTACAGATAAGGAAACTGAGACAAATATAGGTTAATTGACTTGCAAAGAATCACACCGACAGTAAGTGTCGAAGACAGGATTTAAACTTAGGTCTTCCTGACCCCAGACCCCATTCTTTTACATTATACCACCTAGCCACAGAACAATGTCAGCAGGGGTTTGGCATCAACATTACTATCAGTGGAACATTTTCTCTCCAAACACTGCCGACTTGGAGGTAGTGGTGTCAGTAAGTTCAGCCCAAATGACTGCATTCTGGGGGACCAGATCCTTAGGGCTAGCACCTACCTCATAAATGACATCAATTCTGTAGCCCAACTTCAGCAGATGTCTCTATATTGAGTCAATATTGAGTCCATATTGAGAGAGTCAACAAGCATTTATTAAGTATTACAAGGTGACAAAGTCAATGGTGTATTACCCTTGGAGTCAGGAAGACCCAAGTTGGAATCCAGCCTCACATACTTAGTAGGTGTGTTGCCCTGGGCAAGCCATATAACTGCTCTTAGCTTCAGTTTCCTCACCTGCAAAGTGGAGATAATAATAGTCCCTATCTCACAGGGTGTTGTGAAGATAAAATGAAATAACATAGGTAAAGCACTTTGGAAACCTTAAATCACTATATAAATCCAGTTGCCATTTATTAGTATTATTGTTGTTGTTCTTCTTATCATTGTTGTTATCATTGTTATTATTATTCCAAGATAGCACAGATTGAGTTGCACTAAGAAAATACTTTGCACAGGGAACATGTCTTCCTTAGCTCCAGCTGGGTCAAGAACCTGCTGTCTCTGGTCCAGGCTGTGCTTCTAACTCTGGTTAGGGCCAGAGTGGCCTAGAGTCTTGTCTGGGGTTCTAGCTTTAGGTAAAGGCAGGGTGTGGCTATGGTTTTAGCTCTGTCCAAGGCAGCCAACTGCAAGCCAGGCCAGGTTTGAATTCTGCATCCTACAGGGTTGCAAGGTCTACAGCCATGCATGCCCTTGAGCTAGGCTAATTATGGATTACCTTTAGAGGAATCAATGCTGTGTTTCCTGAGGCCCATGGTGACTGGATTTAACATTAGAGGAGCTGGGTAGGAATCCAGGTCCTGCCACTAGCACCATGAGTAACTTTGGGTAAATTGTGTCATCTCTCTGAGGTCCCATTTCTTCATCCTTAAAAAGAGGGGATTATAACTCCTTGTTGCTGTTGTTGCTCATTCTTTCTGCAAGAGGATCAATGACTTCAGGAGGGCAATTTCTTGCCTTGTGCATGAATTGGATTTAAGGGAGGCAGAGCTCTGCAAAGTCATCAGCCTCACGCTCTCCTCCAGAGTCATCAAAGTCCAGTGGCAAGAAAAAATTCAAGATGACTGGTGATAGATTCAAGGTGCATAGGAAGATATGTACATTTTTGGACATAGCCAGTGTGAGAATTTATTGTGCTTAACTATGCACCTTTGCCACAAGAGTTGGTTCCCCCCCCCCTCAATATTGAGGGGAGAGAAGAAGAGGGAAAGAAAATAGATTATTGTTAACTGAAAAAAATAAAATTTAACTAAAAAATAAATAAAAAGGGAGTAGTTAGATCAGCAGACCTCTAAGGTCCTCTCTTAGCCTAAACCAATGACCCTATAACCCTTAGAAGATTTGACCCAACAGTTCACATTCCTTAGGAAATTTGGCCCCAGGGCAGCTAGGTGGCAGTGGATAAAGCACCTGCCCTGGATTCAGGAGGACCTGAGTTCAAATCCGGTTTCAGACACTTGACACTCACTAGCTGTGTGACCTCGGGCAAGTCACTTAACCCCCACACCCTCCCCCCCAAAAAAAATTTCAAAGACTTGTTTGATTATGTGACTATATATAGATCTATAGAAAGCTTGACCCAGAGAAAACTTGATCTAGACTTTGAGGTAGGGAGGCAGAAAGTGGAGGATGGGGTTGGGGAATTTGCTCTGCCTCTTGAATCTTTTCATTGGGAAATAGAAATCTTTTTGGTCCCTTTTTGTGATACTTACAAATGTCTGTTCCTTTGAAACCACCAGGAAACTGCTCACTTGTATGGCTGTGAAGGTTCCAGCTCAGAGGACTTGATCCAGTGCTTACGAACTAAGGAGAACATGATATTGAACAGGAATTTCTCATCTGTGAGCTTACTTCTTCTGGAAATAAGTGGTTCTAGTATAATTGCTGGACTGCACTAGGTTGAATTTGGAGATGCCTATTCTCCTGCCAGAAAGATCAAGACCTAGCCCTTGCTTCCCATTATCTCTAAAATTCAAGGAGAGATTTTCTTCTGATTTCCTCTAGGACTTTGGTCCACAGAGATCACTGGATTCCAGACTAACCATAAGAGATGACTGGAACAAATTGGTCCCCCAAAGAGAAGGTGTTCATTGGAGTTCAAATTGCCAGAACTACAACTCTCTCAGCCTGAGCTATCTGTCCTGGCAAACCCTGGGCTTTGCTAAAAAAAAAAGGATGTGGGTTCAGAAAATCAACCCACGTGAAAACTCACTCCATACCCTTCTCCAATATTTAATAGTGAATTCCTAAATCAAGGGCTAAGTCTAGCACAGATATTGTGATAACTAGAACCTCCCTTTGCCTTCCAACATTTGAGCTTGAACCAGGAGAGTAACCAGATGCTAGGAATCAAGATAAAATATGAAAGGAGAAACAGAGAGATAGGGAAGGCAATGTTGTTTTCCTGGAGGAAACATAGGAAAGTGAAAAGTCTGGAAGAAGCTGGGGAAAATTTCTGAGTGAACGTGGACCTCCATTTGTCAAAAGAAAAAGAAATTGGGTCCTTGAACAATGGCTGGTCCTGCCCTCTGAGTAAATAACAGGCAGAAATATACATGAGGTCAGGACACTATTTCCAGACATCAAAGAGAATCTGAGAGAAGGAACTTCAGAGTATAAGACATAAAATGGCAAAGATGGAAGGCATCCTAGAAACAAAAAGAAAGAAATTTGTCAGAGACCTTGAATACAGAATGTTTAGATACAGATAATAGAATGATAAAGCTGGAACGGGATTTTAAACATGAAAAATCAGGGCTGGAAGAGACCTAGTCAAATCCAATCTCATTTTATAGATAAGGAACTTGGGCTAAAAGAAGGCAAATGACTTTTCTAAGGTCGGTAAAGAAATTAAAGGTAGAAGTGAGATGAAAACCCTAATTTCCTAATTCCTTGTCTTACATAGGTTAATCAAAAATGAAAGAATAACCCACCAAAAGAAAAGTACTTTCTTTTTCTCTCATAGAGAACAATGATCCCGGCAAATGTGGATGGTGTTTTCTTGCCAAAGCTACCAGAAAAGCTGCTCTTAGAGAATGAATTCCCAAGAATTCCCTATTTGCTTGGAGTCAACAACCAGGAGTTTGGGCATGCAATATTTTCAGTAAGATCATTTCTGTTCTTTAGCACTGGGGAGTGGGGTTGGAGACTGCATCCATGATTGCATTGGTATCAGGAATTCTCAGATATGGAAACTTTCTTTACCAATGCAATTTGGCATCCACTTTAGTTTTTTTTTTTAACTTAATAGTATTATATTTTTCTAATTACATGTAAACATAGTTTTCAACATTCATTTGTATAAGATTTTGAGTTCCATATTCTCTGTCCCTCCCTTCCCTCCCTCCCAAGACAGCAAGCAATCTCATATAGGTTATACACATACAATCATGTTAAACAAATGTCCACATTAGTCATGTTGTAGAACCCTGAGAAAAAAACACCAAAAACTTAAAATAGTATGTTTCAATCTGCATTCATACTCCATAGTTCTTTCTCTACATCCACTTTAAAAATGAAATTTTCTGGGTTCTATGAGAAGAGGAGATTACCCTCCAGGAGTTCAAGGATACCTCCATTGTCCATCTCTATAAAGGTAAAGGAAATCATCCTGTGACAATCATGTTGGGCGGGGGGGAGTCCTCTCTTATTAATTGCTGACAAGATTCTTGCCAGAGTCCTCCTTAATAGGCTGATTCTTTGCATGAAAGATAGTCATCTATCTTAGAGTCAGTGTGGCTTCAGAAAGGGCCAAGAAACAGTTGACATAATGTTTGTTGCCCAACAACTCTGGGAAAAATGCAAGAAGCAGAACAGAGGTCCGTATACAACATTCATCCATCTGTCAGTCATGAGGGCTTGTGGAAAATCATAGCAAAACTTGGTTGCCTGAAGAAGTTCACCACTATTGCACATCCATTTCATGACAGCATTCTCATCCAAGTTCTGTATAATGGATGATGCTCTCGTGCTTTTCCAGTAACCAATAGAATGAAACAAGGCTGTGTGCGTGCTCCCGAGCCTTTTATCTTGATGTTTTCAGCAATGTTGTTAGAAACCTTCAACAATAATGAAAACAGGATCAAGGTCAGCTATCCCACTGATGGTAAATTATTTATTTGAAAAGGCTACAAGTCAAGACTAAAGTAGAGGAAGAGTTGGTGCATGATTTTTTTTTTGTTCACATATTATTGCACACTCAATGTAAAAAAGTATGAATTGATTATCTGCTGCTGGTGCTAATTTTGGCCTAACAATTAACATCCAGAAAACACAGGTTCTCCACCAGGCAGCCCCATACCATCCATATATGGAACCATTGCTTACAGCAAATGGAGAAATGTTGGATGCAGTGGATAAGTTCACTTGCTTGGGCAGGATATTTTCTAGGGATGTATATATAGATGATGAAGTTGAGTCACACATTGCCAGAGCTAGCTCAGTGTTTGGGAGGCTCTGAAGGAAAGTGTGGAAGAGTAGAGGTTTTAAGATGCCTACCAAAAGGAAGGTCTGCTGAGTCATTATGCTGACCTCATTGTTGTATACCTGTGAAACCGGGAAAGTCTACCAGCTCCATGCCAAGAAACTGGATTGCTTCCATTTGAAATGTCTTAGGAAGATTCTGAAGATCACCTGGAAGGATAAGGTACTAGACACTGAGGTCCTTTCTCAAGTTAAACTGCCAAGCATTTAAACTCTATTGCAGAGGGCATAAGGGACTGGTCATGTTGTTCAAATACCAAACGTACATTTGCTTAAAAGACTATTTTATGGAGAACTCATGCAAGGTAGGCACTCACATGGTGATCAGAAGAAGCAATACAAGGACACTTTCAAGGTCTTTCTGAAGGGCTTTGAAATCAATTGCATGACATGGGAGATGCTGGCAAAGGACCACCCAATATGGTATGCCCACATCAAAGAAGACACTGGGCTCTATGAGTGAAGCAGAATTGCAGTAGCTCAAAAGAAACATGAGATGTACAAATAAAGAGCCATCTCTATTCCAAATATTCAAATGATCCATTTGTGCCTGACTTGCAGTAGAGCCATCTGAGCTCATATTGGTCTGATCAGCCACAGTTGGACACAATGTACCTTGACTCCAACATAGTGATGTCATTTTGGTCCTCTTCAAGAACAAAAGACCAGCAGCACCACCAAAACTTAAAGTTTTAGAAATCTGAGAGTAGAGAACAGAGTCTTGAGCTCTCCATTCTCAGATTTTTTTTTCTTGTTTCTTCTTTGACAGAAGCAGAATTAACAATAGCTAATGATTGCATAATGCTTTCAAGTTTGCAAAGCATTTTATATACACTGTTGAAACATCAGGAAAGGAATGCAAGGTTGTTCTGAGCTACCTTTGGTTCTCTGGGATCCAGGATCAAAGATTCTAGGATTTATAGCTAGAATGGACCTGAGAAATTATCTAGTCTAACTCCATTATTTGATAGAAGACAAAACTGAGGCCCAGAGAGGTCTTTCCATGTTTTTTTTTTAATCTGCCAGGTCATCATTTCTTACAGCACAATAGTATTCCATTACATTCATATACCACAATTTGTTTAGTCATTATCCAATTGATGGACATCCCCTCAATTTCTAATTCTTTGCCACCACAAAAAAGAGCTGCTATAAATATTTTTGTACATGTGGGTCCATTTCCATTTTTTATAGTCTCTTTGGGATACAGATCTAGTAGTGGCATTGCTGAGTCAAAGGATATGCATAGTTTTATAGCCTTTTGGGTCCAGTCCAACTTCTGTCTTGTGAGAAAACATTATTCAATTGTGGGAATTGCAGGAAAACTTTATTGCATTATTTGAAACTAGTCCTGAGTGGCTCCCTCCCTCCCTCTCCCCCACTCCCCCACCTGCTGCTTAGAGATCCCTAACCAAGGACCTAGGTTATGCTGACCAGAAAGCCCGAAAGAGCTAAAATTTGATGCAAGGAGTTTTCTCACAATTATACAGCTCAGGCAACCCATATATCTTATCTGGAAACTGACCCCATACTAGTGAGTCTCTTAGTGGTTCCATGTTCCTTTTTTGTTTACAGACACTTGCAGGGAGTGAGAATCCCCTTTTTCTGATTTCAGGGAATTGTACATGTTCACTCTCATAATCACAACCTAGAAAGTCTTTAATCTTTCGTTCACTTAGAAATCAGATGCCCTAATTTTCTAGCCTGGTTAATTATTGTCTTTTAACTCACTTGTCTTATTTGATTGTTATTAATCTTTACCAAAAAAACAAAAATCTGTGGTACAGTGCCAAAGCTGAGAAACCCTGATCCTGGTTTGTTATGCAATTGGTATGATTCACTTGGCTTACTAAATCAATATGCTCAGAAATTCAAATCTTTGTTTCCTCAGTCATTTAATCTCTAACTTGCCAGTTTTTGGTGAACCATGCTAGGTCAAGTCACAACTCCAAATTCCAGGATAACACCTTTTCAGAAAAACATTGTAGTGTACTCTGGTTAATTTTTCACTGAGGAAATTTTTCTTAGAAACTACCTATGGGGATTGGGCTCCTGATCTCATTCTCTATTTCTTCCAAGCTAAAGTAATAAATAAGTTTAAATTTTGGATTAAGTTTTCCACCAGGGGTGGAGAAAGTTAGGTTAAGGACTTAATTTATGTTAAACCTAAATTTTCCCCCAGGGTGGGGAAAGATTATGGGTTCCCCCTGGATAGATTTTTGGTAACTTGAAACCAGGGCAAGCTCCCAATAGTTATTGGAATAACTAAAGAGTGAGAAATTGAATTATATGATGTCTGGCACAAATCTCTGCAAGAGATTCAACTGGTGATTTGTTTTGGCCCTAATTCATCTCTTTTCATCTTCGAAAACTCAAAAAAGTAAAACTAGCAAGTATACATTTGTCTTCTATTTGTTTTTAATATTATTTGTAGATTCTGCTACTTTGAAAGATTTCAATGCAGCCAGTCAGGAAAACTGCTAAAAAGCTGTAATCAAAGAGTTTCGAATGCTGGGGATAGTTTTTTTAATATTTTATTTTTTTCCTATTACATGTAAAAAACAATTTTTAACCTTCAATTTTACTATTTTGAGTTCCAATTTCTCTCCCTCCTTCCCCTGTCCTCCCACATCATTGAGAAGGCAAGAAATTTGATATACATTATGTAAGTGTGGTCATGCAAAGCATATTTCCATATTGTGAAAGAAAAAACAAACAAGAAAAATAAAATAGCAACAAACATTTGTTTTATTTTCCATTTACATGTAAGGGTAGTTTTCAACATTCATTTTCATAAGATTTAGAGTTCCAAATTTTTCTCCCTCCCTCCCTCCCTTTCTTCCCCCCTCCACAAGATCGCAATCAGATTATATATGTACAATCCACAAGTGTTCTTTTTATCAGTTCTTTCTATAGGGGTGTATAGTAAGCTTCCTCATTAGTTCCTTGGGATTGACTTGGATCCTTGCACTGCTGAGAGTAGTTAAGTCATTCACAATTTCTCATTGAACAATACTGCTGTCACTACACATAATGTCCTCTCAGCTCTGCTCACTTCACTATACATTGATGTTCATTAGTCTTTCGAGGTTTTTCGGGGATCATCCTGTTTGTCATTTCCTATAGCACAAGACCAAAGAAAACTAAAATAAAAAGCACTATACTTTGATCCACATTGAAATTCCATTAGTTCTTTCTCTGGAGGTGGATAACATTTTTCATCATAGGTCCCTCAATTATCTAGGATCTTTGTATTAATCAAATGGGTGTCATTCACAGGTGAACATCGTACAATATCATTACTACTGTACAATATTCTCCTTGTTCTGATTACTTCACTTTGTATCAGTTCTTGTCTTTCCAGATTTTTCTAAATCCATTCCACTCATCATTTCTTACAGCACAATCATATTCTATCTCAATCATATACCTCAACTCGTTCAGCTATTTCCCAATTGATAGACATTCCCTCAATTTCTAATTCCTTGCCACAACAAAATGAACTCATATGTATGTATGTGTGTATGTCTATGTGCCATGTATGTCTATGTGTATGTATATATATATAGGTGTATGTGTATGTGTATGTGTATGTATATATGTCTTTTTCCTTTTTAAAAAAATTACCATGGGATATAGACCCTAGTAGACCTATTCCTGGGTTTTGTAGCACTTTGGGCATACTTCCAAACTGCTCTCCAGAATGGATGAATCAGTTCACATTTCCACCAACTGTACATTACTATCCCAATTTTCCCACCTCCCCTTCAACATTTGTCATTTTCCTTTTCTGTCATAGAAGTAAATTTGATAAATGTGAGGTGGTAGCTAAGAGCTATTTTAACTTTCATTTCTCTGATCAATAGTGATTTAGTAGTGATGCCTACTTATGGTTTGATTTCTTCATCTGAAAACTGCCTGTTCATTTCCTTGACCATCTATCAATAGGGAAATGACTTCTATTATTATAAATTTGACTTAGTGCTCTATGTATTTGACAGATGAGACCTTTATCCCAGAAACTTGCTGTAAAAAATGTTTTCACAGTTCTGGGAAAGATTAAAACAGTTTCAAACTTGAAGCAGTTCTCCCAGATGTTAAACTCCCTGTCTCAGTAAGCAGAACTAACTCCCACTTTAGACTTTCAGTGGGAGATGATGTTAAAAAGAAAGGGAAAAAACCCTGCAAGATGTTTTTTCTCTGGCATTTCATCTATGGCCATGTTGGGATTACAGAGATAAAGTCAGATAGTAAAATAAAGGAAAACTTTTTCCTTGTTTGAAGAACTGTTAAAAGCATTTCAGTAGATTTTGGAAGTTTGCAGATTAAGGAGTTTGGAGATCAATTATTTCAAGATTACAGGGGAGGGGCAGATAGGTGGCACAGTGGATAAAGCACTGGCCCTGGATTCAGGAGTACCTAAGTTCAAATCCGGCCTCAGACACTTGACACTTACTAGCTGTATGACCCTGGGCAAGTCATTTAATCCCCATTGCCCCGCAAAAAAAAAAAAAAAGGATTACAGGGGAGAACTACTGGAAATTTGGGTAACTCCAGGAATCCATCCCCTTCTCTTTGTTCTGTCTGATAAGACATTAGTAGAAGCTTAACATATGCTGTAATATCTTGGTAAGTTTGGGGGTACCACTCTGAAGAATTTTTTTAAGGAATAATAAGAACTAATTATGTAAGAATTTTAGGTGTAAATAACACTTAGATCATTTTCTCCCAAAAAGATTGGTAATGTCATGAAGGGTGGCAGTTAGTTTGAAATTAATCCCAGAGTGAAGAAAAAAAATTAGTCTACACTCTGCATTTCAAATTTCCCTGATACTGAAACCTTTCTTGGCCATAAATAGAGAGGAGTTTGATTGAATCAGGGAGCAACTTAAAGATGAATACAATTTAGTTAAGGAATGGAAAGAGTGATTTAAACCAAAGAGGGGTCTTTGAGGAGGGACCCCATTCCACCCACCATCACCTGGACCAAGACCCTTTGTAGATAATGGGAATAGATATTCACAATGATGAGACAGGAGAGGTGACTAGGAATGTCTTTTGGGAAGGCTGAATATAACTCAATTAATTTCTCAGATAAATTAGAAGCAAGGTCACCAAAGAAAATTAAAAAGAAATAATGAATTTCTAAGCTCTTAATGCTGGAATCTGAGGTGGGTGAAAGATGAAATGACTGAGGAAACAGAGATTTGGCTTTTGAGCATATCAATTTATTAAGCAATGCATGCCAGTTGCATAACAAATTAGGACCAGGCTGTCTCAGCTTTGGCACTGGACCTCAGAATACAGGAGGAGGCAGATTTTTTTGAGCATTAACAATAATTAATCAAATAAGACCAGTTAAATTAAAACAACCAGGATACAAAATTAAATAATCTGATTTCTAATTGAAGGAAAGATTAGGGACTTTCCAAGCTGGGAAGGAGAAAATGAACAGTTACAATTGTCTATAATCAGAAAAAGAAGTGCCTCATTCCCCAACAAGTGTTTGTAAACAATCAAGGAACATGGAGCCACTAGCCAATTGACCACTAGGGGGTCAGTTTTCAGATAAGACATATGGGTTGCCTGAGATGTATAATTATGAGAAAAGTCAGTCACAGGATGGAGTCCATGTGGTTTATTTAATACCCACTATAGTAAATTAGTGACAGAGCTAATGCACAAGTTCACATCTTTTGACTCCTGCTATCATCCATGCTTTTTGCCCCACACCAGGCTGAGTCACAAAGTGGGTCTCATTTCCTGTATTTGGGAATAAAATAAAGTTAAGCAAACTGGATTCCCATCCAAGCTCTGCAACTTGATGACTGATTGACCTCGGGTATATAGTAGATACTTAATAAATGCTTGTTGGTGATGATGACAATAACCCCATTTTCCATCATACTAATTTCCAATTTCCAACCATTTTTTTTAAAAATGAATTATGAATTTCTTCCCCAGCATTTTATGATGTTGGATTTAAGAAACAGTCATCTATTACAATGCATTTGAGTCCTGTTCATATATTGTGCAAGGACAATTTTTCAGGCTGTGCAAGGTACAGTTTCTCTGAATCAAAATTCTAGAGCTAAAAGGGTTTGTCCAGTCCAACTCTCACTTTACAAAGGAGATTGAGGCCAAAAGAAGTATTCCTTAGGGGCAGCTAGGTGGTGCAGTGGATAGAGCACCCACCCTGGCGTATGATGTCATTTAGGATCTCTTCTCCTAGACATTTTCTTCCTTTATTTAAAAAAAAAGAAGTGGAGAAGCTAGGTGGTGCAGTGGATAAAGCGCTGGCCCTGGAGTCAGGAGGACCTGAGTTCAAATCTGGCCTCAGACACTTAACACTTCCTAGCTGTGTGACTCTGGGCAAGTCACTTAACCCCCATTGCCTCACTATAAAAAAAAGTATTCATTAATTATGTTGAATCTTTTAATGCCATAGTGGACATTGATTTGCAACATTGACGGAAAATATTACTATATGGATTCATACATTCTCTGCAATAACTCTAGAATGTCTATGGGTTTGTGACCTATAAGTTAGAAACTATTACACTAAGTACTTCTCTAAACCCCCTTCTCGTTCTAAAGGCTATGATGGTTCAAAGAAGAAAATGTTTCAGGCTGTTCTTCCTCAGCCCTTGGGAAGCAGGGGTGAGGATGCTGAGTCAGTACATTGAGGATGCTAGATGTGTCCTTAGAAATGAGAGTGGTTGTCCGCTATGGATCCCAGATGATCTCTCTTGGTTGGGGCTTCTTTTTTTCTTTACATCTTTTTCCCCCATTATAAATGTTTTTTATTTTATTTTATTTTTTTATTTTATTTATTTATTTTTATTTATTTTGAACTTAAATACAAAAGGACACAAAAAATAACATTTCCAAGTACACAGCACAATATAAAAAGAGGATTCAATATAAAACCATGAATTTCTATTTCACACTATTCACTATTTTTGAAAAACTATGGTATAAATGCTATACTTTGTTTTTAAGCTACCCTGTTTTTCTGTGCTTCCTTCTAAGTTTTCTTTTGTTCCCTGCTGGGCATTTTTGTTTTTCTCTCTCCCTCCCCACTATATCCTAGAGAAGTTACCATTAGACATATATATATATATATATATATATATATATATATATATATATATATATATATATATATATATATATATATATATATATATATATATATATATATATATATAGTGTGTGTATGTAAATGTATATGCATATGCATATATTTCTGTGTATGCACATATATGTGCATAAATATATGCATACACATATGTCTACTTTTCATGCTTCCATTTATCTGTTCTTTCTCTGGAGGTGGATAGCATCTTCCTTCATAGGTCCTTTGTAGTTGACCTGAGTATAATACTCAAAATGACTTAGTTGTTCAAAGTTGTTCTTACAACAATATTGCTGTTACCCTATTGGACATAGGGTGTACAATGTTCTTTTGGTTCTACTCATTTCACCCTGCATTATTTCATTGTCTTCCCATGTTTTTCCATTGGTTGGGGCTTCTTAGAGGAAAGGCTGAGAAACTATAATCTTCTGACAGGGAATTACTCTCTCCCACCAGGCATGGATCTCCAAAAATCTGGAAAATGGAATGACAAAAGAGGATGCCCTCACGTTGTTGAGGAGCCAGAGCACTCTCCTGGTGAGAATATGGGTCTTTCCTTTGGCTTCCTCAGCCTGATTCTCTCTCATGGTTCCATTTCTCATGACCTAATTTATTTCTTCCCATTGGTTAGCACCATGAAGCCCAGAAATAGAAGTATCCAGAAGGCCAAAGTGCCACTGATTGCATAAGGAAGTGATTGGTGTTCACAGACCATCCCCTAGGGAGACCTGGGTGTTTTGGAAAGAGGACTAGATCAGATAGCTAAGTTCAAATCCTCTCTACCTTAATACGTCCTTAGTCAGTTTACTTAAACCCATAACAGCTTCCATTTCTTCATGTCAAATGGGGATAATAATATTTATGTTATCTAGCCCCTGAACCATTACAAGGATGAGGGACCTTAGAATGTAGAATATCAAAGAGGAAAGAAATCTTAAAGTATTAGAATATTGTAACAAAGAGTATGAGAGCTGGAATATGGCATTAGAACATAGGATGTCAGAATTGGAAAGGATGAAGAAATATTGGAGACAATGTGGAGACTAGGTCTTAGAACAAGGGCAAGCTGGGTTCCAGTAATGTCTCGAGACACAAACTGACCCCAGGTAAGACACATTAGACTGTAAGGGATCACCTAATAAAACCCACATTCCCTGAGAACTAAACAAACCTGAGGCCCAGTGAAGTAATTTGCTCAAGATCTCATAATAAAACTGAAGTTTGGGGGGAAGCAAGGTGGCACAGTAGATAAAGCGCTGGCCCTGGATTCAGGAGGACCTGAGTTCAAATCCAACCTCAGACACTTGACAATTACTAGCTGTGTGATCCTGGGCAAGTCACTTAACCCTCATTGCCCCACAAAAAATAAATAAATAAATGGATGAATGAATAGATAGATAAAAAGTAAACAAAAAACTGAAGTTTGGAGAAGCAAGGAAACTGCCCAGAGTCACACAACAAATATGTCTCAGAATCTGATCTAAAGGATTTCTAACTGCAAGTCTAGCATTCTACCCACTACATCAACTTAGTACTACAACCCAAGCACAATAAGAACTGTTGTTGGTTAGTCATTTCAGTCATGGCCAACTCTCTGTCACCCCATTTGGGGTTTTCCTTGGCAAAGAAACTGGAGTGGTTTGCCATTTCCTTCTCCATTTCACAGAATAATAACTGAGGCAAACAGGACTAAGTGACTTGCCCAGGGTCACGCAGCTAGTAATTAAGGCTGGATTTGAACTCAGGAAGATGAGTCTTTCTGATTCTAGGTCCAGCATTCTGTGTACTATGGTGCCACCTAGCTGCCTAGCATTTTATACAGTTCTTTAAGATTTGCAAAGTGCTTTATAAATTTTATCTCAATTTTTTACAACACTTGGAGGTACATACTATCATTATTCCCATTTTATAGATGAGGAAACTTGCCCGGAGTCACACAATAGGAAGCATCTGAGGCTAGATATTAATTCAGATCTTCTTGACTTCAAATCCAGCACTCTATCCACTGAGCCCCTTACTTGACTCAAACAACTAGATTCTCTCCTCTGACTCCAAACTCAGTAATCTTGCCACTGCCCCAAACTTAGGCTAAAGGATGAGATACTGGCTCTGCCGCTGATTCCTGTGGAGTCTCCTGAGTTTTCTTCTCTGTTTATTCCAGGGTATCCCCCCTGAACTGATCCATTTAGTCACAGATGAATACATGGGTAACCAGACAGACCCATTCGCCATTAGGGATGCAACTCTGGATATATTTGGAGACATAGTTGCGGTTTTTCAAGTTCTGAAGGTATCAAAGGAATACAGAGGTGAGCTATTCACCATTATTCCAGTCTCCTTAATTTCATCTGACTTCATTCTCCCTCCATCCCATATATAGAATTAGTTGTTGAATATTGCTGCTTTTGCCTTTATAAAATCTCTCTCATCCAAAACTTCTATTCACACAACAGTCTCCTTAATTCAGGATCCCATTACCTTCACTATTCCAATAGCCTCCTAATTCTTCTTCCTGACTCAAGCTTCTCACCCCTTCAGTCCATTCTCCACACTTGTGACAAAGTGATTTTCCTAAAGCATAGATGTGACCATGTTCCTCCCCTATACCAGTGGTTCATCATTGCCTCTGGGGTCGAATGCAAATGCCTCTGTTAATCTATGAAAACCCTTCACAACCTTACTGCAGTTTCTCTCTCCTTCTTCATTGGAGATGACTCTGCAATCCCCTCAAATTGGTACTTCTATTCCTATTTCTGTTTATTTCTATTCCCCACTCATGACATGTCATTTCCCAACTTCCAGCCTTTGCACTGATTTGCTCTCCCCTGAGCTTAGAGAGCATTCCTTCCTCACCTGAATCTCACAGAATCCTTTAAGAAACAGCTGAAACACTCCCGTCTACATGATACCTTCCTCTTCTCATCAACTGCTAGTGGCCCCCTCCTCAAAGCACCTTATATTGAACAACTTTGAATTTATTTGTATTTAGCCTCGTATTTTTTTCCTGTATATTCCTGCTATCTCCTCCTTCAGAATGGGAGCCCCTTTTGAGTAGGGATTATTTTCATTCATCATATCTGTGTCACTACCTCCCCTATAGCACAGATTGATTTCAAGTTAGAAAAGCTTGCTTCAGATCCTGTTCCTGCCAAAGAAATTGGGATTACAACCAAAAAAATCACCTACCCAACAAAACTGATCATAACTTTTAGGGGGGGAAATGGGACTTCAATTAAAAAGAGGACTTTGAGGTATTTGTGATGAAAAGACCTTAACTGAATAGAAAATCTGACTTACAAATACAGGACCCTAGAGAAGCATAAAAAAGTAAACAGGAAAAAGATATTAAGAGGGATGTTAAAAGGTTAAACTGCTTCCTATATGCAAAAATGATACATCTAACTCATAAGAAATGTCTCGGTATTATGGCAGATGATAGAAAGAAATTTAGACAGAGGACACAGGTGGGAATTGATTATGAAGGGATGATATCTGTAAAGCATTAATTTTTTTGTTTATCTTTTTTCTTTTTATGGAGTAGTCAGAGTTGGGTGACATGCCTGGGGATGAGCACTGGGTGAATGTCTTGTGACTGGGGCTGGATTTGAGCTTGGGTCCTCCTGGGTCCAGGGTGAGTGCTTTGTCCACTGTGTCACCTAGCTTCCCCATGATGACATCTTTAGGGTAAGATTGAGGGGTGAGAGGAATGCACTGGGGGAAGGGGAAGGAGAGAAGTAGAATGAGGTGAAATCCCACATGAAAGAAACAAGAAAGGGCCTATGGAATAGGGGAAGAGATGGGGGAGGAGCAGGCAGTGAATGAACCTCACACTCATCAGAATTGGCTCAAAGACCTTAATCTCATCAGAGTTGGCTCAAGGAAGGATTAACATGCACACTCAGTTGGGTGGAGTAACCTATCTAACCCTGCAGGAAAGTAGGAGGGGAACGGGATAAGGAGGGAAGGGTGAAACAAGGGAGGGCAGAGTGGGGGAGGGAACAGTCAGAAGCAAATCGCTTTTGAGGAAAGATAGGGTGAAAGAAGATAGATGATAGAGTAAATATCATGGGAAAGGGAATAGGATGGAGGGAAATAGTTAACAATAGTAACTGTTAAAAAGAGAAAAGGAAAAAAATTGTACAAAAAAATATTTATGGCAACTCTTTGTGGTGGCTAAGAATTGGGGATCAAGAGAATGCCCATCAGTTGGGGAATGACTGAAAAAGCTGTGGTGTGTGATTGTGGTGGAATATTATTGTGATGTGGGAAATGATGAGCAGGATGATTTCAGAAAAACCTGGAAAGACTTATATGAACTGATGTATAGTGAAGTGAGCAGAACCAAGAGAACATTGTGCACAGTCACAGCATTATTGTTCTATGAGCAATTGTGAGTGACTTAACGACTCTCAGCAATACAATGATCCAAGAAAATCCCAAAGGACTAATGATAATGCATACTATCCACCTCCAGAGAATAAACTGATATTGAATGAACACAGACTAAAGCATGCTACTTTGCATTTTCTTCTTTTTTATTACTTGAGTCTTTTATATAAAATTACTAATATGGTAATATTTTACATAATTGGACATGTATAAACTATATCTCATTCCTCACTACCTCAGGGACAGGGGAGGGTCAGGAGGGATGGAATAAGAGAGGGACAGAATTTGGAACTCAAAACTTCAAATAAATTTTGTTAAATGTTTAGGAAAAAAAAGAACCTGTTCAGACATCAAAGATGCCAAGGTCATCCACTGCATTCCTAGTCATCTCCAATCATTCTGTTTTTTGTTTTTGTTTTTGTTTTTTACAGGGCAATGAGGGTTAAGTGACTTGCCCAGGGTCACACAGCTAGTAAGTGTCAAGTGTCAGAGGCCAGATTTAAACTCAGGTCTTCCTGAATCCAGGGCTGGTGCTTTATACACTGCACCACCTAGTTGCCCCCATCTCCAGTCATTCTGAATTTTGTCCTGCCACTGGACTTTGATGACCCTGGAGGAAAGAGCAAGGCTGATAACTTTGTGCAGCTCTGCCTCATTAAAATCCAATTTAGGTCCAAGTTAAGGCATTACCACGTGATGTCATTGGTCCTCTTCACAATGAAGGACATACGACAGAAGGCAACACCAACAAACAACATTGAAGCAAAATGGGCTTCCCCCACCCAACATGATTTCTCAGACTCCTAACTCCAGGCTTCTCCTTGGCTCTTTCCCATCAGATTCTGGTGCTCCAGTCTACCTTTATGAATTCCAGCATCGGCCAAGTGCTTTCAATAAGATCAAGCCTGCTTATGTAAAAGCTGACCACTCAGCTGAGCTCACATTTGTTTTTGGAGGCCCTTTCATGGCAGATGAGCGCTCCATGTTGGGTAAGGAAAATATATCAATCAATCTTTACTGAATATTTACTGTGTGTCTAGAATTGTGAGAAATACAATGAATTTTTGTCATTAAGGAACTTAGTGTCTTTAGTATACATACATATATACATACATATTATATGTCTATCTCTATGTCTATGTCTATATATTTGTGTATATAAATTACAGAATGCACTCTCTCAGGGCAGAAGAAAGAAAGAAAGAAAGAAAGAAAGAAAGAAAGAAAGAAAGAAAGAAAGAAAGAAAGAAAGAAAGAAAGAAAGAAAGAAAGAAAGAAAGAAAGAAGAGGTTACCTCATACAAAGGAAAACTATTAACTTTAGCTTCTTGGGGGATCGAGAATGTGTTTGCTGTGAGAAAAGTACAGGATATATCAGGATCACAGGCTTCTAAGAGAGAAGAAGAACATGCCCTCATCTCCTCACCTTGAGTGAGATCATCTTGAAGACTCAGCAAGGGAAGAAAAGGGAACAAGTAATCATTGGAAGATTGCCCTCCAGACCTGAAACCCAGTTTATACCAGGCTTCCATTGTTCCTCCCCAGTTCATCACATGTACTCCAGATTAGTCACATATAAAAGGGCCAATGAGAAATGTAAAAGAAAGACAGGTGTTTTATAGGGAGAGCTGAAGTCTACTGATGGAATCTATTGCCACAGGCAAGGTCGGCATCAACTAACAGGGCAGATGGACATTAGCAGCAAGAAAGATTCTAGATATGGATGGTGGGGAGAGGAAGAGATCTAGAGAAGGGAAAGGATTATGGAACTTTGGAGCAGAGGATTTGCAGCATGAAGAGAGTTAACTTTTAGGGAGACACCTAGGTGGTGCAGTGGATAAACACCGGCCCTGGATTCAGGAGGACCTAAGTTCAAATCTGGCCTCTGACACTTGACACACTAGCTGTGTGACCCTGGGCAAGTTACTTAACCCTCATTGCCCCACCCTAAATAAACAAACAAGATTACAAAGTCATATTTTTTGAAAGGATGGCAAGCACCCCCTATTGCAGAAGCTTCTTGGGGCTACTTCACTTGACATTATCTATAAGTTTCAAGTCTTTTCAAAAGGAATGATTCTGTGTTTTCTTTTGCTTCTTTTGACCCTCCAAGGGGTATCATGTAACTCTGGGACTTCCTCTGAGGGGTAGAAGAAGAGGTGGGGAAGGGGTAGTCCTTCTCCACTCCAGCATCATGTCAACTTCTCCCATGTGGCCATAAGAAATGAGAATCAGCTAGGCAAGCTTGAACGTGGGCTTCTGCTGTGTGTTTCTTTCCCTGATTTTTGTCCTGAGATAGAAATTCTCTGTCTGGAGGTCACCTTGTGAGTTGAAGAGGTTTAGATATCGTGTGTCTTCAGTTAGTCTAAGAGGTCTTTTGTTTAAATCTAATAATTGTGAACTGCTACTGGGCCCAAGAGTCTGGGGTACTGCCTTCTCTATATCTACTGTTCCAGGTCCCACATGTTCTGAACCCATGAATGTGGTGACTGTTTAGGAGACTTGTGACCTAGATCAGGGGGCTAGCTCACCCAAATAATCAGAGACATCACAAATCTTGTACAATAAAAAGATTTATTAAGAGAGAGGAATATATGGCCAGGAGACAAAATCACTGAGGAAAACTGTCTCTCTCAGTAAGAGAAGGGCTGATGTTTTATATATAAAACAAAGAAAGCAAAATTACTGGGGAAGGAATTACGAAGAACAACTGGGAGGGGATTTTTGAATCATGGGGCATCAGTAAGATGTGCAGCTCCCATTCATATCTTGCATATATAATCTGGCAGAGCTTGGTATTACTTATAAGTGTACAGGGTCGCTTGTGCTCAGCCACACCCCATTCCTGAGGTGGGAGGCAGAATTGATTTTCCCTTGGAAAAGTTTAAGGATTCCTTGGGGATTGGGATCTTTGGGTTTCTTGGGGTCCCCCATCCCACAACAGGTTTAGTCCAGGCAGGAGAGCATATCCTGACCATGTAGAAGAAAGGGTCAGGGGCAGCTAGGTGGTGCAGTGGATAGAGCACCGGCTCTGGAGTCAGGAGGACCTGAGTTCAAATCCGGCCTCAGACACTTAACACTTACTGGCTGTGTGACCCTGGGCAAGTCACTTAACTCCAATTGCCTCACCAAAAAAGAAAAAAGAAAAAAAAAAGAAAGAAGAAAGGGTCAGATTCTTTTTCTCACACTCTGACCCATTCCAGTGCTACCTAACCAAGATTTACTTGAAGCTAAAGTCTGGCTCATATCTAGGGTCTCCCCCCAAAAAAACCAGAGTAGACTGGTATCAATATACAATGTAAATCGTATTTGAGGCCAGTATTTATTTCCTACATATGAAAGAAAAGCTTAATAGAAAAGGCTTTCACGAATATACATTAACAGAAAGACTTAAAACAGGTTACAATGACCTAACTATTCTTTTGCTCTCCTGGGAAGTTTATACTTAAAACATGAAGGCCTAATGTAATTTTCCAGACTGATGAAGAGATGTTGTTACATTTCACCTCAACTCTGACCTGTCCAAACAACCCCTTCCAGGTTCATGTCTTCTGACAGACCAGGCCAGGCCTTGGAGTTATTCCTCTTGTCAGTGGTCACCTTCTTTGATGTACAAGCTCTGCAGGAGATATAGGGACCACTTTTTCTGCCAGATGAGGACCTAGTGTCTCCAGGCCTCTCAAACTCACGAGGTGGCTTCCTACCCTGGAACTATCCATCTCCAGATCACTGCTTGGTAACCCACCAGCAGGCAAAGAAACAGAAAGCAGAAGAAGGATCCAGAAGTCCAGATTCAAGACCACCTAGATCAGGCCCCATTCTAGTTGCCATGGGGAATAATGACAATACTTCCAGTGGGGAGAAGAGGAACCCTCATGGGAAGTCCTAGAGTTACATGATGTCCCCAGTAGGTCAAAGGAAGAGAGACAAGGGAAGAATCACTATTTTTCAAAGGTCCACTGACTCATTTGCTCTTCCTGCTCAGTGGCCAATAAGAGATTTGCCTCATCATTCTAAAAAGACCAAACTGCTGAGTAAAAGAATAGTTAGGTCATTGTAACCTGTTTTAAGTCTTTCTGTTAATGTATTTTTGGAAAGCCCTTTCTATTAAGCTTTTCTTTTGTATGTAGAAAATAAATCCTGGCCTCATACATGATTTACATTTTATATCTAGTGCCAGTCTACTCTGATTTTGGGGGGAGCTCCTAGATATGAGCCAGACATAAGCTCTAAGTAGATCTTCCTGAGGTAGCACTGGAATGGGTCAGAGTGTGAGGAGAAGAATTTGACCCTTTCTTCTACATGGTCAGGATCCCACCACCCCAGACAAAAAAGTAAACTGAGACATGTGTCTCTGAGAAAAGTAATAGTATATCTGCAGGAGCATAATCAGCCTATAAAGCAGGTCTGATGATTGCCTTGATTAGCCAAAAGACAAAGAATTGGAGTTGCAACTCTTTTTTTTAAATAAGCATAGAACAAAGAGCACCACAGATTAAGTCAGGGGATCATAGCCTTTGTTATAACATTGGCAACTTCATGGGGGTGATGCATCATTGGTTATGCTAAGGAAAGAGGGCATACACAGGCATGTGGAATCAGTGTCACCCCTCTCCATTTCTAGGGAATGCTTTTTTAATTTATGGGACCCAGCTGTATATCTCTAGGCCAGTGATAGTGGACTGGGAGGAGCAGACTACTCATGAGTGCCTGGGAATAATACAAGAACACCTTTACTTGGCAAGGACAAGGCTAAGTTAGGACAGGGGCACCTTTTTTGTTCCTCAAAGATAACACACAAAAGCCTTTGCTCAGAAACTGAAGTTATGTAGGATGATAACAAGCTTTGCTTGGCACAAAGTGTTTTTCAGGCGATGCTGAGGTACCAATTCCCATGGATTTGTGATGTTTTATGAGATCATTAAACTTCTAAACTTTGGCTCAGAGGTTTTTCTGTAATTAAAAGTGATCAATAGGGAAACTGACCTTTTGGCATCTGACTCATGAGAGAGAAAGATTGAACTTTCAAATTCATTAGCTTCTTCATATAGAAGTAGAAAGGAGGCTAAGGTTTCTCATGTGGGGCTGCAGAATAAAATCACTGATAGAAAAATCAAATATAAAACACAAGATCAATAGCTAATTTTGACCCTAGTGTACACAGTAAGCCTGCAGGACAGCTCATCACATACTCTCTTGAATAATTTTATGATTCTAAAACTGTTTCCTACCCTACATATCTGGGTAGCAGAGTTTTCATGGAAAACTTAATCGGAATCTCCCGTTACCTTCAGTGAGTACAATGAACAACAAATCTTTTGGTCAGGCTCAGGTCTTTCTGAGATGTGCGGCATGAAGCTCCAATGGTTTGTTATTGCATCAGGCTCTTCATGATGCCAGTTGGGTTTGGCTACATGAAAAATGATTCTGTTTCCAGCTTTTCCAGGTGCCACTGAGGAGGAGAAACATCTAAGCAGACTAATGATGAGATACTGGGCCAATTTCTTTCGGAAGGGGTAAGTAAGATGGAGACAATCACCCTACACAAAGGAGGAACCTTTTGATTGTTGAATGGGCTCTCAGGAAGGTCTTAGGATATTTGGATCCATGGCCTTGGAGCTACAAAATAGAACAGAATCATCATCTCAGAGACTCCCATTCTCCCTTTGTTTCTGTTCTAAAGTACAGGGACAAAGCCACTGTAACCTCAAAGATGATCATTGTTCTAAGTAGTGGAGAAGAGGACTCCATCTCTGAAGTCTACCACAGCTTGAGCTTTCAATTTCAGCTGTAAAGAAAATTGAAATCTGAACCTTTGCTACCTAGCAAAAACCCTTTGAAAGGGTTCTTGTGGGTCCTGGATTTTTTTCTCTTTGCAGCCATGGTCCATTAGCAGCCCCAAATGCCAATGTCCTATGACATCTGACTACAAGTTCCTACATCCCACACGTTTACCTCAGAGAACTGAGAAGGGCTCAGAAGATAGTGACAAGGTTACTTCTTACCTTGTGACACTGTATCTTTGCTATGTTGCCCTCTGGCATCTGCTGTTCCTTTGGCAGCTTATCCTACCATCTTGTAAAAAGCATGAGATTATCCCCAGGGTCACATACAGCACGTGGGGAGCCAATTTAAAGACACCCAAGGAAATCTATCTGGGTAACCAGTGCCCCCTACTCCAAAAACTTTTCCACAAAGAGGTGTCTTCTGGCTCTCCCTTCTGACAACACTTGGTTTGAAAGTTCCAAGGCAAATGTAGAAAGATCAGCCCAAGAACTTTCCCTAGTTCTCTTTTGATACTACAGGCATCTTCAGAGGAAGAGGGAGACTGGTGCCCACAGCATCAACTACCTTATTGTCCCAATTATTAATTGTCTGACCTTCTTGGTTTGGGTAACACCTGGTCAGCAATGGGCTTTCAAAATGGCTCATTATTGACTAAGGGAAAGAATATAAAGGCAGTGAGGGGACTTAATCAATAGAGTGCTAGTCCTGGAGTCAGGAAAGCCTGAGTTCAAAAACAACCTCAGACAACGGCTAGTTATGTAACCCTAGGCAAGTCATTTAACCTCTGTCTGCCTCAGTTCCCTCGACTGTATAACAAAGATAATAATAGGACTTACCTTCCAGGGTCATTGTGAGAATAAATGAGATATCTGTAAATCATTGAGGACAGTGCCTTACAGATAGTAGGCACTTAATAAATTCTTGTTCTCTCCCCCCACATCCCCAAACGACTTCACAGATAATCACAAAATTAACATTTTATAAACCTCCTAATGATCAGAACTAACTATATGGAGGATGCTAGGGGGTAGAGTGGATAAAGTGCTGAATTTAGAGTCAGGAAGATATGAATTTAAATCCTCCTTCAAACAGTTAATAGCTCTATGATTCTGGGCAAGGTTTTTTTTTTCATTTTTCTCCTTTTTTATTCAATGTGAATAGTATATACTAGGATTCTTTTCACAGAATGGAGATACAACACTTTCCACTATAGAGAGCCTTCTGAAGATAGCACAGTAGTATAAGTCATTCAAGATACTGTGTGTTGAATGTTTGTTCTAACCCCCCCCAAAAAAAAAAAAAGCTTTCATATGAACATCATGAACCAGGTATAATTAAGAAAGAAAATAATGCTAATAAAGATAATTACGTCTGATAGGTAAGCTTTGTCAACCTCAGTTTCTTCACTTATAAAAAGTAGATAATAATAATAATAATAATAACACCTACCTCACAGAGTTGTTGCAAGGATCAGATGAGATAACATTTGCAAATTACCTGATAAATTTTAAAGTGCTTTATTTTGCTATTGTTGTCCAGTCATTTCAGTCATGTCTAATTCTTTGTGACCCCATTGGGGATTCCAGTCACAAAGATACTGGAATGGTATGTCATTTCCTTCTCCAGTGGTTGGCAATAATCAGAGATCAAGTGACTTCCCCAGGGTCATAGGGTTAGGAAGTGCCTAAGCCTGAATTTGAATTGGGAATTTCCTGACTCCAGGGTTTTAGCCATTGAACTACAGGGCTGCCTCCAAAATGCTTTATAGATGCTACCTATTATTGGATGTGGAATGTCTTAGGAAATAGTAGCAACAAGATCCCATTAAGGGGAAATCTTGAAGCAGAAGCTGAAGGACCATTGGTTAGCTATGTTATAGTGCTTTTTTCAAGTAGAGATTGAACTAGATGGCCAGTGAGGTCCCTCTTTCAACTCTGAAATTTTGTGATTTTGTGATTGGTTCTTACCCCCAAAAAAACTTACTTAAGTGTGGCTTTTCAAGCCCATGGCTGAATGAGGAGGAACAGGGAAAAGAAAGGGAAGACAAGAAACACTTATTAATCACCTATTAGGTGCCAGGTTCTGTGCTAAGCACTTTATAAATATGATCTCATTGGTTTCTCACAACAACCCTGGGAGATAGGTGCTATCATGACCCTCATTTTACAGTTGAGGAAACTGAGTTAGGCAGCGGTAAAGTGACTTGGCCAGGGTCACACAACTGAGTGTCTGAGCTGACCTTTTTAGATTAGGACTTATTAGAAAAGCAGGTTATTCACTACATAATTAGTTACACTGCATCCACCTATACCCTGAGTACAACAAATTGGCATTTCCAAACATTCACCTCTTATCCCAGTCACCTCCCATGTAATCCCATCATGCTACTGTTGGCATTCCCTTGTCTTTAACTGGGTGCAAAGCAACCTTGCTGCTATGCTTAGTTCCTGGTAGGAATTTTGACTCTGTTTATTGTACAAGCCCTTTATCCTGCTTTTTCCTTACCCCCAAGTGTAGTTTTATTGGCTTCAAGTTATCATGAGTTTAATGATTAAGCCTGCTTATTCTGGGCTGCAATTCCACAGTGCCAGAATTCCTTTTGCCTAAGATCACCCTGTTTCCACTCAACACCCTCCCATACTCCTTGCCCTCCCCCATGATAGAAAATAAGCTAAGTTCTTGTGAGTCCGTGATTCAGAAAAGCAAGATGAAGCAGTATCAGACCTTACCGCATCTCAACACAGTTCACAGTACTATGGATGAGGGGGTGGAAGGGACCACCAACCAGGGCATAGCTCTATCCACCCCTGGACCCCTGTTTCATCACCTCAGGTTACAGTTCCCATGTGGACTACCAGGCTTCACACATTGTCTTGCTATCCCACATACAACCACTAAAACGACTCCACACCAGAATCACTCTCCAAAACGCACCAGAACCACCCTCCGCACAACCCCTGGCTCTCTTTGCACAATCCCTCTATACCTCCTCCCAAATCAAACTTTAAATGGCCAGGTCAAGGAACACCAGCCCCAGTGATGATTCCTGATGCCTAGTAACCAAGGGTTCTTACGTTTTTGAGTGTTATCACTTTTGATAGTCTGGGGAACTCTGTGAGACTACTCAGATTTTTGTTTCTAACTGCATACAATAAAATACATTGGATTTCAAAGGAAACCAATTCTATTAGGCAGCTAGGTGACTCAGTGGATAGAAGTGGGATGGAGAAAACTTGGATGCTTATCATATTCCTGAGAGTTGAGGAGGATTTTTTTGAAATGATGGCCCTGACTTTTGGGGTTATCTCTGTCTCCTAGCTCTGGTCAGGTAGTGGCCACACCTAATTGACTTTCCTGCTGTAGAATTTTATTCCCTCCCCCCCTTCCTTCTTAGGTATGTCTGTCCTAATATGTATTTGGTCAATCTAAACTTTACTAGTCCCTTGATTCCTAGATATATATATTTCCTGTTATCTGGTCATCTTTGGTTTTGCTTCTCACAGGAGAAAATTTTGATTTTCTCTAAGCCCCTTGCCAATTACTTTACACAACTTCCTACATTAGAGTAGATTAAGTATTTATGAAATACTTCCATATAGGAATATATAGGGCATATAGCCTGAAACTATACTAAGCACCGGGGACACAAAACCAAGGAAACAAGAAGTTTCCTACTCTCGAGAAGTCTACATTATAAGAAGGCAAGATGACAACTAAAAGGGAAGTAGAAAGGGGTAGGGATGGATGGTAACCCTTAATATCTAGCCCCTCATCTAGACTCAAGGAAAAGTCATTCTTTGGGGTGGCAAGCCAACTGGTGTGGGGTTGGAATAGACCAGGTAATGAGCAAGAAGGGAAACAACCGTGTTTCTGGCAGCTTGTGACAGACATGGTACATTCTCTCTTCTCCCTTCTCCATCCCATTCACTCCTTTTCCTCTAATTTCCAGGGACCCCAATGGAGAAGGACTGCCCGACTGGCCTCTCTATGACCAATCAGAGCCATACCTAGAGCTCACCTTGACTCCAAAAAGTAGAAGGAAACTCAAAAAGGAAAAAATGGAGTTTTGGGGAAAATTCTTTCGTGAAACTGTTGAGCCATATTATGAAGGAAAGAAAGTTCACTTGGAGTTGTGATTTTTCCAACGCTGAACTAACTTACCACATTAAAGACCAAAGCATTTAAAGGGATCACTTTAAGATCTTAGTAAACATTCTGTGTGTTTACAACAAACCAAACAACCAAAATAGCCAAGTAAAAATTTACAACCAAAATAACAATAGCAATAATGATGATGATGTTAATAAATACCTCATTACACTATTTTAAGCAGCCCCATCAGAGAGTACTGTATACAGTGAGAGCTTAGCGTCTATTGAATGTCTTTACTGTATTTTACAGGCATCATTTATTTAATCAGCACAACAATCCGATAAGCTAGGTGGTGACACCGTGAAACTAGATCTGAAAATGTTCCTCTATCAAAGAATTTCTCACACACACGATCCAATCAAAGTTTAAGTAAAAATTTTTATTTGGCTCGCAGAGGTGTGGCTGGGAGAAGAAATCTAAACTTCAACTCCTGAGGAGGAACAGATTTGTGACATGTCCCTCAATCAGCTAGAGTAAGACAATACTTTTTAAGGAGGACTGGGGAGACTTGAAACTGAAAAGTTACAGCTGTTGGGGATGGGGGTGCTTGAAACAGTTGTAAGCCACAAGGTTATCATTACTACCTGTTCCTAGTCATGTAACTAGAACATCTGGGGTCCAATTAGACTCCTCCTATAAATTTTAAGGCACCCAAGTTTCTGGGTGTCCATGACAATCCACTTTGTTTTCTGTTTGACTAACCACTATCTGGTTAGTTAACTGCTTTCCCTTTCCAAGGAAAGAGTACCCTCTAACTGACCCCAACAAGCTGATCAACTGTATTATTTCTCATGGTCAGAGTGTCTTCTTCATGGTCAGAATGTCTTTCTCATGGTCAGAGTGTCCTCCTCACAGTCAGGGTTTCCCTAACTGGACCCAGGCCTACTAGGCTGCCACTACATTTCCCAACTTTTTCTTCTAATAGTTAGGGGAAAGAGGACAAAGGTCTGTCTTCTGTAACTGCTTCAGGCTGGATAGGTTCGTAGAGCTGCCCCTAGGTCTTTTTTGTTTTGTTTTGTTCTTTAATGTATGAGGTATTTTATTTTTTCCGTTACATGTAAAGATAGTTCTCAACTTTTGTTTATACATGCTTTACAATTTCAGATTTTTCTCCCTCCCTCCCCTCCCTCCTCCCTCCCCTAGACAGCAGGTAATCTGATATAGGTTATATCTATATATCTCTATACATATACATATAGATATATATATACACACACACATATATATATATATACACATAATAACATTAATCCTATTTCTGCATTAATCCTGTCACAAGAGAAAGAATCAGAGCAGTGATGCAAAACCTCAAAATAGAAAAAAAAAACAATAGCACCCAAAACAAAAGAAATAATATGGTTCAATCAGCATCTATACTCCGCAGTTCTTTCTTTCTTTTTTTTTCTTGTTGTTGGAGATCCTCTTCTATCATGAGTTCCCTGGAACTCTTCTGTACCATTGCATTGGTGAGAAGAATATAATCCATCACAGTAGGTCAACACTCAATGTTGATGATACTGTGTACAATGTTCTTCTGGTTCTGCTCATCTCACTCATCATCAGCTCACGTAAGACCCTCCAGGTTTCTCTGAACTCTTCCTGCTCATCATTTCTTACAGCACAATAGTATTCCATTGTATTCATATACCACAACTTGTCCAGCCATTCCCCAATTGATGGGCACCCTCTCAACTTCCAATTCCTTGCTACCACGTAAAGAGCAGCTATAAATATTTTTGTACATGTGGGTCCCTTTCCCCCTTCCATGATTTCTTTGGGCAAAAGACCTAAAAGTGGGATTGCTGGGTCAAAGGGTATGCACAGCTTTATCACCCTTTGGGCATAATTCCAAATTGCTCTCCAGAATGGTTGGATCAGCTCACAGCTCCACCAACAATGCATTAGTGTTCCAATTTTCCCACAGCCTCTCCAACATTTATTATCTTCCTTTTTTGTCATTTTAGCCAATCTGATAGGTGTCAGGTGGTACCTCAGAGTTGTTTTAATTTGCATCTCTCTAATCATTAGAGATTTAGAGCATTTTTTCATATGGGAATAGATAGCTTTGGTTTCTTCATCAGAAAACTGCCTGTTCATATCCTTTGACCATTTCTCAATTGGGGAATGACTTGGATTCTTATAAATTTGATTTAATTCCCTATATATTTTAGAGATGAGGCCTTTATCAGAAGCACTGGCCTCAAAAATTGTTTCCCAGCTTTCTGCCTCCCTTCCAATTTTGGATGCATTGCTTCTGTTTGTACAAAAATTTTTTAATTTAATATAATCAAAATCATCCATTTTGCATTTTATAATATACTCTATCTCTTGTTTGGTCAAAAACTGTTTTCCTTTCCAAAGATCTGATAGGTAGATTATTTCTTTCTCTCCTGATTTACCTATGGTATCACCTCTTATGTCTAAATCATGTATCCATTTTGACCTTATTTTAGTATAAGGTGTAAGATGTTGGTCTATGCCTAATTTCTGCCATACTATCTTCCAGTTTTCCCAGTAGTTTTTGTCAAATACTGAGTTCCTATCCCAGAAGCTGGAGTCTTTGGGTTTATCAAACACTACATTACTAGTGTCATTTACTACTGCATTTCCTGAGCCTAGCCTATTCCATTGATCTACCACTCTATTTTTTAGCCAGTACCAGATAGTTTTGATGACTGCCGCTTTATAGTAAAGCTCCAGGTTTGGTACCGCTAACCCACCTTCCTGTGAATTTTTTTTTCATTATTTCCCTGGATATTCTTGATTTTTTGTTTTTCCAGATGAATTTTGTTATTATTTTTTCTAGCTGTATAAAATAATTTTTAGGTAGTCTGATTGGTATGGCACTGAATAAGTAAATTAATTTAGGTAGAATTGTCATTTTTACTATATTAGCTCTGCCTATCCATGAGCAATTGATATCTTTCCAATTATTTAGATCTGATTTGATTTGTGTGAAGAGTGTTTGGTAGTTGTGTTCATAGAGTTCCTGGGTTTGTCTTGGCAAGTAGACTCCCAAGTATTTTATATTATCTACCGTTACTTTAAATGGAATTTCTCTTTCTATCTCTTGCTGCTGGACTTTGTTGGTCATGTATAGAAATGCTGATGATTTATGTGGATTTATTTTATATCCTGCTACTTTGCTAAAGTTGTTAATTGTTTCAAGTAATTTTTGACTTGATTCTCGAGGATTCCTTAAGTATACCATCATATCATCTGCAAAGAGTGATAGTTTTGTTTCCTCCTTGCCTATTCTAATTCCTTTAATTCCTTTCTCTTCTCTGATTGCTAAAGCTAACATTTCTAGAACAATATTAAATAATAGGGGTGATAATGGACATCCCTGTTTCACCCCTGATCTTATTGGGAAGGCCTCTAATTTATCTCCATTGCATATAATACTTGCTGATGGCTTTAGGTAGATACTGTTTATTATTCTAAGGAAAGCTCCTCCTATTCCTAAACTCTCTAGTGTTTTTATTAGGAATGGGTGCTATACTTTGTCAAAAGCTTTCTCTGCATCTATTGAGATAATCATATGATTTTGGTTGGTTTTCTTATTAATGTGGTTGATTATGTTAATAGTTTTCCTTGCCCCTAGGTCTTAATGGGAGGAATAGAAATCCTCTTAGTTCTGGTCCAGAGGGCAAAGAAGTATATAGTATGGCATTGCTACCATAAAGTTGAAAGCCTTGAACCTGGATGAAACAAACTTTACCAAGAAGAGGCAAGGGCCAAAAATCAAAAGGACAAGAACTACTATTACTATAGGTGAAAAGGGGTGAATCCCAGGATCCCATGTTAGGAGCATAGAGCTATTCATGAATGTCCTTCATCCAATGAGAGATGAAATGAATGCCCCATGCCGTTCACAGTTTTATCTAACTCTGTGTCTGACACATTGTTAATATCAAGCTAAAGGGATACATGTAAGACATACAAGCTAAATATTTCATAATATTACAAAAAGCAGAACTCTTAAACCTTTCCCAATTACATCTACAACCATTTGGCCTTAGTTTTTTCTCCAAAAATTTTTACTCAATTGTTTAAGATCTAGTCCTCACAGAAAACTTAGGTTACAGAATAATTTTGTAAGAATATGACTACAAATGGAATTACATAAAAGTTACCAAGTTAACATTAACTGTAGTAAAGGACTTAGGATGACACTTAAGTAACTAATTTTAAAACACTGTATGTCAAATAAGTTGTCCCTAATAAACCATGTTTATAAAATAGGGCATGCTCCATAGACAGATGTTATTTTCACATTACATAATAAACTTAAAGTTGATTTTTCCATAGGTGTAACAAAACATTCTATAAGTTACCCCTCTCTAAGAAAACTAGTTATATTAAAATTCTTTTCTTCAAAACAAACTTAAGATGTTTCTGATTCAGTTTTTAAATGCATAACTAATAACAGAGATGTGACAAAGACAGATGTTTATACACTTTAATTATTTTAAAATATAAAAAGGACTATAATTCCTAGGGTAAATAGTTTGAATCTTATACCTACATCTCACCCAGATATTACAGTGTTAACCAAAGGAATGAAGATCCAATATTGTGTTCATGATGATCACATGACATGATTAAAGGAATTTGCTGTAAAAGAAGAGGGTCAAAGCTCTCAGGAATAACCCTTCCCTAAACTTCATGTCCACTCCAGGAAAAAGTTATATAGATAGCCAATTGCAGTGTGCCAGGCTTGAAATAAGCCAGGTGGAATAAATAGTTTATACTGTCAAGAAAATTTCTAAGTCCGATGAAGGAAAATAAACAGAGAAGTCTCTAAGCTATAGAAAGATAGGTTTATTGAGAGAGGGTACCTATTTCACAATAAAGCCAGTCTCAGGTCTAGGACCCAAAGATCCCAAGTATAGGGATCCCAGTGCTTTTATAACCCTACAGGCTCCTCCCATCACACCCTCAGAGCATATTCCAAATTGTACAGAGAGAGCACATTGAAACATGGTCACCAATAAACAAATCATACACATGAGCATTTAGTGGCATGGACAGGATCACCAAATGTGACTGGCACTCAGCCAGCTTGCTGATCCAGCCCAGATTTTGTCATATATTGTGTCACAGAATGCTATGGTCCTGAGTTCCAATTCTGATTGGTTCCTTTAGCTTAGAAGACTCTATTTCTAGTGTTGTGGTTAACCACAATGCACCTTTTAAAAAGGGACATTACAACCAAGCTGGTATGACTCTTGGTTGAACATGTAACCACAACGGAGAGAGACAATGGTCAAGAGATAAGTTTATAAGTACTGCATTAGCTTAAACCACTAAGGAATATTCAGAACACATAAAGAACAAATGATATAATATCCATACTAACCAACTTAAGATTATTACAGCAGTTAAATCACTGATATTTAAGGAGTGGGGAAAATCTCACTCACAATATTCCATGGGTCATATTGGGAAAATTGAGTCAGCCTACCTCAGCCTTTGCCAAAAGTTGTTCTCCCAGCCTTACCCCAGAGAACTCCCCTTGCAGTGTATAAAAGTAAAAACCCCATAGGATTTCTGGTATCATGGGTCATATGGTTCAACATTCCTTGATGATTATACCTTGAGTCAGATTCAGAATTATAATACTTAACAGTTCCATAATGTCTTAGACAGCAAGTTCCAATAATCAGTACTTCAAGTGAACTCACTTCTCAAGGATCACATATCCCAGACAGCAAGCATTAACTATACTTTTACTTATGTTAATAGATGCTTTTCATCCCTAAGTTAACATTCAACAAATGAATTTGCTTTAAGATACTTAATAACAAACAACAAAAGAGTTGAAATAAGTGTAAACAATCCCAAATTGCATACAGAGAACAGACTAGAAAATGTTTCACATAATATATAATAAAGCAGGTTCCATTATTAACCATGTAAGCATAAACATAGGATATTGTCCTCAGAATTCCTTTAAACAATGAGAACATCTTTAAGATGACTCAACCAATTGGCATGTGGTTCCACACATATTCTAATTCCAAGTTAAATAACAAACATAGGTAAACTCAGATTCCCCATTAAGGTGATATAAGGCAGCTCATAAGTTAATATTGTTCACTAACATATCTTATACATATGACAAGTTCAGACACTAATTTAACTATTGCTTAATACCAATAAATTCAGATCCAAAGAGCAAGATCTTTCTCACAGCTTAGTATAGTGATTTAGATACTTTAATATTAATTAAATAACCAAAACCAATAGATTCAATAACAAAGCAATAACAAAGTTCCACTTTTTCTACCCTGATAGTAGAAATATGCTATGAGAGTTATAATCAGGACACACCAAATCTAAGAATGAAACTCAAAGAAATATATATATTCACGTTCCCAGGAAAGCTTTCCCCTCAATTAACAAAGCCTCACAAATCACTGTAGGGTTGGACATAATTATCAATACCAAATTGCCATAGCAACAAATTAGCTTACAAAAGTGCTAGCAGGCCTTCTAAAATCACACAAGTATAAATTGAACATGCACACAATATGTCCTAAAAGTACCTTTGTTTTGAGAAACAACTTAAAATTTATCCTGATGTTAAAAGGAATATCCACCAAACTTTCATGAGATAAAATACTTTTAAAATGCCAAATATCTCTCTTTTTTTCTAAAATATATCACTAGAAGTAAAACAATACTTACATGACCATATTAGCATTAGCAAGCAGATGACAAACCTGAGTACTAATGTACCTAGTTCTTTTGCATATTGAGTGACCACACATTTAGACTAAAAACAGTAAAATCTTACATACTTGCATTCTGCTCATATGTTCTAGTTGCAACAGGAAATAAAGTTTACCAGGAGACTCACACATGTAAGAGATTTCATGTAGCAACTTTCACCCTTTTGTTTTGTTTTTATTTCCCTACTTAAACTTTTTCTCTTATTTTTGCTGAGCCAAGGAAGGGTTAAGTGTTGTTACTTCCAGATTTTAAAGCCACAGTACACCTCCCCTTTTTTCTCTCAAAAGTTTCCAAACTGTTTACTCTCGAAATTCTCTGTTCACACTGTCAAAGCAAACAGGGCACAACTTTGTTTTTACTTTCTTTTACCAAACCTACCTACTTGATTAAAACAACTCCAAATAGCTTAGTTAACAGTATATGTTCTTAATCATAGTACTTCAGCCCATGTGGTCAGCACACTAACAGCTTCCTAGCACATTCATTACCCCTTTTTTCTTAAAACAAAATCAAACTTCCTCACACCTTCTCAACATGCATAAATCATCTGAAACTAGCAAAATGGCAATTAAGCCAATTTTTTACTAAAACCCTGTAGAATATTAAAATATACCTTTTGTATCTGCCTGTTTCCTACAAACCAGAGAAATAATCTTTAATCTCTCCTATAAAATTAATAAACAAATCAGAGAAATTATAATATCTTAAAATATCTCCTACAAAAAATAGAAACAGATCAGAGACATGTCTCCTACACAACAAAACCAGATAACAGACAGGCAGAAAAACACAATATCGATTTGATATTTTGTCCCAAGAAGAAAGATAACACACAACATGATCATGTGGAGACTTCCCTAAGAGAGAAGCTCAAAGCTCCTCTTCTTCCTAAGGGTTTTAAAGTTTCTTGGCTCACAGAATAATTTCATTGGTATAATACAGATCAACCCATTACAAATGCAAATCAGTTAAACAATACAAATCAGTTTAACAGCTCAACTTAAAGCAGATGCTATGGATAGATAGGTGGAAACAGGAACAGGTATTATCAGAAACAAGGAGGTCTCTCTTCCTGGGGAAAGAAGATAGTGAATGGGAATTTCAAAAGTATGTTTATTCTCTTGGGGAAAGCAAATAAGGACTGGCTGGTTCACTTTGAAGTCTGAGCAATGGGCATTTTGCCCCTATTAATTCAGGGTCTCATAAAATCCTTTTGGATATTAAGGTACCTCCATCAAATCCAGGTGATCCTTATATTCATATTAACATTGCCCCCTGTTGGTCAAGGGGAACAGCGCCACTGATCCCCATAGACCAAGGAGCTTCTGTTTAGAAATGAACTTTTACAGGAACACCATGTAATCAAAGTGAGGAGTCAGGGAGATAAATCAGAGTGGGATGACCAGGCTTCTGTCTGAGTAGGTATACAAAGCCAAGCAGGCAGATAGATTCAGCTAGGGTGTGGGGGTCACATGAGAGGGACTGATAATTTTTAAATGGGGGTGGGGCAGAGCTGGCCACAAAGAAAGCCCCCACAAATACCAAAATTAATCCCACCTGTAGTAAAATTCAAAAACATAGAGTGACCTGACAAGATGGATGGGACACAGAGAAAGGTACGGTCTTGGGAGTGGTGTGTATTCACAGCCCTCATCCAATACAATCTTGGGGGGCAGTCTCCTCTGAATGCCATCTACTTCTCGACCTCAGGGTCCTCAGGTTGTGGTCTGCAACAGCTGTCCCCTGCTTAGGTCTTAGGGCAGTCCAAACCAGTTCAGCAGCCCTTTTCGAAGTAGCCAGGTCTCAGTTCTCAGGAGCAGTATTAAGAGAGTCTTTATGGACAAGTCAGTTACTGTATAGACCCAATCATCTATTTCAATTAATGTCTCTCTGGCTGATCACTAGGAATCAGGACAATTGATTGCATTCCAGAGTCCCACATTGATACTGACTATAAGAGAGTTTACTTAAACCCTTAAAAAAAATTGACAGATAACCATACAGCCTATCTGTTTGTGTACAAAAAGAGTAAAAGACTTACTGTAATCTGAGAGTCCTAGTGCAGGTGCTGATGACAACACCCATTTTAATTCTGATATAACTGAAAGATACTGGGAATGCAGATGTAAAGGTTCTGGGACAGAATTTTTTGTTAGAGATATAAGAGGCTTAGTGATTTCACCAAAAGAGGGTATCCATTGTCTGCAATACCCAGATACTCCCAGAATAGCCCTTAGCTACTTCTTAGTAGAAGAAGCAGAAAGTTGTTGAATAAAATGAACACGCTTAGGGAAGATGGATCACGTGCCAGCAGCCAAAACAAAACCCCAATATTCAACCTGAGGTAGGCACCATTGTACCTTTGACTTAGAGACCTTGTGGCCTCTTTTGTGCAGCTCTAGTAACAAGTGGCAGTTATCTTACTGGCAAATATCAGCATTAGGTGCAACCAAGAGTAAATCATCCAAATATTGAACTAGAGTGGAAACTTTAAAGGTAATAGAGGCTAAATACTACTGCAAATTTGAAAATAATGTGGGACTGTCAACAAACCCCTGTCGGGGCCTGTTCCAAGTCTACTGTGTATGTTCCAGGTAAAGGGAAACAAGTATTGATAATCTTGATGTACTGGTATTGAAAAGAAAGCAGAACAGAGATCTACCACTGTGAAGCATGTTGCCTCACATGGGATTGAGGAAATAATAATAGAAGGATTGGTCACTATTGGATGTCTTGTAGATCTTGTATGAAATGATAAACAGGTTTGTCATCAGGCCCAGTCTTGGGCTTCTTAACTGGCAAAATGGGAGCATTACATGGAGAATGATGGCATGGGACAATGATACCTTGGTTTGTCAAAGCCCCAGTTATAGGTATAATTCCCTCAGTGACTTCCTTAGATAAAGGATATTGTGGAATGAATTGTGCTGGGCCATCTTTGGTCTTAATGGTCACAGGCACAGCAGATTTAAGGAGACCTACATCAGTAGAGGAGGAAGCCCACAGGAACTCAGGAATATCAGAAGGGATTTCAAATGTATCCCTCACTGTTTCCTGAGTGTCTGAGATAAAAATTGGCAGAAAGTGGACAGTGTCCTCTGGCAATTCCAGGGAGGTGCTACCATCTGGAGAACAAGATATAATTGCTCTAAGTTTACAAAGGAGGTCACAACCTAAGAGATTTGCAGGAGAGTTGGACATAAGTAGATATTAATGTTCTACTGTTAATGGGCCCATAGATACCATGTGAGGGGTTAATTTTGCAACTGTTAGAGTTTTCCCTGAAACTCCAACTACATTTAGAGATCCAATAGATGTATATTCAGGATCAAGTTTGCTCACTAGGACTAATCTTGAAGCTCCAGTATCTAATAAATAATCATAAGTTTCCCTAACCCTAAGGGTTACATGGGATTCATTATTTTGGGGAGGTGAATGGACTGACATAAGAGGGCTAAAGATCTCAGGGTCTGGAAAGGTAAAGTCTTCAGATTTCACCATCCCTTTCCCCTCCCCTATACCATCAGTCCTCTGTTTCTCTCTGAAAGGATTTTTAAGTAGTTTGGTTCTGCTCATCTGTACCCCTTTGAGGGGGCCTATAACTGTTTTCATTCTGTCTCTCCATACCCTTCTGAAAAGATCTATAATTATTCTGATTCCATTCCCTTTGCATGATCCTACGGTACCATATTATATGCCCCCATCTATTGCAGTAATAGCAAAATCTAAGGGGTTGATAGCAATTCAGGGGTTGATGGTGATTCTCAACTGCCTGACCTTGCTGCCTCATGGTTTCCTGTACTGGAGCTAAAATGCTCTGTCTGTTCCTTTATTCCCTCTCATTTTCTTCATAAATATATGTTGCTATTTCTTTAATTCTGTCAGTACTCAGGTCATTCCAACCTGGACACTGCTTTTCAAAAGATTTCCGTATTTCTGCCAATGATGATCTAGAATCTAACGGGTCCAATCTAGTATATTGTTTGGCACCCTTACACAATCTATCATAGAATCTATTAGGTTTTTCATTAAGTTCCTGAACTGTATCTATAAATTGTTGCGAGTTATCAGTCTTGCTAACACAGGATTCCATTGCCTTCAACAATGTTTCCCTTGCTTCCTGAAACTCATCAAAGTGCTCAGGGATACTGGGGTCCCAGTTAAAGTCTTCTTTGGTATTTTTTGTGTGTGTGTGAGGCAATTGGGGTTAAGTGACTTGCCCAGGGTCACACAGCTAGTAAGTGTTAAGTGTCTGAGGCCGGATTTGAACTCAGGTACTCCTGACTCCAGGGCCGGTGCTCTATCCACTGCACCACCTAGCTGCCTCCTAGTTAACGTCTTCTAAAGGCCATCGAATATTTACATTTCCTGATGTTTCTAAGGAATTTGCTGCAGCTAATGTATCAGCTCTTTTCCCTGGGGATAATATCATTTCCATGAGATCAGTAACATCACCCTAATTGGGCTGATATCCTCTGAAAATTGATCTAAACTGGCTGATAACTGATGTGGGATCCTCATCAAATTTAGGAATATTTCATTTCCATGAACTCAAATCTTTGGCGTATATTGTCTGAGCTTTACTACAATACCCTTTCAGTCATGGGTGAAGATCTCTTGAAGCGGAATAATTTTGGGTTTATCTGTCTCTTCCAAAGGTGAATTTTCTGCAGAGGAAATAGAAGTTGGGTTATTTGGCATTCCAGCCTGAGAAACAGGCTCAGTTTCAAACTCGGGTGTGGATCCCCCTTCTCTCATATCCCCTTGTATCAGTGTTCTGCTCACTTTACTCCAGATTTTCCAATTAAGTAAATGTTTAGGTGGCAGGTGGCAGAGGATTTCTTGTAAATGCCTCAATCTTTAGGGATTAAATGACCCATATTCAGGCAACACTTCTTCTAATAAGCTATGCCATATAAAATGCAATCTGATAAGCTTTCCTCTGATTGTGGTTGATTTCACTGTAAGTTTTCCTCATCCCAATCCATGAGTAGGTTTCCTAATGGGGAGTCCTGGGTTACGCTATTTCTACTCCTCTCCTTGATAATCAAAACTTTCACAACAAAGGGTGAAAATAAAATGGGAATGGAATATTCAAATTCAAATGGACCAAGTTTAAACATGATCTTAACCTCAGCTTGTCTGATGAACCAGACTAAAGTACTTAGAAGGTTGAAGAGATCCATTTGAAAACTGAAAGGGACAGGCACATGGAAATAGGAGAAAATTTCTTACCCAACATGAAGATCAGAACATTGCAGGTTTGGCTCCTGGCTGCCTTGCCAGATCTGTGATGGGTAAAACTCAACGTGTGTGGTCACCCTACCTGTCCCCTTGTGGGGAGAGCTAACTAGGACAACAGTTTCCCAGTTTAGGTATTGTGATGTTTAAAATCTAAATTGTGGTTGCCTTAAATTAGAAGCTTCAGCACCAGTCTTTGGGCATTAAACATTTATTAAAGCATACAGGTATTCACATGGAGTTCAGAAAATTAAGAAAAGGCTTATCTAACATAGAGTTCCAGCCTGGTTGGGTTCTTCCTCAAGTCCTCCTCCACGAGCCTGCTTTAATCAGGAACTCTCCAGCAAGCTGATTGTGGAAGCTTTTTATAGGTCTGGAACAGAGGCAGTCCTTACACACTGCTTCAAGCTGATTGGTAGGCGTCATCCAAATCCATTGGCTTTGAAGGTGTTCTCAAGTTGAGTTCACAGTCTAGCTTCTGAGAACAATACCTTCTTAAGGGCTAGTCAGGTGTAATTACAATCCAATTAACTTGAAGTAGGCTAATCAGCAGTCAGTCACTCTCACTTGATTCAATCCATCTAGATTAATCTCCAGGTGGGTCTTTGAGTATCTGCTAAATCCCATTATTTCATCACAGTATTAAACATTTATTAAAACATATTAGAGGTTAACAAAGAGAGAACAAGTGTCTCTGAAAAGACAGAAAAACCCTTAACTACCTCAGCCACTCCTGGATCAGCTGCCAACCCAATGAAGTTCCCCACACACACTCGAAAAATCAACTCACCAAACCCACTGCCTCACACCCTGCTTCAAGCTGATTGGTTGAGAGTGGTCTCATGTTGATGTGAGGTAACTTTGGGACACTGAACCTTAGAAGGGTCAACTCATCCTCTCAGAGCAGGGGGCCTCTAATATAATAATATTCTCAAAATTCCCTAGGTATACCATCATATCATCAGCAAAGAGTGATAGTGTTGTTTCCTCTTTGCCTATTTTAATTCTTTCAATTACTTTTTTTTCTTCTCTTACTGCTATAATGGGCATTATCCCCATTACAGATAATGCTTGCTGATGGTTTTCAACAGACTCTGCTTATCATTTTAAAGAAAGATCCATTTATTCCTATATTCTCTGGTGTTTTTAATAGGAATGGGTGTTATATTTTGTCAAAGGTTGTGTCATTTAAAATATTGGGGGCCTATGCTGTTTCTGTCTAAATTATGGGGACCTCAGCTGGGTTTTTCTAAAATAGTGCTACTTATAAATTAAAGGCTATTGCACCAGTTTGGGCAGCAAGCATTTATTATTAATTAAGATCACATATTACTAAAGTATTGACCACGTGTCTGACTGACCTCCCCACTAGTTACATACATGGAGTCCCAGGAAAGTGAGGAAGAGGAGAGAGGATAGTTCAAGAGCATCTCTGGCACAAGACAGATCATTGACCAAATTTAACACAAACCAAAAAACCCCCAGCACCATACTGTCTCTAAGAGAGAGCACATGGCTCCAAGCAGAGTTCAGAAGTCCTACATTACCTAAAATAGAGAGCTTAGGGGCAGCTAGATGGCGTAGTGGATAGAGCACTGGCCCTGGAGTCAGGAGTACCTGAGTTCAAATCCAGACTCAAACACTTAACACTCACTAGCTGTGTGACCCTGGGCAAGTCACTTAACCCCAATTGCCTCACTAAAAAACAAAAACAAAACAAAAACAAATAGAGAGCTTAGCTACCAGACAGCCTTCCTCACCCAGCATGCCACCCAGAATGGCGTTCACCTCATGATCTCAGTCTCTTTTCCTCTTCCATTAGAGGTGGCTCTTAAACACTGATCAAATCTAATTGGCTAGCATCATTAAATTCCATTGGTTGACATGACTGGGAGTGGTCCATATTAAAATGAGTTGTACCTTGCTGACCCCAGGGTCTGGTGCAGAGACAAACCCCTTAGGACAAAGGCACTTTTACATAGGTGTGGTTTCTATCTCCACTTGACTGACTTAGTCTGATCTCTATTGTACCTTTGGGCTGGCTTTGAAAGAGATCAGTTGAGGTTCCTGAGTTAAAAAGGGGTCCCCCCAAAATGCCATTATTAATAATTAGTTTCTCACAGGTTTTTTCTGCATCTATTGAGATAATCACATGATTTCTGTTGGTTTTGTTATTGATCTGGTCAATTATATTGATAGTTTTCCTAATATTGAACCAGCCTAAATTCCTGGTATAAATCCCATATGGTAATAGTGTGTGATCCTTGTGATGACATATTGCTATATTCCTTGCTAGTAGTTTATTTAAAATCTTTGTGTCAGCATTCATTAAGCAAATTGGTCTATTTGGGTCACAAAAGGAATTTGGAAGGACTACTTCACCTATTTTTCCCAATAGTTTTATTGTATTAGGATAATTGTTCTTTAGATGTTTGGTAGAACTTATTTATAAATTTATCTGGCCCTGGAGATTTTTTCTTAGGGAGTCATTGATGGCTTATTCAATTTCTTTTTCTAAGATGGGGTTATTTAACTATTCTATTTCTTCTTCTGTTAATCTGGGCAATTTGTATTTTTAATATTCATCCACATTTCACTTAGATTGTCAGATTTACTGGCATGTAATTGGGCAAAATAGCTCCTAATAAATGCTTTAATTTACAAATCCAGTGGAAGGGGGGTGGGGGTGTCTACATGAATAGCATGCAATGTATGATATAGCCACCAGATGGTGCCCTGACATTGATTTACTGTTATTTGCTTTCCTCACTCTCTCTGTACACGTACAGGGAAACATTCTCAGCTGATGAATGACAGTGACTATATCATTGCGTTTCAGCTCAAAAGAAGCATTTTAATTCCTTGGTGTTCTGAGTCCTGAACTAGGAGATGAAATGAAACATTAGAAAAAGGAAGTCATTATTTTGCCTCCTGCCTCTACCTCTTCTTCCTCTTAGGTCTTTTCCCTCAGTACCTGGGGCAACTAGGTAGCATGGTGAAAAGAGCACTGGCCCTGAAATTGGAAGGACCTGAGTTCAAATCTCACCTCAGAAACTTACTAGATGTGTGACCCTGGGCAAGTTACTTAACCCCAATTGCCTTAAATATCCTTTGTCATCTCAAGTCATCCTGATATATAGATATGGATATGGATATGGATATGGATATGGATATGGATATAGATATAGATATAGATATAGATATAGATATAGACATAGACATAGACATAGACATAGACATAGACAGAGACAGAGACAGAGACAGAGACAGAGACAGAGACAGAGACAGAGACATAGACAGAGACAGAGACAGAGACATAGACATAGACAGAGACAGAGACAGAGACAGAGACAGATATAGATATAGATATAGATAGATATAGATATAGATATAGACATAGACATAGACATAGACATAGACATAGACATAGACATAGACATAGACATAGACATAGACATAGACATAGATATAGATATAGATATAGATATAGATAAAGATATATCTTGCCACTGAATCCAGATGGCTCTGGCAGAGAAAGTGAGGTTGGCGACCTTGCACAGCCCTCCCTCACTTAACTCCAATTCATTAAAAGTCATGACATCACCTCCTGATATCATGGACCTCTTGGAGAACAAAGGACAAACAACAAAAACAACAACCTCCATACCCCTTAATTTAGACACTCAGCATAGGATCCCAGAAAATTTATTGTATAAAGGAGTCCAATGTGCTTTAAGCTTAATGAAGATTAAGTGGTTCCCTTGTATCAGATAGAGGTCACATGTCACAGGTAGAGGGATTCAGGGTGAGATCAGGCCTGCTGATTCCTCTCCTGACTTTGTCTCTTTCTCACTGCTTATAAGCTTGGACTTATAAAGTGGGATTCACACGTCAAAGATGACTGCATGTTCACATGTAACATTCTCTCTGGTCTTTGTTTACCTCTCCCATTTATTATGTTGAATTGTGTTAAAATGTGATGGGCACAGAATGGCTTACTGTTCTCCCAAATACTTTCACATCTGTCCCCAAAACTGAGCACTGAGTGAATCTATTGTGTTCATTCTAGACCAATTCTACCTCTCCCCACCTCCACCACTCCTGAATTGTTCACATCCTCCCAAACTAACATGTTAAAAATAGTTTTTTTTCTGCTTCAAGGCAAGGAGGAAGGATTAGAACACCCAATTACTCTGGACTCCTTGTTGAACCACAGATGAAGTACTCCATCTCCCAACTCTAGGCATTTTTACTGGTTGTCATCCATACCTGGAATTCTCTCCTTCCTCATCTCCATCTCCTGGTTTCCTATTTAAAAAATCCTACTTTCTACTAGAAGCCTTTCTTGAGCCCCTTTAATACTTGACAAAGCCAAGTTGCCTATCTGGTGATTATCTCCAATTCATCCTATATGTGGCTCATTTGTACATACCAGAATACCTCATTTTATGTCATTTCACTTTATCATGCTTTCCAGATATTGAGTGTTTGAGATTTTGTTGTTGTTGTTGTTTTTACAAATTGAAGGTTTGTGGTAACACTTCATTAAGCAAGTCTATTGGTGCCATCTTTCCAACAGCATGTTGGAATTCACCCCATATCTCCCTGCCAGGTTTTAATAATTCTTGTAATATTCTAAACTTTTTCATCATCATTATATCTGTTATGGTGATCTGTGATGAGTGACCTTTGTTGCTACTATTGTAATGGTTTTGGGGAGTCATGAACCATGTCCATGTGAGACAGTGAACTTATTTGATAAATATTGTGTATGTTCTGACTGCTCCACCAACTGGGCTGTTCCTGTCTTTCTCCCCCTCCTTGGGCCTCCCTATAACCTGAAACCCAACAATATTGAAATTAGGCCAATTAATAACCCTACAATGTCCTCCAAGGGTCCAAGAGAAAGGAAAAGTCCATCCATGTGGTAAACATCATTGTTGTCTTATTTTAAGAAATGGCCACAGCCACCCCAACCTTTAGCAACCACCACTCTGAGCAGTCAGCAGCCTCAACGTCGAGGCAAGACTTTCCCCAAAGAGTTTTTGCTATGCATCCTAGGATTTCATGGAAAAGGGATATAATTATAATTATACAGAGAATAAAGTTAAAAGGATAATAGGCATGTAATTGGGGAAGTGGATAATGAGGGTCCAGTCCCTAGAGCATGCTCAATATGCCTTGCCAAGTATTAACCTGCATAGAGGCTTGTTGAGCCTGCTTCCAGAAATGCATGATGAAGGTTCCCTTTTCCCTCATTCAGAATATGACCAGGTACCCTCTAATTTAATTTTTAAATTTTTTTATTTTTTTACAGGGCAATGAGGGTTAAGTGACTTGCCCAGGGTCACACAGTTAGTTAGTAAGTGTCAAGTGTCTGAGGCTGGATTTGAACTCAGGTACTCCTGGATCCAAGGCCAGTGCTTTATCTGCTGAGCCATCTAGCTGTCCCCTCAGGTACCCTCTAACTGTGCCCTATCCATTTGCCTTGTGGGAATGAAAAGCTTGTTAATTGGCTACTTTACTGAAAATGGCAGTGCATACAAAAGGCTTAAAGAGAGAAACCTTTCCCTCTCTTTTCCCTAACAGCTTTTGAGTAAGAAGGAAAAAGAAATACTTCAAGCCTCCAGATGGAGAGAGAGAGACAGAGACAGAGAGACAGAGAGACAGAGAGACAGAGAGATGGTAGCAGTAGCCGCAAACACAGCTGCAATTGTTTTTATCTTCCCAACCAGGCCACCATATTGGCATGAATGAAGGAATGCATAAATGGATGAATGACTGAAAGGATGAATGTATGGATGGATTGATGATGCATTTGTTTCTGTGTCTGGTGTTTATTCTTTTCTTATCCTAGGTTACTGAGTAACAGAGATGGAATGGACTAAGTTATGATCTGATAAACTTCAAAATGTCAGAAGAACAACAAGAGATTGAGAGACTCAGGTCCATAGTGAAGTCTGCTAGTAGGCAAATCAGCAAGGAGCTAGGGCTGAGAAGCAACCAGCTGGACACAAACCAATGGCAAATTTATCTGCAATCTGGGACACAATGTCCTGCAAGCAAAGAAACAACCCACTGATTAGTGATGTCACCTGTAGGAGTGAAATTAGTAGGGGTAAAGTATCCTAGTCACCACTTAATGTTTAAGGCCAATCTCTCCAAAGACTGAGTAGGTGTATACTTTGGTCCTTGCTATATCTTCTCAGTAAAGTTTTTTTGTAAAAGTTAATTGACATTCGCTGGTTAATCAATACCAAAGAGATATTAACTTCATTGTTCATTGATAAGGAGAGAATACATTGAATGGGGGCTCATGAGTTATCATTAGAAAGACATCCCAACCCTAAGGAGGAGATGTAAGCAGCCAGGCTCTGGGGACCTGACTTGCTAGTATAAGAGGGTGAGGAGTCAGAAGCAAAACACTTTTGAGGAGGAATAGGGTAAAAGAAGATAGAAAATAGAGTAAATATCATGGGAAGGGACTAGGATGGAGGGAAATAGTTATGATGATTGACTATAATGGCAAAAACGTATGGTACCTACTTTACTGGGCTATTGTGAAGAAAATTCTTTGTCAAGTTTAAGGTACTATATAAAAGTTATGATGAACAGGATGCTATCAGAAAAATCTGGAAAGATCTACATGAGAGTGAAATATACTGTATACAAAATAACAGCAATAGTGTAAGATGATCTGCTGGGAAGCACGTGGTTATTTTCAGCAAAGCAATGATTCAATATAACTCTGAAGGACCTATGAACATTGCAATCCATCTACAGAGAAAGAACTGATGGTATCTGAAAACAGATTGAAGCATATTTTTTGAGAGTTCCTTAATCTGAAGTTTTGTTTGTATCTGTTTTCTCTCACAACCTAACTAATGTGGAGATGTTTTCCATGACTTCTTTTCATGTATAACTTCTATTGAATTGCTTGAATTCTTGGGGATGGGGATGGGAAGGGAGGAAGAGAAGTTGGAACACAAATATTTTTTTAATTATGTCAAAATTTGTTTTTACATATAATTTGGAAAATAAAATTCTAAACAGAGAAAAATTAATAAAAAACTACATTGGATTTGGGGGGTTTTTTTGTTTGTTTTGTTTTGTTTTGTTTTGTTTTGTTTTGTTTTGTTTTGGGTGGGGCAATGAGGGTTAAGTGACTTGCCCAGGGTCACACAGCTGCTAAGTGTCAAGTGTCTGAGGCCTGATTTGAACTCAGGTCCTCCTGAATCCAGGGCCAGTGCTTTATCCACTGTGCCACCTAGCTGCCCCAACTACATTAGATTTGTGATCTCAAAAAAAAAAAAACATAAAAAAAATAAGAGGGTGTTGGGTAGTGAGCTCAGAACCTACTTTCTATAGGTAAAATAGTTCTTTACCTGAGCAGATAGTCATCACTATTTATCTCTCCCTAACAGGCTCATTTCCCTTGAAGGACATTCTCATTCTCTCCCTCCCTCTCTCTCTCCACCCCTCCCCTCTCTTTCTCTCTTCCCTAACTCTCTCCTCCCTAGCCTCCTCTATTTTCTCTCTGTTTCTCTCTCTCCTCTTTCTCTGTCTCTGTCTCTCTCCTCTCTCTTCTCCCCCACATTCTCTGTGTGGTCTCTCTCTTTTTCTGTCTCCGTTTCTCTGTCTTTGTGTGTGTGTATGTGTGTGTCTCTTCCTCTCATAATGAAAAATGGAAAAAGCTCCCTCTTCCCCTTATCAGTCTGGTTAAAATCAAGAGTCGTTGCTCAGTATAGGAGCAACATTTTCTATGGGATAATATGGGAGTCCTGTATGTTTTTACTAACAGTAGAAAGAGCAATGAATGACCTTGGAACCTAGAAACTTGGAGTCATGGAACTTGAGTTCAAATTTTGAGAAGTGTTCAAATTTTGACTCTGCCCCTTCATACCCTAGAGAGTTTGGGTAAGCCATTTAACTTCCTTGTGCCTCAGTTTTCCCATATGTAAAATAAGGTGTTTGGACTAGATAGTCTCTGAAGTTCTTTCCAGTCCTAAATCTATGATTCTATAAACTTGTCAATAAAACTGTTCAAGTTTTGACCCTTATTAGTGTGTGGGGAGCTGCACCCATGGAGGAGCATAATCAATCTATAAGCATTTATTAAGTGATTACTATATATTTGGCACTGTGGAAGGAAAAAATAGTCTTTGCCCTCAGGAAGCTCACATTCTAATGGTAGAAACAAGTAAATAAATAGGCACATACAAGATACATGTAAAGCACCAGATTCCCAAATTCCCTTATCATAGGGCCTTAGAATTTCAAACTGAAAGAGACCTTAGAGTATATCCTCTTCGTTTTACAAATGAGGAGGTGAAAGAAATGACTGTCCCCCATGCCTGGAATGCTCTGCCTCTTCATCTCTGCCTCCTAGCTTTCTTCAAGTGACAGTTAAAATCCTATCTTCTACAGGATGCTTTTCCCAGTCCCTCTTAATTCTATTGTCTCCCCTCTATTGCTTATCACTAATTTATCTTGCATATAGATTGTTTGTACATATAAGACTGTGAGCTCCTTGAGGGCAGGGACTCTCTTTTGCCTTTCTTTATATTCCCCAGTATGTAGAATAGTCCTTGGCACCTAGTAGGTGCTTAATAAATATCGGGACAGCTAGGTGACCCAGTAGATAGAGCACTGGGCCTCGAGTCTGAAAGACTCATGTTCTTGAGTTCAAATCTGACCTCAGACACTTCCTAGCTGTGTGACCCTGGACAAGTTTGCCTCAGTTTCCTCATCTGTAAAATGATCTAGAGAAGGAAATTGTAAACTACCCCAGTACCTTTGCCAAGAAAACTCCAAATGGGTTCAAAAAGAGTTGGACACAGCTGAAACGACTGAAAAACAAAAATAAATCTTTAATAACTGACCGATTAGAGGACCAGAAAGGTTAAGTCCTTGCCCAAAGTCACACAGCTAGCTTGTATCTGAGCCAGCATTTGAACCCTGGTATTCTGACTCCAAATCCAGTGACCTTTTCAATATGTCAGAAGGGAGTCTCTGAGAACTGTTTCCCCTTCCTATGTAGGATATTTCTATATTTTCTGTTTTTGGAACTTGTTGGATGTGTCAGCTCCTTAAGAACTGGAAGGTATGTGTGGCAGGGGGAGGGGTTCTTTCTCTCTCTTCTTTCTCTTTCTCCTCCCCCCCTCCCTTTCCATCTGAAAGGATAGATTCTTAAATCCTAAATGCACTGTTCCTTTGCTGTTTTTAGCTTTCTCAAAATAAAGATGAATGTCAATTATTTTTATTACTCTCTGTGTGGTCTCTCTTTATTACTCTTAATTACTTTACTTGCTTCTTAATTACTTTAATTACTTCTGTCTTTAATTGTATACAAAGAGTGCAGATGTAGGCTGACAGTGGCTTGCTTCAATACATAGAATTGAAACATGGTGGAGTTAGACATCTGTGGCCAAATGTTAGAGATTTCTTTTACTGGGGATATGATGATCAATGGGGTCTGAGTATCTTATGGTGATAGTTCTTAGTAATAACTTGAATTAACAAACTCCTTAAAATATCAGGGAAAGGAATCCACGTTGGTCTAAAGGCTGTTATCCCTAAACTAAAACCATGGGCTCCTTGCTTGCTGTAGCTGGATGACTTTTGACACAGGGGGCCCAGACAGCCTCCATAGGGAAGAGATGGAGATAGACAGGGCGGTGACCAAATGAAATGTTTTGCCCTGAGCTCTCCCAGAAGGATGACAGAGGCATGGTCTGAAAGAAATAGCTATTCCATTTTTGGAAGAGCAAACGAAGTTCTGGGACAGCTAGGGGGCACAGTGGATAGAGCACCAGGCCTCGAGGCAGAACAAGTCATCTTCTGGGTTCAAATCTGGCCGCAAACACTTAGTAGCTGAGTGACCCTGTACAACTCACTTCACCCTGTTTGCCTCAGTTTCCTCATCTGTAAAATGACCCAGAGAAGGAAGTGGCAAAGCACTTCAATATCTTTGCCAAAAAAAAAACCCAAATGGGGTCATGAAGAGCCGGCCATGTCTTAAACAATTGAAAAACAGCAATAACAACAAAGCCGAGTTATAGTCAATCAACCTTTGTCCTCCACAGCAACCAATTCTTGTGGTTTCTCAGCTTATCTCCCTACATTTAGCCATCTCCAAATGATGGCCCGGAACCTCTACCTGACAGGAAACCTACTCCTTTTTTTAAATTTTTTTTTTGGTGTGCAATGAGAGTTAAGTGACTTCCCCAGGGTCACACAGCTAGTAAGTGTCAAGTGTCTGAAGCCAGATTTGAAATCAGGTCCTCCTGAATCCAGGGCCAGTGCTTTATCTACTCTACCACCTAGCTGCCCCAGCAAGGGTCTTTTAAGTCATGTCTTCCTGATTTCAAGCCCAGCATCATATCTACTGTGCCACCTAGTTGCCTCCAAAGAGGTACTTACTTTCATGCCTTTAAGAAGGTTTCCCAACAGGGGAACTGATATGGGGTTATGAAAAGAGCATTATAATTAGAGTCAGAAGGCTCACTCAGAAGAGCTGAGAATAAATGGCTCACAAAAACTCAGAGAGCAAACATCCCAGGAGGGACCAAAAAGTAAGTCCAGAAAGAAAAAAAAATACTCTTCCATTTAGGCACAAATGAAATATCAAGCACACAAAACCACAAGCACAAAACCTGTTATTCACACTGCATAATTTGTTGGAGCTAAAATGACAATAAATTTTTTGAGTGCATATGAATTGCACCCATTGCAATCTCCCTCCGGCAGCCCATGGGATCCTTGCTCTGCACAGCTTGGGAAAGAACATCCGGATCAAACTCCATGGCCAACCCTGTGGTCAGTATCTGATTTGTCCACTAGAGGGCAGTGGAATCTTGCAAATCAAGCAGCTGTGCTTGAGGAAAAATGGGAAAAAAGAGTTCGGGTCAGAGAGGTGACACTTGCAGACAAGATACCACCAACGATGGAACTTCTTTGAGGGTAATAGAAATGCCATTCATCACTGCCATTATCAATCCTTTCAACAACACTTCCTTTGTCTCCCCTAGGGTAGCATCACACAGGTGATCTTTAAGACATCCCTCTTCACTCTTATGGAGCCCATATTCTTGGCAGGAAGAAAATCCTCATGAGAATATAGGCTCTTTGAAGACAGGGATGGTTTTTCATTCTGTATCTTTTATCCCCAATAGGCCTTTGCCCATCCTTAGTAGAAATAGATGGGATTGAGATGAGCACAAACACTCACACACACACACACACACACACACACAAATAGAACAAGCAAAGGGATGTGCAAAGAAAAGAGCATTGGAATTGGATTCAGAGACTGGATCCAAACCCCAGCTCTTCAATTTACTATATATGTGATCCTGAGTATGTCAACTTAACCCACTTTTGCCACAGTTTCCTTGTCTGTACAATGAGGATAATAGCTTCTATCCTGCCTTCTTCACAGGATTAGTAGGATAATCAACAACTAAGAAGTTAAGTGATTTATCTGCCACATTCACAGAAACATACCTTTATTATGGCATATAAACTCATCTAGGCTCTTGATAATTCTCCTACTCTGACTTGATTAACTTCCTATCTCATTCACCTTTTACCTGTTCCAAACCTCTTCTCTCCAAATTTCCCCAACCCCACACTTACAGCAAATAATCTAGCATCTTCCTCCATGGAGAAGAGGGGAGCCTTCCAATGTGAGCTTTCTCAAACCACTTGCTCTCTTCCGCAAATCTTTTCAATATCACCATCCATTCTCTCCCCTTTCCCTATAGTCAGAGAAAATGAGAGATCCTCTCCACCTGCACCTCTGGTCCCATTGCTTTTTAGCAAGCTGCAGTAATCATCCCCTCTATTTTCCGAGATGCCCAGCAGATGCCACTGAGTAGAACAGTTTGGATGAGGAGCCCGTCTCAACCCCCTCCCTTCAGGGAAAGTGGGCACAATTGCTTTTCCTACACCATGCCTATCTCTATTCCCTAGGGGCCAGCTCAGGGATTGACCTTCTCCTAAGGTTTCAAACCCCCTTACCTCAGAAAGAGTGGAGAAAAACTCAATAGCCCAAGCTGAAAAGTGACTTGTCGATTTGGAAATAATGAGATTAGCTCACAAGAGTTTTAGTCTAGGGTAAAGCTTCTTAAACTATGGGTCACATAACTGAATGTGGGGGCCCGAAAAATTTGGCAACAGTAAAAGGTTATATATACCTATTTTATACACCTATATACCCAGAGTCATGTAAAAATTTCTTGAGTGAAAAGGTATTATGAATAGGAAAAGTTTAAGAAGCCCTGGTCTAGGGCAGTATTCTAAATTTTTTTTGGTCTTAAGACCCCTTTGCCTTCTAAAAATTGTTGAGGATCCTAAGGAGATTTTGCTTATGAAGGTTAGAACTATTATGGCTTACCATATTAGAAATTGAAATGGATAAAATGTTAAAATTTATAATTATTAACTCATTTTAAATGATATTGTATCATAATATAAACTATGAATACATCCATATCATTATTTACTGCATTGTTTATAGTAATATATTGATATTCATATATTGTTGGTATTATATTAATAATATGCCTCATATTAAATAGTATTGTATAATGTACAATTATGCAATAATACACTGTAGAATATATTACATATTAAATAATCCATGACATATTAAAATAATATTTTTATTAAAATAACTATATTTTCCAAGGAACAGCTATTTTCCAAGGTAGCACAGTGGATAGAGAACTGGGCCTGGAGTCAGGAAGACCTGAATTGGAATCTGGCCTTAAGCATTTATTTCCTGTGTGACTCTGGGCAAGTCACTTAATTCCCTGTTTGCCTCAGTTTCTTCATCTATAAAATGGGCTGGAGAAGGAAATAGCAAACCACTCCATTATCTTTGCCAAGAAAATCCCAAAATGGGGTACCAAAGAGTTGGATAAGGACCAAAAAACAACAAAATTTAAAACAGCAGAGAAACATGTCACCCATTATATACAGTAAGTAAAACAAAGGAGAAACAGAGAGTGCGATACATTCACCATTATTCTAATGGGTTTTAGTGAATAGCCATTATTCCTTCCCTGCTGGATTCTCTTAACAAGACAGGAAGAATGGAAGAAGGTTGCAACCTCCACTGTCTCCTGGAAAATGTCAGCCATATGCTACTTGCTCTTCCTGCCACCATTTTCTCCTAAGAGTTTTTTTTAATTGCCCCTATAATGGAAAACTTCACCTTCCAGCTCCAATCCCATGATAGTTTTTTATCTTCTCAAGCTGGAAAGAGGTATAGCTGCTAGAGTTTTAGCAACGTAAGCCATCTCCCAAGGCAGCCAGCCCAAACCTTGTTCATACTATGGTTAGCGTGCATGCCTTTGTTAACTCCCCCTCCACTAGCTCCTTCCCATCACCTATTGACAATCCTAAAAAACCTTCTTTTGATTCTTTAGGCAGGGATGTGCTGGAGCCAGTTCCCAAAAGCCAATGGTTAAATGTTTGCACCTCAGAAATCAGCAAACATTCATTACCAGTCAAGATTTAATATTTTATTTTGTTGGTTATCTAGTCCAGGGCTTCTTAAACTTTTCCCTCTTTTAGCCAGGAAATTTTTATTGACCCCAGGTATGTAGATATATAAAACAGGTATACATAAACTTTTACTGTTGCCAAATTTTTCACACCCCCTACATTCAGTTACATGACCCCCCACATGGGGTCAAGACCCACAATTTATGAAGCTTTGGTCTAATCTTAAGAATGTGTTGGAGAAAATGCTAATGCATATTAAACTTAAAGTGCATGCATTTTAGAAAGCTGGTTGTTAAACATTTACCAGCATGCCACTAGTTCTAGCCCATCTATCGACTATAGCATCTTTCTCCTCTCTTCCACAAAGAAGTTGTCTACATCAAATCCCATTGATTGTGCCTCCACATTTCTTGTAAACACACTTGTCTCTCCTCCACCTCCTCATTCAAATCACCCTAATATAGGCCATCAATACCAGCTGCCTAGACTATTGCAATAGCCTCAGAACCCATCTTCCCACCTCCATTTCCTCCATCTTGTATCCCTGCTACATCAGCCGGATTAATCCTTGTTAGGCATGAATTTGTTGCTTTCACTCTTCTGCTCCAAAATTCTTATTAGACACTTTGCCTGGTATTCAAGAGCCTCCCCAATCTGGCACCTACTGATTTCTCCAGGCTTGTCTCATATTAACCCCACTCTGCAAACCCTATGCTTCCGATAAACTGGACTATTCAGTGTCCCTTTGAATGCACCCTGTATCCTCCCATTTTTTCAATGTGCTATTCCTAATACTTGTAATATCCTCCCTCCCTTTCTTCATCTGTTGGATCCCTATCTCTCTTAACTCATGCCAGCTCCTCCAAGAAGCCTTCCCTGATTTTACCACCCTCACTTGTAATTACCTTTTTCTCTCTGTAGAACTCTCACAGCGGTTTATTTTTTTTACAAACTTATGAGGTGTTTATCACTCAATGTTTTGTATTCCCTGTGTTTCCATCTGACCAGTCCCCTAGACTGTGATCACCATGAGGACAGAGACAATGTCCCATTTAAGTCAATTCATTTATTCACTTATTAAGGGTCAGCTCTATGCAAGGCACTGTGTTGGGCATGGGCAATGTAAAGACAAAAACAAAGCCATCCTTGTTCTCAAAAAGTTTCCATTCTGTTCTGAGAATACAACTGCATGAACCCAACAGTCTAAACTGTATCCTTCAGAAAGCTATTCGCCAGCTTTGCTGGGTGACACAGACTCTGCTCTCTGTTTTCTGGCTTCCTTCAAGTCCCAAATAAAATCTCACCTTCTATAGGAAGCCTTTCCCAATCACTCTTTTTTTTTTGTGAGGCAATTGGGGTTAAGTGACTTGCCCAGGGTCACACAGCTAGTAAGTGTTAAGTGTCTGAGGCTGGATTTGAACTCAGGTACTCCTAACTCCAGGGCCGGTGCTCTATCCACTGCACTACCTAGCTGCCCCTTCCTCAATTGCTCTTAATTCTAACTCAAATGTCTTCCCTCTGATAATTATTTCCTGTTTATTCTGTATATAACTTGCTTGTACATAGTTCTTTGTACAAGACTGTGAGCTCCTCAAGGGCTGGTCTTTTGTCTTTTTTTATTTTTGTATCCTTAGTGCTTAGCCCAGGGTACATAGTGGTGCTTAATAAATGTTTATTGACTTAACTGTTCTAGTGCATGCAGTTTTTTTATTTGTTTGGTTTTTTTGTGGGGTGGGACAATGAGTGTTAAGTGACTTGCCCAGGGTCACACAGCTAGTAAGTGTCAAGTGTCTGAGTCTGGATTTGAACTCAGATCCTCCTGAATCCAGGGCCAGTGCTTTAACCACTGTGCCACCTAGCTTCCCCCATGCATGCAGTTTTAAAAGGACCAAGAATATCAAGGGTGAGATTGGGACAACATGATGGCAGCCAGCAATCCCTAGCCTACAGTAGCACCATACCGATAATTCAGTACTCTAAAGGTCTGTGGCAAGTTTTCATGACATATTCCTATGAGTAAACTGATGTTTTTCTTTTCTACTACGTCTGAGAGATTGAATGGCTCATAGCATCAGAAATTAAAAGCTGGAAGATAACTTAGAGATCACCAATTATCACCCCTTCCTTTTACAGATGCTTGCTCAAGGTCATACAAATAGAAAGTGGCCTAGATAGGATTTGAACCCAGGCCCAAACAGAGCATACTTTCCATTGTCTTTTTGTTTTTTGTTGGGTTTTTGTTGTTGTTGTTGTTTTGGTTTTTTGGTTTTTTGTGCAGGGCAATGGGGGTTAGGTGACTTGCCCAGGGTCACACAGCTAGTAAGTGTCAAATGTCTGAAGCTGGATTTGAACTCAGGTCCTCCTAAATCTGGATTCACTGGTTGGTGCTTTATCCACTGTGCCACCTAGCTGCCCTCCCCATTGTCTTTTAAGTGGTAAATTAGTAGTTATTGCTAGAATTCCCAAAAAAACACAGACATACTGAGAATATTTGAAATGTCTTTTGCTCTGATTTCATCTGGTTTAGTATGATAAAAATCACTGGGTGGGGGCTTAGAGCTATGAATGTGAAATGATACTGACACAAAATAACACTTTAAATATGGAAAGTAACAAAAGGTCCCAAAGCCATGTGGGTAACCAAGAAGGCCAATGCTACATCCACAAATGGCTTAGCCAGGATCTATTTTTAGGGAGGGGAAATTTTTGAGTGAGACTATTTTGAGTACCGGACCCATCTAGAGTTACTTGCCTATGGCAGGAATCCATTGAAGAGATTTTTTTTTCTTTTTACTTTCTTTCTAGTCTATAATTTGACAGTAAAATTTTCCAATGAAACTCTTCCAGGTCCAACAAATTGGTTGAAATAACTGCTATACTGTTGCATGTCAGAATAGCATTCAGGCCTTGTTGTTTGTTCCAAATGTGACGTTGCGAAATTATTATTGTTCATTGTCCAACTGAATACTCATCTAAACAGTCACCATGATTATTCAGTTATTGGTAAATTGGTGCTCACGGATGAAATTTAGCCCTCCTTGAGGACTGTTAGTTTGGAGAGTATTTGTTAACTAATATGTTAACTGTGATGATGATGAATCAGAGACTCAGAGCTCGAAGTGACCTCAGATGTCCCTTCTTTGTTTTACAGATAAACAAATTGAGTCCCCATTTCATGTAGTAAGCGACAGATTTTAACCCAGTTCCTCTGACTCTGAGATTATCAGTCTTTCCACTATATCCCACTGTCTCTCAATATTGTGAGCATCCTAAACATTCTGTGGAAATGTTGAGTGTGGGCTAAAGGAGACAGGAATGAGGGGGATGCTAGAGTATGTTTGTGGTGGTTTATGGTGGTGGTGGTGGTGGTGGTGTTTTTGCTGTAAATAGCAGTACACACCAGCATCCCCAGACATAACTGTTAATAGAGCTGTTGTAAGAGGCTTGCTGGGGAGTTGGGGCAATGCTGTCCTCAGAAGATGATTAAGTGGCATGCTCATTGCTTGGTGACAACACCACTCCCAAAAGATCTGTCACAATACCACCCTCACCAATGAGTGACCTGGTGTTCACATCTACACCAGCCACTGGGGGTCCTGTGGTGACTGACCTTTGCAGACTGTTTACAAATTACTCACTCTCATGTGCTTGAACCTCCGGACAAACTGGTTCACTCTCTATTCATTCCCTGTATACAACGTTCTATCAGCTTCTTTTGTGCCCTTCTCCCATGCCAGAAATTCTTGCACACATAGCTTCTTCTGCCTCTCAGAACCTTTCACTCTCTTGGAGTCTCTGTTTACATCCCACCTCCTATGAGAGTGCTGTCCTGATTATCATAGTTATTATTGCTATGCTTACCCCATACTGAGGCAGCTAGGTAGCACAGTGGATAGAGAGCCGGTCCTGGAGTCAGGAAGACTCATCTTCCCGAGTTTAAATCTGGCCTCAGACACTAGCTGTGGGACCCCAGACAAGTCACTTCACCCTATTTGCCTCAGTTTCCTCATCTGTAAAATGAGCTAGAGAAGGAAATGGCAAACCAGTCTAGTATCTTTGGCAAGAAAATCCCAAACGGGGTCACGAAGAGTCAGAAACAACTGAACGACAACACCAAATTACCCCCTACTAAGAAAATTACTTTGCATTTATTTTGTATGTTTGTCTATATTTATATTTCTAAATATATTTGCTTATCTGTGTATGTGTTGTTCTCCTGCATTAAAATAGAAATATCTTGAGGGCAAGGATTGTTTTGTTTTAAGGCAGATAAGTGGTGAATGGATGGAATCCTGAGTTCAAATTCTGCCTCAAACGTCTACTAGGTATGTGACCCTTCAGTGTCTGGGGTCCATGCCTGGAGTAGTCTCCTTCTATATCTCCCCCTCCTGGCTTCCCTGGTTTCTTTCTAGTCCCAGCTCAAATCCTATCATCTTCGGGAAGTCTTTATCAATCTCCCTTAATACTAATGCCTTCCCTCTGCTAATTATTTCCAATTTGTCCTATATATGGCCCCTTTGTACATACTTGTTTGCATGTCATCTCTCCCCATTGAACTGTGAACTTCTTGAGAGAAGGATCTTTTACCTTTCTTTGTGTTTTAAATTCTATTTTAAGTTCTGACCTCTCTCCCCCTCACCTCCTTCTGCCTCACTCATTGAGAAGGCAATAAAAAACAAAATCCATTACAAATGTTTGTGATCAAGTAAAGGAAATTCCCATATTAACCATGTCAAAAAAAAAAAAAGAAAGAGGGAGGGAGGAAAGAAGGAAGGAAGGAAGGAAGGAAGGAAGGAAGGAAGGAAGGAAGGAAGGAAGGAAGGAAGGAAGGAAGGAAGGAAGGAAGGAAGGAAGGAAGGAAGGAAGGAAGGAAGGAAGGAAGGAAGGAAATATTCCTCAATTGGTACTCTGAGTCCATCAGCTCTCTATCAGGTGGTGGGAAGCATGTTTCATCATGAGTTCTTTGAAATTGCAGCTGGTCAATTGTGTTGACCTGAGTTCCTGAGTCTTTCGATATTTGTTTGTCTTTACACTGTTGTTCTTATTGTATAAATTAATCTCCTGATTATGCTCATTACTCTGTATCAATTCATGCAATCCTTCCCAAGTTTTTCCAAAACTATCTCTCCTTATTTCTTACAATACAAAACTATTCCACCACCTTCATATATCATAACTTGTCTAGTCCTTCCCCAGTTGATGGACACCCCCTCAGTTTCCAATTGTTTGCCACTACAAAAAGGACTGCCATAAATATTTCTGTACATATCTGTCCTTTTCTTCTTTCTCTTATTTTTTTGGAGATATAGACCTATTAGCAGGATCACTGGGTCAGTGAGTACATACATATTAATAGCTTTGGGGGCATCGTTCCAAATTGCTTTACAAAATGGCTAGACCAGTTCAAAGCTCCCCCAACAGTGCATTAATGTGCCTGTTTTCTCACAGTTCCTCTAGCATTTGTTATTTCTCTTTTTTGTCAACTTTGCCAACCTGATGGGTGTGAGGCATATTCCCCATGCTTAGCACAGTGCCCGGCACATAATAGGCACTTCATAAATGTTTATTGACTTATTGATTGACCTGAATAAGTCACTAAACTTCTCAGCCTCAATTTTCTTATCTGTAAAGTGGGGATAATAATAGCATCTACTTTATAGGGTTGTTGTGAAGGTTGAGATAATATTTATAAAGTGTTTTACAAACCTTAAAGTTCTATATAAATGTTAACTACTATGGTTGTTATTCTTCCTATTTCTCATTGCACATAGTAGGTACTTAATAAGTTATTGTTGAATTTAACACGTTAATCACAAAGGGCTGACTGTCAGCCTACAAGTAAAATGGGACCCAATGTGGAAAGCCATGATTTTTTTCCCAAAGGAAATCCCCCACCTATCATGAGAAGAATCTTTTGAATCCTGGCTGGGACATGTCACAAAAGTCTTGTGGCAATGATAGGTACTGATATGAAGAAGAGTAGATTACTAGAGTCTTGGGAATCTGCTTTTGACTTCCTATGCTCCCTGAAAATACAAGCAAAAGTCCTGGCACTTGAGTTTGTGAAGGGACTACTTGAACAACTGGTTGTGTAAGTAGTACACAGGACATGTATGTCAGGTTACTCGATACTGTAACAAGGTTTAGGAGCTATGATTCCCATCTGGAAAATGGCAATCCTGAGCCACCAAAGTTTCCTTTCTACCTTCACTCATAGGACCCAGGCAGAATTGTGAGGATCAAATGAGATGATATTTGTAAAGTGTTTAGCACAGTGCCTGGCACATAGTAGGTACTATATAAATGCTATTATTGTTATTATTATTATTGACTATAAAGTCTTGCTATGCAAGACTATGTAAGTGATCATTGTATTCCCATCATTTTACGAAAGGCACTTGAAGTTCATACCACTCTAACCTATTTAGGAGTTAGGATATGGGGGGCTAAGAAAGGATTACCCATATTTGGGTTATATCATAATGAACTTGGAGTTCCCTTCAGAAGTCATGGGAGTCAGTAAGATAGTTACCAAGGACTTGGTGTGTCCAGAACAGAAAATATCTCCGGAGTATCAGTGTTGATTGGGACCAACTTCAAGCATTTGAAAATACTGGCAGAACATTGTAGGCAGTTAGCTGGGCCTTGATATCTTGATACTTTGACAATTCATGCCTCCTGTGTATAAACTTACAAGAAAATAAAGGCCAGTAGTGACTGAGAGAATTTTTTAAAAGCATTGAACTCTCTATGGAACAAGAAAAATTGAAATCTGGTGACTGTCTAATGCCTGAGGAAGAAACTCAGTGTGAGATCTGGTGTTTTTCTATATGAATGAGATGTGAAGTATGTCCAAGCAGCAATGTACATAATTCACCTCAATGGTTCCCCACTTTTTTGAGCTCTCTGAAAATTATTCTTTCTTAATAAATTTGAATATTTGTTTGAACTGATGCAGAGGAATATAAGTAAAATCTAGAAAAGTACTCACAATAACTACAACAATGTGAATGGAAAAGTAACTAAAAGAAATTTAACTCTAAATCATTGAAAGGGGCTGCTAGGTGGCACAGTGGATAAAGCACCAGCCCTGGATTCAGGAGGACCTGAGTACAAATCTGGCCTCAAACACTTGACACTTACTAGCTGTGTGACCCTGTGCAAGTCACTTAACCCTCATTGCCCCACAAAAAAATAAAATAAAATAAATCATCAAAAAAATTGAGGACTATGAATAATTCCCCCAAAAAACTGCAAGGTATTCACAACCACATGAAAAAATGCCCCAAATCACTAATAATAAGAGAAATACGAATCAAGACAACCCTGACGTTTCACTTCATGGCTTGCAAATTGGCAAAAAATGACCAAAAAAATGGCAACAGTCAATGTTGGAGGGACTGTGGAAAAAAGACACACTAATACATTGATGGTGCATCTGTGAAGTATTACTGCCATTTTGGAAGGCATTTTAAAGTTATGCAAACAAAGTGACTTAGTGTCCATACCCTTTTTTTTCTTTGCAGGGCAATGAGGGTTAAGTGACTTTCCCAGGGTCACACAGCTAGTAAGTGTCAAATGTCTGAAGCCAGATTTGGACTCAGGTCCTCCTGAATCCAGGACTGGTGTTTTATCCACTGTGCCACCTAGCTTCTCCCATCCATACCCTTTAAACAAGAAATTCCATTACTAGGTTTATACCCCAAGAAAGCCATCAAAAGGAGGGAAAATGTCCCCATATACTCCAAAATAATTATAGCAGCACTTTTTGTGATAGCTAAAAATTGGAAACAAAGTAGATGCCCCTCAACTAGAGAATGGCTAAACAAATTATGGTATATGAATATATAATAGAATATTACTGTCTTATAAGAAATTATGCATGTGATGAATACAGAGAAGCATGGAAAGATCTCTACAAACTGACACAAAGTGAAGTCATAAAACAATATACACAGTAACCATAACAATGTAAATGAAAGAACCACATCACAAAAATCACATGTAAATGTAACAAAATCATAGAGATCAAGCGGTACCTGAATGAAGAGACATGAGGAAACATGCCCAACCTACCCCTTCTTAGAGATGAGAGGTACATAAGTGTTACACATTGTACATGTTTTCGAACTTTTTTTGTGTGCTGACTTTTTTTTTTAGTTTCTGAGAAAATACCGTCATATGAGTTGGCTCTCAGAGAAGGAGGGGGAGGGATAAATGAGATACTATGGTGATGTAAAAAAGAAAATATTAATTAAAAACTTATTTTTAAAAAAGAAAAATAAAAGAATAGCTCAAAGAAAAGAGAACGGGACATACCTCCCCCCTCAAGGCAGAGATATGAGGGAGGCTACTAGGATAAAGTAGTGTGTACGTTGTCAGATACAGTACCTTTTTTGTTGTTGTTTTTGCTTTTTCATAAAAAAGGAGGTAAGTAGCGGTACTTTTTGTGGTCCCAAAGAACTGGAAACAAAGTGGGTATAAAATAGCTGAATAAACAGAAATATATGAATGCAATGAAATATTATTGTACTGTAGGAAAATATGACTACAAGGAACTCAGTGAAATATGGTAATATTTGCATAGAGTAATATGGAGTGAAGAAATTAGAACCAGAAGAATAATATATGCAATGACTACCATAATGGAAATGGGAACAATACTCAAAGATAATCAATCAGATTAATTACCATGACCAATCTTTATGCCAGTAAACAAATGATGAAATATACATCTCTCCTCTTGGTAGAGAAGTGTGGGACTACAGGTGCAGAATGTTGCATGTGCTGTCAGATGTGGTTGTTTTGTCGGCCAACTTTGCTTAACTGTTTTTCTTTGTTCCAAGGAAGGCTATACATTGTAAAATGGCTCTGGCATTTTTTAAAGAGGAAAAGCATCAACAAAACTTTCCCCAATGGATGGATGGGGAAAGGGGAGATTCTGGAGATGTAGAGAGGTAGCATCTCCTCAAGATGGTGGAGAGATTGGAAACAGAGTACCCCAGGTCTTTTCATCCTACATCAAGGATGACAAAAGAGCACCAGACCAAAACTAAGTAATGGTCAAGGAAAACAATATATACAGTAGCCATAACAATGATAGAACAAACAAAAGCAAAATAATCAAATCTGGATGCTACAAAATTATAATGACCAAGATGAGATATGAGAAGATAACTCCCCCACTTCTTTGCAAAAGTAGGAAATCAAGGGTGTGGAACGTTGAGTATGACTTCAGGCTCTTTCAATACGTTAGTTTTGATTAACTTTTTTGTTTTGCCTTTCTTACTTATTTCTAATTATAAGGTAGGACTTTCTGTGTTTGGGTAGTAAGAGGAATACAGTGGAAAATGTAGGTGATGTAAAATGATGTAAAAATAAAATTTTATTTTTTAAAAATGAAGTCTCCAAGAGAAGACTGAATGACTACTTTTCAACTCTGTTGTAGAGGGGACTTCCGTTCATGTAGGTGTTGGATTAGATGGACCTCTGAATTTCTTTCTGAATGAGATTCTGATTCTGATTCTCTCTTCCTCAGAAAGCAGCGTGTGCCATCTGCTGGATGCTAGAAGGAATGACAGAATTGTAAAAGCCAAGAGTGTCAAAGAGATTTATTTGGTATTTAGGGGCCATTCGAGAGAGAATGTGCCCAGAGAACTCCTAGAAACTTCCAGGGCCTCCAAGAAAGGACATGGCAACTCAGTGCTTGGGCCCTTTGGGAATGACAAATTTCCTGGTTGATTTAAGCCATGTAGTGGCCCAACACTGAAAGAACTTTCAAAATATCAGAGTGGTTGTTAGTATGACATGGCAAACCTGGAATCCTCCCTTGGTCCCCTACCCACTGTGACAGTGGCAGAAGGGCAGGGTGCTGGTTCTGTTACCAAATGGATGATGAGAGAGAAGAAGGAGGAGGAGGAGGAGGAGGAGAGGAGGAGAAGGGGAGGAGGGGAAGAGGGGGAGGAGAAGGAAGAGGAGGAAAGAAGAAGAGACACAGAGAGAGAGAAGGGGGAGCAGGGAGAGAGGGAGAAAGGGAGGAAAGGGAAAGGGAGAGAGACAAAGACAGAGACAGAGAGCGCTTGAGTCCTTTGGCTGTGACTTCTGGGTAGCAATTAGTACACTGTGTTTTTAGACTCTGATCAAGACAGAGAAAGAGACAGTACTCATTTCTCCACCCTTCCCCTGCTCTCCATGTTTAAGCATGGCCTCAATTAGATGAACCTGCACCTGAGGCTCTGGTTGCCTTTTCTACTTTGTGTTTTCCTGAGTAAGTGAATGAATGTAGTTATAAAGGTGAATGTGTCCAGGCTTAGAGGCAACCTCATAAGTTTGACATATGTGAAGGTCCTAGGTCCATTGGTAAGAGTGTTTGGTTGTGACAGCTAAGGGGATAGTTGTTTGTGACAAATGCAGAAGGGTATCATTGCAGCAAATGTGGGATCAATTAACTATGGGAGCAGCTAAGCCTGATGTTCTGAGGTTTAGATTTAGAATATATATGCAAAGCTGAGTCTAAATATGAAATGTGTCATCAACAATACCACAAACTCCTTTATGTTCTGATGAATTTGGGGTATCAGTCTCCCAGAAGATTGTAACAGTGGTTATAAGTTATAAGTACCACCTGGCTCCCTCTTTTTGATGAGCCCCCTAGACTTGTAAGCTATAGTCTGAGCTATAAGTAAATCATTCCAAAGCCATAAGAGTGAGTGAATAATATGAGCCCAAAAGTATGGAAAAGAAAGCCTAATCCCTCTAATTAGAAGTGGTTACCTAGGTTTGAGTTAAGTTCAAATCTAACTGATGCCTGGGTTCAAAATAGGTAGTACCCTCAATGCCTTTGGTGACATAGCAGTGGTTCCTCAAGCTTCAACTGGTAACCTGGGAAAGCTTCAGTGAAGAGAGCTGTGGAGAGCAGCAATGGCAAACTGTCTAATGTCATGTATAGCTCTCAGCAATTGAAAATGAGAGCTTCAAGAAACAAGCAACATAGACAATGAACCATAGAAGGAGGCACTAATACGGGCAATCAAACCCTGAACACCCCTATGTGTAACCTTGCCCAGAAAAATGTAAACCATCAAGACTCAATAGATGTCTAAGGTTAGGACTGATGCTCACTCTAGGGCATCATTACTTTTATAGGATCAGCTGGGAGTCTTGATTATCTCTGTTAACTTACAAATAAAGCTGTTAATGTTTTAAGCCTTGTGAGCTGGGTGTACTTTAAAGGGAAACTGGTTGCCACCCCTAAGCAACTGTCAGACACTGAAGTTAACAGATTATCTGAATAGGGACAATAAGCTCTGTGATGCAAGTGTTATAGTTGTATGCTATATTCCTTTGCAAAATAGCCATCCATGCCTTATGGTGTATACACATATATCACTTAATAACACTGACTCACATTTCTCACACCTCAATATTTACAAAGTACTTTCCTCACAACCACCCTGTGAGGCAGTAAAACAGGTGATGTTATTCTTGTTTGACAGACGAGGAAATCAGCCCACAGGGAGGCTGTGTGATATAGAATCATAGATTGTATAGACTCTAATGCAAACCGTTCAATTTACATATGAGTCTTCAGCTTCCTTGAAGTATACTCTGCTACTTCTCCCCTGGTAGTAATAATCACCACCTCTCACCCAGTCCCAAGCATTTCCTCATAGATACATACCTATAGCACCTGGCCAGATCTGGAACCACCCCTAAAGCATTCATTCATTCAATCAATCAATCAATCAATCAACAAATATTTGTTAAGCACCTTCTATGTGTCAAGCCCTCCCTGCCCCATCCTGGATCACTGCCTTATCGTGGCAAAGGGACTTGTGTAGATCAATGAAACTATGAGCTATGCTCTGCAAGGTTACCCAGGACATAGGGGAGAGTTCTGACAAAAGTTAATCCACGGGGCACCTAGGTGGTGCAGTGGATAAAGCACTGGCCCTGGATTCAGGAGGACCTGAGTTCAAATCCGACCTCAGATACTTGACACTTACTAGCTGTGTGATCCTGGGCAAGTCACTTAACCCCAAGTGCTTCACCAAAAAAAAAAGAAAGGTAATCCACTGGAGAAAGAAATAGTGACATAGAAATATGTTTAATGTGATTATACATATATAATCTATATCAGATTGCTTTCTGTCTTGGGGAGGGGAGAGGGAAGGTAGGGAGGAAAAAATTTGGAACTAAAAATCTTATAAAAACAAATGCTGAAAACTATCTTTACATGTAAATGGAAAATAATACAATATTTTTATGATTAAAACAACAAAAACAGAAGGAAATGGCAAACCACTCCAGTATCTTTTCCAAGAAAACCCCATGGACAAGGCCTGGCATGCTACAATCCACATGATGATGAAAAGTTGGACATGACTGAATGACTGAAAAACAATGAGTCAAACCCAGTGTTAGGCACAGGACATACAAAGAGTAAAGCAATCCCTGTTCTCAAAGAGTTTGCAAAATTATCAACAAGTATTGATTAAATACCTATTATTTGCCAGACACCATGCTAAGCAGTAAGGCAGCTAGGTGGCACAGTGGATAGAGTACTGGACCTGGAGTCAGGAAGACCTGAGTTCCAATCTAACCTCAGATATTTACTAGCTGTGTGACCCTAGGCAAGTCACTTAACCCTGTTTGCCTTAGTCCTGTCATCTCTCCCTGTTTGCCTCAGTTCTTCGTCTGTCAAATGAGAGGGAGAAGGAAATGGTACATTCCTCCAGTATATTTGTACAAAAAAATAAATGCAAATGGGGTCATGAAGACTTGGACACAACTGAACAACAGAAATGTTAAGCACGGAGAACACAAAGGAAGGCAAAGCAAGGAGCTCACATTCTTGGGGGAGAAAACATGTACATATAGAAGTTGAATGAATGAATGAAAGAATAGCATTTATTAAGCACTTGCTGTGTGCCAGGTACTGTATATACAAAATAAGGAAGAAATAAAAGATAATTAGGGGAAAAAAAGAAAAACGATAACTGGGGAAGAAAAATATGAACAGATGGGAGAATCAGAGAAGGCTTCATGTAAGAGGCTACATCTTGAAAATGTAGGATCTTGAAGAGGATTCTAAAGGGCAGGGAACAGCAGCCAACACAACCATAGGGAGTCAGAGAAAGAGATTTGTCTATGAAACCATGAATCTCTTTTATGTGCAACTTGGTTTTTAGGGTATATATTAAATTTAACAGATAGTACCAATACTGTCCTGTTGTTCTTTGTCCCTTCTGAACTTTTTTTGCTCAGTTCTGTGTATTTTTAAATGTTTCATCATTGCTCCTTTTTTATCACTATCATATGCCTCTTCTACAATACAACCCCATCCCCAAATAAAAACTCTCTCTTTTCACAAATAAATACAGCATGTGCTTGTAACAGGTTTTGCTTTTCTTGTCTTCTCAATGGAAAGAGGAAAAGGAAGTGTGAGGGAGAAAAATTCAGATCTCAAAATACAATAAAATTGAATGGTCAATGGGAACAGCTAGTTGGTGCAGTAGATAAAGCACTGGCCCTGAATTCAGAAGGACCTGAGTTCAAATCTGACATCAGACACTTGACACTTACTAGCTGTATGACCCTGGGCAAGTCACTTAACCCTCATTGTTCTGCAAAATAAATAAACAAATAAATAAATAAATAAACGAATAAATGAGTGAATGAATGAACAAATGAACAAACAAATTAATAAATACATAGGTAGATGAATAAATAAATGAATGAATAAGTATACAAATGGTTAAGGAAAGTAAATCCATGCATCAGTCATATCTGCAAATGTTACGTCTCATTCTGCACCTCCAGTGCATTACCTCTCTGACTAGAACTGGGAAGCATCACTTACAGTCAGCAACATTGTTTTCCTTAATATGATTATAGTCATTGTATAAGTTGTTTTGCTTTTTCTCACTTCATTCTGCATCAATCCATTTAAGTCTACCTAGCTTTCATTCGGTCATGTCTGACTCTTCATGACCCCATTTGGGGTTTTTGTGGCAGAGATACTGGAGTGGTTTGCTATTTCCTTCTCCAGCTCATTTTACAGATAAGGAAAGTGATGCAAACAGGATTAAATGACTTGCCCAAGGTCACACAGTAAGTATCTGAGGCCAGATTTGAACTCTGGAAGATGAGACTTCCTGACTCCAGACCTGGCATTTACAAAATACTTTACTATAAATTATTCCTTTTGATCTTCAAAATAACTTTGTATAGGGAGGTAGGCATTCAACCTATCTGTAATAAGAAAGATTCTGCTGCTGGGCCCAGAGCATGATGAACTCTCACTGTTTAACTATAAAGAAGCTCCTAACTCTGGACCAATCTATATGAACCAAGTTCAGTCCTGTGGGAGCCTAGCCTCTAAAGAAAAAGGCCAGACTCACATTCACTGGCTCTCTATTTAAAATTCAAATTTGTTTTATGTTCAGATCTGAATTATCTTCTTCCCATCTTCCTCCTACAGAGAAAGCAGAGAAAACAAAACTCCTGTTACAAATATGCATAGTCAAGCAAAAGAAATTCTTGCACTCACCACATCAATCCATCTATCCATCTATCTATTTATCTATCTATCTATCTATGTGTATATGTGTATATGTATGTATGTATATATGTCTCTATTTTCAATCTGAGTCTATCACCTAAGGGAATAGCATATTTCATCATCCTCTGGAATTGTGGTTGGTCATTGTGTTGATTTGAGTTCCTATATCTTTCAAAATTGTTTGTTTTTACAATATTGTTGTTATTGTATAACTTGTTCTCCTGGTTCTGCTCATTTCACTCTGCATCAGTTAATACAAGTATTCCAGGGTTTCTCTGAAACAATCCTCTTCATCATTTCTTGTAGCACAATAGTATTCCATCACCTTTATATAACACAACTTATTCAGACATTCCCCAAATGATGGGCATCCCCTCAGTTTCCAATTCTTTGCCACCACAAAATGAACTGCTATAAATAGTTTTATACATGTTTTTACATATCCTCTTTCTTTTATCTCTTTGGGGTAGAGACCTAGTAGCAATATTTCTGGGTCAAAGGGTACATTCAGATCAATATCTTTTTGGATATTGTTCCAAATTGCTTGCTAAAATGACTGAACCAGTTCATAGCTCCAACAATAGTGAGTACATTTATGTACCTGTTTTCGCACAAACCTTCCACAATTTGTCATTTCCTTTTTTTGTCAACTTTGCCAATCTGATGCTCGATAAGGTAAAACTTTAGAGTTGTTTTATTTTACATTTCTCTATCAGTGATTTAGAGAATTTTTCACGTGACTATTGATAGTTTCCTCTAAAAATTATCTTTCATATCTTTTGACCATTTGTCACTTGGGTTTCCCATGTTTCTTCTAAGTTTAGCTTTATTGGCTTTATTTGTGCAAATTTTTTCAAATTATGCAATCAAAATTGTTCATTTTATCTCCTGTGATCCTCTCTATCTCTTCTTTGGTCATAAACTCTTCTCCTATCTGTAGATCTAATATAAGTAATTTCTACCTGGATCCTCTCATTTTTTATGATAATCAACCTTTATATCTAAATCTTGTACCCATTTCTTTTTTTTTGTGTGTGAGGCAATTGGGATCAAGTGACTTGCCCAGGGTCACACAGCCAGTAATTGTCAAGTGTCTGAGGCCGGATCCAAACTCAGGTCCTCCTGAATCCAGGGCTGGTGCTCTATCCACTGCGCCACCTAGCTGCCCCCATCTTGTACCCATTTCAAGCTTATCTTATATATGGTGTGTGATGTTGTTCTGTGCCTAATTTCTACTGAACTACTTTCCAGTTTTCCCATCAATTTTTGTTGAATGATGAATTTTTGCCTCAATCACTGAAATCTTTGTTTGGGTTTACGAAACATTAGATAACTGTGTTCCTTTGGTTCTATACTGTGTACTTAATCTGTTCACTGATCAATATCTCAGTGCCAAATTATTTTGATGATTACTGCTTTGTAGTATATCTACTAGATCCCCTTCCTTCCCACTTTTTTTTTATTAATCCCCTTAATATTCTTGAACTTTTGTTCCTCCAGATAAATTTTGTTATTAATTTTTCTGGTTCTATAAAGTAATCATTTGGTAGTCTCATTGGCATAGTACTGAAAAAGTTAATTAGTTTGGATAGTAGTGTCATTTTTATTATATTAGCTTAACCTTTACTCACAGGCTCTTTATACCCTATGCTGGGGTTCCAGGGGAAAAGTCACTTAAAGTTTAGGTTTGGGTTATATCTGGGGTCTCACCAAAAGGGCATAAGAAGGCACTCAATGTATTATGCTAATTAGGTATAGAGCTATTTATTCCCTCTACAAAAAAGAAATGCTAAAAACACAAAAGATTCACAAGTGCACATTGACAAAGACATAAAATGAAGCAATAACTTATAACCACTATCAAACACTCCTAGGAGTTTAAGGCTTAAAACATCAAAACAGATGCCAGTGCCTTTGACTTTGATTCCTAGAAAAGTCATAAACTGATCATTAAAGAGATAGTTGACAAATATATAAAAGGAGAAGCAATGATTACAAAAAGCCAACATGGTTTCATCAAGAGCAAACAGGTTATATGCTAGACTAACTTCATTTCCTTTCTATCAGGATGACTAAACTAATAAATAAGGAAAATGCTGTGGATAGAGTTTACCTAGATTTTTTAAATTTTATTTTTATTTTTAACATTTTATTTATTTATTCTTTCATTCATTCATCCACTCATTTATTTATCAAGCACCTACTATGTGCCTGGCACTATGCTAGGTACTATGTATATAAGGACAAAAAATAAACAGTCTCTGACCTCCAGAAGCTTTCACTCTATCAAGAGAGACAACATATAAGTATATAAAAAATAAATGCTATGTGATAGAAGGAATAGTAAATAGATTTACACACACACACTTTACAGATGAGAAAACTGAATCCTATGCAGAAAAAAAAATATTTGCCTAAGGTTATACAGGTAATCAATAACATACAGGATTTTAACATGGCATTTCTGATTCCAAATCCAGTGCTCTCTAACATTTTAAAGGTTTTTTTTTAATATTTAGAATTTTATTTTCCCAAAATACCTATAAAATACAAAATTTGACATTATTTTTTAAAAAAAACTTTGTGTTCCAAATTCTCTTCCTCCCTCCCTCCCCACCCCCGCCAAGAATTCAAGCGAGTCAATATAAGCTATACATAAGCAGTCATGCAAAACATTTCTACATTAGCCAGGTTGTGAAAGAAAACAGACAAAAACAAAACTTCAGATAAAGGAACTAATAAAAAAAAATTATGCTTCAATTTGTATTCAGATACCATCAGTTCTCTCTCTCTGTAGATGGACTGAATTTTTCATAAGACCTTCAGAGTTGCCTTGGATCATTGCATTGCTGAAAATAACCAAGTCATTCACAGCAGATCATCTCACAAGATTGCTGTTGTTTTGTATACAGTACATTTCACTTTGCATCAGCTCATGCAGGTCCTTCCAGGTCTTTCTGATAGCATCCTGTTCATCATTTTTTTATAGCAAACTACATTTATATAGTACTTTAAAGAGAGATTTCCTTACAATAAACCCATGAGATTGATTATTGCAACAACAGTAATAGATAAATAACATTTATATAGTACCTTCTACCTGACAAATAATTATCTTCACAATAGCCCAGAAAAGTACCATACATTTTGCTATCATCAATCAATCATCAATCCTCCTCAATCGATTCTCATCTTTGTCCAATCATCATCAATCCATCAATCCACCCATCACCACCACCATCATCATCATCTTACATTAGTCTTGCCTCTGCTTCAAAATTTTTTTCACAGTTACTATTGTTAACTGTTTCCCTCCATCTTATTCTCTCTCCATGATATTTACTCTATTTTCTATCCCTATCCCTCCTCAAAAGGGATTTGCTTCTGGCTGCCGCCTCCCTGACTCTGCCCTCCCTTATTTCACCCCTCCTTCCTTATGACCTTCCCCTTCTACTTTCCTGAAGGGTTAGAAAGATTACTCCACCCAATTGAGTGTGTATGTTACTCTCTCCTTGAGCCACTTCTGATGAGAGTAATGTCTTTGAGCCGATTCTGATGAGTGTAAGTCTCATTCACTGCTGCACTACCCCCCCATCTCTTCCCCCACTCCATAAGCCCTTTCCTGCTTCTTTCATCTGACATTTCACCCCATTCTACATCTCCCCTTCCCCATCCCCAAGTGCAATACTCTCCCCCCTCAATTTTACCCTAAAGATGTCAAAAGGGTCCTCTTTCTGCCATCTTGGAGTGCCACCACTATGGTACACATGAATGTCCTAGCAGATATTCTCAAAAGCATCAACAATGCAGAAAAATGAGGAAAACACCAGGTTCTCATTAGGCCATGCTCTAAAGTAATCATCAGGTTCTTAACTGAGATGATGAAGCATGATTACATTGGTGAATTTGAGGTCATTGATGATCACAGAGCAGGAAAAATTGTTCTGAACCTCACAAGCAAATTAAACAAATGTGGTGTAATCAGCCCCAGATTTTATGTTCAACTGAAAGATCTGGAAAAGTGGCAGAATAATTTGCTACCATCCCATCAGTTTTTGGTTCATTGTGTTTACCTCAGCTGGCATCATGGACCATGAGGAAGCAAGATAAAAACACACAGGAGGAAAAATCCTAGGATTCTTTTTCTAAGGGTGTAAAACATACATGCAAATAAAATGCTCCAATGAAAAAAAAGATGTCATCATGGGGCAGCTAGGTGACATGGTGGACAAAGCTCCTGCCCTGGACCCAGGAGGACCCGAGTCCAAATTGGGCCTCAGACATAAGATACTCACCAACTCAGCAACCCCAGGCATGCCACCCAATCCTGACCACCCCACAAAAAATGATAAACAAAAAATAAATGCTTTACAGATATCATCCCTTCATAATCAATTCCCACCTGTGCCCTCTGTCTAAATTTATTCTTATCATCTGCCCTAATACTGAGAAAGTTCTTATGAGTTAGACATATCTTCCCACATAGAAATGTAAACAGTTTAACCTTTTAACATACCTCATAATTTCTTTTTCCTGTTTACCTTTTTATGCTTCTCTATGATCTTGTATTTGAAAGTCAAATATTCTATTCAGTTCAGGTCTTATCATCACAAATGCCTAAAAGTCCTCTTTTTCATTGAAGTCCCATTTTTTCCCTGAAAGATTAAACTCAGTTTTGCTGGGTAGGTGATTTTTCATTGTAAACCCAATTCCTTTGCCCTCCAGAAAATCATGTTCCATGTTCCTCTGGTCCTTTAATGTATAAGCTGCTAGATCTTGTGTTATCCTGACTGTGGCTCCACAGTACTTGAATTGTTTCTTTCTGGCTGCTTGCAGTATTTTCTCCTTGACCTGGAAGCTCTGGAATTTGGCTATAATATTCCTGGGAGTTTTTACTTGGGGATCTCTTTCAGGAGGTGATTGGTGGATTCTTTCAATTTCTATTTTACCTTCTGTTTCTAGAATATCAGGGCAATTTTTCCCTGACAATTTCTTGGAAGATGACATCTAAGATCTTTTTTATCATGGTTTTTAGGTAGACCAATAATTTTCAAATGATCTCTTCTGGATCTATTTTCCAGGTCAGCAGTTTTTCCCAGAAGATATTTCACATTGCCCTCTATTTTTTTATTCATTTGGATTTGCTTTATTGTGTCTTTGTTTCTCATAAAGTCACTAGCTTCCATTTGTTCAATCCTAATTCTTAGGCAATTATTTTCATCAGAGAGCTTTTGTATTTCCTTTTCCATTTGAATTTTCAAGCTGTTGACTTTTTTTCCATGTCTTTCCTGCATCACTCTCATTTTTTTCCTCTACCTCTCTTACTTTATCTTCAAAGTCCTTTTTGTGTACTTCTATGACTTGAGATCAATTCATATTTTTCTTGGAAACTTTGGATGTAGGAGCCCCAACATTGCTATTCTTTTCTGAGGGTGCACCTTGATCTTCCTTGTCACCAAAGAAACTTTCTATGGTCCACACCTTCTTCTGCCTGCTCATATTGACAACCTATTTCTTGACTTTTGACTCTTTCTTAAATTGGGGCACTGCTTGCTTCCTGGATGCACTGTCCCAAGCTTCAAGGGGTCCAGGGTGGTCCGATTTCTTATAAATGTGAGGCACTGTCTCCAGGATGTACTATCCCAATCTTCAACAGACCTTTCCTGCCAGACTTCTAAGCCGTCCTTGTTTGAAAAATGATCTCAGCCCATCCTTTGGTTCTGCTGCTCCAGGAATTGTCTTATGGCATTTTTTGGAGTTTTTTGGAGTGATTGTGTCAGGTGCTCCAAGCACTTACTGCCTTTCCTCTACCATCTTGGCTCTGCCTTGATCTTTAATGTTCTAAGAGCACTCCCAGCTCTGACCTTTAATGTTCTCCATTTTATAGTTTTTTTAAAAGCATCTGATCAAGGGTGGAACCAAGATGGTGGAGGAAAGGCAGTGAGCTCTCGAACTCATGACACAATTGCTCCAAAAAACCTCCAAATAATGACATAGGACAATTCCTGGAGCAGCAAAATCCACAGAAGAATGTGCTGAACTCATTCTCCAACCAAGGACAGCTTGGAGGGTCTGAAGGAGGGAGCTGCTATGCCAAGACAGAAGTAGAGCCCAACCCCCGCAGTCACACTGACACAGATCCAGTCCCAAGAAGGCCTCACCAGAAAAAGAGACCCCCAGAGCCTCTGAATCACTGTCTGGTGAGAGGGCTAAGCCCTTGGCAGGAGGGGAGATTGCAGGGGTCTCTGCTGATGCTGAGGCAGAACTTGGGTTTTTCATTCCTTCTGGGAACTAGGAGTTAGGCTTGAGTAGCAGTGGCCCAGGTGGGGGAAGGGCATAGGCTCATCAGAGCTGACAACCACAGCACACATAGCTGGTTGATTAGCAAGTTGGCATGGGGTCATCTATGGACCAGGGAACAGGCCAGGCAAGTGAAGAACTTGTCCCTCCTTAAATCATATAACCTGGGACCCCCTGAAGCTTGGAACAGTGCAGCCTGGAAACAGTGCCCTACTTTAAGGAGCTGAAAGTCAAGTAAAAGAAATGCAATATGAGCAGACAGAGAAAGGTAAGGACCATAGATAGTTTCTTTAGTGACAAGGAAGATCAAGGCGCACCCGCAGAAGAGGGTAGCAATATTGAGGCCCCTATATCTAAACCTTCCAAGAAAAATATTACTTGGCCTCAGGCCATAGAGGTGCTCAAAAAGGAACTTGAATATAAAGTTGGAAAGGTACAGGAAAAAAGTAGAGAAATGAGGGTGTGATGTAGGAAAGACATGGTAAAAAAGTCAACAGCTTGAAAAGTCAAATGGAAAAGGAAATACAAAAGCTCTCTGATGAAAATAATTGCCTAAGAATTAGGATTGGACAAATGGAAGCTAGTGACTTTATGAGAAACAAAGACACAATAAAGCAAATCCAAATGAATAAAAAAATAGAGGGCAATGTGAAATATCTTCTGGGAAAAACTGCTGACCTGGAAAATAGATCCAGAAGAGATCATTTGAAAATTATTGGTCTACCTAAAAACCATGATAAAAAAGATCTTAGATGTCATCTTCCAAGAAATTGTCAGGGAAAAATTGCCCTGATATTCTAGAAACAGAAGGTAAAATAGAAATTGAAAGAATCCACCAATCACCTCCTGAAAGAGATCCCCAAGTAAAAACTCCCAGGAATATTATAGCCAAATTCCAGAGCTTCCAGGTCAAGGAGAAAATACTGCAAGCAGCCAGAAAGAAACAATTCAAGTACTGTGGAGCCACAGTCAGGATAACACAAGATCTAGCAGCTTATACATTAAAGGACCAGAGGGCATGGAACATGATTTTCTGGAGGGCAAAGGAATTGGGTTTACAATGAAAAATCACCTACCCAGCAAAACTGAGTTTAATCTTTCAGGGAAAAAATGGGACTTCAATGAAAAAGAGGACTTTTAGGCATTTGTGATGATAAGACCTGAACTGAATAGAACATTTGACTTTCAAAGATCATAGAGAACCATAAAAAGTTGGAGTAAGGTGACATGTCTTGTGTCTGATGCTGGATTGGGGCTGGGGTCCTTCTGGGTCCAGGGTGGATACTTTGTCCACTGTGTCACATAGCTACCCATGATGACATCTTCAGGGTAAAATTGAGTGGTGAGAGGAATGTACTGGGGGAGGGGGAAAAGGAGAGGTAGCATGGGGTGAAATCCCACATGAAAGAAACAGGAAAGGGTTTATGGAGTGGGGGAAAAGATGGGGGAGGAGCAGGGCAGTAAATGAACTTTACACTCATCAAAATAGGCTCAAAGACCTTAATCTCATCAGAGTTGGCTCAAGGGGGGGATTAACACACACACACCCAATTGGGTGGAGTAATCTATTTAATCTGGGCAGTAAATGAGCCTAACACTCATCAGAATTGGCTCAAAGACGTTAGTCTCATCAGATTTGGCTCAAGGAGGGAATAACATACATACTCAATTGGGTGGAGTAAACTATCTAACCCTGCAGAAAAATAGGAGGGGAAGGGGATAAAGAGGGAGGAGCAAAAGAAGGGAGGGCAGATTGGGGGAGGGGACAGTCAGAAGCAAACCCCTTTTGAAGAGGGATAGGGTGAAAGAAGATAAATAATAGAGTAAATATCATGGGGAAGGGAATAGGATGGAGGCAAACAGTTAACAATAATAATTGTGAGAAAGAGGGGGAAAAGTTGTACAAAAAATATTTATAGCAACTCTTTGTGGTGGCTAAGAACTGGAAATCAAAGGAATGTCCATCAATTGGGGAATGACTAAAGAAGCTGTGGTATATGATTGTAATGGAGTGTTATTGTGCTGTGAGAAGTGACGGGCAGGATGATTTCAGAAAAACCTGGAGAGACTCATATGAACTGATGTATAGTGAAGTGAACAGAACTGGGAGGACATTGTGCATAGGGACAGCAGTATTGTTCTATGAGCAATTGTGAATGACTTGACTACTTTCAATCCCAAGGGACTAATGATGAAGCACACTATCCACTCCCAGAGAAAGAACTGATATTGATTGAACACAAAGTAAAAAAAAGAGCACTTGTAGATTGTACATGTATAATCTATATCAGTATATCAAATTGGTTGCTGTCTTGTGGAGGGGTGAAGAAAGGGAGGGAGGGAGAAAAATGTGGAACTCTAAATCTTATGAAAATGAATGTTGAAAACTACCCTTACATGTAAATGGAAAAAAATAAAATAAATGGAAATAGAGGGGGAAAGCATCTTTATATCTACTTTCTCATTCAATTCTCATGATAATCTAGAACAGGTACCAGTTATCCCTATCTTACAGAATAAGAAAACTATGGTTCATCAAGATGGAAGTTATTTATCCTATTTAACATGATTAGTTACTGAGACTCTTTTATTTGAAAATCCAATGTTCTTTCCACTATGTCATGGATTGAGAACACCCCTGGGAGAAAGGTAAAAGACCCCTAATTACCTCCCACTAGTCACTGCCTCTTCCCAGTCTGTACTGACAGGTAGTGTGTCTGGAATAAGGAAGGTGACCATTTTACCATACTTTGCCCAGGTAAGACCATGCCTAGAAAACTGTTCTGTCCTTGACACCATATTTTAGGAAGGATATTGCTAAGCTACAGAGAAGACAGAGGAGGACAAACAAGGTGATGGGAGGCCCCTTGATAAAGATCAGAGGAAGAAACCAAAGAAGTTTCACCTGGAGATGAGAAGACTTGAGGGGACAGTGGGGGGACAGGGAGCAGACATAGCACCTGTCTTCCGACATTTGAACAGTTATCACATGGAAGAAGGTTTAGATTTATATTGCTGGGCGGGGGTGGGGGGGAGCAGCTAGGTGGCACAGTGAATAAAGCACTGGCCCTGGATTCAGAAGGACCTGAATTCAAATCCAGCCTTAGACAATTACTAGCTGTGTGACCCTAGGCAAGTCACTTAACCCTCAATCCCCTGCAAAAACAACAACAACAAGAAGATTTATACTGATGGGCTCCCTAGAGCAGAGCTAGGACCAATGAATAGAAGGGACAGTAAAGCAGATTTAGGTTCAATCCCCAGATGTTATGGGCTATACCTCTGGAAGTAATGAGTTCTCCTCCACCACCCAGCCAAGGTACTCATGAGCATTTGTCAGGGATGTTGTGAAGGGGATTCCTACTTAGTTTTCCATAGGGTTAGGTGGCCTTTGAGTGTCCTCTCTGATTTTCTTGTGATTTTGTGATTTATAATTTGGGGGCAGTTGGGTCAAAACCTCTTTTCCTTCCCAGGAGATGCAAAGATGTGTTAGGTGGTATGAACCATTCTGCCCAATTGTTTCTGTGTATTATCAAGCCTTCTTGGGCCACTCACTGTTTCCTAGAAGTTGTGGGATATACTGAAGGATTCTGGGAACCTCATCTGTCAGTCACCAAACCTTTACTAAGAGTTTACTCATCATGCTGGCCCAGAGAGTCTGAGAGAAAGGAAGGAGGGATTCAGGGCATCAGCATAGGGACAGTCAAAAATAATTTGATGACTGAGAGGCCTAGACATGTCAGAGAAGTCGCAGGTGTTTTGGGTGTCCCATTTAGCAAGGCTTTAAGGCACTCCAAATCATAGCTTCTCACAGAATCTCCGTCTGAACAAAACCCCCAATTACCAGAGGTCAGTTACTTGAGCCAACTTGAACATCCACCAAGAAATCTGCACTTCAGCTAAAAGGGCAGTTATTCATGTTTCTGAGAATTTGTTCTTGACATGCTTCAGGGTTTCATAGAGAATGACAGAGGTGTTGGAGAGAAGGCCAGATTCAAATCCATGGTGCTAGAAGGTGCCAGCAGCTAGCAGGAAAGAATGACTAAGCAGCCCCCAAAGGGCTTTGCCGACAAAGAACCAAAGGGACCTTTATGAAGTGTTTCCTTAGTGGGCCAGACCATCTCCACTTGATAGGTTTCAGTTCAGTTGTGTCCAGCTCTTCATGACCCCATTTGGGGTTTTCTTGGCAAAGATAATGGAATAGTTTGCCATTTTTTTTCCATCTCATTTGATAGATGAGGAAACTGAGGCAAACAGGGTTAAGTGTTTTGTCCGGGGGTCACACAACTAGTAAGTATCTGAGTTTGGATTTCAACTCATGAAGATGAGTCTTCCTGATTCCAAGCCCAGTTTAAGCCTATCCTTAAGAAAATAAGTCTTGGGGCAGCTAGGTGGTGCAGTGGATAGAGCATCAGCCCTGGAGTCAGGAGGACCTGAGTTCAAATTTGACCTCAGACACTTGATACTTACTACCTGCGTGACCCTGGGCAAGTCACTTAATTGCCTCACAAAAAAATAAAAAAGGAAAGAAAAAGGGAAAAATTAGAAAATTAGTCTTCAGTTCTTTGTTCTATCACAGTGCACTGACTAAAACTGTGGGTGTCAACAAATTGTAAATAACACCCGATGTTATAGCCAAGAAATCATAGTCACCAGACACCTTCTCCCTCTACCTCTCTCCAGAACCTAGGAACTGGGCCATGTGGTGAGGTGGAAGTCAAGAAAGCAGGACTTCGGGTTTCCCAATCAGATTTGGTAATAACTCCTCCTTCATTCATCTCCTGGTTATTGAGTTCCAGCTGTGTGCACAGGTTAGCTGATTGGAATAGGGGAGAAGGAAGCTTCTAGAAAACAGGTCTACATCTCCTGTGGGAGATGTTTTCTCCAAGCCCACGTTATAGGATATAGACAGGCAAGAAGACAATGGAGCGGGGCAGAGAGTCACTCTTGGTGACTTGGTTCAAGTCAATCTTGATCTGAGGTCAAGGACATAGGGTTTGGCCAGGTTTTGGAGGGCCTTGAAGGCCAGGCTTCGGGGTATGAATTTAATGCTACAGGATAAGATGGTTTCTTCAAAAATACAAAAATGCAGAATCTTAGAGTTGGAAACCTCTGGTTCCCCAGCCCTCTCATTTGACAGAGGAAGAAACTGAAGCTCAATGAGTAAAAATGATTTGGCCGTGGCCATACAGCTAGTTACTGGCTGAGCAGAGACTAGAACTAGGGCCTCCCTAATTCTAAGAGGCAGGATTCAAACCCAAGTCCAGGGTTCCTATTACACCATGCTTTGTTGGTGGGGGGTATTCTTAATACTCATGCAGACCACAAGCCATCTCCAACTTAGTGGATGGTCTGCCAGCATTTCTGTGGTCTCCAATTAATCCGCACTGTGGTACACCTGGTGATGGGGCTCTCCATTTAGTTAGGTTGAGTCCTAACCATCCATCTGTCTCCCAACAGGCACATGATCAGTTAGTACCGATACTCAGTGACTCTGCTGCTGGGCAGGGCCTCCCAAAATTCATGCTCCATGGATATCATTTTCAAGAAACCAATATCACCTCTGTGCCACGATGGGGCTTCAGAGAAAGACTCGAGTAGAAGAAGGTCATATTATTTTCTAAAGAGATTCTTTTGGAGCCGTAGACTCCTCGGATTTGGCATTTCAAGGGACCTTAGATATCATCTAAAGCAATTCCTTCATTTTACAGACGAGGAAACTGAGGCCTGGAAATGTTAAGTCACAGAGCTGAAGTGGGACTCAAGCCCAGGTTTCCTAAGTAAATATAGTTAGTATAGACATACGTACATGTGTGTATACATGTATATATATGTATATATTCATATATACATACATATACGTGTGTGTGTGTGTGTGTATACAGAGAGAGAGAGAGAGAGAAAGAAAGAGAGAGGAGGGGCAGCTAGGTGGCGCAGTGGATAAAGCACCGGCACTGGATTCAGGAGGACCTGAGTTCAAATCCAGCTTCAGACACTTGACACTTACTAGCTGTGTGACCCTGGGCAAGTCACTTAATCCTCACTGACCTGCAAAAAAAAAGAAAAGAAAAAGAAAGAAAGAGAGACAGAGAGAGAAAGACACAGAGGGAGGACTGGGTTTCTCTAATGTCTTGCTCAGGCTGGACATGAAGGAGCCATGCATGGGCTTGATCCCAAAACTGCTCAGTTTTAACCTGCTGTGTTTCCTGGGCCTGGTGACCTGCCTTAAATGACCTGATAAGCCTCCACTTCCAAAGACATTTGCTCAGCTTTAGCCCTATTGCATCACAGAACTCCTGAACTCCAGAGATCTACCAGCCTCAGTCTCCCCTAGTAGCATGAATTATAGATGTGTGCCACTACTATGTCCAGCTCCTCCAGCCCTAAACCCAGGGCTCTTTCTACTATAACCACACCCTTTAGCAAATAGCCTCCTGTAACTCCTTCTTTAGAACCGTGTGAGTTTAGGAAGCTGAGGGCTCAGCTGGGAGCAAGAGTGGACTTTGAGGGTAGCCTGGAAGAGGCTAGGATCTTACTCTGGCCCAACAGTAGACCAGGAAGATCCCTTGATATAACTGGCCCCAGCCTTGACCTGAAAAACCTGTTCTTTTTTCCCCTGGACCCAGTGCCTCCTTCATATACCTGTTGATGATGATGGTGGTGGTGGTGGTGATGGTGGTGGTGATGAGGTTCTTGTTGTCGGTTTGGGGTTTTTTGGGAAGCAATGGGGTTAAGTGACTTGCCCAGGGTCACACAAATATGATATCACAGTGGTCAGATTTGAACTCGGGTCTTCTGGCTCCAGGGCCAGTACTCTATCCACCACAGTACCACCTAGCTGCCCCTACCTGTTTTCCTTGGTTTCTATTTTTAACCCAGCTTAGCCCCAGCCTTAACGATTGGCCCAGACACTAGAAAGCATTCTTTTTAGAGGGTCCTTAGTCCTTTTAATATCAACCAGTCCTGGTCCTGATAATGAGGCCCTTGGTACTCAACAGAGGCCATGATGCCCTTCTGTCCAAAAGACCAGGAGGTGCCTCCCACCAAAAGTAAGGGGATAAGGAAATCAATTTCATCGTTCTCCCTTCCAAAAAACAAAAGCAAATGTAGTGCTCTTCTCTCAATACCATGAAATAACAAAAAGAGAGAGATAGTCAGTGTAGTAGCTGGAATACCTGGATTCAAATCCTACCTGACACATGCTGACTAAGTGACCCTGATCAAATCAATTAACTTCTCAGTGCCCCAGGCAACTTACTAAAACTATCATTTGTAGGGCAGGTGCGGAGATGACTGAAAAACAAGATGACTGCACTTGTAGTCTGGAAGACCGGAGATCAGATCCAGACTCAGCTGCATACAAGCTCTGCAATGCTAAACAAGACCCTTCGCCTCTCTGTTCTTCAGCTTCCTGACCTATAAATTGAAGCAATTAGATTTGAAGACCTCGAAGGTCTAGCTCTAAAATTCTAACTCTCTGATCTGCATTAGTTGAGAATATTTCTTATAACAGTGAAATCTGAGGTCCATTTCTCTGTGTCTGTCCCTTACTCTCCCCACAAAAGAGTCTGGAATTTGGTATCAGAGGACTTTGGTTCTAGAGGTGGCCCAGCTGCTCATCCCCTGTGGGATGAAAGTTTTTCAGCCTCTCTGGGCCTCAGTTTCCCTATCTCTGTCTCAAGGTCCTTGTGTCTTTGACTTGTGGAATCATAGAATGTTAGAATGGAGCCCCAGAGTGGAGGTGACATAGCTCCAGGCTAACAAATTCCTGACTCAATTTGAAAAGATCCCATCCTGACTATGGGATCAAGATTGTTTATAGTGGAGAGGACAAGGAGGAGCTCATCTTCATACCCAAGAAGGATTATCGAAGAGGGAGAAGAGAATAGCTACTTCCATTTTCTGTTTCCCCACAGACCATGTGATAGAGCACATTGAGCGGGGCACACAAATGCTTATTGACTGTTGAGATGGTACACTGGACTTGGAGTCAATAAGACTAAGGTTCAGATCCTGCCTCAGACACTTATTAACTTCATAGTCCTTAACAAATCATCTGATCTCTTTAAACATTTTTCCCCATCTGTGACATGGAGATGATAACAGCACCTATCTATCTTGAAGCAGCTGGACCTGGCACTAGGAAGACTGGAATTCAAATCCTGCCTTAGATACCTCGTGGTGTGTGCCTGGCTATGTAACTACTTGACAAGTCACTTAACCTTCCTCGGCCTCAGTTTTTCTATCTGTAAAATGGGGGTAATAATAACATTTACCTCTCAGGGTTGTTATAAGAATAAAATGAGATGTTTATAAAGCTCTTTGTAAATCTTAAAGCATTATTTAAATGCTGGCTATCTATCATTATTATTATTATTATATCATTATTATTACTACCTATCTGATAGGGTTATAATAAGGATTAAATGACATTATGTATGTATGTATATATATATTTTTTTAATTTTATAAATATGAGCTATTACTACTGAAGACCAGAGGAAAATGGACCAAAATGGACCAAAGCATAAGGTTAACTCTAAGGAAGGTTTTACTAAGATGCCAAATTGAGAACCAAGAAGAGGTCTTCAGACTTTCTTCTTTGGAAATCTTCAGTGAAAAATCAGAGAGATTCCACTCCTATTTTGGATGGATAGCTTCCCAACCTAGATGTTTTTGCAAGGTCCCTTCCAGCCTTAAAAATGTAAGTGGATGGGCAGCTAGGTGGCACAGTGGATAGAGCACCGGCCCTGGAGTCAGGAGTACCTGAGTTCAAATCCAGCCTCAGACACTTAACACTTACTAGCTGTGTGACCCTGGGCAAGTCGCTTAGCCCCAATTGCCTCACTAAAAAAAAAAAAAAAAAAAAAGAATGTAAGTGGAGGGGCAGCTAGGTGACGCACTGGATAGAGTACCGGCTCTGGATTCAGGAGGACCTGAGTTCAAATCCGACCTCAGACACTTTACACTTACTAGCTGTGTGACCCTAGGCAAGTCACTTAACCCCAATTGCCTCACCAAAAAAATTAAAATTTTTTTTTAAAAAGAATGTAAGTGGAAGCAATGCGATGAAAGGAAAAAACAAATAAATCTAGAGTCCATAGAAACAGGGGTTCAAATCCCTCCTCTGACATTGGTGGTGTGACCACGGAAAAATCGCTTGAGCTGTCTGAGCCTCAGTTTCCTCTTCCATAAAGTGATTGGGAAAATGCCCTTAGTAATTGCCTCCTGGGCTTTCTGTGAGGACCAAGTGCGATCATGCATGTAAACACACTTTGTGGACCTAAAAGCCATATATTATCTCAACTATTACTATTGGAATTTGTGGTGAATGGAATAAGGAGAGACTTTCAGGCCAAAGAAAAAAATACTCCATTAAGCAGAATTTTCTCAATTACAATAAAAGTACTTTTTAGCCTCATCTGTGGCCTCTTTTCAAAGCTCTGTGATTATCACAACTATATGTCGACATCATCTATCACCAAAGGAGGAGGAGACTCAAATTCTTATGGGAGGAGTTTTCTAGTTTACTCAGAAGCTCCTCCTGGCTCTAGCAATAATAAAAGACAGATAAAAGCCAGCTCCCCAGCCAGAGTTTGCCTGGATGGACTCTATCATCCCCTTCACTGGTGTTCTACCAACATCAACTGGTCAAATCAGCTTGGTCAAGTCCTCTTTCAATCACTAGGAGAATGTTGCCATTGATGTGGATAAGCTTGTCCATCTGCTTCCCAGCTTTGGGTAAGACCCTTCCATACCTCCCTCAGTCAGATAGGGGAGAGGAAAAAAAAACAAGGCAAATTGCCATCTTGGACCTCTGGGCTTCAGCTTCTTTATCTACAAATTGGGGACATAGGAGATCATTTCTATGTTCTCCAGTTCTGACTTGTGTTCTAACTTTCCATGTTCTAAGGTCCCTTCTAGCTCAGAAATTCTATGTTCTATGCTCCCTCCAGTTCTAACATCTGTTTTCTAATCCTCCTTCCAGTTGTAATTTTCCAAGCTTTGTGCCTCTTCTAGCTCTAACATTCTATGTCCTGATGTTCCTTCCAGCTCTGTGCCTCTTCCTATGTTTGGTGCTTCTTCCATTTCTGACATTTTCTGTTCTAAGATCTCTTCCCAATCTAACATTCTATGTGCTAAATGCCTTTTGGATCTAACATTCTACTTTCTAATACTCCTTCCAGTTCTAACATTCTATGTTTCAAATTCTCTCCCATCTCTGACAATGACTCTGTAACAAAAAAACACAGAAAGCGGTGGCCCATGTTTAACTTCAAGCTTCTGTGGACATTTGGGGGTGGTGCCCAGACAATGAAGCAGGCCACCAGAGCACATTGTCCAAAGAGGAAAGCAACAGAGAAGTTAGGAAAGCCACCCAGAGAAAAAGAGTGACAGCATTTATTGTTCAGCCAGTGGGAGGCATCATGGCAGCTCTGGATACCCCAACTCAAAAGCTATGCCTGGAAGCCCTTGACAATTTAGCAAGAAACCCCCAAAGTTTTTGTTTGGTTGGTTGATGGGCGGGGTTCTTATCATTTAGAAGAAACTTAAAATTGGCTTTTAAGGGCCATTTTAGTTAGGGCTGCTAAATGCCTAATGTTTTAAGTTGTTGGCCACAGGATAGTTCACTTAAAAACTACTAAATCTTTTAGTACTTTACTATTAGTACTTTTTGTGTAAAGGTACTAATTAGTTCTCTAAGAAGGTCTGGAAGGTTCAACCAAATGATCTAATATCAAAAATATCAAGAATTATAGTAGTTTGCAGTGCTATTTGATCATGTACCACTGTGACCTTTATCTCATTTAGTCTTCTCAAAATTCCATGAGGTAAAGAGGGCAGGTATTCCTCTCCCCACTATATGGGAAGCAGGCTCATACAGGGGAATCCATTAACTCCAGATCATCATCCCATTCATGGAGAAAAAACAACCAGAAGGGAATGGGAAAGGAGAGACAGTACATTCAATGTCTCTTGCTCCCTAGTTTCAATTGACCTGCTGGTTCATTTGTAGTTTGTCCTTCCTGGATTTTAGTTCCTGGAAATCGAGTCCCAGAGAGGTCGAAATGACTTGCCCAAAATCATGCAGGTAGTAATTGGGGGCTCAAACTCAGGTCCTCTGGTTCCAAATCCAAGGAAGCTTTCTACTTCAACATGATACATAGATCATAAATACTGTTGTTGAGTCATTTCAATCGGGTCCTACTCTATGACCCATTTGGGATTTTCTTGGCAAAGACACTGAAGTGGTTTGCCATTTCTTTCTCCAGCTCATTTGACAGATGAGGAAACTGAAGCAAACAGGGTGAAGTGACTTGCCCAAGGTCACACAGTTAGGAAGTGTCTGGGGATAAATTTGAACTCAAGAAGATGAGTCTTCCTGCCTCCAGGTCCAGCACTCTATCAACTGTACCCTTATAGGTTATACAGTAGAGAAAAGAGAATGAAATATATAAAAGATGACTCATAGTTTACAAGATAGAGGTGTCAAACACATAGCCCATGGATTTCATGAGGTTCAGAACACTCCCAAGTGAAGCCCAAATCAAATCGAAATCTAATTGGAAAACATTTAACAAAATAAATAAAAATACAATAAAACATAGATAACAACATCTTAAAGCTAAGTCAAGGGGGCGGCTAGGCAGCACAGTGGATAAAGCATTGGCCCTGGATTCAGGAAGACCTGAGTTCAAATCCAGCCTCAGACACTTGACACTAGCTGTGTGACCCTGGGCAAGTACTTAACCCTCATTGCTCTGTCCTTCCCCCCCCCCCCCCGCCCCGAGAAAAAAAAACTAAGTCAATTTTCAGCCCACAAGGATCTTTACATACAGGTTGGTGGCCTTTGTTTCTATTTGACACATGACAACGTTGAATTGTTCAGCTAGAAGGGGAGTGTAGTGTGTAAGCACAACTTGTTCTGACTCCCCTACCATCTTAATAACTCCTCCTGTCCCTGAAGTTTGGCCCTTTCTCTCTACTTTCTGAAAGTTCTCCCAAGAGTAAGGTACTCCTATTTTTAGGATACTTTAAGATTTCTAAATCAATTTCCTTATGACAACCCTATGAAGTAGGTAATATGGGCATAATTGTTGCCATATTACAGATGAAGACTGAGACTGAGAGGTGGAATCACTTACTCGGGGTCACATAGCCAATGGAGAGCCAGGATCTGAACGCAGGTCACAGGATCATAAGTTGTTAGAATTGGGAATCACCGAATCTAACCTAATCTTATGGATAAAGAAACTGAGGCACAGGGGGCGGCTAGGTGTCTCAGTGGATAGAGCACTGGCCCTGGAGTCAGGAGGACCTGAGTTCAAATCTGGCCTCAGACACTTGACAATTACTAGCTGTGTGACCCTGGGCAAGTCACTTAACACCAAATGCCCCCTTAAAAAAAGAAACTGAGGCACAGAGGGAGACATTGACTTACCTAAAGTCATATAGCTAGTAAGTAGCAGAGCAGAAACTAGAACTCACATCTCCAGACAAAAGGCCACAACTTTTCTCTCTTCATCATAGGAATGATTTCATCATGAAATCAGAGAAAAATGGGGGCAGGTAGGTGGCGTAGTGGATAAAAGCACCAGCCCTGGATTCAAGAGGACCTGAGTTCAAATCCAGCCTCAGACACTTGACACTTACTAGCTGTGTGACCCTGAGTAAGTGACTTAACCTTCATTGCTCCACAAAAGAAAAAAGAAAAGAAAAGAAATCAGAGGAAAATGAATCCCAAGAGAACTTTGGACAACCAACTACCATATCAACCAAGGCAGCACCTATGTGGGTAGGGAAGGAGGGAGAGGTCAGTTGTGAGAGATGTTGTAGTAGTAGAAATGGAAAAATTGGATAGCTGGTTAAAAATGTGGGATGAGGAATAGTCAAGGATTCCATCCAGGCTATGACCCTGGGAACCTAGAAGGATAGAGATGTCCTCAATAGAAACTGGGAAGTTGGGTTGAGGGAAATTGCATGGGGATGGGGATGGGCATGGGCAGAAGATAATAGAGCCCTGTTTTGGACATGTTGGGTCTGAGTTGGGTCTGAGTTGTCTCCAGAACATTTAATTTGAAATGAACAATATGCTGTTGATGATTCAGGACTGAAGCTCGGGGAGAGACTGGGGCTAGGGTATATAGATCTGTGAATCATCTGCTTAGAGATGATAATTATACCCATGGGAGCTCATGAGATCACCAAGACAGAGTATACAGAGTTGCCAGATTCTCAGCCTCTTGAGGTATGTGTGACCAGAAAGACTACAGAGTGCTGAATAAGATTAAAATCAAATTTGGATAATGTTCAACATAGATAATGTTTAGTTGTGGTTTCCTAAGTCAATGTGCTGCCACAGGAATCGGTTTCTACTTGAGTCTGACTCCACTGGAGAGAAAAGAGTCCATCCAGGGGACCTAGGACAAAGCCTTGGGATACACCCATGGTTAGGGGCCATGATATGGATGACAAGCCAAGAAAAGGAGACTGAGAAATGGTCAGATAAATGAAAAAAGAACCAGGAGAGAGTAATGTAATGTAATAATGGTGCTTTAAGGTTTGAAAAGTGCTTTACAAATAGCATCTAATTTTTTATTATCACAATAGCCTTGGGAGGCAAGTATACCTATTATTCTCATTTTACAGATGAGGAAACTGAGTCTGAGAGAGGTTCAGTAAATTTCCCAGGGTTACATAGCCAGTAAGTATCTTTGTATCTCAGTTTCCCCATTTGTAAAATCAGGAGAAAAATAGCACCTACCTCAAAAAGTGGTTTATCTAGGGTCACACAGCTAAAGTATCTAAGGCAGGATTTAAACTCAGGTTTTCTTGTTTCCATGTTCAGCAGTCTACCCACTAGAACTAGTGAGTAATTTCATAAAAACACAGGAAACAAAAAAGATCCAGGAGGAGAGGGGTAGTCAACCAGATTCAGGAGGGAGGTCAAGAAGGATGAGAACTGGAAAAAAAGTATATTAAATTTAGGAATTGAGATTATTGATAACTTTGGAGAGAACAGTTTTAATTGAGTGATGAGGTTGGAAGCCAGACTTCAAAGGGTTAAAGAGTTGGTAAAAGGGAAGGAAGTGGAGGTAACAGGTTACTCGCTTTTTTTTTTTTTTTTTTTTGGTGAGGCATTTGGGGTTAAGTGACTTGCCTATGGTCACACAGCTATTAAGTGTCAAGTGTCTGAGGCTGGATTTGAACTCAGATCCTCCTGGATCCAGGGCCAGTGCTTTCTCCACTGTACCACCTAGCTGCCCCATTACTCATCTTTAAAAAAAAACAAATAGGAGTTTGGCTAGGAAATGGAAGAGAGATAGGGGATTGAGGGGATGGCAGGATTCAGTGAAGTTTTGTTTGTTTGTTTTTAAGGATGGAGAAGATGAATATGTTTGAAGGCATTCGATACTGAAGCCTGGGAAAGGTGATTGAGGGCACAATCTGCTAGAGAAGTTGAAAGGGCATGAGATCAAGGTCACACATAGAAGATACAGATTTAGCAAGAAGGGAAGAGGTATGTGAAAGCCAGTTGTTAAATGTTGGGTGTGAGCCCTTAATACCTCAGAAATAGGTAAACTCTAAAAATCAGGGCTTGATTTATTATTTTGTGGATTGTCTAAACTTAAGAAAGCGATGGGTACAATGTTAAGGATGCAGATGAAACTTAAAAGTGTGCCTTGGGTATATTTTCCTCCCTAGAGCTGGTTGTTAAACATTTCCCAGCACCTCCCTGGAGAAGGGCCAGCTTTTTGTCAAAACCTGGAGAAAAGGAGAGAGTGGGATGATGTCATGGGGTTCGAGGTGAGGAAAAAAGAGAAGAGGGAGCTCACAAAAGTAAAGATGGGGCAGCTAGGTGGCGCAGTGGATAGAGCACCGGCCCTGGATTCAGAAGGACCTGAGTTCAAACCAGCCTCAGACACTTGACACTTACTAGCTGTGTGACCCTGGGCAAGTCACTTAACCCTCATTGCCCCACCAAAAAAAAAAAAAAAAAAGTAAAGTAAAGGCAAAGTCCTCAGTGGAGAAGGTAGAGGGAGGGAGAGGAAGGAGAGACTTGAGATTTAGAACTGCTTCAGTGGGGAGCATAGTAGGGAATCAGCTGTGGAAACATGTAAGAAATTACTTGTTTCAGTTTAAATTAGATAACAGAAATGCCAATGGAGGGCAAGGAACATTCTGATTTCCCCTCTGGGGCCAGCATGAATTGGCAGAGGAGAGGGGCACTAGGAAAGGAGGTATAGCCAGTGCTGCAGAGGATGGGCACAGGTATGGAGACATCTGGGGGAAGCCAGGTCTCTGTGAGTGCAAGTCGATGAAAGGATGATGGGAAGAAGAGATCCATCATGACCAGAAGTGTTTTCATCATAGAAAAGGCATTCCAGTGGATCCAATGGAAGGAGTAGCCAGAGTTGGGAAGGGTCACTTTAGGAGGTGAAGAGCTAAAGAAAATGGGGGTTAAGAGCCATCCCCCCCCCCCCCGCAGCCAGCAATGAATTAACAGCAAAAGAGGGAGAGTAGCAGGTGGTGAGAGTTTGGACGCCGTCGGAGTAACAGTGGGTGGCCGATGGATGAGGACACTCACTGCCACCATTGCTCCAGTCACTGGGTGGGGCAATGATATTGCAGAGAAGCCTTGGGGGTGGTGGGGTGCCAAGCTGGAGAGTGTTGGGCCTCGCCGCTTGCTCTTCCTCTCTGATCATATTTCCTTTGGAAAATGAGGATAATGATGCCTGTGTTCTTACTTCCCGGGGTTGTTATAAGAGATAATGTAGAGTACTTGGCAGACTTTAGAGCACCCACATATATGTCGGTTATTTTTAAGACATTGACCAAAGTGAACTCACAGGATTTCAAGCTGGAAGGGACTGTGTATTATGGCACAGTTGGAGGAGTGTTGTCCATGGGGAGACCTGAGCTTTGATCTGAAGCTTATTACTCCCTGTGTGATACTGGGAAGAGATCAAGTTGTTTTCCTGGGCCACATCTGCAAAATGTGCTCAAGATATACTGCACTCACTCAAGAAATGCCTGTTGTTATTGCAAATGGGAAAAGAACCCATTGGGCACCACAACACCTTAGCTTATCTCGCCAGCTCTCTGTTGACTAGCAATGTACAAAGCACAGGCAAATTCTGATCCAAAAGGGAGAAGGAAGGAGGTGTGAGTCTCTGGTGAGAAGAGTAGATCTGGGAGAAGAGCGTCAGGGGTGCCCGTTGCACCTTGGGTGGCCAAGAATGGTCCAAAGCATTTGGAGAGCTATACTTTAGGAACTGATTGGGTGGCATTGTCATCATCACTGACATCTATAAAGCACTTTAAGGTTTGCAAACTGGTCTGCGTCCAAGCTACCCAAAAACCCTGTAAGATAGATAACACAGGTGTTGCCATTCCCATTTTACAGAGTTAGTAAACTGAGGTTCAGAACTGTAAAGAGATTTGCCCACGGTCCCATTACCTGTAAATTCCCAAAGTAGACTCCGAACCCAGGAATCTTCATGATTCCAGGTGCTAACGTGAGGAGGAGTGGAGGCCAATGAAAGCCAACTTAGGCTATTTCACAATATGACTAGAGAGCAAAGATGTATGGGGGCGTGCACATGCAAACACAAATGTATACAGGTGTAAATACATGTGCAAATGCAAACTCCTCCCAAAGCAGCAGAAACAATATTCCACTGCCTTTTACACTGAAAGAACTCTGTGAATCACAAGAGTCAAGTGTAAAAGTTGTGGCGATTTCATTTTTCAGTTGTCTGACTCTTCCTGATCCTATTTGGGGTTTTCTTGGCAGAGATACTGCAGTGCTTTGCTGTTCCTTTCGCCAGCTTACTTTACAGATGAGGAAACTGAGGCAAACAGGGTGAAGTGACTTACCCAGGGTCACATGGCTAGTAAGTGTCTGGGTCCGAATTTGAAAGTCTTTCTGACTCTAGACCAGGCTCTTAGGGCACCACCCAGCTGCCTTAAAAGTAACCTTAGTGGGGGCGGCTAGGTGGCGCAGTGGATAAAGCACTGACCCTGGATTCACGAGGGCCTCAGTTCAAATCTAGCCTCAGACACTTGACACTTACTAGCTCTGTGACCCTGGGCAAATCACTTAACCCTCATTGCCCTGAGGGGGGGAAAAAGTAATGTGAGAAATTATTTAATCCGATTCTTCATTTTATCTTATATAGCACACAACTTAAGCCCAGAGGGTGAGGGCAAATGACTTGTCCAAACTCACAAAGGTAACAATAATTCATATTTCTAGAGTGCTTTAAGGTTTCCAGACCACGAGGTAATATTATTGTTCCCATTTTACAGCTAGGGAAACCAACTTGCCCATGACCCCAACAGCTAGTGGTTGTCCAAGGCAGGATTTGAACCCAGGTCCCCTGACTCCAAGTGCAGCAATCTATTTACTACAGTGTACTACCTCTCCCTCTCCTTGCCTCCCTAGGTAACTCAGGCCGACCCGTGGCAATCACAAAGTATGGCGTCCTCGGAGGAAAGCAGACCCATGTGGGACGAACAGTTGTCAACATTTACCTAGGGGTCCCTTTCGCCAAGCCCCCCGTGGGCAACCTGAGATTTGCTCCCCCGCAGCCTCCTGAGCCTTGGGACGACCTAAGAGATGCAGGCACCTACCCTCCTGCGTGAGATTCTCACCTTTAGCTTTCGGGGGTGTTGAGGAGTGAGACGAAACTAGGAGAGGTCACCTGGCCCCATTCCCCACCTCCAGGCAGAGCTGCTGCTGATAATAATCCACTGGGTATCGAGCTGACTGGGGGAGCTCTGATGAGGGAGATGGCCTGAGAAGTCATGCTGGGTGCTGGGGTGACGAGAGGTTTCCCTGGAGGAGCTGAGCCTGGAGGAGAGGTCGGATTTGAGGGGAGCCGGGTGGGTGGCCATCTTTGCTTCGCCTGGGACTTTTCCCAAGCTGCGTGCTGTGTACGAACACCGCAGTTCTTGGACAGCCAAATGCTTGAGTATCCTTTCTACCATTCAGGTGCCTCCAACAGTCCTGGGGCCAAATCACGAACCTGCACTTTACAAACCAAAGACCCCACGCATGGCTGCAGTTCCGGGAAGATTGCCTGTATCTGAACATATACACACCTGCCCACGCCCAGAGGGGAGGTCGGCTACCGGTGAGTCGCTCTTCACCCCTTCCCAAACTTCCCCAATTCTCTCAGCTCAGGCATCTCCTTCAAGACAGACAGCAGCTTGATGTCCCAGAAAGCGTCCTAGACTTAACAGCCCTTTGAGGTACGTGCTATTTTTAATCCTGATTTTTTAGAGATGGGGAAACTGAGATACAAAGAGCTTGAGTGACTTGCCCAGGGTCACACAGCTAGGCAGTATCTGAGGCAGGATTTGAACTCAGGTCTTCTTGATTCTAAATCCCATATTCTATCCACTGCACCACCTAGCTGTCTAGCTAGCTCTTCTCTTGAAAAGAAGGGGATGGCCCGGAAAATAAGCCTTCCTTCCCATAAGATTTTAGCTGCCATTCATCAATTACAGATCATAGAATGTTTCAGCTGGAAGAGACTTTAGAACATAGTGTTTTAATTTTTTAAGTAATAAACACTTTAATTTATAATTTTGAGTTCCAATTTTTATCCCTCCTTACCTCCCTCCCCTCCCTGAGGCAGTAAGCAAACAGATATGGGTTATACATATACAATTAAGAACATAGTATTTTATATTTATAGCTGCTCTTTTTGTGGTGGCAAAAAATTGGGAATTGAGGAGATGCCCATCAATTGGGGAACAGCTAAACAAGTCGTGGTATATGAATGTAATGGAATACTATTGTATTGTAAGAAATGATAAGTAGGCAGATTTCAGAAAAAAAAAAAAAACCCTGTAAAGACTTACATGAATTGAAGCTGAGTGAAATAAGCAGAACCAGGAGAACATTAAACACAGTATCAACAACATTGTGTGATGATCTTCTGTAATAGACTTAACTCTTCTCAGTAATACAATGATTCTAGATAATTCCAAAGGACTTATGATGGAAAATGCTCTCCACATCCAGAAAAAAAGAACTGTGGAATCTGGATGCGTATTGAATCATACTGTTTCTACTTTTTTAGGTTTTGTTTTTTTTTTTTTTTTAGGTTTTTCTCTTCTGTTCTGATTTTTCTTTCACAACATGAAAGAAAATGCAGAAATATGTTTAATGTGATTGTACATATAAAACCTATATCAGATTGCTTGCCATCTTGGGAAGGGGGGAGGGAAGGAAGGGAAGGAGAAAAATTTGGAATTAGAAATCTTATAAAAACAATTGTTGAAAACTATCTCTACATGTAACTGGAAAATAATAAAATACTTTTATGATTTAAAAAAAGAACATAGTATTTTGAAGCTGGAAGGAACCTCAGAACACAGAATTTAAGACTAAGACACGTTGAAGCATAGAATGGTGGAAAATCTAGTCCAGTCTAGAGGGAAAGTGACCTCAGATAGGAAATCACTTACCTTCCCTCTTCCTCAGTTTTCCTATCTGCAAAATGGGTACAGTACATTGTCCAGTACAGTATAGATGGTCACTCAGGAAATGCCTGTTGTTAAAATGAGGAAGTAGGGGGCAGCTAGGTGGCTCAGTGGATAAAGCACTGGCCCTGGATTCAGGAGGATCTGAGTTCAAATCCAGACTCAGACACTTGACACTTACTAGCTGTGTGACCCTGGGCAAGTCGCTTAACCCACATTGTTCTGCAAAAAAAAAGAAAGAAAGAAAGAAAGAAAGAAAGAAAGAAAGAAAGAAAGAAAGAAAGAAAGAAAGAAAGAAAGAAAGAAAGAAAGAAAGAAAGAAAGAAAGAGGGGCAGCTAGGTGGCGCAATGGATAGAGCACCAGCCCTGGAGTCAGGAATACCTGAGTTCAGATCTGGCCTCAGACACTTAACATTTACTAGCTGTGTGACCCTAGGCAAGTCACTTAACCCCATTTGCCTCACTAAAAAAAAAAGAAAGAAAGAAAGAAAGAGAAAAAAAGAAAAAGAAGAAGAAAACCCCATGGACAGTATTAAAATGATAAAAGATGACACCAGAAGATGAGCCCCTCAGGTCAGAAGGTGTCCAACATAGAAAGAAAGAAAGAAAGAAAGAAAGAAAGAAAGAAAGAAAGAAAGAAAGAAAGAAAGAAAGAAAGAAAGAAAGAAAGAAAGAAAGAAAGAAAGAAAGAAAGAAAGAAAGAAAGAAAGAAAGAAAGAAAGAAAGAGAGAGAGAGAAATGAGGAAGCAACCCAGTAGATGCCAAAACTGGCAGCTCTTTATTCAAAAGTAAAAAAATGAAAGTGACCTTTCTCACAACTTGCCCCCATTCAGCTGGCTGGAGTTCTGTTTCTAGGAGTGTCTTGAATTCTTGTGCCAGCCTCCTCCTTTGTCTTAACAACTCCATGTCTCAAGATCACCTGCCCAAATCTTCCATTTCCCTAGAGTAAGGAATGTTCTTTCCCTTCTCCTCTTCGTATTTGGAAGTTTTAAATAAAATACACACAGAGCTTAGCATTTCTGCAGTCCAATAGAATTTTATGGCAGGTGCATCCAATCTACAGGAAAGACAACAGATTTAAAAAAAAAAAAAAAACAGAAAAGCTACAACCTAGAGAAGCTGGCCAGAAAGGGGAATAGCAGTTTCATTAGGCAATGGAAGAGGTTCTCCAGGTCAGTCCCATACCTCAACCAGGCTATCACTGCCCTGGGGCCACAGATCCTTCTAGCTCTCTCTGGATCATAGTACCAGATCACTACAGACCTTCTTAGAAGCTCTCTCACTGGTCCTCTCTAAGTAGTGGCTCATTTCTATCTCTGCTCTCAAATCCTTTCTCCCTATTTGCTTGCCCAGCTCTCAAGTCTACTCCTTCTGCTTGAGAGTCAAGGTAAGACACCCTCCTGAGGTATTTTTTTTATTTTATTTTATTATTTTCCAGTTACATATTACATATAAGGATAGTTTTCAACATTTGTTTACACTGGGAATTGGGAAAATTGTTTCCAATTTTTTCTTTTCTCCCCACCTCTCTTCCCTCCCTCCTCCCCAAGACAGAAAGCAGTCTGACAAAGGTTGTATATGTACAGTCACATCAAACATATTTCTACATTGGTCATCTTGTGAAAGAAGAATCAGAGCACAAAGGAAAAGCCTCAAACAAGAAGGAAAAAAAAAAACAGTTCAAAAGTAAAAACAGTATGATTCAATCTGCATTCATAACTCACAGTTCTTTTTTCTGGATGTTGAGAATATTTTCTATCATGAGTTCTTTGAAACTGTTTTGGATTGTTGCACTGCTGAGAAGAGCCAAGTCTATCCCCATTGTTCATCAGACAATGTTACTGTTACTGTGTACAATGTTCTTCTTGTTCTGCTCCTCTCAGTCAGCATCATGTAAGTTCTTCCAGGTTTCTCTGAACTCCTCCCGTTCATCATTTCTTACAGCACAATAGTATTCCTTTACATTCATATACCACAATTTGTTTAGCCATTCCCTTATTGATGGGCATTCCCTCAATTTCCAATTCTTTGCCACCACAAAGAGAACTGCTATAAATATTTTTGTACATGTGGGTCCTTTTCCCTTTTCTATGGTCTCTTTGGGATACAGAATTAGAAGTGGTACCACTGGGTCAAAGGGTATGAACAGTCCCATAGCCCTTTGGGCATAGTTCGAAACCTCCTGAGGTCTTGAAATAAATCCTTGTTGGGTTGGTTGAACTGGATTGCTCACTTTGGTTAAGTGCTGATCGCTGCCTGTATCTGATGCAATACGTCTCACTATGGGTTGTGAAGTCCAAAAGAAGCATTCCTTCCATTCTATATGGGACATAACCGGCTGGGTAACCCAGTGAGTTAGTCCATCAGTGCATATATATATATATTGATGATTGGGCCTAATTTGGGGGCTAAAGCTGACTGGAGGACTAATTCGGGGACTTTTGACTATTTGGCTATCTGACTTCGTCAATTGAATGTGGGCAGTTTATAAAGTTCCACCACACTGCTCCACTCCCAAATTGATAAGCAAAATATTAAGAGGCCTCTTAGCGAAATAATCAAAGCAGAGTTTATTTATGAGATACTATTTAAAGTTAAGAATACAGGGAAATAAAATGTACAACCTGACTGCTTTCCTGCGGTCTCTTTCCACTTGTCTCTTTCCCACCTGCTGCTCTCGAACTTTTTGAATTCAATAAGGGCCTTAGCCGCCTCTCGCCTCAGGGCATGTTACACTTTCCCTGCTCAGCTACTTTCTTCTAACTCCTCTTAATCTTCACTTTCTCCAACCTGTGCCCTGTGCTGACCCTTCTGTGCTCTCCGCTGCCTCCTGTTCTGTCTGTCTGTCTGCTCCGTCCTCTGCCGCCTTTGTCGCCCCTCTAATCTTGTCCACCTCTCTTAATCTTGTCCGCCGGCCTTTCCTCCTTGCTCCTAGTCCTGCGTTACTGTTCGTCTCATCCCCCGTCTCCTTGTCCGAACCTCTTCTCAGCCTCTCTCGTCCCTCCTTGTCCACCCCCTGTCTGATTTCTCCAACCTTTGCTGTCTCCTCAGCAGCCTCTTGACCTCTTCTTGTCGTCCGTACTTCTTCTCAGCCTCTCTCGTCCAACCCCTCCTTGTCCTCCCTCCTGAGTCTAACCTCCAGGTCTATATATACCTTTTCTTCTCTCCACTCAAATCTCGGGGCTTTCTGCACCCACACAGACCAAGCTAATCCGCCAGCCAGGGCTGCCGCTGGTGGGGAGGGGGGCTGCGCTTGAGCCTCATGTGCCCCAGCACAGGTCACGACAGAGCCCAGCATCTCTCAGATACCTCCGCTCAGGTCGGAGGGAGCTGGATGCTTCTTCCCCCCAGCTGTCTGACCGGCGTCTTGCACAGCCCACGGGGCTTTCTGGCTCAGCTAAAGCAGAGGAGGTGGGGCACTAGCCCCTCCCACACAGAAGAGACCCCGAGGGCCTAAGGCTTTCCAATCTCAGCCCAAAGGTAGGGTCCCCAAATCAAAATAAATTTCCACTATATATATATATATATATATTCATATTCAATTCATTCAAGCAATCCTTAATAAGAACCTGCTATGAAGACACTGTGCTAAAAGATGGGGATATAAAGAAAAATGAACAGACTTTGCCTTTAAGGAGTTTACCATCAGCTAAGTGGGTACTGCAGATGGGCAATGAGCTGAGATCCAACTTTTTAACACCAGTACTCCCCGGGAATGTTATATGGAATACCCCCAACTCCAAAGAATCAAAACTGGTTGCAGATGATCCCCAAAAGGTAATGGAAAGGTGACCAGTAGGCATAAGAAGACTACAGCTGGTTACATGTGATAACATGGGCATGAGAAGTGATAGAAAAGATATTTTCAAGATCACATATGAAAAGTACGTGGGTCACTCACATAGCAAAAGCAAAGGGATGGCGTTTTCTGCCAAAGATGAAAAGAACCTAAGGAAAGTTTCCAGCAGATTGGCTATATTCTCATTGAAGGATTTATGGAAGGACATGAGCAAGAATCCTATAGAATGAAAAGACATGGGTGGGTTATGATCTAAACCAGGGGACAGAGTGGGTTTCCCTGATAAGATCACAGCTCCACTAGAGTATTGTAATAACAATGATAATAATAACAATAATAGCTTGCATTTATATAGTACTTCATGGTTTTCAAAGCTCTTTACAAATATCGTACCTTATCCTCACAACAACTGTGAGAGGTAAATATTATCATCCCCATTTTACAGAGGAGGAAATAGACAGATGAAAATGAAATTATTTGTTTAGGGTCATATGACTAGTGTCTGAAGCTAGATTTGAACTCAGGTCTTCTTGACTCCTGGTCTAGTGCTCTATCTACTGCACCACCCAGCTGGCTGTATGGTACTGGTTTCATACTTCAATGAAGCTCGTAGATGTAGATACTCCCTCCAAAAGTGCAGATTGAAACCCAGTCATGTCTTCTCATACTGTTCCACTTTTATCCAGGTCTTCCTATAAACCGTCCACAGAGTGGGTCTATGTAACAAGACTGGGAGAACTTCTTCTCAATCTCCTGACATTACATGAATACCAATGGAGCATACAACTTGTTCATTGTTTATCCCTTGCGTTTGATTAGCCCTCCTCCTTTTACTGTCTTACACTTCTCTGATATCTTTTGCACAACTTCTCCTCTGCAATTCTTGGGATTCCATTTGGATAGTAAGGTGCTCTAGTGATACCTGTAGATGACATTTTGCTAGTTGCATCAAACCCTGGAGCACTGCAAAAACTCCTAAAAGAGTTCTATATTCATTCAGAAGAGTTTGGTGTGGCAATCCATAGAAGGAAAACCAAGTGGATGACAATCCCTATTGGGAGAATTACAAAATTCAATCGAATGAACTCATCTCTCTGTACATATATCCTGAAGAGCCACTACAGATGGACAGTGAACTATCTCCCTTCTAGTTCTAAATCTATGGCCCTATGGCTCTTGATAGCACATGGGAACAAATACAATGGGTAGTAGACTTGTCCATTGGACCTAGAGTCGGGAAGACCTGAGTTCAAATCTTCCCTCAGATGTGTGACCCTGAGAAAATCACTTAACCTCCACCTACCTCAATTTTTTCCATCTGTAAAATAGGAATAATAATAGCACAAAAAACCAAGGTTGTTTTGAGGATTAAATGAGACAATAATTTGTAAAGTACTTTGCAAACCTTAAAGAGCTATATAAATGCTAGTGATGATGATGATGAAGAAGAAGAAAAAGAAAAGTTAGTTCTATGCATCAAACACTGTACTAGGTGCTGTGGATACAAGTCCAAATTATGAAACATTCCCTATTCACAATGAGATTATGGCCAAAGCATTTATTAAGCACTCACTGTATGTCAGTCACTGTGCTATACCTTTCTATAATATGAAAATGAGAATGTAATTTGAAGGAGAAGAAAATGAATACACACTCATCAAGAACATAAACTTCATGAGGACAGTCTATTTTCTATTTCTGTCTATGCATCCCCAGTACCTAGCAGTGCCAGGCGTTCTTTAGGTGATTTTGAATTAAATTGGCATAGTTTACAACCCATGTCTCTTGGCTTTTGGACCAGTACTTAAAATTCAGTTCAGTAAATATTTATTAAGTGCCTACTATGTTCTAGGCACTGTGCTAAGCACTGGAGATAGAACTTACGATTGAATAGGGGAAAACAAGACACAAAAGAAAGCTAGAAAGTCACTTTTTAAAAATCCTTCATTTTAGCCTATGATGGACAGGCAGAAAGGTCATAGGGTGGCATATGAGGCAGTGCAAATGGTCAGTATGGCAGAACAGCTGTGTAGGTAGGGGCAACTGCCTGCTTGGCCCTCTGTAGGTGATGGTCTGGTTTCCTGGTGGTGCCTTCCTTGTGGGATCAGCCTCTACCTATGATGGCTCCGTGCTATCTGCCCATGAGGACGTGGTGGTGGTTACCATCCAGAATCGACTTGGCATCCTGGGCTTCCTCAGGTAAGAGTTTGGAGGAATCGCGAAAGAGGGCTGGAAAATTTATATGTGGGACAGGGTCCAACAGAGATGGGCAGCCTGGGACTAAGGGTGGAGCCATGTGGTACATGATCATGTGAGGATGGAGTCATGTAGGGGTGGGGTCATGGGGGCCAACAAAGCTGCAGGACGGTGGTAAAGTTGTACTGGAAGCAGAGGCTGGTCTTCAGTCTCTAAATCCAGTGGATTTTGACTCTCAGTACTGGAGATGCCCATGCCCGAGGGAACTGGGCACTGCTGGACCAGTTAGCAGCTCTGCATTGGATACAAGAGAACATTGCAGTTTTTGGTGGAGACCCCGGCTCTGTGACCCTGTTTGGTCAATCCTCAGGAGCCATATGTATTTCAGGACTGGTGAGTAGGTTAATGGGAAGTAGGCCACAAGGGGGGGATAAAGAGGTTAACTCATTACTTCCAGTTCCTGGGCCCAGTGTGAAATGGTGTAAAGCTCATTGATTCAAGAGTTAGAGGACCCAAGTTCAAATCTCGACTCTGATGCCTATGCTCTGTGTGACTTTGGGCAAGTCATTTAAACTCCTTGATTCTCATTTTCCTTAATCTATAAAATGAGATAGTTGGACTAGAATTCTGTGGTCCCTTCAAAAGTCAATTTATGATCTATAATAGGAATAAACTGGTCAGGGCACCACAGATACCATGGTCAAGTGATTCCCCCCCTTCCCCCAGCCCAGTTGATGAAATTATAGAAGGGGAAGGTAATAGAGATAACAAAGTATTAGGGTCCTCAGCAAAGCACAGATATGCACTCTTTTAACCTTTTTTAAGTTGTGAAGATCTTCAGTCAAGCTTGAAGGTATTAGGGTGAATGACTATTGCTAGGTCAAAGGATTGGCCTTGCCTCTTGAGTCCTTTTAAAAATAAAGCGACTTGGAGCAGCTAGGTGGCACACTGGATAAAGCATCGGCCCTGGATTCAGGAGTTCCTGAGTTCAGATCTGGCCTCAGACACTTGACACTTACTAGCTGTGTGACCCTGGGCAAGTCACTTAACCCCATTGCCCCATTTAAAAAAAAAAACTGTAAAAAAAATAATAATAAATAAATAAATAAAGCGACTTGGGGCAGCTAGGTGGTACAGTGGATAAAGCACCAACCCTGGATTCAGAAGGGCCTGAGTTCAAATCTGGCCTCAGACACTTGACACTTACTAGCTGTGTGACCCTGGGCAAGTCACTTAACCCTCATTACCCCACCAAAAAGAAAAAAAAAAGCAACTCTTTAGGAAACAGAGAGTTCTGAAGAGTGTGAGCTTTGGGAGACAAAAAGAAAGCCTGATGTATAAGAAGAACCCATCTTCTGAAAAGGAATCATTTCTCTCCTGGGGAGGAAGGGGATTTTTCCCTCCTTCTTCCCCCTTCCCCAGTAGGAGATAACCCATTCATCAGGGAGCAGGCCCAGGAAGCCCGGTAGAGCAACATGCCAAGCAGAACAGCAGTGCTGCTTGGATTAATAGGAGGGGATTTGGGGAACAGAAAGAGCATCACATCAGGTACCTGCAGCACTGGAGGCACAAGTTGACTTGGCCCATATATGTTCCCTAAGTAGATGTCTCTCTATTTTTATGCTATGTGTGTGCCTACTCTTCCCACTGATGCTGTGTGTTTTTGTGGTAGAGCGTGTACCAGGTTTATCAGAAAAATATTTTGTAGCTACTGTTTTTACCATAATATGTAGGTAAATGCCTTTGATGTGAGATAATTGTGTCTACTGACCAACTATTAAAAGTAAGTACATGGGGGCAGCTAGGTGGCGCAGTGGATAGAGCACCGGCCCTGGAGTCAGGAGGACCTGAGTTCAAATCCGGCCTCAGACACTTAACACTTACTAGCTGTGTGACCCTGGGCAAGTCACTTAACCCCAATTGCCTCACTAAAATAAAAAAAACAATTAAAAAAAAAAATTTTAAGTAAGTACATGAACAGGGGCTCATGAGTTATCATTGTAAAAGTGTAGGCCCACAGAGCACTTTGAATCTGGGCTAGTATCTACCACTCCCCCTCCCTCAGGAGACCTAACCTGTGAGTTCAAGTTGGAAAGAGGTCATGAGGGGGCCCTACAATCCTATTATGTTTTGAATAGGGAGCACTTATGAACTTCCTTCATGCAGACCCTTCTGAACACTGGCAGGCATTCATAAGGTCAGGCCTGGATGGGCTCCAACTGGAACAAGGAAATAAGCCAACATAGAGAAACAAGCTTGCCCACAGACATGCCGTCCCATAAATATCTTAATATGAACACTCATGCATACCGCCATACCTCCACACTGATGCTTTGGCAGAAATAGCATGGTCAACCTTCTGAAATCACACTTCTATCATGTTCCAACCTCCCAGCTCCTACATAGGATGTATAACTGGAAGGGCCCAACTCCCTAATTTTATTTTATTTTTTGTTTGTATGTTTTTTGAGGCAATTGGGGTTAAGTGACTTGCCCAAGGTCACACAGCTAGTAAGTGTCAAGTATCTGAGGCAGAATTTGAACTCAGGTCCTCCTGACTCCAGGGCCAGTGCTTTATCCACTGTGCCACCTAGCTGCCCCCCAACTCCCTAATTTTAAATGAGAGTCTGGAGATGTTGTTACCAGGGGTCACCTAGATAGTAGTAACAGAGTATAAGTCAAGTACTCTGACTCCAAATTCAGTGATCTTTCTACAATAGCATCCTCCAATGCACACCCCTGCTCTTTACCTGTTGTCTTCTTGGTTTCTGTAGATTCTGTCTCCCTTGTCCAAGGGCCTCTTCCACAGGGCCATCTCTCAGAGTGGAACAGCCCTTATAAAGATCTTCATCTCTTACGAGCCACTGAAGATTGCCAAGGTCAGTACCCTCCATCCCCAGAGTAACTAAGAAGGACCGCCCCTTCTCCTGAAGGAGAGCACCATTGTTAGCCCCAACAGACAGGCTTGGTGACACTTATAGAGCCCCCAGTGTGCAAAAAGAATTGGATGGAAAACAGATCTCTCTGCAGAGATAGACTTCTTTAATTCAATCCCACAAACATTTTAAATTTTTTTCAATTATCGAGCATTTCTTTTTTTTTCTTCCTCCCATCCCCCCATGAAAAAAATAAGATCTTTGTAACAAATATGTATAGTCAAACAAATGTCCATATTGGTCATATCCAAAAAGTATGTGGCAAATATTTTTATGTGCCAACTATGTTCATAGGTATAACTAGGAAAAGGTTGGAGGGAAGGAAGAAGATGTGAAGTTTATCTCCCTGTGGTGTGGTTACAGGATAAGTGGAGAAGAAGGAAAAAAGTTTACCCTAGGACATATTTTCTACATTTTTTTAAAGGATGATGTATTTTCTAAAGGACTAACTGATGCTTGTGGGTAGGGGTAAATGCACCCTAGAATGAGACTGACATCACTAAGGATGGGATTGGGTGAAAAGGATCAAACTTGAGGTGTGGCCCTAGGAGGAAGGAAGAACAGCCCTGAATGTTGCTGTTGGTCATCTTCTAAATTTGAGCACCCCATCTTTAACTAAGGTGGGGCAACCAAGGCTTTGTCCCACCCTAGTCCAGGCTCTCACTATGGGTATGGTCCTGTGCTCAACACTGAGATACAGGGGTGAAAAATAATAAATGCTACCCTCAAAAGGGTTAATCAAAATAAAATAGGAAAAATACAACATGTATGCCAATAATTATACAAAGTAGAATGGTGACAGGCACAAAGTGAGATCCAGGCAAAGTACCCTAGAAAAATATAAGTGGGGAGAGAACATTTTTCCAATGGCAGACTCAAGGAAGGCTTCCTGGAGGAAGTGCCACATACAGGTAATAGGGTGGGATGGGATTTTAACTGAGTCAAGGAAGTCTGGAATCTGGATAATTAGGAGGAGGATGGTGCTGTCAATGGAGCCAGGGGGAATTCATGCCAGTAGGGGAATAGGGAGTGACAAGTTTAGTAAGGAAGATGACTAGTTTGGACATCTTGAATAGATGATGGTACCTGTAGAATACTATTCTGCCCTAGATTAGTCTGAATCCCAACAATACACTGGACTGGGAGCTCCTCCCAGCCCTCTGATGATTAACAGCCAAACCCAGAGCTACTTTGGACTGCCAGAGACATCTCTACTTAGATGTCCTCATTAGTAATTATGAATAGTTCACATTTTAAGTGTTCAGCTCACTACAATCTGGTGAGGCTGGTCTTATTAATATTCCTATCCCTACTTCACAGATGAAGAAACAAATTGAGAAGCTTAGTGACTAGTTTGTTACACAAATACTGCAAATACTTAGGGGTCTCCTCAGGACTTGGGGAGGCACAAAGTTTACAAAAGAGATAATCCCTACCCAAAAGCAATCTAGGCATATCTAGGCCAAGATTCTAATCTAAGTGTCCTGATTGTGTACTGTTCTTTACATTAAATCACACTTCCTTTCATTAGAAAACAAGACCTCAGCTTCATAGAAGAGATCCTGGCCCCCTGCACAGGATAGGGGTAAAGGCTGGAAGAACTCAGGGCCTCAGCCCTACCACCAGCCCAATTTGGGGCTGTCCGTCCCAAAGAATTGGGATGTAGATGGGGATAAAGAGAATGGGACTATTCCATAGATTCAAGGACACCTCTTTTCCAGGAAGAGAGCTGTCCCCGGGGTCACAAAAATTGAGTTCACAGACCAAGCAGCTGCCCTGGAAGGAGCCATTGGAGCCAGAGATAACTAGGGGTAGGTGAGTAAAACCAGGGGCACGTATTGATGACTTCTTGTTCCCTCTACCTACAGAGAATTGCTAAAGCAGCCAATTGTGATACCAACAGTACCCAGGCCCTGGTGCAGTGCCTCAGATCAAAGACGGAGCAGGAGATCCAGAAGGTATCTGATGAGATGGTAGGTGGTCCTGTAAAGAGAGGAAAACAATGTCTCTAGTTAAGCAGGGGCTGACTCTGAACTGATGCCCCAACCCTTGTCACATGACTCACAAAAGTTTGACTTTAGCCTGGCCCCCTTCCACCTTCCTGGGACATCAAGAAATCCATGGTTCCCTTGGACATAGTTTTCCTACTGTTCCCCCAAAGACCTCCTAAGATTTAGAGCATTTATTTATTCATTCATCCATTCACTCATCCATTCATTCATTTATTTATTTATTTATCTAGCGATCGATTGATTGATTTGTTTATTCATTTATTTGTTTGTCCATTCATTCATCATTCATTTGCTTTTATTTGTTTGTTTGTTTATTCATTTATTTGGACCTCATAAATTTAGAGCATTTATTTACTAAGCACTTGCTGTGTACCGGGCACTATACACTGGGGGTACAAAGAGGCAGTCTCTGTTCTCGAGGAAGGACATTAGAGATCACGTAGATCAAATCCCTCATTTTACAGCTTAGGACCCAGCTAAGGCCAGAGGTCAAATGACTTGACCAAGGTGACGCAAGTACAATTGGGATCTCACCGGGTCCTCTAAACTCCATTCCAAACCTCCTCTTCCATGATTCTGTGTCATCTCAGAATCATCCTGTGTCTCTGAGAACTGAATCCCCCTCGATGCCCCGCCCCAGCGTCCTGGCTGTCAGGTCCCCTCATTGTGGAAAGGAAGAACATCATCCCTCTCCCCCAGGGCCTCCTGCACCACTTCCAGAGGTAGCACTGCCCACAGGATTTGTAGCCAAAGGATCCGGGTTCGAGTTCCCATTCTGCCCATATGTATGCTGTGTACCCTACAGCATCTCTCATTCCATCCCTGACCCTTTCAACGTCATTATTTGTAAAATGAGGAGAATGGACTAAATCTCATGACAGCCACTCCTCCCTTTGTCCATTCCACGATGCCCAAAGGTGGCACTTCCCCTGCCCTTGGCAGGGTTCCTGAATTGGGAGCATATGGCCCCTGCCTACCACTCCCTCTCCATAGAGCCCACCATCCCCCATCTTTGGGATTCATTTGCTCCCCAAGAAGATAAGGCCAGTGGTTTCTGGGGATGACTGATCACTAAGGTTAAAGAGGGCTCCCTGTCTGACTTTGGCTTCATCCTGACCCCTGCCTTGGTCTGGGGACCCCAACACAGATTCCAACATGGAGAAGGCCTTAGAATTTGGTCTTTGGATTGCGTTTTCAATTTGTATCTATTAGCTTCTCCGGGTCTCCTTCCTTCTCCTTCTTTTCTGTTACTCTCCTCTCTCCCTTTTTCCTAGAGTCTAAGGGTTAGAGGGGACCTTTAAGACCTCTGTCCTTCTGAGTCTGTCCCTCAGTCTCTGTCTGCCTCTACCTGGTGCCTCTTTCTACATCTCTCTTTATGTGTTCATTCACCTACCTCTATATGTCTCCATATGGGGGGCAGCTAGGTGGCGCAGTGGATAAAGCACTGGCCCTGGATTCAGGAGGACCTGAGTTCAAATCCAGCCTCAGACACTTGACACTTACTAGCTGTGTGACCCTAGGCAAGTCACTTAACCCACATTGCCTGGCCAAAAAACAACAAAAATATATGTCTCCATATGTCCCTGTTTCTGTCTGTCTTTCTGCCCTCTAGTTTGTGTGTGTCCCCCACTTCAGTTTATATTTCTATCCCTCCATGTGCCAATCTTTCACCCCTCATTTCCCCCTCCCCCCTTCTGTCCCTTTCCCCTCTCACTCTCTTTTTCTCTTCCCCCTCTGGTTGCTCAGAAACTAAGTATCCCCAACCCCAACAACCCACCCTTCCCCCAGTACTCATATTACCCATAATTCATCCAGAGTGAATGTACTAAACCCAAACCTGTGCCACAGGAAGTCTTCCCCCTCCCATATAGGGTAAATGAACTGTCCTGCTTCTTTGTCTCAGGCTAGTCCCCAAACCTGTTCATAACCTACTTCAACCTCTCCACCTTGTCTTCTTTTCACCCACAGAAATTCTTCAAACTGAACCCCAACAATAACCCTCTGGAGGTACGTTGGCTGTGATTTACAGACCTTAAGGTGACTCCTGGGCTTGCCCAGGTTGTCCGTATTATCTGGCTCAGTGGAGGTGAGGCAGAGACCAGATGCAAAAATTACCTCTTTGCGGAGATTCCTACATAGGCCTGGGGGAAGGAGCTCAGTTCAGATCCTAGGTGTGACTCCGGGAGGTTCTACCATTAAAAGGCTGCTGCTGGGGGCGGCTAGGTGGCACAGTGGATAGAGCACCGGCCCTGAATTCAGGAGTACCTGAGTTCAAATCCGGCCTCAGACACTTGACACTTACTAACTGTGTGACCCTGGGCAAGTCACTTAACCCCTATTGCCTCACCAAAACAAAACAAAACAAAAAGGCTGGTGCTGGCTTGACTAGAGAATGTTTATATATCTGTCTATCTAAATAGCTATAGCTATAGATATATACACATATATGTATGTGTATATAATTACATGTGTGTGTTTTGTTGTTCAGTCATTTTCAATTGTATCCAATGTTTTATGACCCCATCTGGGAATTTCTTGGCAAAGATACTGGAGTGGTTTGCCATTTCCTTCTCCAGCTCATTTTACATATGAGGAAACTGAGGCAAACAGGGTGAAGTGACTTGTCCAGGGTCACACAGCTAGTAAGTGTCTGAGGTTTTCCTGGCTCCAGGACTGGCATTCTATCCACTGTGTCCCTGGCTGTTCTTACATATGTATATACACATGTATACATGTATCTATATGTGTATATGTACATATGGGTATATAAGCACTTATGGGCATATACATGTGTGTATATGAGTATATCTATATGTGTATATGTACATATTTACTTATGGGTATATATCTTTATGTGTATATATAACCAGTATATATATACATATATATACATGTATATATATACATGTATGTGTGCAATATACACATGTAGATAGATAGGTAATGGGTATACATAATTGTATACACATATGCCTACATCTATATGTATATTTATTCATGTATACTCATGTATATGTACACTTGTGTATATATGTATTTTGCACATATGCACTTTATCTCTACATATGTATGTATATACATAGGCATACTATGTATATAACAAGGGTGGATTGGCCTACAAAGGGCTAGTGCTTGAAGCATGCATGCACAGATATTCCCTGCCGAGTGTCAATCCAAGAGATTATGTAAAAGCCTGGAGTAAACCTGTTTCTGGCCATGCATTCCTGAGGAGTTGTTACAGTGTGATTATGAAAAATTTTCTAATTGGCTGCAGAGTTGGAAGACAGGATGACTCAGTGGTCAGGCATACAAAATGGGTGAATTCCACTGCCATTGACCACATCCGCTCTGATGACCACATCTACTAACTTCCATTCAGTTTCATTCAGTGATGGGACCTGTGGTTGTCCCAGACTCACAAGGTCATCTAGAAACTTCCCTTGCAGGGGAAAAAAAAAAAAAAAGAGCAATCAAAAAGGCCAGGTGGGGCAGCTAGATGGCGCAATGGATAGAGCACCGGCCCTGGAGTCAGGAGTACCTGAGTTCAAATCCAGCCTCAGACACTTAACACTTACTAGCTGTGTGACCCTGGGCAAGTCACTTAACCCCAATTGCCTCACTAAAAACAAAAACAACAACAAAAAAAAAAGGCCAGGCTACTGTCCCTCCTTGAACCCTCAGGAGCAGATCTAAGTAGTCTTGCCTTAAAGCCACAAAGGAAAAGAGAACTATTAGGGGGGTGCTGCCCCCCTTTTTTATGCTGGCTCCACAATCCCTGGATCATCCACTCTTCTGGTGGTGCCATAACTTTTTGTCATCTCTTAGGGTGTACCCCTAAGCTGTCACATGACCGCTTGGACTGAAACCAGGCAGGGATCACCTGCACAGGCTTCAGGGACCTCTCCCCCCTCCCCTGGGCCAGTTCCCTCACGCTCTACCCACTACCTGCGTTTCTTTGGGCCAGCCACATGTCCTCCTCACTGGGTTTGTATTTCTTACTCTGTAAAATGAGAGGAGGGGAGAAGCAGATGAGGGCCTGTTAGGTCTAGATTTCACTATCTTATGTTGACCACTTCAGGCGGAAGGGGTAGAGGAGATATTGGGAGGTGGGTACAGGGAACACTGAAGGGTAGGGGGACTCTCACCACTCACTTGACAGAGCAGCCTGTGTCCACCAGAGGGCACTAGCGGCCTGCAGACCCAAGACCCGAGGCTAGCCCCGCTCAGTCTGACCAGAATGATTTAGGAAAACTGTAGCAGCATTTTATCTCTGCCTTTAGTCCGGGACTAAACTTGAGTTGTCTCCTAGACCATCTGGTTTGTACCTGCTGTGGTGGATGGTATAGTTTTCACTGACAGCCCTGAAGCGCTTCTGGCCCAAGGGGAAGTCCAGCAGATCCCCTACCTCCTGGGTGTGAACAGGATAGAATTCAACTGGCTTCTTCCTTTTGTAAGAGACTGAGGTGGGGGGGGTGGGGAGTGAAGGGGATGGGGAGGGAAGGGAGAGGAAAGGGAGAGGGGAAGGGGGGCTCCCAGGCTCCTCAGCCTTCACAACTGAGCCTAGCTCATAACACAGACATGGGGGTTATTAAGAAAATAGCAAGGGGGCAGCTAGGTAGCGCAGTAGATAAAGCACCGGCCCTGGATTCAGGAGTACCTGGGTTCAAATGTGACCTCAGACACTTGACACTTACTAGCTGTGTGACCCTGGGCAAGTCACTTAACCCTCTGTTGCCCTGCCAAAAACAAAACAAAACAAAAAAAAAGAAAGTAGCAATATGGACAGAGTCCCCTCCAACGTCAGAGGCTCACCAGGTACTAAGTTGCTGAAGGTACCATGGTCCAGTGGAAAGCCAATTCAGACTGTCAGGAGGCCTGAGTCCAAGTCCCTAATCTGCTACTTACTAATTGTGTGGTATTGGGTAAATTACTTCCTGTCTTTGAGCCTCAGTTCCTTCATGTGTCAACTGAGAGGATTATACTAGGTGAGCTCTAAGGTCTCTTCCTGATCTCACATTCTCTATTCTAAAGTTTCTTCTAGATCTGACTTTCTGTATTCGAAAGTCCCTTGCCTCTCTCGCATTCTGTGTTCTAAAGTCCCCTGTGTCCCTAATGTTCCATGTTCTAAGCTTCCCTGTGTCTCTGACATTCTATGTTCTAAGCTTCCCTGTGTTTCTGATATTCTATGTTCTAAGCTTCCCTGTGTCTCTGACATTCCATGTTCTAAGCTTCCTCGTATTTCTGACATTCCACGTTCTAAAGTCCCCTGTGTCTGACATTCCATGTTCTAAAACTCCCCTGTATCTCTGACATTCCATGTTCTAAGCTTCCCTGTGTCTCTGATATTCCATGTTCTAAGCTTTCCTGTGTCTCTGACATTGTTCTAAGCTTCGCTGTGTCTCTGACATTCCATGTTCTAAGGTTCCTTACCTCTCTGACATGCTGTGTTCTAAAGTCCCCTACATCCCTGACGTTGTATTCTAAGCTCCCTTGCCTTTTCTATGATCTGGACCAGAAATTCCTGAGGGGAGAGGGAGTGACTGGAGTTTACCTTAATGTTAGATCTATCCAGCCTGGTCAGCTGCTGTCCACATTGTAAAATTGGCCCCAATGCCCCCTTTCTGTGCCCTTCTCAGCCTCTCCAGTATCCTCCCCCTCTATAATGAAAGGCCCATCTATGTCCCCCCACACCCCAGGACTGATGAACCAAAATAACGCAAGTTTCCTCTTCTATAATATAGCAGAGTGTACAAAACTCATTACACTATTTGATTTGGTCTATGCAACAGCATTATTATAATTCATTATTATCGACATTTTATGGATGAGAGAACTAGAGACTCAGGAAGAAGTGATTTATCCAAGGTCACACAACTAATGATTAAAGAGCAAAGACTTGGACCCTAGTCTAGTATTCTTTCCACTCCCCTCTTTTTATATTTTAGGTCGATTGAATGCCAGTGTTCTCCCTTCCAAGGGGAACTTTGTTCCTGATATCCTCCCTCACTATGAAACATAAGGCATTGTCTTTTGAGGGAAGTATTCCAGACACCAACAGGCAGCTAGGAGAGGCATTGTAAAAGCACACAGGCCTACAGGGAACCCCTTCCCTGGGCTCTCCTCATAGGTGCTTCCAGGCGATAAGAGTCAAGCCCATTTCCCTCATGTTGATCCGGCAATGCTTCTCCAAGAGTGGCATGAGGCACTTTCTGAGAGTAAAAGCGTGTCACAATGGAAAGAGTCCGGGGCTTGAATCCAGCCTCAGTCATTTTTGACCATGGGCAAGTCATCTGTAAAATGGGAGTCATAATCCTTGCCCTACTTTCTTCCCAGTTGTAGTGAGGAAAAGTGTTGAAATATGAGCTTTTGCAAGACAGCAAACGCACCTGGCCTTTGTCCCTGGAAATCCCTAGAAATGTGTGCTTATAGACAGGGAGGGGCTGGGGCCAGCCCCAGAGCCCATTGTTAAAATTTCAGTGTAAGCCCTTAGACTTCTGAAATTAGCAAATGCTCCAAATTAGGGCTTGATTTATTGTTCGTTGATCCATCTAGATTTATGAAAGTGATGAAGAAACTGTTGATAATGCAAATTAAACTTAAAAATTGGTCTTATGTGCTGTTTTGTTTTTTTCTGGAAAGCCAGTTGTTAAACATTTACCAAAGCACCTCTGCTTATAGGGCAAGGTGTGTGTCTGTCTGTGTATGTGTATTGGGAGTGGAGTAGGCATTGACTATGTTCTTACTACTGGTAGAAACTTAGATCAATCATGGCCCCCTTGGACCTCTTTTCTGTTCTGTAAAATGAAGGGGTCAGACTGCATGATCTTATCCTATCACTATAAAACCTCCCCCAGCTCTATTCTAAACCCAGAAAACTGAATTCCAGCAGGGTTTTAAAAAAAAAAAAAACAGGCTACCTCCTATATCTCTTTGACTTCACCATCATTACATGCATATGCATTCATACCATATCTGGTCACCTTAGAGATTCTGTTTCATTCTCAGATCATGAACGTTCCTCTCAGCCCTCTGATAATAACTAGATCCAAAATCATTGACCTGCTATGGGAGTTCTGCTTGATACTGGTAAGAAGCCATGTTATGGGGCAGGGAGATAAGACGGGGCAGGGGGGGGGGCATCCAGGGGCCACTGATGGAGTATCCCATGAGATGGGCTCCTACAACGTAGTGAGCATAAGACTGTCTGGAAACTTGAGTCAAATTGCTTTCTTTCTGGAGCTAAGTAGCTAAGTTTAGAGGCCTTCTACTTCTCGGGGCCTCACTTCGCAGAGGCTCACCTGCTTCTGTTTGGTAGGGTAAAAGGGACCCTGGATTTAGAGTCAGAGGACTGAGGGGTTTGGGACAAATCATTTCCCCTCTCTAGGCCCCCATTTCTCATCTGTAAATTGAAGAAGTTGAACGGGATGGTATCTCAGATCCCTTCCAACACTAAATGCTAAGAGCTTTCTTCAGGGCTTCCCAAACAATCCTAGGCTGTGTCAAGGCTGGACTTAATCTGGGTGTTGCTACAATTAAGAAGGAGTTTAGGCGGTGATTGGCATAAGGAAGTGACAGGGGGAAGGCAGAGAAGACTTCAGCACCAACTTAATGGGTTTTTTACCCCCATTCATTTTTTCCCCTTTAAGGATCAAATGAGATATTTGTAAAACAGCTTAGCACCGTGCCTGGCACTAGTAGGTGCCTAATTAATGTTTGTTCCCTTCTCCTTTACCCCTCTGGTCATTATAACTAAATTCAATAACCATCAGAGATGCTGCATATACAGCTAGGTGCTAGTTTGTGAAGTGGATGCATATATTTGAATTCACACTATTCCAAATTATAATTACATAAAATATGGTCAGTGGCTCTAACCCAATGGAACTATGCAGTGTAAATTTGAATTATGGGCCCACTTTAGGGGATTCCTTATTTGCTACAATTGGAACCTAGATAATGTGGTGGGGAGGGGGAAGCATAGGATTTGGAGTCAAGAGGGCCTTGGTTTGGACCATAACTCTTCTTCCTATCTACATGACCTTGGTCATTGAGCCTCTGGAACCCTGTTTGTTTGGACTGGATGACCTCTAAGGCCGCCGGCTTCCAGCTAGGAACATGTATTAGCGTTCTGTTCTGCTCAGCGTTCTGTACTGAGTGCTAGAGGAGATAACAATTTTAGATAAAATAATCCCTGTCCGTGCAAAGCTCTGTGCCCATCAGATAGTGAGAGGCTTCAGCGCTTGGAGGAACCATGATTTCACGGATGTGCTTACTCATATTGTGTGATCCCTGTCCATGGCCTTCAGTAAATCCTTCATAGAAAATGTAACCAATGTGTTGGAGCCTCTCTCTAGGTCCTCCTCTTATCTTTCATGAAACAGATAACAGCAGAAGGCAATAATATGTGATGAATGCGGGTTTAAAGAGGTGCCCCCAAAAAGGGCTGGATGAGGAAAAGGTTATTTCCAACCAGAAAGATTGAGAAAAAAGATCCCGGAGGAAGTGGCCCTTCAGTTGGGCTTTAAAAGCTAGCCAGGGGGCAGCTAGGTAGCGCAGTGGATAAAGCACCAGCCCTGGATTCAGAAGGACCTGAGTTCAAATCCAGCTTCAGACATTTGACACTTACCAGCTGTGTGACCTTGGGCAAGTCACTTAACACTCGTTGCCCTGCAAAGAAAAATAAAAATTTAAAAAACTGTAAAGGGGGGCAGCTAGGTGGCGCAGTGCATAAAGCACTGGCCCTGGATTCAGGAGGACCTGAATTCAAATCCAGCCTCAGACACTTGACCCTTACTAGCTGTATTACCCTGGGCAAGTCACTTAACCCTCATTGCCCCACAAAGAAAAGAAAAAAGAAAAAAAAGCTAGCCAGAAATTAGTGAGTAAAAAAGAGGAAGGAAGGCAGTCTAGGCATAGGAAATATCATTTTTAAAGCACAGAGGTGGGGAAATTCAGGGCACATTGAGGAGAAAGAGTAGAACCCAGCTCACCTGTACATTAGAGTATTGAGAAAGGAATGGCATAAGATCAGACTGGAAAGATGGGGCAGTGCCACATTGTGGAGGGCTTTGAATGCCAGGTAAGAAGTTTGAGTTTTACTTAGTTGGCAGTTGAGAGCCAGTGAAGATTTCTGAGAAAAGGATTGATATAACCATCCATGCATAAGGTCGATTATTCTTACAATGAATGGTCTAAGACATGGTTTGCAGGAGGGATAAAATGGAGGTGGGAAGGAGGTAGTCCTGGGCTGTCTTAACCCCATTCTCTTCATTTGTCCTTCCAGAACATCACCAAAGACCAAATCCCTCTGGTGATGAAAAAATACATAGGAGACCTTAAGGACCAAGGAGGAAACTTTGGGCAACAGGTCCTGATGCGAAACTGTGTCCTGGAGCTGGCTGGAGATGCAACTTTTGTGACATCGGCTATTCAGACAGCACGTCATCACAGAGGTGATCATGCATCCCCAAAACAACGAGGCCCAAAGTGGATCACTTCAGGCACCGGATACTCTTACTGAGCACAAAACCCAATGCTTGGCACTGGTGCGGGGGGAGGAACATAGAAATTAGCAAAAAGAGTCTCTGTTGAGAGGGAAGGAGCTAGGGAGACAAGACATACACACACGTGTGTGTGTCATGCATGGCATATATGGTATGTGTGTCATAAACACACATGAATGTATGTGACTATTTCTATTTATAAAGTATATCTCATTATCTATGTGTATATATAGTATATATAGTAGTAATGATATATAGATATAGGTATAGGTGTAGCTATAGATATAGTATAGTGTATAGTACAGATTTGGATATCGATATGGACGGTCCCCTCTACATGTCATAATCTATGGTCTAATAGTCTCTGTCTGTTCTTAGGTCTCATCCAAAGTTCTACATACTAATGTTCTCTACATGAAGATCCCTTCCAGATCTAACATTCTATGCTTAGGGTCCTCCTCATACTGATACTCTACCTTCTAACACTCTAGGATCCATGGTCCCTTCTAACTCTCATGCTCTGTGTTCTAATTTCATTCCAAAGCCCCTCCCAACTTGAATTCTAGTGATCCAAGATCTCTCCCAGTTCTAACAGTGCTTTTTTCCACGTTCTGACATTTGGTGTTCTAAGGCTCTGTCCAGCTTTGATATGTGATAAGTTCTATATGCAGGGTTCATGGGGTGTTATTGGAGATGTAAGCAGAGATCGTCATCAGAGGCACAGAAGGGAGCTTGAGTTGGGCTTTGAAAGAGGATTGGGTGTCACAGGTGGAAAAGGTCAACAGGTATGACTGTAGAACCTCTCTGATGGGAAAGCCACCCATGCCGCTGGGCCCCTGGCTCCAAGAGGCATTGTGCTTCAGTGGAAAGAACGTTAGATTTGCAATCAGAGGAGACTGGTTCAAACCCTAACTCCAACATTTACTCACTGTGTGGCCCAAGCAAATCAAGTAGCTTTATCTCTTAACCTAGGTGAATTTAAGTTTCTTTCTCTGAGATGGGAATAATATTTATACCACTTAGATTCCTGCCTTCATGTAATATGCACTTATTAAGCCCCTACTGTGTGCTTAAAAGTTAGAAAGTGTTAAAAGGGGGAAAAAACTCAAACAGTATCTGTCCTTATGGCGCTTACCTTCTACTGGGAGGAAATAACATGAACACAGATAAGTAAATACAAAATATATTATTGTTGCTGTTCAGTCATTTTTCAGCCATATTTGACTCTTTGTGACCCCATTTGAGTTATTCTTTGCAAAGATACTGGAGTGGTTTGCCCTTTCCTTCTCCAGCTCATTTTATAGATGAGGAAACTGAGGCAAACAGGGTTAAGTGACTTGCCCAGGGTCACCCAGCTAGTCAGTGTTTGAGGCCAGATTTGAGCTGAGGTCTTCCTGATTCCAGGCTCAGCACAGTGTGCACTGGGCCACCTAGCTACCCACAAAACATATACAAGGTAATTTTGGGCAGGGAGAGCACCAACAACTGGGGTGATCAGGAAAGGCCTCTTGTGGCTGATGACTATACTTTAAAGGAGCTAAGCACCCCAAGGACAGCTAAGTGGTTCAGTAGTTAGGGTGCTGGTGGGGCCTGGACTCAGGAAGACTTGCATTCAAATCCAGCCTCAGACTCTTGCTAGCTGTGTGACCTTGGACAAACCATTTAACTTGTATACCTCAGTTTCCTCATCTGTAAATTGAGGATAATAATAGCACCTACCTTGCAGAGTTGTTGTGAGGATCAAATAAGATAATAATTTTAAAGCACTTAACACAGTTCTTGGCACATAGTAAGCACTAACCAAAAGTTACCTATTATTTTTTTTTTCCTAAGAGGTGGAGATAAGGAGGGGAGTGTATTCCAGGCCTGTACAAAGACCCAGAGGCAGGAAATAGAATCTTATGCACGGGGAACAGCAAGTTGGGCCAGTTTAGCCAGAACTGCATGAAGGGAAATAATATGAAGCCAACAGAAAAATGGATTTGAGCCACATTGTAAGGAACTTAAATGGCAAACGGGAGAGCTGTCTTCAAAGCACCAGGAAACCTCTGGTGTCTGCTGAGCACAATGACACGGACGGAGCTGGGCCTTAGGAATATGAATTTAGCTGCGAGGTGGAGGTCCTGCAGCAGGCTGGTGGCTACATGAGAGGGGAGGGAGGAAAGGACCTTAGAGGAGGGGTAGGTATAATCAGTGACACTTGGCAATGGATTGGATGTGGTTGGTGAAGGTGGATGAGACTTGAGGATGACTTTGCAGTTCTGAACCCGAGTTACTGGAAGGACTAGTGCTTACTCACAGGGTCGTTGTGGGTAAACATACTGTAAACTTTAAAGGCATCACGAGATGTAAGAGATTCTCATTTGGTCTTGTATCCGGGCAGATGCCGGCCTTCCTGTCTACTTTTACGAGTTCCAGCATCATGCCAGCTCGGGGATCATCAGCAAAACCCATACTGATGTGGCCGACCACGGTGATGAAATTATCTTCATTCTTGGGACTCCGTTCACTAAAGGTTGAATGTCCTTCCTGCCCAGTCCCTCAAGTAATAAAGACCTCTGGCCATTTGGCTGGAAGGGATGGGGGCTTGCTTGAGTAGTGGGCATTGTGGTAAGAAGAAGACTGGGGTGGGGGGGGCAGCTAGGTGGTGCGGTGGATAAAGCACCAGCCCTGGAGTCAGGAGGACCTGAGTTCAAATCTGGTCTCAAACACTTGACACTAGCTGTGTGACCTCAGGCAAGTCACTTAACCCCCCATTGCCCTGCAAAAAAACAAACAAACAAACAAAGAAGAAGACTGGGCACCCGGTATCCAGGTACCTTCTGTACTGTCGCTATGAGTTAGTGAAGAGACCCGCAATTAAACAAAGTCCTCAAAAGAGAACACGACAAATCTAGAGCCATTGATCTCAAAGCCATCCCTACAGACTCAGCTGGGGAGTGGCTTAGAGGGGTAGCCGAGAGGAGAGAAGGAAGCAGCCGTAACAGCTGATCTTAAGGGAGGAAGGAGGCACAGGGCACGATTTTCTCCCCTGTCCATCCTCCAACAAGAACAGAATGTTGTATCACAGAATGTTAGCCCTTAAGGGATCACAGAGCATAGACTGTCAGAGCAGGAGGGACTTTAGAACAGAGAATGATAGAGCTGGAGGGAACCTTAGAACACAGACTGTTCTTGGAGGGGCCTCAAAAATTATTTAATCTAGTCCTTTCATTGGACAGATAAAGCAGCTGAGGCCCAGAGTGAAAAGCTGAGTAGTCAGTTAGTCAGTTAGTATCTATTAAATGCCTGCTGTGTACCAGGCATTGTGCTAAGTACTCAGGGTACAAAGAAAGGCAAAAGATAAGAGTCTGCTCTCCTGAAGCTCACACTCCAATGGGGAAAACAACATGAGAAATATTATATACAAATAAGATAGAGATATGGGCGAAATCGGGCATGATCTCAGAGGGAAGGCTCTAGCATTAAGGGCGATCAGGAAAGGCTTCCTATGGACAATGGAATCTGAGCTGTGAGATGAGGGAAGCCAGCAAGCAGAGATGGGAAGGGAGAATGTTCAGGCATGAGGAAAAACAAGCTCGGTCACTGTGTAATCAGTAAAATGAGGTAGACTAGGGCACCTCTAAAGTCATCCTTCCAACTCTCAATTCCATGATCCTCGGGGAAATGACTGACCCAAGGTCACAAAGTTACTCGGTGGGATAGCTACTCTTGAATTTCAGTTTCCCAATAAGTCCAGTGCTTTTTTTCCCAAGTCAGGCGAAGTTTTTTCTTTTGTCCTCTCACCTTCCCTGCCACTGAAGACCTAACACCCTATAACTATACTCCCAGTTACTCAAGGCACCCCATCCCTAGCCTGCTCACTCAGGCTCACCTATGTCCCAGATGTGCCCTTTAGCCAGCCTGGTTCAAAGCCCTCAAAGTCAGGCTGTCTAAGTCTCCCCCTGACCCCAGCCCTCAGGAGATCAGTCAATCTGATTAATTGTTCCACAATAAGATGGCAGAGGGTGCTAAGATGAGTCAATGAGACATAAATCCAATGTGATATTGGGAGGCAGAGTAAGAGAAGCAACAATTCCACCATACTCTACCTGGTCAAACCCTTGGATCACCAGTACCAAGTGAGCTCTCTCTCTCTCTCTCTCTCTCTCTCTCTCTCTCTCTCTCTCTCTCTCTCTCTCTGTCTCTCTCTCTCTGTCTCTCTCTGTCTCTCTCTCTCTGTCTCTCTCTCTGTCTCTCTCTCTCTCTCTCTCTATATATATATATATACATACATACACACACACACATACATATACATATACATATATATATATATATGTACACATACATATACATAGGCAGCCAGGTGGTACAGGAGAGTCAGGAAGACTCATCTTTCAGAGTTCAAATCCAGCTCCTGATGCTTACTAGCTGTGTGATCCTGGACAAGTCACTTCACCCTATTTGCCTCAGTTTCCTCATCTGTAAAATGAGCTGAAGAAGGAAATGGTAAACCCCTCCAGTATCTCTGCCAAGAAAACCCCAAATGGGGTCCTGGAGAGTCTGACACTTCTGAAAAAGGACCCCGACAACAAAGATAAATGTTTCGAAATATATATTAAATGGGATATGATCTCAGCAGGAAGGCACTAACAGCTGGGGACAGGGAGAAGAAGGATGGCAGAGTCTTCCTGTGCAAGGGGAGGTCTAGAAAATGTACTTACTGTACAAGAATCAGTTGAAGACACTGGGTGGGATGTTTGGTCTCAAGAAGAAAGGATTTAGGAAGGGACACAGTTGCTCCTTCAGAGATAAGAAGACGTATCAGACGGGAAAGGAATTTGTTTTATTTTTTCTGCTCAGGTTGAGAGGAGGAAGGGGTGGAAGCTGGAAAGACACAGATTTCAGCACCTAACAATTAGAGCAATATGAAAATAAAAATGGGCTGCCTTTCGCCGCTAGGTGGCGCCATAGTGCATAGAGCGCTGGGCTGGAGACAGGAAGACTCAGACCTTGCTTATTAGCTGTGTGGCTCTGGGCAAGTCACTTAGCTGCTATCTGCCTCAGTTTCCTCGTCTGTAAAACAAGAATGATAATAATAGTGCCTACCACTCTGGGTTGTTGTGAGGACTAGGTAATATTTTTTTAAGTATTTTGCAAACCTCCAAAACTATTGTTATTGAAAGGTAGTAAAAAAAAAAAAAGAAAAAGAAAAAGAAAAAATTTAAATTAAAAAATAATAAATAATTTAAAAATTAAATTTTTTTTTAAAGTAAAGTAGTGGGAGGGCAGCTAGATGGCGCAGTGGATAGAGCACCGGCCCTGGAGTCAGGAGGACCTGAGTTCAAATCCGGCCTCAGACACTTAACACTTACTAGCTATGTGACTCTGGGCAAGTCACTTAACCCCAATTGCCTCACAAAAAAAAAAAAAAGTAAAGTAGTGGGGCAGCTAGATGGTGCAGTGGATAGAGCACCAGCCCTGGAGTCAGGAGTACCTGAGTTCAAATCCAGCCTCAGACACTTAACACTTACTAGCTGTGTGACCCTGGGCAAGTCATTTAAACCCAATTGCCTCACTTGAAAAAAGAAAAAGAAAAAGAAAAGTAGTAAGTTCCCCATCTCTGGGCTTACTGAAGTGAAGGCCAGAAAAATCATCTGTCAAGCATGTGAGTCCTAAGTTCATGTGCTCCAGATGGTACTAGGACTAGAGAGGCAACGTAATACAGTAGATAGAGAGGTGAACGTGGAGTCGACAAGACCTAGGTGCAAATCCTGACTCATAAACTAGCTGTGTGACCCTGGGCAAGTCCCTTCATCTCCCCATGCCTCAGTTTCCCCATCTGTAAAACAACCTCTCTGGTCTCTTCCAACTCTAAATCCATGATCCAACTCTCCCTTCCCACTCGAGAGTCTGTAATTCTATAATTCTAAAGGAGTTCCTCTCCCAGGTCACACATTTTCATTTTAATGTGGACCTTTTCTGGAGACAAGTGCTTTAGACCAGAGGCATGATTCCATACCTGAGGGGTGGGAGGGAGGAGGCCGCGTGCAGATTTAATGGGCTACTTCCTCTCAACTAACACGTCACAGGGCCCCCTATTCCTGCCCTGATGTGTCATGTGAATCTGGCTGGGTCATCAGCCTCAGAGCACCGGCTGGAGCTGGACCCATTCCTTCCTCCTGCCTCTAACCAGACTTCATTGTCCTCTATGCCTCTCTTTGCTCTTTCCTCAGGGCTCGCTACCATAGAAGAGAAAAAACTTAGCAGAAACATGATGAAATACTGGGCCAACTTTGCCCGCACAGGGTGAGTGCAAAATCTGGGCACAGAAGGGATGGGGCTGGTGAGAAAGGGCTTCTCTAATGTTTCATGGCGCTCTCTCCCACTTCCAGGGATCCCAACGGCTGCGGCCTGCCAGAATGGCCACGCTATGAAAAGGAAGAGAAGTACCTTCAGCTGGATTTAGAACAGAGGGTGGGAATAAAACTGAAGGAGAAAGAGGTGGCTTTTTGGACGAGGATCCAGAGCCAGCACCACAAACAAGACCAGCACGGAGGGGAGGCCTGAATCTGGTGGTGCCGCTGACCCTGGCTTAAGCCTAAACTATAAACAATATTTTTCTAGCAACCAACCAACAAGCACTTATTAAGCACCTTTGGTATGTACCAGACTGGGCACTCATTTATGCTGGGATACAAAAACAACAAATAGAACCAGGCCAGCTTGAGTTTATATTCTACAGCCAGGATGTATATCAGTACGTACAGTATAAATATAAAGAGACTAAATATCAAAAAGTTCAATTGAAGGCAATTTGAAAGGGAGGTCACTAGCAGCTGAGGGGAAGGAGGGAAATATCAAGAACGGCATCACGAGTCTTGAAGGAAGGGGGGGAGTACAGCGACAGCCAGTGAACAAAGACATGGAGGTGGGAAAGACTTGCCATCCATGAGGAACAGGGAGAAGGTCAGTTTAGTTTGATTGCAGAGTACAGGCAGTGAAGCAACAGCATTTGTATTTACAAGATCCTTAGAAGCAAAACCCTATTGGAAAGGGTCCTGGAAACCACAGAGGAGACAGTATGGAAAACATTGCAGAAATATGTCCTGGCTGTGTGACCCTGGACAGGTCTCCTTACCCCTCTGAGTCACCAGTTTCCTCATCTATACAAGGCAAGGATTATCATACTTGCACTACCTCTGTTGAAGGATTGTTGCAACGTCTCATAGGGTTGTTGTGGGAATTAAATGTCAGGGCAGCTAGATGGTAGAATAGAGCACCGGCCCTGGAGTCAGGAGTACCTGAGTTCAAATCCAGCCTCAGACACTTAACACTTACTAGCTGTGTGACCCTGGGCAAGTCACTTAACCCCAATTGCCTCACCAAAGAAAAGGAAAAAAAGAGAATTAAACGTCAAAATATGTCTAAGGCACTTTGCAAACCTTTCAGTGCCACATAAACGTCAGCTATTGTTTTTTAATAACAATAATCCCTGGGGTACTATAAAAATGTGATTCATAACAATCACAGAATGTTAAGATCAAAAGAGCTCTTAGAACATAACTTTATAGTGCATTGGACAGTTGTTCCCAACCAATGGGATTCATACTCCTGAAGACCACAGGTTGGGGCAGGGGGACAGAAAGGGCCAGATAATCCCCACCCCCACCACGTAACATGAGAGTTATAAGGGGTTCAAAAAGATTTACCCCAAATATGTACCCCAAGCACTGTCATTTTTTATCTTTAGCTCTAATGGATATATATGTATTACTGTTAGTCAAATGTATTTAGATAATGTTATGATTAATAAAATATTAATTCATTTAAAAGCATTATGCATGTAGAGTATCTTTTTCATTCCGTGTTTTCTTAATCAACAAATGCTAATAGTACAATTATCATCATGTGGATCTACCAAATAAATTATTGGGGGAGGGATCCCCAAATGGCTGAACAAATTGTAGCATATGAATGTCATAGAAAACTATTGTGCTGGGGGAAGCCAGGTGGCATAGTGGATAAAGCACTGACCCTGGATTCAGGAGGACCTGAGTTCAAATCCAGCCTCAGACACTTGACCCTTACTAGCTATGTGCTCCTGGGCAAGTCACTTAACCCTCATTGCCCTGCCAAAAAAAAAAAAAAGAAAGAAAGAAAACTATTGTGCTTTATAAAATCAAGAATATAAGGATTCAGAAAAACATGAGAAGACGTATAAATTGATACAGGGTGAAGAACCAGTAGGACAACAATAATATAAACAAAACCCCAAAAGGCATTTGCACTCAGATTAATTGCAATCAATAATCCTGTTCCCATCAGATCAACTTATATAATATTTGTAAAAAAAAAACTCATAGCAAAGTAACAGGTGCTGTATAAGTGTTTATGCCCTTCCTTATCCTTCTCTTCCCTCTATAGTGAAGCTGATGAAACTTCTAGGTGGTCCTTGGGCTCAGGAAGTATGGGAAGGTGTATAGGTGGACCTCGAATCGGGAAAGCCTCAATGTTCAAATGTTGCCTCAGAGACTTAGCAGCTGTGTGACCCTGAGCAAGTCACTTAACCCTGTTTGCCTCAATTTCCTCATCAGAGAACAATATGAGGATAATAATAGAAAGAGGATATAAAATGAAGATAATAAGAGCACCTACCTCCCAGAGTTCTTATGAGGACCAAATGAAATATTTGCAAACTATATATATAGAAAGAGAGACACACATACACATTATATTTACACACATATATAGATATATATGCATATGCATATGTATATACACATATATGCATATATATATTTGTATGTATGTATGTATTATATTAGGGCAGCTAGATGGCATAATGGATAGTGCACTGTTCTTAGGATCAAGAAGACTCATCTTCCTAAGTTCAAATCCAGACTCAGATACTTACTAGCTATGTGACCCTGGACTAGTCACTTAACCCTATTTGCCTTAGTTTCCTCAACTGTAAAATAAGACAGAGAAAGAAATGGCAAACCACTCCAATGTCTTTGCCAAGAAAATCCCAAATGGGGTAACAGAGAGTAGAACATAACTGAAAAATGACCAAACAACAAAATTATTATTTTTTATGTTCCCTCCTCTCAGAAGAGAAACAGTAGGTTATATTGCATAAATTACCAGATAAGAATGTTTTGTTGTTTTGTTGGGTTGTTAGGTTGGGGTTGTTTTTTTGTTTTGTTTTGTTTTGTTTTGTTTGCCTATTTTTATTTATTATAAGGGAGAATCTAATGGCTATGGGGGAATATACTGGGAAATTATGATGAAATTATATAGACTGGCAACTCATCCTTAAATCAATAAGAGACAATGTCAACATAATTTGAAGGGGGGGAAGAGCTTTTAAAATAACAAATATTAAAATAATAACAAAAAGGCATTGCATTCATTCCTCTCCTACCAAAAAAAAAAACAACACCAGGGTCTTCATATTTGTAAAAGTTACCTAATCCCTGAGCTGACATCTTTTCTTTATCCTACTGTATATCAGATTTAGTTGTATATATCACATGACCCCTTTGTAAATGATGTGCTTGGTAGGTGTTTAACAACTATCTTCATATATGTGTATATGAGTATATATTATATTTCTATATAGTATATGTATATTTATAAATAGTGTATATACATTTATATATAGTGTATATATATTTATAGTATATGTATATATTCATATATATATATATATATATATATATACACACACACACACACACACGTATATTTATGCACCATATACTGGGGGTGGGCAATCAGGGATAAGTGACTTGCACAGAGTCATACAGCTAGTGTCTGAGGTGAGATTTGAACTCAAGCCCGCCTGACTTCAGTGCAGGTGCTCTATCCACTGTGCCACCTAGTTGCCCTAACGTGTACTTCTATATTTAATTTACATAACATTTTTCTCCATCACACTGTTATGTTTAGATAATCAACAAAACAGTAAAATCAAACCCTAATTTGTAGTGTGCCATTTCCTTAGGCATAAATACTCACATTGAAAACTGAACAATTGATCCTCACAAGTTGCTCCAAGCTTGCCCTTAGTGGATTGTAAAGTCCTTGAGGGCAGGGGCTACGTAATTTTTCATCTTTGCAACCTTAGTGCCTTTCCCATGGTAGGGCTTCAATAAATATCAGTTGAATCGAACTGAATGGACTCTTGGAGCTCAAGGCAACCCTAGACTGCCAAATATTAAAACAGAACACAGAATATTGGGTCTAGAAGAGACCTTGGAAAATAGAACATTAGAGGGGGCAGCTAGATGGTGCAGTTGTTAAAGCACTGGCCCTAGATTCAGGAGGACCTGAGTTCAAATCCAGCCTCAGACACTTGACACTTACTAGCTGTGTGACCCTGGGCAAGTCACTTAACCCCCATTGCCTGCCAAAAAAAAAAAAAAAACAGAGAAAGAAAATAGAACATTAGAACATGGATTCTAATTTTAATTTAGAATTTTTTCCAAATTACATGTAAAAACAAATTTTGACATTAATTTTTTAAAATTTCGTGTTCCAAATTCTCTTCCTCCCTCCCTCCTCACCCCACCCCCCGAGCATAAATTCTAAAACCGTGAGAGAGCTTTAAAAATCTTCGAGTCTAAGACCCTCATTTTACAAGCAAAGAAACAGACCCAGGGAGGAGGAATGACCTGCCCAGGACACCCAGCTAGTAAAGGGCAGTAAGAACTGGACTCTATATTCCAACTCCTCTTTATGCTATACCATGCTTATCATTCAGTTCTTGAGAGATAGCATAAGGCAGTGGATACCATGACTTTGAGCCTGGTAGTGGTCATGGTCTGGGTTTGTCTGACATAGTATATGCTTAATAGATGCTTGGGGGGTTTTGGTTTATTTTGTTTTGCTGGGCAATTGGGGTTAAGTGACTTGCCCAGGGTCACACAGCTAGTAAGTGTCAAGTGTCTGAGGCCAGATTTGAACTCATATCCTCCTGAATCCAGGGCTGGCACTTTATCCACTGTGCTACCTAGCTTCCCCTGCCCCACCTAGCTGCCCCCTTAATAAATGCTTGTTGACAATAATGCTTGTTGCCTTAAATTCCTTTCTCTGAAGCATCCTAATATATGATCATGGATAATCACTTAACCCCTCAGTGCCCTGGGCAATTCTCTAAGACTATGAATTAAAGATGAGTCTCCAGTCTATATCAGTAAAAGGATGGGCCACTTCCAATAGGTTGATCACATATCCATTGGGACCATTCCACAGCCTCCACTTTGAAGAATATTAATGAAGTCCAACCCCTCCATAAATTTTTTACTGTTTAATTTTTTTTCTTATTTTAATTCATTTTCAATGAACAAACATTTATTTTCTGAAGAAGAAAAAACCCTGTAACTAATATGCATAGACAAACAGAACAAATTCCACATTGCCCTGTCCAAAAAGGGTTGTTTCATTCTGAATCTTAAATCTACCACCTCTCTGTCAGGATGTGGGTAGTCTATTTCATCATTGTTCCTCTGGTTGGAATCATAGCTGTTCGTTGCATCGATCAGAGTTCTTAAGTCTTTCAAAGTTGTTTATTTTGATAATGTTGTAATTACTTTATACTTTGTTTTTTTGGTTCTGCCTGCTTCACTCTGCATCCATTCATACAATTTTCCCAGCTTTCTCCAAATCCATCCCTTTCATAATTTCTTATGGCATAATAGCATTTCACTACACTCATATGGGGCAGCCAGGGAATACAATGGTTAGAATAGTGGGTCTGGAGTCAAGAAGACTCATCTTAGGGGCAGCTAGGTGGCGCAGTGGATAGAGCACCGGCCCTGGAGTCAGGAGTACCTGAGTTCAAATCCGGTCTCAGACACTTAACACACACTTACTAGCTGTGTGACCCTGGGCAAGTCACTTAACTCCAATTGCCTCACTAAAAAAAAAAAAAGAAGAAGAAGAAGACTCATCTTTCTGAGTTCAAATCTGGCATTAGACACTTACTAGTGTGGTAAAAATTATTTGTGGCATAGGCAGCTTTTGAAGGACCTCCCCTTTTGGGGGAGAAAAGATTGAACACTCTGAAGGGAGGTTAGAGGGCACTTCTGGAACGCTAGCTCTAGAGTCACTTCCGGAATGCTAGTTCACTCTCTTGGGGTGGCGACTGCTGTCCTGGTGGCCTGTGCTGGTTCTCAATCTGGCAGGCTGTTGAGATGTTTGGTGAGTTAATGATGGAAAACCCTAAATTCCTTTGAACTAGCTTAATTGGAAAACAGTCTGGGGATTGCATAGGCTAAGTTTAGAGTCAATAATATTTATCTGTATTTCTATTTTCCTATTTCCTTATCTTTGGTTTTTATTAGTTTCACCTTTGTTGTTTAATTAATTTCCAAGTAATAAAATCTGATCCTTTTGTGAACTAAAGCTTAGAGGCTCCTTTCTTATTGGCCTGGGACAAATATTTAAAAAGGGCAGTTCAGAGGGGAGGGTAAACCTTAAAGGTCCCTCATATTTCCGGGACCCCAATATTAAGGCCAGTCACCCAAATAATGCTCCTCATATCAAATTTTGGCCCTCACACTAGCCATGTGACCCTGGGCAAGTCATTTCACCCTGTTTGCCTCAGTTCCTCATCTGTCAAATGAGCTGGAAAAGGAAATAGCAAACCACTCCTGTATCTCTACCAGAAAACCCCAAATGGGGTCATGAAGAGTCAGACACATAACTGAACTGGACAATCTTATAGCATAATTTCCCCAATTGATAGGCACCCTCCTTGGTTTCCACTTCTTCACCACTACAAAAAGTACTGCTATAAATATTTTTGTACACATACAACCCACTCTAATTTTACAGAGGAGGAAACTGAGGCCCACAGAGGTTGAGTGGACTGCCCAAGACCAGAGAACATTAAGTAGGAGAGCCATGGTCTGACAATAGTTATTGGGACTCCAAGTTGGCAATTTCTCCTGCCCCGATGATGTCTTGTAGTCAAGATGTGCACAGTCTGATGGGTTGGCACAGTGCTTAAAAATGTAATGGAAATAGCTATTATAGGCTAGAAGCCTGAGTTAAAGACATAAAGATGACATAATGGATGATAATAGCGATGATAGCAGCCAGCATTTATATAGCACGTTAAGGTTGGCAAAGCGCTTTATATGTGTCATCTCACAACAACCTGTGTAGACCCAAATTGGCAGTGAAATATGGCAGAGAGCAGTGATGTCAAATTCAAATGGAAAGATCCCTACAAACTGCATACTGACTCAGAAAACCAGAAATTAACATTATGCTGTATATATGTATGTATTTTTATTTATTTTGTAAAAAAAAAATCCCAATTACATTTTAATCTGGTTAGGGCTGCCCTCTAACAAGGAATTTAAACGCCTCTGGAAAGAACACTCTGGAGAGAGAATTTAGAGTGGACATGGAGTCGAATTCCAGCTCTGATATTATATTTTGAGGCTTTTGACAAGTCATTTCCTCTTTTTGTGACTCAGTGTCTTCATCTGTAAAATGAGAGGGTTGGACTAGAAAATCATAACTAGAATTCTTATACCACTTTAAGGTTTATCAAGGACCATATATATAATGTGTTTATGTGTATATATATACACACACACACATATATACATTTGTATGTTTATACATGAACATACATATACAAATGTGTATGCACATATGTGTATGTGCACATATACATATCTTACACATATACATATACTTACGATTTCATTTGATCCTTGAGACAATTCTATGAACTAGGTGCTATTAGTACCCCCACTTTACTGATCAGGAAACTGAGGCTGAGCATTATTAAATGACTTGTTCAATGTCATGTACCAAGTGTCTGAGGGAGGATTTGAACTTGGGTCTGTCCTGGATCCAAGTCCAGAGCTCTATGCATTATGCCACCTACATGCTACCTAAGGTCCCTCCCATTTCTAAATGGATGTTCCGAAGTAAAGGACTTAGTAAAGGAACAAGTAAAGTCCCTTCCAGCTCTGAATTCTATAACTTCAGGGCAGGACTGTCCTAAAGGTTCGGTCAATCAGCCATTGGAACACTGGAGAGTCAAATCAAGAAGCATTTATTAAGCTCCTGTTGTCGATCAGTCGTGTCTGACTCTTCGTGACCCCATTTGGTAAAGATACTGGAGTGGTTTGCCATTTCCTTTTCCTGCTCTTTTTACAGATGAAGAAACTGAGGCAAACAGGCTTAAGATCTTAAGGGACTGAGGCTAGATTTAAAGTCAGGACCATGAGTCTTCCAGACCCAGCACTCTATCCGCTGCACCACCTGGCTGCCCTATTTATGTGTAATTCACTGTGCTAAGCATTAGGAATACTAAAGCAAAAACCCAAAAACCCAATTCCTGTTCACAAGGCATTGTCTACTAGGTAAGACACATGCAAACAACTAGACGCAAACAAGCTTCATACGGGATAAATTAGAGATAATTAACAGAGGGAAGGCATTCAGATGGAGGACTGGAAAAGGGTTCTCGCAGAAGACGGGACTTCAGCTGAGACCTGAAAGAAGCCAAGAGGCAGCAATGAGGAGGGAGAGAGCTGCAGGCATGGGGGAGAGCCAGAGAAAATGCTCCAAGTTAGGAGACAGGTGAAAGTGGCCTCAGCCGCTGATGTTAAACACATGCCAAAGGGTCATAGACACCCTCCCTGGCAAGAAGTCAGTATCCCCGGTCTAGGCACAGTCTGACGAATAGTTATAACAACGTTAGCATCCTAAGATCGTGTGGGATCGTAGAAAGAGGGGTGAATTTGGATCTAGATTTGAATCTCGGCTTTGCCACTTACAATTTCTATGAGCTGGGGGACCATGTCATAAAAACCACTCAGAGCCTCAATTTTCCTTGTCTGTAAAATGGGGGAAACAATACTTGCACTAACTACCTCCCCAGATTGTTACAAGGAAAGCACTTTGTAAACACAAGACCACCCCTAATAAAGTGTGACCTTGGACAAGTTGCTCCCCACCGCCAGGGCTCAGTTTCCACATCTGTAAAATGAGGTCTGATCATGTCTAAAATCTCTTGTAGCCCCACACTCTCTCAGGGGTGGCCCTCAGCCATGTACCTCCTAGAGACAATTCTGGATCCCACACACCCCAAGGGAGACTGAGCTGTTCCCAAAAAGCCCTCTGGCCATAGGTCCCCTCAACTTTGCGGGCAGAAGACGTGTCCTTTTGGGAAGGAGCCTGTGTTAAATGAAGCCCCACCATGTCCCTGGCCCAGTCTCCCACTCCTGAGCCCCCAATTTCCCTCACACCCTGCTCCGCATGGTACAACTCACTCTCTCCTCGTATGTGGTTTTCATCCCCTATAGGGCCAGCATGGGATACTAATAAGCCGGCTTTTTACTGAAGCTCCCGCCCAGAGCCAGCCCTTAGAGAGAATGGGGTCTGATGTAAGAAGCTTAATGGACTCTAGTTGTTGTCTTTCCTGAAACCCAGAAAGGCTTCGGGGAATCCATTTACCTGAAATGGCTCAACCCATCAGGCTCCGGGCCCACCCACCCTCCTGCCTGCCTGCCTGCCTGCCTGCCTGCCTGCCTGCTTCCATGGCTGGGATGGCACCTCCCTAAGAAGGCTGGTGACCTATGGAAGTTATACAGCCTCATCTGACACCCTCCCCCTCAGACGGAGAAGCCTTGAGCTCTTTATCTCACAGCTCGAAAAACTCTTTCTTGCTTTGCTTGCCCAAGACGAGCCTTTCAGAATGGGTTCAGGACCTCTCCAATCTGAGTCTTCATTAATTCCATGTGGATGGTGTCAGTGCTAATTAGCTGGTCCACCCAGTCCTCTCAGGCACCTCCTGGCTGACTTTGGGGCTTCTGTGATGTTTCCTGTTCCCTTTCATCCTCTCATTGGCCATTCTGCTCACTTGTCTTTCAGACGGCCTCCTCCAGAGGCCTAGGCTCGGGTCCTTACGCCTCTCATTATCTTGTACTGCTGAACAAGGCAAGAAACACCAAGGTCTTTCCTAAAGTTTAGTATCTAAGTCACTTCTCTTTTCTGGCCCTCAATTTCTCCATCCCTAAAATGAGAAGGAAAGGAGAGATGGTCTCTAAGGTCCCCTTCCAGCTTTAAACTTCTTTCTTTATTCTACCATTCTGTATTCTAAGCTTCCTTACCATTCTGTGTTCTAAGCTTCTTTAGTCTACCATTCTGTGTTCTAAGGTTCTTTATTCTATGTCCTAAGCTTCTAGCTCTGACGGTCTAAATCCTATCATTCTATGTCTTGAGAGCCTTTCTGTTTCTAATTAGCAACATTCTTAACATTTTAAGTTCTAAATATTCTATGTTCCAAGGTCCCTTCCAGTTCTAATATCCTAGGTTTCCATGAGTCTATTTCTTTGAAGAAAAGAAGCACACATCCACTGACCCACACATAGTCTGCACCAGCTGCAGTCCTGAGCCACATTGTAATAATAACTCACCTCTCCATAGCACTGGAGCAAGTACCAGCTATGGAGTTGGGAAGACCCGAATTCAAATCCAGCCTCAGAAACTTCCTGTGTGACCCTATGTGATATATGACATTTAAGCCCTGCCTGCCTCAGTTTCTTTAACTGTAAAATGGGGAATGATAATAATACCTACTTTCCAGTGTTCTTGTGAGGATTAAATGAGATCATATTTCTAAAGTGCTTAGTGCCTGGTACATAGTTGGTGCTTAATAAATGCTCATTTCCTTCCTTCTTTTCTTCCTTCCTTCTTCCCTCCCTCTCCCTCCTTCCTTCTTTCCTTCCTTCCTTCCATATTTAGGATTCTTGTCACTTTACTATGCTCCCTTATCATAGCCTCATGAGGTAGGATGTGACAAATAAGGAAAGTGACTCTCAAAGGAGTAGAAGCAATTTGCCCAAGGTCACACAGCTGGCAAGGGACAGAATGAGGATTCCAACCCTATCCTAATTCCAAGGCCAACCCTCTCCACACTATGAAACCAGCAAACAAACACAAACACACACACCTTCTGAGATAATAATAGCCAGCATTTATGTGAAACTTTCATGATTTCAAAGCATTTTACATACATTATCTCAATCTTTACAATGGCCCTAGGAGGCCCAGAATTCGAGTGTTGTCCCCATTTTACAGATAAAGAAACTAGGATCCAAAGAGATCATTACCCCCCTGAAGGGCACACAATGAGTTAGTGGCCCCTTCACACACCCCTCTTCATGCCTGCTTGCCCATTTTTGCCCAACAAGGGCTGAGCTCTGCCCTCTGACGTCAAAGAACACTTTGATTCCCAGAGGCCAGTGTCAGGCAGGCACTGGGAAAAGTGCCTCCTGCCCTCCCCTCTCTCTGGCTGCTGTAATTATCCATGCCTGGGAGAGAGGAGAGGAGGCTCCGGGAAGGTCCAATTAGACCAAATGTAGACTATGAGCTGTCATTCCATTAGTAACCCAGGGAGGGGAAACAAACCACACTGCTGGCTGCTCAGGGCTACTCAGGGCTGCTCATTCCACTAGCGTCAATTTGATAAATCTCAAGGCTCTTAATGAGACACTTGGGGAGAAGGGTAGGGAGAGGGAGTTGGCAAAAAAAAAAAAAATTAAATAAAAATAAAAACCAAGAGGTGGATATTCATCAGAGCTGGCCTCCTTGCCAATGGCAGATGGATCATGGGTTCCCAGATCGGACCTTGGTCAATGGAAGATGGTCACCCTGGGGATGCTGTCACTGGCCTCATTCAACTTTAAATGATTAGTCCTAGTTTGCCAGCAACCCAGCAATCCCACCTGCAAAAGAAATCAGCCCCTAATTGGCTGTGGACTTTAGCCAAGTAATTTCACACACACACACACACACACACACACACACACACACACACACACACACACCCCTCAGGACCTCAGTTTCCTCATCTGTCAACAGAGAGGATGACAGAATGTCAAAACGAGAAGAGACAGTAGAGGTCATCTAACTCATCACGTGTCCTGTTTTATAATGTGAAAATGGGAGTTTAAAAGTGATTTGCCGGGGGCAGCTAGATGGCGCAGTGGTTAAGCACCGGCCCTGGATTCAGGAGTACCTGAGTTCAAATCCGGCCTCAGACACTTGACACTTACTAGCTGTGTGACTCTGGGCAAGTCACTTTACCCCCGTTGCCTGCAAAAAAAAAAAAAAAAAAAAGTGATTTGCCCAAACTAATAGGTGGAAATGTCAGGTCTTAGATCCAGAATCACAGACTGTAACCAGTTATTTGTTCAATTCACAGTAAGATTTAACAATTCAATGGCACTTGTATCCCTGCTTTTCCCCAAAAAATAAATGGACTTTTTAAGGAGGGTCTTCCACAGGAAAAACCAGAGCAGTGACTAATGGGAGAGAATAGCTTTGGGTAGAAGACAGAATTGGGGGGGTGGACTCTAACTGGAAAATTGTCTTCCTACAGTTTCTAACTGGAAAACACCTAGGTGCTTCCTCCATCACCATCCTTATCTCTAACTGAGCACCTGTGTAATGGGGAGGGGATGATTTTCAGGACCTCAAGCAGGGGAGTTACTTGAGAGAAAAGTGAGCAAACTCCTAACTTAATTGCTTGAGAAGAAATTAATCTGGTGAAAAGAACTCTTGGCTTAGAGTCCAAGACCTTAGTCCAAATCCAGTCTCCAGTTGTTGGCTCCGACTCTGACATGCCCTGTCCCTTCTCCACTGACTACATCTCGTGCTTAGAACACTATCCCACTGTCCATCCACTTCACTTTCCTGACTTCCTTCAAGACTCACTTCAAATTGTTGAGATAGAGAAGGCCAGTTACAAAATGGAGTTGGTTTGGTATGGGAATCAAGAGAACCAACCAGGTTCTATCTCATGCACACTAACTCCATCGTGTGCTGCCACGTGTATTCTCCTCTATCTTGTTGCTTTTTCTGCAAATCATCTGAGGGGGAAACTAGATGGCATAAACCTTCTATTGTTTCATAAATGCAGGTGGATGCAATTAATCACCATCTCTCAATTCTGGGAATAGAAAGACACCGAAACCTACTCCCAGCTCCACAAAACTCATTCTTTCCTCCTTCCAACTCGGAAAGCCCCTAATCTTTCCTCCAATTAGAAATGAGATTACCTAATTTTGTATTCTGGTTTGTATCCTGGCTGGTTGTTTTCTTATAATTAATTGGTTTTATTTGATTAGTTGTTTTTAATACACAAAAATCTGTCTTGGTATTCAGGGTCTTTGGACTGACTGGGGAGTCCGCTGACCTGTTTATTATGCCTGCCATGATAAAAAAAATTATATTGCCCAGACTATTTCCTCAGTTATTATTAATTAACCACCACAAAATCCCACCTTCATCAGGAGGCCTTTCCCATTTCCCTCAATGACTAGTATCTCTGAGAATACTCTCCATTTCCTGTGTGTGTATCTTATATGTACCTATTTTTTTTTAAAGCACCTGCAGGGGGCAGCTAGGTGGCCCAGTGGATAAGGCACTGGCCCTGGATTCAGGAGGACCTGAGTTCAAATCCAGCCTCAGACACTTGGCACTTACTAGCTGTGTGACCCTGGGCAAGTCACTTAACCCCCATTGCCCCACCAAAAAAAAAAAAAAGCACCTGCAAGGGGCAGCTAGGTGGCACAGTGGATAGAGCACTGGTCCTAGAGTCAGGAGGACCTGAGTTCAAATCTGGCCTCAGACACTTAACACTTACTAGCTGTGTGACCCTGGGCAAGTCACTTAACCCCAATTGCCTCACTAAAAAAAAAAAAAGCACCTACAAAATTTAATTTTTTTTTTTTGCGGGGCAATAAGGGTTAAGTGACTTGCCCAGGGTCATACAGCTAGTAAGTGTCAAGTGTCTGAGGCCAGATTTGAACTCAGATCCTCCTTAATCCGGAGCTGGTACTTTATCCACTGTGCCACCTAGCTGCCCCTAAAAAAAATTTTTAAATAAAAAAACAAAAAATAAAATAAAATAAAAAACAAAACAAAAAGCATCTGCTATGTGCTAGGCCCTGTGCTAAGCACTTTACAAATATTATCTTATTTGATTCTCACAACAACTCTGTGAAGTAGGTGTTATTATTCGACTTACCTTTTTTGAGGCAGAAAGAGGTTAAGTGACTCATCCAGGTTCACCCAGCTAATAAGGACCTGATGGGAGATGAGATCTTCCTGCCTCCTGCACACTTTATTGTCTCCTCCATTAGAATGAAGTTCTTAGAGGCAGGGACTCTTTGGGGATTTATTTATATTTCCAGCGTTTAGCTTGATGCCTCAACACCCACTCAATACCCATTTAATAAATCCCTTTTAAAACTATATTTAACTACTTTGCATATATTTGCATTTATTAACTTTATATTGGTGTCCATTTTTATTTGCTTGCTTATTCATTTTACATGTCCTTTTTGTCTCCCCAGTTAGAACACAAGCCCCTTGTGAGTAAGGATTACTTCATTCTTTAGGTTTCGCAATGGATATCATACTAGATCCGGAGTCAGAAAGACCTAAGTTCAAATCTAGCCTCAGACTCACTGAGTGACCCTGGGCAAATCACTTCATCTCTGAGCCTCAGATTCCTCATCTGTGTAATGGGGACAAAATTAACACCTATGTCCAAGGGTTGTTGTGAGGAACAAATGAGACAAGATTTGCAAAAATGCTTTGTAAACTTAGGGCTATGTGAACTCTTGCTGTTATCATTATTTTTTGTATTTCTATCTGAAGTCTTCACTTACCCTTATTCAGTCTCCTAACATGGCACTTGGCTTGATCAATATTTGTTGATGGGTATATAGACTAACTGACTAACTTTCTGAACCTCAAGACAGATATTCTGCCTCCACGTCCATTGATCTTTCCCCTCTCCTCCTGTACAAAATCTTACTTGCCTGGAGATGTGGATTTGACCCCTGGCCCTTACCCTCCCTTACCAGCTGTGAGCAAGTCACCTTCATCTACAAAATGGAGATCATAGTATCTCTCTGTTCGTTACCTCACGGGGTTGTTTTGAAAGATGTGTTTTATACAACTTAATTAATCACTAAGGTCATTCTTTAAAGGCTCAGAGGTTGGCAAATAGATTCAAGGGTTCTTGACCCATGAGAGTTTCTTACTAAAGGTCATGGAGGAAGAAGCATTGATTTTGGGAATGGAAAGACCTGAGCTTCTAAATTCAGGTTAAATTCACATTTAGCTATGTGAGCTTCAGTTTTCTCATCTGTAAAATGGTGATAATAATATAGTATTTGTACAACCTCACTCACAAGGGTAGATTTTAAGAAAATCAATGGAGGACAATCTGATACAGAAAGGTCTCCCTTCCTGCTTCTCAATTCTGGCTCCAATTCAGTCTTCATCTGAAGTACCCAAACTAACTTTATAGGCTGGAGACAGATTTACTTGTAGCTTAGGTTTAGGCTCAGTTTCAGGAATTCCCCCCAAAAGGAAGAGAAGAAATATATTTAATGTATAAGATCAATCATTTATGAGATAGGTAGTTTATTACTACACACTCACAAAAAATGCTAAACATAAAATCAAGACTCACATTAAAAGAATGATTTAAAACAGTATTCAGTATTTTTTTTTTGCGGGGCAATGGGGGTTAAGTGACTTGCCCAGGGTCACACAGCTAATAAGTGCATATTCAGTAATTTAATTTATAGCTACTACTAAAAAATATCCTGGGAAGCTAATCTTTAAACCTCATCAGAACATATAATGATTTGCAGAACTGCTAACTAGGCATTTCACATTTTACCTTGGCTCTGTACTGATCCAACAACTGCTGGTAGAACCCCCAGCTTGAGCTAATCCTTTTCTTGACCACCATTCTCTCCAAGAGCATTCAGATAGTTCCCAGGGACTGAGCCTTTTGCTGTTATTCAACACCAATTAGATGGGACTGAGGACTTCCATATCCCTCACATGGTCTTTTCCAAGTCTGAACACGTCCAACTCAAGCATAGAAAATTGTATATACAAAAGAGGAAGCCCAAACCCACACTCAGACTTAGTTTATTCCATGTTGGATGAGAAAGCTCCTTCCCCTACCTCCTCTTGCATGGAGTTTAAAAATAGAACCCATGGGGGGCAGCTAGATGGCACAGTGGTTAAAGCACTGATCCTGGATTCAGGAGTACCTGAGTTCAAATCTGGCCTCAGACACTGGACACTTACTAGCTGTGTGACTGTGGGCAAGTCACTTAACCCCCATTGCCTAAAGAAAAAAAAATAGAACCCATTACTTGCCCCATTGGAGATTTGAAGCAGAAAGATGCAGCCAGGAACTATCTCTTCTTTTACTCGATGTGGTATCCTACCTTCCTACCACCATCAAGAGGCCACTCAAGGTTTGCAATGTCCTACCAGTCAGCCATGTGGAACACACTGTGTTAAGCACTGGGTATTCAAACACAAAAGAGAAAGACAGTCGCTGCCCTCAAGAAGCTTATAATGTAATGGGGGAAGACAACACACAAAAGATAACCTAAAATATGGGAAGGGGAAGATACCTGGTTCGAGGACATAATGGAGAAGTCCAATGGAGGGCAGCTAGGTTGGACACCATAAATCCAGAAACAAGCAGCAAAACTTCCACACACTAATCCAGAACCAGGAATCATGATTCTGAAGATACTCCAAGAAATGGCTCTGTTTACAACAAGATAAATCATCCGAGGCCCATATATATGACTGAAAAAGGAGGTGAACCTGTTAGAGCACTGGCTAGCTCTCTAAAGGATTTATGGAAAGACATGTCTAAGACATGAATATGGGCAAGATCTGTTGTAATACGTGGGCAAGGCTTTCACAAGATTAGAAGAAATTTATGAGTCGAAACCTGCATTGGTGGGAGAGTTGCCATATCATCGAGATTATTGGGCCATTGTTGTATTAATAAAGTAATTGGTTTAAAGCCAAAGTGCTAAGTAAATGTCAGCTCTTATTATTATTTTTTAAAATCCTCATCTTGTATTTGATGGCATCCAGATAGAAATGGTCCAGGGATAAGCCATCATCTTACTTATTGTTCTTGTTTAATAAGTGGATAAAATGACTGTTTTGTGATTGCATCAAAATGTTGTCAGCCCAAATTTTGTAGGCTCACTGAAAACATCCATATAAAAACACACACATATGCACATATCTTATATATAGAATCATCTCCTTTGTTTTCTGTAGTCTCACTGAAAACATTTCCAAGACAACTCCAGTAACACTCTGTATCCATATCCATCTATCCATGTATGTATGTATGTATGTATGTATTTTTTTTTTTAGTGAGGCAATTGGGGTTAAGTGACTTACCCAGGGTCACACAGCTAGTAAGTATTAAGTGTCTGAGGCCGGATTTGAACTCAGGTACTCCTGAATCCAGGGCCGGTGCTTTATCCACTGCGCCACCTAGCCGCCCCTGTATGTATGTATTTGTCTAAAAATATTCCCTTTGTCTCATTATCACCCATTTCATTGGCTCCATAACATCAACATCATTATCAAAATTTATTATCTTGAATAAGATAATAATATTCAATGGAGTTCAGATAGAAATTGTCTTGTAAGAAGCAGCTGTCATGTTATTATTATTCTTTTCATACTTAATATGCACATATATGTATAATCTTGTTCCATCCTGATATTGACATCTTCCACGAGGTCTCTATATTCTGAAGGCTTTCCATTCCTATCCTTTGGAGGATATGAGTATTTGGCATAGTGAAATCTTTTTAAAATTTTGTTCTTAAATTTTACAGAAAAATGTTATGTCCAGGCATTATTATCAATACTTCTTGTTCATGATAACACTCTCATATTCTAGTACAATTTACTTGGTCAATTCTCAAGGATATTTTGAGTTTAGTCTTTGTAGTATGGGGAGTTGCTGGCTGTTGTTCTGTGAAGGATGGAGAGTTTCCAATGTATATTTTTGGACATATAATCAGGTCTTGCTTAGTATTTGGTAGGTGCTAAATTACTGTAACCTGCAGTACTATAGTTTCTCCACAAAATTGATGTCATCGGTCCTCTTCAAAAACAAAGGACAAGGTGCAGCTAAGTGGTGCAGTGGATAAAGTGCCAGCTTTATTTATTTATTTATTCAGGAGGACCTGAGTTCAAATCCGGCCTCCGACACTTAACAATTTCTAGCTATGTGGCCCTGGGCAAGTCACTTAACCCCAATTGCCTCACCAAAAAAAAAAAGGACAAACAACAACCATTTTTTTTTAAAGTCCAAGTTCCTTCAGAACAACTTTTCTGTAATAGCAATAACCTAGTACCCTATCACTATCATAAGCCACTATGTTTACATAATCAAATTCATGTTTTAATCATTTGTTCATTTTGTTTATTGCTTCTTCACCCAAGTATTATTGGTTGAATTTATTCTGACCCATAGAAGTCAGCTCTGTTCTTAGATTTTCACCCATTTCATTGGCTCCATAACATCATCATTGTCATCGTCGTCATCATCAAAAGTCATTTTAATCATCTTGTTCATTGAGCTCAGAGATAAAAGTAGCTGTCATATTATTATTCTTTCATATTTAATATTTTATAGACTATCACACTGTGGTAAAAAATGAAAGTTTTTAACTAAAATTTAACCGCCAGTTTTTGAAGGACCGCCCTTTTGGGGAGGAGACCATGACAAACAGCCGTGCGCCTGCTGCTGCTCGGGAGAGCGTGGCCAAGCACGCCACTTCCAGGGCGCGAGCTTAAAAATGAGGAGAGAATGGAAGTGGTCTCTCTCGCTCCCGCTCTCAGCACACACACGCTGGCTCAGGTTTGACAGCGTGTTTGGGTAATAGGCTCTGGTCCTCGGTGGCAGCACGTGCTTGACACTGTTTCTCAGCCTGAGAGGTAGCTTTGGGATTCGGTGAGTTTTATAAAAGAATATGGACTAAGCTTAGATCTAAGACTATTCATTTGCATTTCTACTTTCCTATTTCCCTAATCAGTATCACCTGTTTGTTGGCTAATTAATTCCCAAACAATAAAAGCTAAGTAATCCATCTCTAATTAAAGCTCAGAGGTTCCTTTCTCTTACTGGTCTGGGAGATATATAAGAGAAAGGTTAAAAGGGAGTTTAATGCTCTTATATCTAATTTTAAATCTCACAACACTATCCGATGATAAAATGGCTGCTTTTTTGTAGTTGCATAGAAGTGTTAGGATGGTAGACTCATCATCTGTGGCTCACTTGAACACTTCTTTGGTACAATTCCAGTAGCCGACAGAATTATGTGGATGATAGGGACCTCATACCATTCTCATGTTATGTTGATCTTTTATGCCAGATCTCTTTATATTGAAAGGGGTTTTTTTGTGTGTTTGATACAGTTTGGAGACTATAAGTAATAGATATAACAGCAACTATTAAGCTGTTTTTTATTGAGGTTTTTGTGGGTCATCATTATTTCGAGACAATTAGGGGCAATAGTATGATCAGTGATAATAATTCAATTTCAATATAGTTTATTGATAGAGTTCCTGAGGATATTTTGAGGTACATATCTATAATATGGGGGTTTATAGTCTATCAGTCCATGCAAAATAGCTGGTTTCTGATGTGTAATTCTAGACACCTACTTCATATCCTCCTTGGTAATTTTTGCTGCCCACATTTATGTTTTGCAAAGGTTTTACTATTTCTTTGTATAATCTGCTTTACTCACCTAATTCAAGCTCCTTTAAGATAACTTTTATATAAATTCAACTGGTGATGACCTAGTCCTTAATAACCACCATTGATTCCTCCATTTACAGAAATAAATCTGAATGACTTGGTCATTTGTTCAATGCTTCTTTATCAGCATGTTGTTATCTGAGCTCATGCAGACATTGCCCACAGAGGGCCTTTTGATTCTATTCTTGTATCTTAACCATTTCATAGGTTCTATCCAAAGATAAATCTTTAAGTTACATTCAACGAGTTCAATGTCATGTACCTATTATCATATCAGCCTTTATTATTGCTTGGTAAAGTGATATCTGTTGGTTGCAATAAGTATTTCTGTAGATTTCTGACCTGTTTATTATGTGTTCTAAGAAAGCTTATCACTCCTCTTCTTTTTGGAAAGTATTCATACTTCTATGGCTGTTTTAGGCTGATATAGGTACAATGTTTTATTTAGAATTTTTATTTTCCAAATTACATGTAAAATACAAATTTTGACATCAATTTTTAAAAAAATTTTGTGTTCCAAATTCTCTTCCTCCCTTCCTCCCTCCCCGCCAAGAAATCAAACAATTCAATACAAGCAACATATGAGCAGTCATGCAAAACATTTCCACATTGGCCAGTTTGTGAAAGAAAACAGACAAAAACAAAACTTCAGATAAAGGAACTAATAAAAAAAATTATGCTTCAATCTGTATTCAAATACCGTAAGTTCTCTCTTTGTAGATGAACTGCATTTTTCATAAGACCTTCAGAGTAGTCTTGGATCATTGCATTGCTGAAAATAACCAATTCATCCACAACAGATCATCTCACAATATTGCTGTTGTTTTGTATACAGTACATTTCCCTTTGCATCAGCTCATGCAGGTCCTTCCAAATCTTTCTGATAGCATCCTGCTCATCAATTTTTTATAGCAAACTACATTCATATAGTACTTTTTAAAGAGAGATTTCCTTACAATAAACACATGAGGTTGATTATTGCAACAACAGGAATACATAACATTTATATAGTACCTTATACCTGACAAAGAATTTTCTTCACAATAGCCCAGCAAAGTACCATACGTTTTGCCATCATTGTCAATCAATCCTCATCTTCTTCATTCAATCCAACGCTTTATTAATCTTATATGTTGTTTTGTTTTTTAGGATATTTTCTAGATCTGTATTATAGTACCAAAGAAACACATTAATACTGATATCGCATAAGTGCTAGTTAGTTTCAGTTCTTCCACTTGGAATTCAGGATGTCAATAAGCCTCTTAATAAATTCTATGACATCTTTCTCCTTTGGGTTGGATGTGTCTTGCTTAAAGGAGACCAAATAATTTGTAGATACTACCACCATCTGCAGGTTCATTATAACCTCTAGGTTCAAATTCAAAAGTCTTCAGACTCTCTTTTTCCCTGGTGCACATTAAAATTCTTATACTTATGGAGTCCAAATAATAGCTTTATATCATTGGAGATGAAGATGAGCTGTTCGTGTTTTGGGGGGAGCCATGCTTTACTCACCAGACTTGGCCACCAGGCTTTGGCGGTCTTCTCCCTCTGCCTCTATAGCCCCCTTCTCCCATTGGTGAGTTCCTCCTAGAACCTCCATTCTGAGGAAGGGCCCAGATTAGGCACGTGTCACACTCTAGGTTTGGCCATCATGCCTTGGCATGAATACCTTTCCTCTTTGTCCCCTTTCATCCCCCTTTTATCTTTTATTTTACTCCCATTGGAATATAGGCTCCAGAGATCAGGGACTGTCTTTCTATTTTGCCTGTATTTAAATTCTCAGCACTTAGCACAGTTCCTGGCACATAGATGTTTGTTAATTTGACTTGACTTGAGCCATATGACTTGATGTCATCCCTGTACATCAAGTGGTTAATAAGATGTTTTGGTTCAACTCCTTTAATTTTATAGGCATATATTGTTCTCTTTAGGAGAGAAAATAATGGATTTCAGGTTATGCAGAACCACAATGCGCTTAAACTGTCTCCCCGAAAAATACCATGTTTTGTATCAATTACTCTTGACATTATCTTGCGGGTGGTCTGTTTAAATTAAAGGAAAGTTTTCCATGTGGACATCAAATACTCTAGCATTCTCACTAGTCCAGTATATTTTACACATTTACAGTATGTGAATAAGCCATGAGTGTGGAACTTAATGAACAGAACTTAATCAAAATAATTGACAGAGGTAATGTAAACTCCACAGCAATTTAGAACAGCTTGTTCAATAATTACTGAACCAATAATAAGTTGCTCTTAATAGTCCTGGATATTTTAGCATATGCTTTTTGTTTACATATTGTTTTCCTGTGTTATAGGGGCTTTTTTAAAGGGAGACAAGCTATGAATGCTTGATTTAAATTGCATAATGAATACGTAATTGCTCAATATTCGGAGAGGCCACTGGTGTTCTCATCATTTGGTAATAAATATGTGACACCTTCTGTTAAGAAAAGCAGTATCATAATCCACTGTTGGTGGAGTTCTGAACAGATTCAACCATTCTGGATAGCAATTTGGAATTATGCCCAAAGGGCTATCAAACTGTGCATAACCTTCAATCCAGCAATACTACTCCTAGGTTTATATCTCAAAGACATCCCCAAAAGGAGAAAAAGACATATTTATACAAAAATATTTATAGTAGCTCTATTTTTTGTGGGGCAATGAGGGTTAAGTGACTTGTCCAGGGTCACACAGCTAGTAGATGTCAAGTGTCTGAGGCCGGATTTGAACTCAGGTACTCACAGGGCTGGTGCTTTATCCACTGTGCCACCTAGCTGCCCCTGTTTAAATTTTTAATAAATAATTTGGAAAATGATATATATGTCATCACCAAATTTTCAGATGACACAAAATTGGGAGAAATAGCTAACATACTACATGACAGGGTAAGAATATTAAAATAACTTTTAGGGGGTTTGGGGGGGTTGGTTTTTTGTGTGTTTTTATAAAAACAATTTGACTCATCAAAAAAAATTTTTTTTAATAACTTGACTGTCTAGAGCATAGAGCTAAAGCTAATATGAAATTCAATCATTTTAAATGTAAGGTTTTACAACTAGGGTTCAAAAAGTTAACTTCACAAGGATAGCAGAGAAATGGTTAGGCAGTAATCCTATAGCTATAAGTTAGCCCATAACAGAGCTGTGAATAAATTCCCTGCAGGAAATATTCTTCTAGCAACTATAAATGAGCAGGAAAGTCTCAGAGGACAGCACAATCTGGATACTCTCTCCTCCCTTGGTGGACATGTCAATCCTCTCTCTGAGTTTGCCTCCTATAACTGTCTGACTGGTGCTACTCAGTTTTCTCCTGCTTTCAACACACTAAATGTAGTTATCTCCCAAGAAGGCAGCCCAGCAACTGACATTAGCAGCACTATGGAACCTAGCAAGAGGCAGCTTCAGAGACAAATGTTTCAACTGGAACACAGCCTTGGGATGGTGAATTATCTGGGTTACACATAGTCCATTTCCTTCAGATAGTGTGAAAATCTATGGAAGAGTAGGCATTTGCATATGGGAGATTTTGCTTATTATTTGCTTTGCTGATCTGTTTTAATTAAATACATTTTGCTTTGAATTGCTGTGTGATGTTTTTGACCAGTAAAAGGAATGTATCAGTAGGAGCACATGAGATAGATTTGAATAAAACACCCAAAAAATACCTGGTTACAGCTTGCAGGGGCCCATGTTGAGAAGATCAGGATTATATGGATTATAAATTAGAGAGCCAGGCACGTACACCAGTCAAGTGGTGTATGGCTGGAATCTGTGTTACCGTGGAGGCTGAAACTAGTGGATCACTGAAGCTCTGGAGTTCTGAGAATCAATGGGCTAAGCCAATCTGGCTTCTGTACTCTCTGGCACCAGACTGGTAACACTTCCCCACCCCGAAGCAGGGATAGAGCCACCAGACTGCCCAAGAAGGGGTGAACTGGCCTAGAGCATAACAAAGTTCCCATGCCAATCAATAATAGGCCCATTAGTGGCCACTTCACTTGCAGCCTAGGTAAACTAGGGAGATACAGTCTCAAAAAACAAAATGTCGTTAAACAAAACAAAACAAAATTTTACAATTCCCTTAAAGAAGTACTAATAAAGTGCAATGTGAGCTTCCAGTGTGATGGTTATCAACAAGAGGAAAGGCTTCCTAGAGGAGGTAACATTGCAGTTGGGCTTTAAAGGTAGAAATTTAACAGATAAAGAGGTGGGGCAGTTAGGTGGCACAGTGGATAGATCACTGGCCCTGGATTCAGGAGTACCTGAGTTCAAATCCGGCTTCAGACCCTTGACACTTACTAGCTGTGTGAACCTGGGCAAGTCACTTAACCCCAATTGCCTCACCAAAAAACAAAACAACAAAAAAAAAAAACAACAACAACAAAAAACAGATAAAAAGGTGGAAATTGGGCATTCCAGGCACTGAAAATAACAAAACAAAAAAAAACTGAAGGAAAAGAGATGAGTTCAGGTCAAAGTGTAGCATAGTACCTCTCACACATGGGACCCCCCAGAATAACCACCCTAAGTTTTAGGAACTCCATAGACTTGAATCCATTCCAAACCATACCTCCTGAGTCCCTACTTAATGACTCCTCTTCAAGCAGAAAATACAATTAGTTCAAAGACATTTAAGGAAATAAGTGAGAAGTTACAATAAAACATTTCCTGGGGCACACTCTCCCATAAATACACCAGCCATAAATGGAAAGGGTGGATAGCCTTAGTGATCACATAAAAGGAACACATGTCGCATACCTATAGGTAAGCAACTTATCTTCCAACCCTGAAGGATCATTTATGTCTTCTGTTGATGTCATCTTATTGCTCTCACCAGGCCTCCTTTTTACCATATGGGTGCTGTTTGGCACAGTAATCTGCTAGATTTTATTGGATGCTATCAGATGATCTCATGGTAGCTTCTAGGCATCTTTGGAAAATTTCCCCCTCTGGGTTTCTTCTCTTCAGGTCTACCTGAAGGACATCTCATTTCCAGCCTGCTGGTTTACAGTGGCTAAAACCAATTCCTTCTTAAGATAGGTTGACACCTCAATTCACAACACCCACACCCAGTTAACAAAAGCCAGGAAGAATATGCCCAGTCTAAGACTAAATCCTTTGTTTTCAATCCTTGTGTCTTTGCCAGGATCACAACCTTCTCTTTCTGCAACTGTCTCACTTTCCTAAGATCCCTCTGGGCTTAGCATGCAAATATATTTCAGCCAAGATCAAAGTTAAACTTCAAAAACAAGGTTGTCCTCCATCTACATAGCCAGCATTTCTGACTTATTATGCATATCTATTAGCAACAGATTTGTTGATATATTTTGTCCAGGAAAAAAAAATAAAATACTTCATTGTCTCTCTACAATAGAATATGTAGAGGGAAGTAACATGAGATGGGGCTGGGAAAGGTGGCACCAAGTTGTGAAGGGTCTGGAAAGTCCAACAGAGTAGCTTGGATGTCAGTCAGCAGAGAATGGGACGAGGTGATTGAGAATCAGACATTTGAGCTAAATGAATGTGTTTCTTCATCTGTAAAATGAGCAGAGTCATTCTTGCATCCTGCCCTCACAGAGTAGTTGGTGGAGTTGAGCTTCACAAGGTGTCAAGCACTAAACAAATGTTATTATTATTTTACTCAGTAACTCTTCTCTCCTTGGAGAAGGAGAAAAGGTATATTCCCAACCTAATGATAATAGATGATATTTGTATTGCACTTTAAGGTTTGCAAAGTGCTTGACACTTTAGTAGCTCAAACCTGCCCTAAGACTTTTGGAACATGCTGTATTTATCTTCTTTGATCAACTAGTATTTTTAGTCTATTCTTTTCAACATATGAGAAAAAAAGGATGGAAGAGCTCTCTGAAATGGGTGGAGGGAAAATACTTGTGGGTTCAGGGAGGGAATGAAAAAAAGAAGGGAGACTGAGGAGAAAGAGACAGAGGGAAAAACAGAGAAAGATAGGGAGAGACAGGATCAGGGGAAAGAGGTCTGGGAAAAGGGAAGACCCCAGACTTTGGCACCAAGTCCCTAAGTGAGGAAGGGGCTCGGGGCTAAAAATGAGAAAGGGCATCTCTGGGCTTGCCTGGGCACTCTGAGACAAATTCTGAGACAGAAGTGAAAGTGGGAGAGACGAGATGCCAGGTGGGCCCAAGATGCTGGAAGTTCATGGGGGAGAAAGAAGCATCTTGGAGCTGGTTTAATTAAAGATAAACCACGAGGATTATTGGATCAAACAAGTTGTGGCAGTCAGGGGAATTGGGATATGAAGAAAGCAAAGCAGAAGAAGCCAGAGAAGAAAAGGGGGTTGGAAAGAAGGAGAAAGGGCAAGAGTGCCAAAGATTGGTTCAAGACTAAAAACATTGGGAAGGGGGCATCTAGGTGGTACAGGAGATAAAGCACCAGCCCTGGATTCAGGAGGACCTGAGTTCAAATCCGGCCTCAGACACTTGACACTTACTAGCTGTGTGACCCTGGGCAAGTCACTTAACCCTCATTGCCCCCCTCCCCCAAATCAATGGAAAAGATTTACAACCTGGAAAAAAAATAAATATTTGTTGAATTGAATTTACTCCACACTTTGAAGCCCCAGTATACAACTATACAAATTTGTCCTCTCCTCCTTTACTTACAACTGTAAGGAAGAGGTGGCAGTCTTCTTGCCAAAGTTCCTGTACCCTTGATCCCGTCCCTACATGTCTCTTCCAGGAGCTTGCCCCATCAATCATTCCCTCTCTCATTTTCAGTTTCTCATCTTCTGGTTTGTTCCTGGCTTCCTACAAACATGGTCAGGTCTTGCCCATCCTTAAAAAAAAAAAAAAAAAACTCTTACTTGATCCTGCCATCCAATGAAACCATTGTTCTCCATCTCTCCTCACTTTCACAGCCAAATTCTTCCTCACCACCCATGCTCACTCCCTTGCATTTGACTTCCAGCCCCACCACGGGAGTGAAACTGCTCTCTCCAAGACTTGAGATGATCTCTTACCTGCCAAATCCAAAACCTGTCGTCCATCCTCATCCTCCTGTGCTTCTCTGCAATGTTTGACACTGATCACCACTCCTCTTTGTCCTGAACCCTGTCTCTCCCCTTGGTTTCTATGTTACTGTTCTCCCCGGTTCTCCTCTTACCTCTCTGACCTCTCCCTCTCAGGCTTCATTGCTGGATTATTGTCCATCTTCTGCTTCACTGGACAGTGAAGTGGCACTGTGACTCTAGTCTGGAGGGTCTGGAGTCAGGGATACCTAAGTTCAAACCCAGCCTCAGACACTTACTGGCTGTGTGACTCTGAACAAGTCACTTTGCCCTGTTTTCCTCAGTTTCGTCATCTGTAAAAAGAGTTGGAGAAGGAAATGGCAAAACCACTCCACATGGGGTCACAAATGGAGCCATGAAGAGTTGTACACAACTGAACAGTGATTCCTTCATGTGAATATCTCCTTAAAGCTTTTCCTGGACCCTATACTCTTCTCTTTCTAGGATGTCTCCTTCGTTGATCATGTCTGCTGCCATGTATCCAAATATCATCCCTATGCAGATGACTCACAAATAGACATAGTCATCTCTAATTGGTCCCAAATCACCAATAACCTCCTCCTGGACATGCCAACAACCCACCCCCTTCTCCTGTATACTCTCTTCTCTCTTGACTTCTGTGTAACCGCTTTCCCTTGTAACTGCTCTTTCTCTTCTTTAAGAATCTTCGGGGTGGCTAGGTGGCACAGTTGATAAGAGCACCGGCCCTGGAGTCAGGAGTACCTGAGTTCAAATCCAGTCTCAGACACTTAACACTTACTAGCTGTGTGACCTTGAGCAAGTCACTTAACCCCAATTGCCTCACTAAAAAAAAATAATAATCTTCCTACTTCCAGTCTCTCCTCTCTTTAACCACTCATCCATACAGTTACAAAAATCATATTTCCAAAGTGCAACTTTTCTCTGTTGAGTGCAAGTCATTTCTCTGCTCAAAAATGTTCAACAGGGGCAGCTTGGTGGTGCAGTGGATAGAGCACTGACCCTGGAGTCAGGAGGACCTGAGTTCAAAGTCCGGCCTCAGACACTTAACACTTACTGGCTGTGTGACCCTGGGCAAGTCACTTAACCCCAATTGCCTCACCAAAAAAAGAAAAATGTTCAACAGCTCTCCAGGATAAAATAAGAATTTTAAGGCACTGCATCATCTGAGTCCCATCTCCTTTTCCATACTTATTTCATATTCTACCTCTTCAGGAACTCTACAAACCAGCCTACTTAGCTGGACCCCTGAACTTCACTCTCCATCTCTCACCTAGTGAATTAATAAGCAGTGCCCCCCCTCGTCCCATCCCTGGAATGAATTCTACCTACTCACTGGATTCTTGTCTTTCTTCAAGGCCCAACCCACTCTAAGTCTCTGTGAACCTTTTCTGATCCCCACCATTGATAGGTGCCTCAGTTTTAATGTATTCTTTATCTGAATGTTTGTTGTATGCTCAATTCCAACTCCTCTCTTGGAGAAGGTAAGTGAATTTGGAGCAAAGATGGTTCCCTTTCTATCCCTAAACCAAGCACGGTGCTTTCTTCATAGCAAGTACATGATAACTATTTGTTAAAGTCACTACCCACTCTCTTGGACTGGATAATCTCAACTGCCAAAGGGCTGTTAGATCGGACCTTTAAAATTCACATCTAAGCTCTGATATTCTTTGACCCGGAAATACCTAGCAGAGGACCAGCTTCCCTAAGGTGTCAAAAAGATATTGGAAAAGAGCTAAGGAATAGTTAACATATTCATTCATTCAAAAAACACTTAATAAGTACCTATGAAGCATAGAGCATTGGTGCTCCCCCCCCAAAAAAGAAACAGTTACTGACTTCAAAGAGCTTAAATTCTATTGAGGGAAACAACTTCTAATAAATAAATTCAAAATACATACAAAGTAAACAAATGGGGAAATTCAGAATAATACTCCAGGCCAGGCCACTAGGTGGCACAGTGGAGAGTGCTGGGCCTGGAGTTAAGAAGAACTGAATTCAAATTTGACCTCAAAGACTTTCTAGCTGTGTACCCTGTGTACCCTCTAAGCCTCAGTTGCTTCATCTGTAAAATGAGGCTATCCCAGAGGTGTTGTGACTGAATGAGATAGTAAATGTGAAATGTTTTTTCAAACATTTAGGTGCTATTATCTATATGGGGGTGGGGAGGGGAGGGAGACAGAGGGTAGACGGTCATGGCAAGGTTGCCGGTGCACAGCATTTTCTTGAGTGGCAAATTTCAAATTACAGTTTTGGATGACAAATGCAAGCCCATCAAGATTCTCTTCATACAATGGAGATTATCCCTGAAATGCTGTGTGGTCTTCCTTCTTCTGTAATTCATCATCCTATCTAAGCACCCTTACTTGGTTTAGCTAGCCTCCAAGATCCTTCCAAACCCCAAGATTCAATTCAATTTGATTTAATTCAACATTTGCTAAGCATGTAGTGATGTGCCAGGCACTGAAGATACAAAGATGACAAATAGAATAGTCACTGGCCCCAAGTCAATTATAATTTAATAGGGAGGAGAATTGGAAAGAGCCCTAGATTGGAAGACAGGAGATTGGAGGCCCAGTTTTAGTTCTGCCACCTGAAAGCCATGTCACCTTGAACAAGTTGTTTTCCACTCTTCTCATCTTAAAAATGAGGTGAGAAGGTCTTCCGAGGTCCCTTCTGTCTCTAACATGGGAAGCCCCAACAATGCATCCAGATGGGTCTTCCTTGGCACTTCCTGTTTTAGGATATTTCTTCCTTCAAAGAAGAACCCCTCAGGGCAGCTAGGTGGCACGGTGGACTGGCCCTGGATTCAGGAGGACCTGAGTTCAAATCTGGCCTCAGACACTTGACACTTACTAGCTGTGTGACCCTGGGCAAGTCATTTAACCCCAATTGCCTCACCAAAAAAAATAAAAAGAAGAACCCCTCTCCTTTCCCCATCCCCAAAGACCCACCCTGTGCCCCCATCCTCATCTCTGCTGATGTAAGGCAATTGGTTGGGGATGTAGTGGAGAAACCCTGGGACTTAGAATCACAAGACATGAGTTTTAGCCCTGACTCTGATGTGGACTAGCTGTGTGACCCTGGTCAAGTCATGACCCCTCTGGGCTTCAGTTTCCTCATCTTTAAATGGTGTGGTAGGGGGGCAGCTAGGTGGCACAGTGGGTAGAACACTGGCCCTGAAGTCAGGAGGACCTGAGTTCAAATTCGGCCTCAGACACTTAACTAGCTGTGTGACCCTGGGCAAGTCACTTAACCCCAAATGCCTCACCAAAAAAAAAAGGAGTACCTGAGTTCAAATCCAGCCTCAGACACTTGACACTTACTAGCTGTGTGACCCTGGGCAAGTCATTTAACCTCCATTGCCCTACCGAAAAAAAAAAAAAAAAGAATGTGAAGACTTCCCTCTCCCCAGCAGAAAGGGCAGAGGCAGGGGCAGATGAGAATAATTTGTTCCAGTGGCCATGAAGGTGACTGAAGTGGGTGCTGTGGAGAGCTCAGAGCCTGGTCAGGCACCAAAGACACCAAGGTCACCCACTGCATCCTGGGTCATCCCCAGTCATCCTGACTTTTGTCTTGCCACTGGACTTCAAAGGCTCTGGAGGAGAGAGTGAGGCTGACCACTTTGTTCAACTCTGCCTCACTTAAATCCAATTCTTGAGCAAATCAAGAGCAAGATAGCATCCTGTGATGTCATTGGTCCTCTTCAGAAACTAGGGACAAACAACAACAAACAGTGCAGTAGAAAGAACACTGAATTCAGAGGACTGAAGTTCATGCGTTGGTTTTGAGTCACTATTTATTTGACCCTTCCTACCTCTAAGCTTCATTTTTCTCTCCTGTCAAATGAGAGGGTCAGAATGACTAACCTCTGAAGCCAATCCAGCTCTAAACCCTATGACATATACAAAGACAAGTGTGATACAAGAATGGAGACCAGTGTGGGCAAAGGAGAGATACCAGATCTAGGATACAGGATCTAGACATACAGATACCTAGGAAAATTTGGAGAGGGATGTTCTATGATTGTTTATGGACAAGTAGTTCAGTCCTTGGTGTTATATCACTTTGGAACACTATTCCCATAAGAGAAGCTACACAGAGGAATAGAGAGAGATCAATATCCCTGCATGGTGAGGAGACTTGGGGGGGGGGGGGGAAGGGAACATTTTAGAAGAGAACCAGTCCACTAGATCACACATGAAAGGGTTAAAGAAAAGGGCACCCAGGACCCTACAGCCTGAAGAGGGTGGAGACTGGTCAGGCCCATTTTTATAAAAGAGAACATCAGGATACTGATGGAGCTAGAGGGAAACAAATCCTATGTTAGCCCCTGCCTGGTTCCAGTCCTGTATGCCTTAACCTGAGGCTGGAAGAAGGCCACACCAACTGCACCCTCGGCAGGGCCTGCAACTGAGGTTACATCACCACCTTCAAGGAGGCTGGGAGGGTGGAAATGGATGGAGTGGAGCAGGAAGGCCATTACAATTCACTGCAGAGTCAAGTAGCCCTGAGGTAGAAGAAAAGTGTTTCAGGAAATTAGCAAATGTGGCAGAAAAATTCATCAAAAAGCCCAGAGGGGGAAGGGATGGATGCCTCCTGGGGGAATGGGTTGGGGTGGGTCAGGAGGCTGACAGCTCCAGTCGCTGGCTGATTCATGGCTCCGGTCTAATGAGGGGAGCTCCTGAGCATCTCACTGCTGCCTGGCAGGGAGAAGCTGGTGGCAGCCAGGAGGAGGAGAAGATCATGGGGTAATAGGATTATAGGAATCCCAGTTTCAAGGAACCTTCTAGAACATCTAGTCCAAGTCTCTCTCTCTCTCTCTCTCTCTCTCTCTCTCTCTCTCTCTCTCTCTCTCTCTCTCTCTCTCTCTCTCTCTCTCTCTCTCTTTTACAGAGAAAGAGACTTAGAAAGAAACCCACCCTTGTAAAAGTGGGAGAATAATCCTTTACTCTGAGCATCTCTCAGCATTGTGAACTTCAAATGCAATGATGCCCATTTTAAAAAACCCACAAGCCTGAAAAAAGGGTAAAATAAACAAACACTATAAAAGTATAGAGTGGGCTGTTTATTTCTAATGGTACTTTTATTTTTAACCGTATGGGCACGCTCCACCCAGAAAACACATTAGGCAAACATATTACAGGTAGAAATTCGTTCCTTAGTGTGAGGGAAAAATTCATCCTCTTCTCAATAATTCTCAGGAACTCAGCAGCGAGGTGACAAAGGCTTTATTTTCTTCTCATGAGAAGGAGGCACCCTAGTATGCAGCTAGTGGGTGCCCCGAAAGGGGGCTCGCAGGCCCTGTTTTATACCCTAGTCCCTAACGCAAATGGACTTTCCCCTTTTTCATCACTGGTCGGGGTTACAATCTACTCGCAAAAACTAGCTAATCGGAACACAGTATTCCCACCCCTCTTCCTTGTATGGGCATAACTCAGGAGTGGACCGTATACTTCCTTATATGGACAGAACTCTGGAAAGGACCTAATTGAGACCAGGGCTCCTTGAACCATGTGACCTTGCTAACCTGAGGGGGAGGAGGGGATCTGAGACCTTTGTCCTACAAACAGGTCAGGGGAGTATGACTGACTGACATATCCACATTGAGAGGAGACAACTACCCATTTCTCACACTTAGGAATGGTGTTAGGATGGGTGATGTCAGACAACATTCCAGCAGGGCTACATTACCTTACAGCTGGACATAGCATCTAAGTACGAAAAGAGAACGGAGGTTCGGTGCTGGCTCAGCCACCTACTCTATAGCTTTGGAAAAAGTTGCTGCTTTCTCTGGGTCTCTGTTCCCTCCCTTTTTAAAGGGGGGAATAAAAATCTAAGTGATCTCTAAAGATCCCTCCCAGTTCTAACATTCTATTTTCTAAAAAACTTTCCAGTTCTGATGCTCTATGTCCTAAGGTCCCTGCTAGCTCAAATGTCCCTATGAATTCTATATAGTGATGATGCTATTTGGAAACCACAGTGGTGGGGTGGGTATCATATATAATCCCAAGCAGACAGCCTCTGACCCTACCCAGCCCCATCACATAGGAGCCATCCATCTGCGAATCTCAATTGGAATCCAACCTTTTCTACAACAAATAAATCAGAAGGAGCCGGAGAGTCTAAACAGCTCTGGGAATCTGTGACAAGTCTACAGGCCCCCTCCCCCCAGACCAGGGGCAGCTGCCATGGTGGAATAATGTCTGAGCCAGAAAACAATGCTTTGCACTAGCTGTTCCACACCCAGGGTATGGGGTTGAGGTGCAGGCGCCATATTTTAGTTCGATTGGCATATAACAAGGGCATAATAAGATCGGGACCAGGGACAGAAAGATGAATAAAAGGAATTTTCCCTTTCCTGATACCCATAATCTATTAGGCTGGGATAAAACAGGAGCAGAAGTAACCAATAATACAAGAGGGAAAAGCTAAGATCTGGGAAAGATCTTGCCCGGCAGGTGGGGTGGGGAGTAGCAGGGGAAGCTCAGATGCTTCAGGGAAGAGGCCACACCTGGGATGGTCATTGAAGGGTGGGGTTTTGAATAAACTGAGATGATATGGAAGGATGAACAGTCCAGTTTGGCAGAATTACACAGTACCCAAAGGGAAAGATTGGCAAGAAGGTTGCGTAAAGTGGAGATTAGACAAGGCCTTCAGTGCCAGGTTAAGAGATTTATCTTACAGACCAGGGGTCTCAGACTTTTGTGAGGAACCACTGTATTTCTCACATAGCTTTTCCCAATCATTGGCAAAGGTGGTAGGAGAAGGACTCTCCCAACTACCTCATTTACCAGCTACCCCTCAAGCCCTTCCTAAGCCCAACTCCAACACTAAGCAGCTGTGACACCTGGAACAAGTCATGGCTCCACTCCAGGGCTTATTTTCTCTGTCTGTGAAATAAAGGTTTGAACCCTATGGGGAAGGTCCCTTCCAACTCTGAGGTTGTTCTAAGTACCCCTCCAGCTTTAACTGGCTATGTTTTAAGGTCTCTTCTACCTCTGTCATTCTCCCGCTCTGACATTCTGTGTTCTCAGGGGGCTTCCAGCTCTAAGATTCTCCGTTCTGCCCAGAAAAGAAGGAGCCAGCTGCCCATCAAGAATCCAGGAATCCTTCACCCAAAAGACTCCTCTTCCACCTGCTCCCCAGGTGGCCTGTCTGGTTTCTTGAGCCTTCCTCTTTTGAGAAAAGTTACCTTGGTTCTAGACTCCATCCTTTCCTGCCTAATTCCCCTCACCTCCATTATCTGGAATACTCTATGCCTAGAACCTTCTCTTTCTCATGCTATAGCAGAGACCTGGTGGGCTACTCCGTTCTCTTTTCGTACTTAGATGCTATGTCCAGCTAGTATCTCCCTTCTTGTGATGTCAGAAGTGGGGGATCAATTGTACCTGTTTGAGTCAGGCCCTATCCTTTCCTATAAAAGTGAGGCCCCTTCCTGTAGTTGGGTCTCTCTTCTCTGGGGCCCTGAGCTACCTATATCACTGAGCTACCACATTTAGAATATAACTAAAGTAGACAGGGCTTAACACAAAGGGGACACACAAAAGTCTTAGCAACTAATTAGGAGATTTACCACTGGGAAGTCAAGACTAGATCCCTTCATTTTGCAGGGGAGAAGACCGAATTCCAGAAAGAGCACAGGACTTACTCAAAGTCATGCCATTAATTTGGAATGAGGACTAGAATTGCTTCCAGGTCCATCACTAATCACTATTCTCACTGAACCAAACTGCCTGCCTCTCTCTGTCTGTGTCCCTGTCTGTGTCTGTGTCCCTGTCTTCCTGTCTCTGTCTCTCTCTGTCTCTCTCTGTCTCTCTCTGTCTCTCTGTCTCTCTGTCTCTCTCTCTCTCTCTCTCTCTCTCTCTCTCTCTCTCTCTCTCACACACACACACTCCTGTCTCCTTGAGTCTTCAGAAACCTTTAGACCTCTCTCCACTTTCAGCATTACAACAAGGGGAATATACTAAGACCTGCACATAGAAATCAATAGATCGATAAGCAAGGATGAATAATTCAACACTTTTCTCTCATTTCCTTTCTGTTCCCAACCCAAACTCAGTTTCATTGACCTGTTTTTCTCTCCCCTCCCTGCTGGTGACATCCCAGCCCCATTTCTTCCCCTGATTTCCTTCCCACATATTCATTACAACCTCCAGGCCCGACTTTGGGTCCAGGCCTGGGATTGGCGTTTCCATCAGTTTTCTGTCTTTTTGGGGGGACCCAACACCCTTTCATATTGCTTACCAAACAAGCAGGGAACCAGCCCAAGCCCATCTCACCAGCCCTGCCTCTCCTTCAAAGACAAAGGTAGAGGAATTGATAGAATTCTTCACCCAGCACAACTGGTTACCTGCATTTTCAGGCAAGAAACAGCATGTTCCCAAACCCGTTCTATTAAAAGCTTTCTCTCATCTTCATCTAGACCTGACCTAGACATGATCTAGGCTTACCTTAGACCTGACCTGGACCTGACCCAGACTTAATGAGGTGTTGTGGTGAAACCACTTGCTATCTATCTTTAAATCTTCTTACACTTTCTGCTTAAATATTTTTAAATTGTTTGGTCTGGAAAGGATTCTGACCTTTTGGGAAAACAACATCTGCTATAACCTCTCTAAAATGAGGAAATCAGCCGAGTTAATTCCCTAAGGTCTCTTGGAACTCTACTATCCTGTGTTCTAGGGTCATTTCCGGTGTATTTCCACCAATAAGGAGAGCGTCCCATACCAATGGGCTTTGGGACTGGGATTCCGCTAAGAAATGACGCTAGGTTCTAAAGGCCTCTTGTTCTAGGCTCCCTTCCAGCTCTGACATTCTACAGCTCTGTGATCTTTAGGATTCTAATCTCTGCATCAGGGGCCAGGTGTAAAATCTGCTGATGGCCAAAGGAGCCAACTTCTGCATGCAAATTTCAGTTCCATGAAATGGCTTATTTAAAAGGATTGGACTGGAGAATAGCCCCGGCCCTGGATTCAGGAGGGCCTGAGTTCAAATCTGGCCTCAGACACTTGACACTAGCTGTGGGACCCTGGGCAAGTCACTTAATCCTCATTGCCCCAGAAAAAAAAGAAAAGGATTGGACTTAATTCTGTTTAATTGCAGAGGAAAAAATTGGGATCAGTGAGTATAAGTTGCCAGGAGGAAGATTCCTGAGGCAAGGAGCCTTTTCTCATACCTCCCTTATAGCATTCCCTGATTTGCAGAGCCAGAGTTGACCTTCTTGCTTAATGTCTTGAAGCTATGATACAACATGACTAAGATGCCTGTCTGTCACTGCTGTGGCCATGAAGGCCAGGCCAGTAGACCAGGGAGCTCACCTAATAGAGCTCAGACTTTCAGGATTCAAACCCAGGTCTTTGATTCCAAATCCAGGTTCTCTAACAGGCCACACCACCAGCCTAGACCAACCCTCTCATTTTACAGGGGAAGAGACAACTTATTCCAGAAAACTGTTTCCTTAGGAGGTGAATAATTCCTCCAGACTAAAGCATTTTTTTAAATTGATATTTAAGTAGGGCCAGTCATGTAGTGAGAGAGTTAACAGATGGACAGCTCACTCCACTGGCACTAGTAATACCCACCGGGGGCAGGAGGGAGGAAAGGAAGGAAACAAGCATTTATTAAGCACTCATTGTGTTCTAGGCACTGTGTGAAGCCCATAGAGGAGACTCCTGTGGAGGATTTATGGGAGGACATGGACAAGAGTGGAGGCAGCTAGGTTGCCCAATGGTTAGAGCACTGGGCCTAGAATCAGAAAGACCTGAGTTCAAATCCAGCCTCAAACACGCACTAACTGTGTGACCCTGGGCAAGTCATTTAACCTCTGTTTGCTTTAATCCACAGGAGAAGGAAATGGCAAACCACTCCAGCATCTTTGCCAAGAAAACCCCATGGATGTGTTGGTATGCTGTGGTCCATGGCGTCAAGAAAAGTTGAACATGGCTGGATGACTGAACATACATCTGCAAAGGGAGAGATATGGCCTGCTGGAGGGAGGACTCACATCAGGGATCGGTGGAAATACTAAGCAGAATTCACGGGTGAAAATGTTTCAGGAGTCTGCCAATGGTCACGAGTAGCATGGTGTGTGCAGACCACAGATATCGACTGGGACGCTTCTCAGAAGGAGCAGTTCCCACTGTGGGGGAAGGTCAGCACAGACAGGCTCTTCCCTCTTTACCTCAAGCTGGGATCTTATCAATAAAAACCACAACAAAGGCACTAGCTGATGCTGCTGGGTGAGAGCAGGGGGTGAAGTATGACACAACTCACTGGTTGGAGGGAGTCACCAAAAAAGTTAGAGCTAGGAGGAATCTTGGGAGAAGGAATGTTAATATTTATATTATACCTATTGTGTGCCAGGTACTATGCTAAGCAGTTTACAAAGGTTATCTCATTTTATCCTCCTGATAACCCTGTGGAATAGATGATAATAACCATAGCTAACATTTACATAGAACCTACTGCGTGCTAAGCACTTTACAATTATGATCTCATTTGATCATTATTATTATTATCCCATTTGACAGATGAGAAAACTGAGGCAAATGGAGGTTAAGTGACTTTCCCAGAGTCACACAACTAGTAAATTCTCAAGACAGGGTTTGAACTCTTCTTTCTGACTCCAAGTCCAGCCTACTAGGCTACGTTGTCTAGTCCCCAGCCCCAGCCCCACCCCCATTTTACAAAGTGGGAGACTAAGGGCACATTGCACGGAAGCAGCTAAGCCAGGACTAGAACCCAGGCCAGCTGCCTCCCAGGCCAGAGCTCAGTCCCCCTCCCCCCCCCCCCCAACCACCCGGCCGCCTCCTTCCCCCTTGGCCCAGACATAGACAAAGTGCAATCTCAGAGCATAACAAAGAAGCCTCTTTGGAGTCTGGAGAAGATTTGAAAAAGTCAAACTTGTAATTACAAGGATGAAATCATCTGGATCCTTTTAAGTAAACTGCCTTATTGATCCCAACATTGAAGAAATGTATTTTAAGAGAAACAAGTTGCTCTATTTATTTCCTCCCGCTGGGGCTGGGGCTGGGGCTGGGGCGGGGAGGGAAAGCTACAGGGCGAGATTTCCCTGCAGCACAAAGGTTTTCGAAGCCTCCTTCTCAGGGCAGACGCCATCGCCACCCTCTTTCGTGGTGCTAGTTTTACTATTTATGAATAAAACCAAGGGCAGGGGCTTAGAGTAATGGACAACTTCAGGGCTAGACGTGCACTGGTTTCTAACCATCCCCAAATGAGCCTTCTTTTTGTTTTGAGTTTTCATTTTCACTTCAACATTTACAATATTTCCTCAGTGACCAAAAGGAAAATATTGACTTAGAAAGTCAGTATGCAGTGACCACACCTACAGGAGGATCCTGAACAAAATGCTTCTCATCCTCCCTCAGCCTGCAAGTCAGCTGGCAGGGGAGGGCGGTGCCCTTCTCCTAGGCCACCGTGCTGAACACTCCCTTTCTTCCCACCTCCAGGGGAGAAGCAGAGGGCAGGGAGCTCACCCTATACCTCAAGCTCTTCTTGTCTTGTGGCTTTCGCTGCCCCAGACCTCAGGGGCCGCTAGAACTACTAGTCCTTGGCTGTAAAGGCCAGATTGAACGAACCGTCCTGGTTGGCCTGTTTATGAGGATGGAGGGTTAAAAGTGAATAGGTGGGGGGGCAGCTAGGTGGTGCAGTAGATAAAGCACTGGCCCTGAATTCAGGAGGACCTGAGTTCAAATCCAACCTCAGACACTTGACACTTACTGGCTGTGTGACCCTGGGCAAGTCACTTAACCCCCATTGCCTCACCAAAAAAGAAAAAAGAAAATGAATGAATGCATGAAAGGTGGAAAGTAGTCCAAGAGGTAGAAAGTATTTATTAAGTGCTTACTATTCGCTGAACACTATGCTAAGCTATAGAAATACAAATACAAAAAGCCAAGAGAATCCTTATCCTCAATGAGCTTGCCACTGGAGATAACAAGCACAGTGATGTGATGGCCAGGAAGTTATGGCCTGCAAAGGCACAAAGATGGTGAGTGGGACAATCGGGCAATCAATGACATGCACTTTTCAGAGGAAATGGAAGTGTTGACTTGGTCACAGTTCTTAGGAAGAGGTCGAAAGGGAAGAGGAGGGAATGGGTTTAGCAGCAGGGTGGGAAATAGCCAGGTAAAGCATAAATCACACAGCCCCTGAGATCAAAGGGTCAAGTGGTTTGGTCCCTCCCAAGCTGGAAGTTGAGGGAGGGTCCTAAACAGTCCAATCATCTGCCTCCTTCAAATGACCTTCTCTCCAGGCACCAATAATGGCACTCATTCCTCAAAGGTTAACATAACTCTCACCATCCCAATGATTCTGAACCCCTGGATATCACTGAACAAACCCTACTACCCTGCCCTTTCCCTTGCTCCCAACCCCCTTCTATACAACCCCAATCCACCTACCAACATCCCCATTCAAGATCTACCCACCCATTCCCCTCTGCTCTCTGGAATACCTGCTCCATAGTTAATAAACTTCCTTTCACCTTAAAATGTTTCCTTTCTCATGCCTTCCGTCTTCTGGCACTCACTGAAACCTGGCTCTCAACTGATGACAGTATCTTGAGACATCCTTTCCAGTTCCAATTGCACAATGGCAGAGTAGCAGCAGCAGCTGTGATGGGAGTGGGGGAGGAATTTTAAATGCTTCTGCTTATAAGCATTCTCAGATCTCCCCTGGCCTTACAAAACAACAACTTTATTTGACCCTACCATCCCATTAAGTCCTATATCTCCTTCCTTTCACAGTGAAACTTCTAGGAAAAAAAAGCTAACTACACTCCTTGCCTCCATTTCCACACCTTCCTCTTACTTTGCAATTCCTTGGAATCTGACTTCTGATTACTTCACTGGACCAACACGGCCTATCATTGTACCCTCTGCAAATGATCTCAGTTCCCTTGTGGCCTCCAAGGTTGAGATATCAAATAGGTAATTCTGGGATTGATCCCTTGGACCAAAACAGTCCCACCTGACTCTCCTGAGCTCCATGTGGATACCAACACACAGTTTCCTTATCTGAATTATAATCTGAATCTTTGCCACAGGAGGTAGGTACCATCTAGCTACTTCACTTGCAAGTAGCAGAAAGATCTTCCTCAAAATCCACTTGGTCCGTCCTCCATCATTCTTGTCCTCCTGATCACCAGGGAGTCTGACTAACTCCCCTCTGGACAATGGGCGGTTGTGATGTATTGTCCTTGCAGGTTCTTGGCTGTTCTCCAGGGCTATTTTGTGTGCGGGCAGATTGCCCGGTCTTTCAGCTACTTGGGAAGGGGTAGCCTTCTACTGCTCTATTATCTTGTGTTTTCCTCGGACGCTGAGATTTCTTATCAGTACTCTATCTCCTGGCTGGAGATCCTGCCAACGAGCTCAAGAGCCATGCCCCCACTCATTCTTTTCCAAGCTTTTCTGTGATGAGGACATAGCTGGGCAGTAGGTGTCCTTCAAGTGATCTCTCAACCAAGAGTCATGCTGGTTATAAGTCTCTATGCCTTTCCCCAACTTCCAAGAGCCCAAATCAGAGATCAGCAAATAAATTTGCCTCTCAGACACCAATAAGTAGATTATAAAGCCTTGTGGTGCACTTTTTAGTTGCATCGCATGCATGCCCTTCACTGAGCCTTTTTTGTTCAAGCCTCAGAGACCTCAGGATCTTCTTTAGTATGTGATTGTAAATGTTTTAAATTAAAAATTAAGTCATTTGGGGCAGCTAGGTGGCGCAGTGGATAAAGCACTGGCCCTGAATTCAAGAGGTCCTGAGTTCAAATCCAGTCTCAGACACTTGACACTGTGTGACCCTGGGCAAGTCACTTAACCCTCATTGCCTCAAAGAACTTGCACTCCCCAGATAAGCATTACACATTGATAGTATATTCTTCTGAACACATCAAGCATAGGACGCAGGCTTCCTAATTACCTTTGCCATCAGATTAGGCCAGCAGAATCTATTTTGTAACAGCACCAAAGTTCTCCTCGGATGAAATAATGCAAATCATCAAGTAGTAACTTCGTGGGGAGCACCTGCTGCTCTCTCATGCCTCATGTTAGATCTACAAGATGATGTTGCACAATTTCAACCTCGGCCACTGATTCAACAAAATGGGGCCCTTTGGTGAATGAAACCTGAGTCCCTGAGATTCACACCCCCCATTTCTGGGCCTCCATTGCTTCTGGTAGAACTTCATCATACAGTTTATGCTACCACCAAGTAATCCAAAGACAAATAGGGCAGGGAGAATTGGTCCGGCCCAACCAAACTGAAGTTGTCTGATGGCACACTCTCTGGTGGGAGTCCCAAACTTTCAGCTATATTTTCATCTGATCATTCTCATGTGGATCTCTGTATCTTACAAATTTCCTTCTCCTTTTCCTTAGGAATCAACATCACTTCAGGTCCATAGGGTCTATCAGTGGCTCCATCCATGTTAGTCTTCCAGAGCTAAGAATGTACAATGAACTCACCGTTGGCTAATGCCACTACTTTTCTCTGTAGACTTCCAACTTGGCACTTATCTATGGATTGTTGGCCAGAAGGATAGGGGTTGGATCTATGAATGGATTGGTATAGAGTAGAGAATGGCAAACTATGGCCTAAGGGCCAAATCTGACCCACCACTTGCTTCTTTAAAGACCATTCTGCCCCTGCACATAGAAGAGTGGTTCTCAAGACTCCTTTATACAGTAACAACTTATCTTGTTTATGTGAGTTATATCTATTAATCTTTTCCATATTATTATCCTGATAATAAAAATAATTTCGACCTCAAGGACCCCCTGAAAGGGTCTCAGGGACTCCCTGCAGTCCCTGGACTGTGCTTTGAGAACCATTGCTATAGAGAACTCTCAGCTAAGGAAATTCCCCTCTACTAATGTAGGTCTGCACCCTTTCTGCAATTTATAGTCTTAGTGCCCAGGACATTAAGAGATTACATGATGTGCTCAGGCTCACATAGCTTGCATGTGCCAGAGTCAGGATTTGAACCCAGCTCCTTCTGGTTCCAAATACAATTCTCTATCTACTATTTGTTGTTCAGTCGTTTCAGTCATGTCTGACTCTTAATGACTCTATCTGAGGTTTTCTTGGCAAAGATACTGGGGTGGTTCACTATTTCCTTCTGCAGTTCATTTTACAGATGAGAAAACTGAGGCAGAGTTAAGTGACTTGCCCAGGGTCACACAGCTAGTAAGTGTCTGCGGTCAAATTAGTTTTGGGTTTTTTTTTGGGGGGGGGAGTTTAAGTGCCTTGCCTAGGGTCACATAGCTAGTAAGTGTCAAGTGTCTGAGGTCAAATTTGAACTCAGGTCCTCCTGACCCTAGGGCCAATGCTCTATCCACTGTGCCACCTAGCTGCCCCTTTTCTTTTTTCTTTTTTTTTTTCTGAGGCCAGATTTGAACTCAGTTCTCACTCTAGGCCCAGAATTCTGTGCACTGTGCCACCTAGCTGTCCTTGTATCTATCATCCCACACTGCTTCTTTTGTTAGCCATTCCGACCTGAAACTAAGCTCCTTACACCAAGTTTTAGGAATTATCAGTGACAGACCAATTTGTTGGTGAGATGAGTCTTACTGTGTATGTTGTTTGTCCTTCCTTCTAGAAGAAGACCGTGACACCAAGGTGATGTCATGATTTGCACTGAATTGGATTTAAGTGAAGAATGGCTGCTCACCATCCTCACTTTCTCCTCTGGAGCCATCTGGGTCCAGTGGCGAGATATACATCAGGATGACTGGAGATTTAAGGCGATTGGGGTTAAGTGACTTGCCCAGGGTCACACAGCTAGTAAGTGTCTGAGGTAAGATCTGAACTCGGGTCCTCCCAACTTCAGGGCCAGTGCTCCATCCACTTTGCCACCTAGCTGCCCCTTACTGTGAATGAGTCTTCTACTGGCAGATGAAATAGACTCCTGGTAGCTCCTGCCTTCCTATTATAAAAACTGCTCCCATGCATCAGTGTATAGCAAAACAGGGCTTCCTTGAGTCCAGGTGGTACAGTGGAAAGAGGGATAGATTTGGAGTCAAAGGATTCGTGTTCAAATCCTGCCTTTGCTGGTGTCTGGTAAGATGTATAACTTTTCTAGGTCCCAGTTCCTTATCCGTAACAAAAGGCTAGGAGTGGACTAGACAGTTACCAAGTTCCCTCAAAGTTCTAAATCACTTGTTGATGAGACATAAGATGATCTACATGTTTAAAACTCTGTAGAATTCACAATAATCAATCGATGGCTTTAGACAGCTTCTATGTAACTCTTTTTTTTTTTTCATGCTCCTTCATCTTTCTAAACACAATACATAACTCTGAATACAACATCTCTAAGTAGTTCCTATCTTTTAGGACCCCTTCCCAATATAGACCAGCAAATTCCCCACTCCTGCACTCCAGTCAATCACTCCTTGTCTAGTCTTCTGAACTATTTTCCCATGTCTCTGTTACTGTTTGGGTATTCATCTATTTAAACTCACTGCTCATATGACTGTTGTTCAGCCATTTTTCAGTTTTGTCCGACTCTGTGATCCCATTTGGGGTTTTCCTGGCAAAGGTACTGGAATGGTTCTCCATTTCCTTCTCCAGCTCATTTTAGAGATGAGAAAACCAAATCAAACAGGGTCTGAGGCTAGATTTGAACTCAAGAAGATGAGTCTTCTTGACTCTAGAGGCAGCACTCTATCCACTGCAAACCTGATAGACAGAACATTTATGAAGTACTTACTGTGTGCTTGGTTAAGCACAGGTGAAACAAAGAAAAAACCTGCAAGATATATATATTCCTTGCCCTCAAGGAACTTACATTCTAACGGGTGGAAAAAACACATAAAGGAGTTCTGGAGCAGCAGCATGCTTTGGAGACTGCTGGAAAATCAAGTGAAGACCTGGATCAGTGTAAGATAATGAAATATCACACCAGGGACTGGGGGGAGAGATGGGAGGTGGGGGGAAGGGAGTCCAAGTTTCCTAAGAAGAAGAGGCAAGGATAAAGGCTGGAGCTGAGATGCCCAAATCTGGAGCCACAATCTTGGAGATGGCCAAGAAGCAAGTGAAGGCCTAACCATACAATAAAAGCAAAGGGACTTAATAAAACAGAGTAATAGTCAGTAACCTGGTTTAAATCAGATATTAAGAGGGGGGTGGCTACGTGGCACAGTGGTAAAGCACCGACACTGGATTCAGGAGTACCTGAGTTCAAATCCGACCTCAGACACTTGACACTTACTAGCTGTGTGACCCTGGGCAAGTCACTTAACCCCCACTGCCCCGCAAAAAAAAAAAAAAAAGAAGGAAATCAAATATTAAGGTCTTCCCAGGCTCGTTCCTAAGTGACCACTTATAGTCCCTCCAAAACGGATCCCCTTCATGAATACTCACCTCATTTCCAATTGACTCTTTAGTCTGTCCAATACAACAGAGAGGGATAAATCAACCACTCACAGTAAGCAGGTGTTTCTCAAGGCTCTGGTTCCTGCTAATTTACTCAACCACTCCTCAGCTGAGTGCCTGACTCTCCCTCTGACCTCCATTTGGCTTTTCACTTCTACCTCAGACATCAACTAGCTGTGTGACCCTGAGCAAGTCACCTAACCCCAATTGCCTGAAAATATCCAGGGCTATCTTCAGTCGTTCTGATGTATATCTCTCCACTGGTCCCAGATGGCTCTGGGGGAGAGAGTGAGGTTGGTGACTTTGGATAGCCCTCCCTCATTTATATCCAATTCACTACAAGTCATGACATCACCCGGATGTTATGGTCTTCTTCAAGAACAAACGACAAACAACTATTATTATCATTTGCTCCTGTGCTCCTTCTATTGTCACTCTACCCCCAGACTCTAGTCCCTCACACTCCTTGTCTAGTCTTCCTTTCTTCTGCCCCTGGCCTCTGGTCCATTTGCTCTTTACCTGGTTTCCCTACCCAGCCTTTCTCTGGGATCTTATTCCCTTGGCAAGATTTCCCTCATCCTTTTGAAAACCGGTGCATACGGAGCTGCTAATTCACAAACAGGCCTTTGGAGGAAGTGGCTCCTCAAAGCAAACATAATGCCCGTCCCCTGAGCCCACCTAACCTCACATGGCCATTCTAAGAAGGTACTTTGTAAACCTGAAAACATTATAGAAATGTGAGCTATTAGGAGTATTACAACCGCCAAAGTCCGGCATCATATGCTGGAAGTATACAGAGAAGTGGAAAACATCTGCTCCCTAAAGAAATGATTGCCCCATTGGCCCTATGGGAACGTCTCTTCCTCTGCCCTCCTAGAACATTTTATTTCCATTTCCTTTATTGTACTTAACATGCATTGCCTGGTTTTATAGTACTTTTCCAACTGTCCTACCTGCTCTTACAGGCTGTATGCTCCTTGTGGAAATATTTCTTACTTATCCTTCCATTCATGTCTCTTACTTTTCCTTGCCTTCATGGTCCTTGACAATTGGGCTCCAACCCTACCTATCAGTCTTCCTCCACATCACTCCCCTTCATGCCTTCTACATTAGAGCCAAACAACTACTTCTTGTTCTCCAAACATGATTCTCTCTCTCTTTCTCTCTCCCCCTATCTCTATCACTGTCTCCATCTGTCTCTCCCCTCTCTCCCCCATGCCTCTTTATCTCTCTATCTTTCCCCTCCCCCTATCTCTCAGTCTATCTCTGTATCTCTTTCCCTGTCTCAGTCTCTGTCTCTCCCTCTCCAAACTATAATGCAAACTATCTGCCTGCGGGACACACACTTCAACCTCATCCTCACCTCTTAGTATTGTTATCTTAATTCAATACTCATCTTGGGTGCCAAAACCTCCACAAACACTTTTGCTGGCCTGGATGCAATAGAAGGTATACAATGTGGAAAAACACGCTAATCAGTCATTACTGAAATTGCACAAAGTTGGTGACTGACCAAAATGGCGCCCACTTCTGTGACTTCCTTGAGTTCATGCAAGTTTATCCACTTCACAAATGAATAGGTAAAACAGGTCACAGGTAAAAATCCACCCCAGAATTGGATGATCAAGTAACTGTCACCAGGGAAATAGGTGGTGGGGGTCCGTAGGTATTCCTCTGTAAAGAACTACACTCCTGGGGCAGCTAGGTGGCGCAGTGAATAGGATAGATGAGGTGTCCACCTGACAATGGAAAGTTCCTTTTTGGGGGGGGAGCTTGGATGAAGGGTGGGGTCCTGACTTCTGGAGTTATCTCTGTCCCCAGGCACCACCCCAGGTAGTAGCCACACCTAATTGACTTTCCTGCTATAGAATTTTCTCTCAGGTGTGTTAGTCCTGATATCTAGTTGGCCAGTTTGAACTTTAATAGTCCCTCTATTCCTCGATATGTCCTATACCCCATGTCATAGCCAACCTTGGTAGAAATGGGGATTCTCTGATTCTGGCATGGTGGAATAGATTTTTGATGAATGCATTCTTGAGAGCAATGATAAAGAGAGCAGTACCTCAGGGGCAGCTAGGTGGCACCATAGAGCACCGGCCCTGGAGTGGAGAGAACCCGAGTTCAATCCTCACCTCAGACACTTACTATCTGTGTGATGCTAGGTGAATCATTTAACCCCAATTACCTCAAAAGAGAGAGACATGGGGCAGCTAGGTGTTTCAGTGGCTAGAGCACCAGCCCTGGAGTTAGGAGGACCTGAGTTCAAATCTGACCTCAGACATTTGACACTTACTAGCTGTGTGACCCTGGGCAAGTCACTTAACCCCAATTGCCCCCCCCAAAGAAAATAAAAAAGAGAGACAGGGAAGAGAACCTCATTTTAGCTTCCCCCACAATTGTGAACTATGGGCATGACTCCTCATTGCTAAGGATTTAGAAGAGAGTGAGAGAAAAGGAAAAAAAGGCAGAATTTAATTATCTTTTTCAAGGTCTTTAGCTGAGTATGAGAGGAACAATAAAGGAAGACAGCTGGGGGGATGGCAAAATCAAGTGAAGGGTTGTTTTTAAGGATGAGGGAGAGACAGTGAGCATGTCTGTAAGGCAGCAGGGAGGAAGCCAGGAGATGGGAAGACTAAAGATTACAAGGAGAGTGGGTAGGACAGTGGCATCAATCTGCTGGAGACGAGAGGGTATGGGATGGAGTTTACAGGTAGAAGCCTTGGCAAGCAGATGGGTATCATCTTCATCAGAGACTGGGGTAATGGTAGAGATGGTGGGAGATCAGATCAGAGGGATGTCACATGAGAAGAAAGAGGCCTATGATCTGGGTTCAAATTCCAGTTCTATCTACTACCCATGTAATGAGGTAGCTAGGTGGTACAATGAATAGAATGCTGGGCCTGGATTAAAGAAGACTCAAGTTAAAAATCCTCAGACAATTACTAACTGTGTGACTCTGGGCAAGTCACTTAACCTCTGTCTGCCTCATGGTTGTTGTGTGGATAAAATGAGACGTTTGTAAAGCATTTTGTAAGCTTTAAGGCACTCTCTAAATGCCAGCTCCTATTATTAGTGGTAGTAAAGTCACTTCCCTTTACTGAGCCTAATTTCCGCATTGTAGAGAAGATGATCTTAAAAGTCTCTTCCAACTAAAAGGTAGATGATTCTACAAGTAGATATTTCCTATACATTTAGAAGGTTCTGTAGAAGTAAAGTATATAAACACTGCTGTATAGAGCCTTAAAGGACCCTGAGAGTGCTTAGGAAATATTCCTAGTTGCACTTGGAGCTCCGGGTTTAGCTATTCCACATATCTTTTTCCCCCCAGGGCAATGAGGGTTAAGTGACTTGCCCAGGGTCATACAGCTAGTAAGTGTCAAGTGTCTGATGCTGGATTTGAACTCAGATCCTCCTGAATCCAGGGCCGGTGCTCTATCCACTGTGCCACCTGGCTGCCCCCTATTCCACATATCTTGGTGAGTCTCTGAAGTCCTGTTCATTTTTTGGCGAGGGGGGGGGGGGGAGGGAAGGCAAGGAGTCTTGCAGAGGCTGCTTGGGCAGTAGCTTGGCCTCTTTCTCCTTCCAGTCTCTTCTCCTCTCCTTTCATGCTTGGCACCCACATCCTTTGGCTCCTTCTCCCATGACCATGTTCCCTCCCCCAACTCAGGTTCTGTTTCCCCAAATAAGCTTTCCCCCCCACTACATATATTCTCACTTCCTCTTTAGTCTCTTACTCCAATTCCTACTTCCTCTCTCATTCTTCTGCCTCCCCACCCTCCACCCTGAGCTCTCTGGCTGTTCACCTTGGGTCTTCAGTGGAAAAAAAACTGAAGTAGGCAAGAGAAACGTCACTTCATTAGCATTGTACTATTTTTCAGGCAGTGTGGAAGGATGCTGGACTTGATGTGGGGAAACCCGAGTTTGAATCCTGCACTTATTAGTTCTGTGAGGTTGAATGAGGAACTTTCCCTTTTTGCCTCAGTTTCCTCAGGTGTAAAATGGGAATAAAACTTGACTTCCCTTCCTCACAGGGTTTTTGTGGGGAAAGTACTTGAAAACCTGGGTTGTGTGGGATGTTCAAGGAGGACTAGCACCTCTGGGGTGAGGGCTTGCTGAGCCCTTTTCAGGGCTGCTCATCCTCCTCCAGTGTTTACCTGGCACTCAGTTCTCACATGTGGTTCCAAGAAGCTGTAGCCTGTGCAGCAGCCACACCCAGGTAAGACCATCTGGCAAAGGGCTAAACCAGGTTAAATCACATTGAAGTTAAGCCAAGTTAGCTGAATGGGGGGGGGGGTTGGTCTACTCAGAACATGTGAAGATGTCCCCTCTGGGATGGATGGGTCAGATGAGGACGCTTTGTTCCAAATGTCATGAAGGCATCTGAAGCAGGTAGAGTGCTTCGAACCTGGTCAGACAGCAAAGACACCAAGGTCATCTACCACCCCCTGGGCCATCACCAGTCATCCCGACTTTTGTCTTGCTCATGGACTTTGATGACTCAGGAAATGAGAATGAGGCTGACTAGTAACTCTGCCCAACTTAAATCCAATTCACTGAAAAGTAGACATCACCCTGTGATGTCAACGGTCCTCTTCAAAACCGAAGGACAAACAACTACCACCGCCACCTTATAACCTCAAAGTTGTAGAAATGTGAGTTATTCTCCAATGTTTACCTTCTGTCTCCCCAGTGAAACCATAAGTTCCCTTAAGGATTCAACTTGTGTATCTTGTGTAGCCCCTTCATTACCTAATACAATAAAGGACACCTACTTAACATGAAGTAAGTTCTTGTGAAGTGAGTAGAATAAAGGTGCGATTTGCCCCCTCTGCTCTTCAAAGGAGGCTGACTATAATAGTGGTGCTGCTGGTATTCCAACTTTAAATATTGTCAAATCTACCAATAGCCTGGTTTTGTGACCCTGAGTAAATCATTTCCTCTCTGAGTCAGTTTCATCAATAAACCGAATTGATTCCATGCTGTAACATCATGGCTGTAGTTCTAAGATTCCTCTCACCTCTGAAGTTCTATGTTCTAAGGTTCTCTCCACCTCAAATTCTATGTTCTAGGTTTTCTTTTCTTTTTTTTCTGGGGCAATGAGGGTCAAGTGACTTGCCCAGGGTCACACAGTTAGTAAGTATCAAGTGTCTGATGCTGAATTTGAACTCACGTCCTCCTGAATCCAGGGCCACTGCACCACCTAGCTATCCCTCTATGTTCCAGATTTTCTTCCAGACTTCACATTCTATGCCCCGGACATTTTATACTCCAACATTCCATGATTCTGTGATCTAAGAATATTCATTTTTTGTCACAGGGTGCATTTGAGTGAATATTAGTAAATGATACAGCACCCTGGCTTTCTATATCTTTTCTATATCTTCCATAACTTTTCTATATCTTCATTTCTTCCCCCCCACCACTTATCTCCCTATATCTGCTTGTTCTCTATTAATATCTGGTGCAGTTTCCTCTTTTAAGTCCAGAGTTTATCCCCTAACTCCTGACAAGCATTGGGACATCTGGGTGTGGAAGCCAGCCTCTGCCAACTAGATGCAAACCTAACCAATGAGAGTAGCAGGCTTGGTTGTGGACCAGACCTGGGATAAAGCTCAGCCTGTGCCTAAGCAGATAAGCAAACACCTCAGCTGAGGGCAAGGGTTGGCCAGAGCACTAAGTATAAGCGACTCCCAGAGAAGATCACAGCCAAGAACTGAAATTCTCTAGCCACTACACCAGCTGCCTCTCCTTCCCAGCCTTATCTCACATGATAGCCTACCACACTCTGTACTTCAGCCAAACTAATCTCTGACCCAACAGGCTGCAATCTCAGGCCTCCCTGCCTTTGCCAGTGTCATTCCCAATGCCTGAAATGACTGCCTTTGCCCCCTTCTGCTGAATTCCTACCTATCCTTTAATGCTCAATCCAAGTGACACCTCCTCCAGGAAGTCTTCCCCTATTCACCCTTATTGTTAAGTAGCGCCCCACCCCCCAAGTGGATTTTGTTTTGCTATGGTCTAGTTCACTTACCATAGGATAAGATTAATTATAACTATCCCTGTGCTGTATCTCCTTAATGTGCTGCATTATCTTTGAGGACAAACACACTATCAAACACATAAACTCTTAATTTCCCTCCAGCACACAATAGGATTGAGAGTAGACCTGTGATTTCATTGGTATAGAGAACTGCCAAGGAAACTCCTTCCACCAATGCAGGTCAGTTGGCCTTCTGTGCAATTTACAATCTTTTAAAGCAAAGTGCTTTTTTTTTTTTTTTGGTGGGACAATGAGGGTTAAGTGACTTGCCCAGGGTCACACAGTTAGTCAAGTATCAAGTATCTGAGGCTAGATTTGAACTCAGGTCCTCCTGAATCCAGGGCTGGTACTTTATTCACTTTGCCACCTAGCTGCCCCTAGAACAAAGCTTCTTAAACTGTGGGTCTGCAACCCGCTGTGTAACTGAATGTGGGGGTGGTGAAAAATTTAGCAATGGTAAAAGGTTATGTATACCTGCTCCGGTCTTGAGTGGAAAAAGTTTAAGAAGTCCTGGCTTAGACTATTAAGAGGTTAAGTTAGAGCACTAGCTATGGAGTCAGGAGGACCTGAGTTCAAATGTGACCTCAGAGGGGTGGCTAGGTGGTGCAATGGATAAAGCACCGGCCCTGGATTCAGGAGTACCTGAGTTCAAATCCGGCCTTAAGACACTTGACACTTACTAGCTGTGTGACCCTGGGCAAGTCACTTAACCCCCATTGCCCCACACACAAAAAAAATGTGACCTCAGACATTTACTAGCTAGCTGTGTGACCCTGGTCAAGTCACTTTACCCCCCCCCATTGCCTCCCCCCAAAACCCAACAACAAGAAGCAGAGGTTAAGTGACTTGCCCAGGGGTCACAGATTCATTATGTGTTCAGTCAAGGAGAGACTAGAACCTGGGACTTCCAAACTCCTAGCTCTGCATTCACTATACCACTGCTTTAAGTAAACTCTTCATTTCTACCAGCGCCTAGCACACAGCAAGAGCTTAATAGATGTTTGTTGAATGCTCAGCATCCCTGAAATCTTTTTTGAAAATGTTAATCTTGTATTTGGAGGGTGAGGAATAACAAATGGAGAGGCAGAAGGCTGCCCTGGTGTTCTAGAAATGTTCAAAAAACCTGGAAGAGTGAACTCACAAGGTCAAGAAGGCTCCATGTATACTCTGCCCTGTTCTGCATCTTGGGAGAAGTCCCTGCACTGATTCCATCCCGGATCCATGTAGCACCCCTCAGGGTTGCTGAACTGTAAAAGGATTGAATTGGATGTTCTATGGCAGACTTAAGGTGAGGAAGGGTCATGGAATTTAATTTCATTTGACAGATGGGGAAACTGAGACCCAGTAAGAGGAAGTAAATTTTCCTAGGTCACACAGCAAGTTAGTGGAAAAGTAGTGGTTGTTGTTCAGTGGTGTTCAACTCTTCCTGAACCCCCTTTTCTTATCAAAGATACTGGAGTGGTTTGCCATTTCCTTCTCCAGCTCGTTTTACAGATGAGGAAACTGAGGCAGTGAAATGACTTGCCCAGGGTCACACAGCCAGTAAATATCTGAGGCTGGATTTGAACGCAGGTCTTCCTGACTCCAGACCCAGCACTCTGTCCACTGAGCCATCTAGCTGCTGGACATTAACAACAGCTGACCTCAAAATGGGATGCGGTTCCCTATCGCTGGAGCTGTCCAAGTGGAGGCTGTAAGGTTACTTTTCGGAGGTGGTGTAAACGTGAATCATCTTTGTGTAGAAGTCAGCTATTGCCCTCGGAACTTCCTTCCAGCTAAAAGATAAGCCAGGCCTTCGGACACCACCCCCGCCCAAGTCTAGGACTCTAACCAATCCACAGCACTGCCCATGCATCCATTCCTTGGAGCTGTGCACCAGGAGGAACGAGGGGCATCTGCTCCCGACCCCCACACTGTTTAGGCCTCTGCCCACTCCCTTGAAGCTGGAGAGTAGCATCAGCTCTGTAGGCTCCTCGGGCCGTGAGGGGCCTTGCTTGGGTGGGCTGGAGGGCAGCCCTGGGACCAGGCACACGCTGCGGTAGCCCGTACCGGCAATAGGGGCGCATGCGTGGCGGCTGGAGCGTTATGAATGGTGACTTGTTTGCCAGGAGTTTAGAAGCAGGTGGGCAGGGCGGGGCGGGGTGGGGCGGGGCAAAGAGGAGACAGAGGCGGAGTCCGAGAGGGCAGGGCTGGGGAAGGCTGCGCATCAGCGCTCGAAAAGGTGGGCGAGATGGATCGGCTGGGGAGGGAAGAAAAGTGGGGATGGTCGGAGAGAGCGAGCACGCGCGGGGAGGGATAGGAAAGAAAAAGAGTGAGCCCTAGGGGAAGTGGGCGGGGCCTGCCTGCGAGGGTTGGGCCGAGGGAGGGAATGGGGCGTTGGGCAGCGCCTGAGAGGGAGGGAACGGGAGATGGGCGGAGCCTGAAGGGGCTAAAAGGGAGGAGAGGGTAGTAGGCGGGGTCTGAGAGGAAGCCAGAGGGGGCGGGGCCTGCGGGGGAGCCCAAGGAAGGGAGCGGGAGGGGGCGGGGCCTGCAGGGAGGAGGCGGAGCCGGCGCGCGGGCGCGGAGGGGCAAGGGGGGGAGGGGGGGAGGGAGGGAGGAAGTCACCGCGGCGGCGGCGGCCGAGGGGGCGGTGCGCGAGCTCAGTCAGTTCGAGGAGCGGGCAACGGCCACGGCGGCGGCTGCTGAGGCGTCCCACGGAGCCCTCCTCATCTCCATCTCCACGCGCGGGAGCCAGCGGGGCGCGCGAGAAACAAAGGGAAGCCCCAGAGCAGGGGCAGGGGCCGACCTCGGAGCGCCCGTGGCGGCCCGGGGCGCAGCGGGAGCCCGACTCCGTGCTCCAACCTCCGGCAGGCAGCCCGTCGGCGAGCGGGCGCCAGGCTCGTCCTCTCCGCTGCTCCGCCGCCGCCCCCGACGGGCCCGCCCCGGGCCGAGAAGATGCCGCGGGTCGTCCCGGACCAGAAGAGCAAGTTCGAGAACGAGGAGTTCTTCAGGAAGTTGAGCCGCGAGTGCGAGGTGAGCGGGCCGGGCTGGCGGCGGCTCCTGCGGGGCGCGGGGAGGAGAGGCCCGGAGGGGGGAAAGTTTGGGGCTCTTGTCAAAACTCGTGTCTGTCCTACTTCCTGCGCCGCGGCGGCGGGGTGGGGGGGGGCGCCAAACGATTGCCCACTCCCCCCACCCCCCGCGGCGCCCCGGCCCTGCCTCACCGCGCCCTCTTATCTGCCCGGGGCTCGCTCCCGGGATTTGACTTGTGATTTCTGGCCGCTCTGTCGCCCGCAGATTAAATACACCGGCTTCAGGGACCGGCCGCACGAGGAGAGGCAGGCGAGGTTCCAGAATGCCTGCCGAGACGGGCGCTCGGAAATCGTAAGTGTCTCGGAGTGCTGGACCACCTCCCCCTTGCTTCCTTCCTTCCTTCATCCCTCCCCTCCCTCCTCCTCCTCGCCTCTTCCCGCCATACTCCCGCAGACCCCCACGAAGGGGCACGGCGTTCGGCTTTTTACATTTCGGGTCTGGGACATTTCCCCTCCTCCTCCTTTATTACTTTTATATATAAATATATATATATATATATATATATATATATATACACACATACATATATACCTGTTGAACTTCACTTCCCTCCAGACTATTAGTGGAAAACGTAGTCCAACGCTTCGGCAACCCGGAACTGTGCGAAGCTGTGAAACCCGTCGTACTTCCTATTCAGATTTTGAAAATATGAAACCAGATACTGACGAGTTTGTGTTTTAACAAGGAGACGGTTTCCCTGTTGCCTCCGTGTTTGCGGCCGTGTTTCCTAGGCGCTGCCTAATAAACAACTTTGCCAGTGAATCCCTTTTTAAAGTGAGTAAAGGGTATTAGGAAGAACCGGAGCCAAGAAGCTGAACAAAGAATTGCTATTTTCAAGCTGTAGGGCAGGGTGTAATATTCGGGCAAGGGTCTGTGGATTTAAGAGGAAGGGACCCTTTTGTAATTCCCGTCTTGGGGAATACTTTGAAGGCATTTGGAGGACCGTTCCATTATCTATTCATAGGTTCATCCCATTAGCTGCTAAGGGAGGTAATAGTTCCTTTCTTAGAAGCTAGATTTGTTACCCAGCCTAGAACCTTTGGTGACTTGGGAGCTTTTTGTGGAAAGGTAATAGTGGATGTGGAAGAGAAGCCCTCACTTAGAACTGAAAAATTAATCTCTAATCCAAATGGCCTGTTTAATGAAGAAATCACTTCCATCCCCCAAAGAAGAAAGTTGATGTATGCCCTCGGTCTCTTTGTGCTGTAAACACGAAGGCAAGGACTGCTGAGCCTTGAAGAGATAGTATTAATAATTCGTATTTATATAGATTTTAAAGCGGTGGATCACAATCACCTTTCGAGATAGGACTTTAAAGATGTGAAAACTGAACCTTAGAAATAGGAAGTCACTTCACCCAATCACCTAGCTAGTTAAGTGGGTTTCAACTCAGGTTTCCTCCAAGGCCAGTGCTTTTTCTACTGTACTGCTCCGCCACGTCTGGCTTGGTGCTAAGAATTGTCACGGATAGATATTTTAAATCCACAGGTCTTTCCCTAACTTATCTCTACTGGAAGCCTTTAATCTCTTCCATCACCCCCTACACACACACACACACACACACACACACACACACACACACACACACACACACAGAGACTTTAATGTCTTACTTTTTTAGTTCGATTCATGAAAATAGAGTTAAGTGAAACAGCGTTAAAGGGGGGCAAGTCTATAGGAAGTGTTAAAAATGGTCTCAAGGCCAAATCATATTATTTATTATTGGGGGGAAAAGGGGAGTAGGATTTAGTGATGATCTCACTACATGCTACTGTAGCTGGGTTTAGGCCTCTCATTTGTTTTTTCTCCAGTTGTCCTGTTGAGGGTGCTAATGAGCAGTAATAGGGCTAAGTAGGTAGAGGGGAAGGGGGAAGCCTAAGACCTAGGCCCTAATGGGTTTTTTATTGTTGAGTCATAGAATCATACTCTCAAAGCTGGCAGGAAATTTAGAGAGCATGTAGTCCAACTCCTTCATTCTACAGATGCAAAAATTGAGGTCCAAAGAGGTGTGATGATTTACCCAAGGTCACACATAGGTGAGTTTTCATGCAGATCTCCTGATTCCTCTGCAAGTTCTTTCTGCCATACCATGTGATCTGTACACTTGTCTGGTATAGTTGCAACATTTAATGAGGGGAGGGACATAATTTTGTCTATTTCTTCACGTGTAAAGACAACATTGTACAAGTTGGATTAACATCAGAAGAGAATACTACAGAAATTACAAATGTGCCTTTTTAATTTCATGAAGAATTTATGAAGTTTTGCCATTTAAGATGAGGTCAAAAGGGAGAAATTTTGCAGTATATGGGTATGGTGGAGAAGGCAAATTAATGTTAAGGTGCAGAATTTTGGAAATGGATGGAATTATCAATTTTGTTTTGTCACTGACTTATTAGTCTCATGAAAAGAATCTTGTTTTACCTCACTGGAACCATAGTCTTTCCAGAATACTACGTAAATGAGATCTATTTATTACTTCCCATCCATAAAATGTGGAAAGGCCAACCCTCCCTATCTCATGGGATTGTTGTGTGAATAAAAGGAGCTAGTTGATGGAAAGCACTTTCAAAAATAAAAGCCCAGTAATAGGACTGAACTATGGTATAGTGGGAAAGCCCTGAAATCAGTCAAGAAACTTGTTCTAATCTTGTCTCACGCGCTGAGTGATTTTAATCAAGCTGCTTCTCTGGGCCTGTGAACTATAGCTTCTCTAAGTTCCCTTCCAGCTCTAAATTCTCTAATTTATACATATTATGTTGACAAGGATGGCATCCAGTAAGTGTATAGGACCATCTTTCATAACTCAGCTATAGGAGATAGGATTAACATTTACCATATAGATCAGTCATATTATACAAAATGTTTACTACTTATAGTTATGTTTTAAGGGTATACGTTGACCTAAAGTAGAGCCTAATCTTCTTAATAAGCTATGTTATATGATTCTTTTCTACTTCATATGAACTTCTCTTTCCAGGAATAAATCAGATTTTTCTGGGATGATTCCTTTGCTCACATATCTGGATTTTTAAATTATAAGCCTCTTTAATTCTAACAAAATTGCTGAAGATCAAAGAAAGTAGATTGCAGCTTATTAGTTTGATGCTCATAAGGAGAAAATAATTAAATTAAATATTTGATTTTGTTGAGTGATGCAGTTTTTCTATTTGGAGGCTAGTTTACATTTTTTTTTCATTTAAAGAAATCTCAATGAAGTTACTACTACTAAGGGTTATATGGCAATTTACATTTCAAAAAATTCCAAGAATGTGTTAAAAGTTCATTTTGAACTGAAATTTGAGCTAGTTGTCCAAAACATATGTGTATGAGCTGATTTTAAAGGCTTCATATATTAATTTTAATAATAGTATCCTGGCTTCTGTGGTACATATTGGCTCCTATGATTTTTGATTTATGAAGAGCTTATTAAAAGGGAGGATTCTTTGGAGGGAGAAGAGCGCTATTGAAAAGTGACAGCAATGTGTGTTTTCTTTTAAGCATTAATAAAACAGCATCGAAAATCCAGCATTTGCCCTCTATCCATTTGGCTGTGGTTTCTTAGGGGTCTTTTCCCCCAATATAAGAAGAGTGATCATTAGCAGCAGACTTATTAAAGTAGCAAATTGCATAGCTGCCCCAAACTACTCCAAATTCTACCCCATTTGCTATCTTTGTAAGTGGCAGCTCAAAGCAGAATAATAGAAGCAAATGAAAAGGTTTTTTATATTTACTGAAGAATTTTATTAAAGGCTTTAATAATAAAATAGTGAGGAGAAAGGTGGAATCTCTGAGACAGTTTATTTTCTATTATCTTTTCAGTGATGATTGCAGGGGAGGGAAGCTGTCTCACTTCTTAATGCCTACTTGAATGAACATTGATGATTTTTTAGAGCCAGAAACTGAGACTTATTTTAAAGTTGAATTGCAACAGTGTGTATTACATTTCTACATAATATGTGACTTTATTTGGATATTTAAAATTTTTACCAGAGAGTTGGATTATGACTGCAGGGAATCTTAACTATTTTATTTTCTTTCTCTTCTGACATTTTAGTATACTGCCTGTAAATTTTTTAATCGAAACTGGTATATTTTAACCATCTTCTCTGCATGTGGAGGATTAGAAGTGGGAAGATTGGTGAGATAATAGGTAGAAAATTTATTCCTGAAATTAGCAATTAAATAAGAGGTAAGGTGGTAAATCTATGGACTATATTAATCTTTACTTGGCAGTGGCTGTCAACTGGGGTCTATTGGAGTTAGTAAAGGAGGATATTCATCAAGTTGCATTTGCCAAAATTGCCACCTGTATTACAAGTAGTATTGGAAGACTAACTTTCATGGATACTTAATATTGTCTCTGCTCTGAATGAAATAATAGTAATTTAAAACTGACATTTATATGAGGTTTTCAAAGCTCTTTACAATGAAAATCTTCCTGTTTGCATTTTTTAGGATGCTGAAAGTATGTTATGTTTTCATCAGGCTTAACAGTTAGGGTCCATTTTGTTTCAATTGACATCTTTCAGTTCAGTTTTTCAAGCATTTATTCTAAAATATTGGGGAAAGGTTAAAGAATGGTGTAATCTTAAAAAGCCATGACAATATTGAGACAAGTATTTAAACTATGTATTACCCATTCAGATAAAGGATCTATACGTGGGAAGAGAATGGGACTTTGCCATGAAATTTGCCATGAAGGGGTTTGGTTAATAAACAGCATTTAGTTTATGTTCTTGGGTGACAAGACCTGCATAGTATTATGAGATCTGGCAGAGGTGTCTCTTGAGGGAATGTGTTTTTGTACCTTAAGACTGACTTAAAATTGTGTTGCTATGTGGTAGCATAAAATCTATTGGAAATCCTTTAAATGAACTATAGTGCCATCACGGAAGATACAATTGCTTCGTTACACAAATGTCAAAGCAAAAAGAATAACCATTTTTTAAATGGTGAGCCTTGATCTTTAATGTAATAAAGCAGCCAGATTTTTTAAAATTGTGTTATTACATTGGTACTTTCGTGCATAAAAATCACTTTTAGTTACTGTCTGAACAGTCTGAGAGTGAAGAATCAATGTTTTCTGTTTAAAGAACTTAATCATCTCAGGATTTCATAGGCTTTCAAGCTGGAAGGACCTTAGATTCATGCCGTTCCAAAGATGAGTAAACTGAAGGCCAGAGAGGAGAGTGGCTTGCTTAGGGTCCAGTGCTAGTGAGAAGCTGAGTTCAGATTTAGACCACATTGCCTTTCCCTCTGAGATCTCTACCTGTGGGAATTGTTTCCCCAGATCATCTAAGGCAGTTGACTTGTAAGGGCTTTGTAAACCTGACATTCCTCTTGTTTTCTTCTACATTTAGGTCAGAATCTCATTCTAAAAAGGATCTTAGCACCTAGACCAAACTAATTCTTTTTTTTTTTTTTTTTTGGTGAGGCAATTGGGGTTAAGTGACTTGCCCAAGGTCACACAGCTAGTAAGTGTTAAGTGTCTGAGTCCGGATTTGAACTCAGGTCCTCCTGAATTCAGGGCTGGTGCTCTATCCACTGTGCCATCTAGCTGCCCCTCAAACTAATTCTTTTACAGAGAGGAAACTGAGACCCAAAGAAGGGACATGACTTGCCCTAAATTACACAGATATTAAGTGGCCAGACCCAGGTCCTTTGACTCTATTGACTCTTTCCATTATATCACACCACTTGACTTTTTTTTTTATACCAGATTATACGTATTTTAATTATTAGGTGATTTTTTTTAAAAAAGAAAACTTGTTTTAGCTCATTAGAAATGTGATCAATTTCAACCTTAGCCAGTACGGTATCTTGGGAAAATGCTGGAGTTGGAGTAGAGGTCTGGATACAAACCTTAGCTGCATTGCTGGTGATTTCCTTAATTAGAGAACTCCCTCTCCTCATGCATGTAGGCAGGCACCTTCTCTGCAGCTTATGGTCTTGGAGAGTTGGCTAGAGCAGAAGTGTGTGTCAGACACCCTGCCCAAATGCACAACACCAAGTGTAGATGGAACCAGATCAACATGTAATTGGAAAATAATGACAAAATAAACCAAAGAAAATATTAAGGTGGTTTTCTAAGTTGACATATGGCCCAGAGGGACCCTTACCTATGATTTTCTATGTGAGTTTGACACCACTGGCCCAGAGTACCAAGAGATTATGGGGACTTGGTCAAGCTCACACAGCCATTGTGTATCTGCAGCAAGGCTTGAAGCCTGGTGTTCTTGGCTTCAGGATCAGCTCTCTGTCCATTACACCATGCTGCCTCATCTGCAGTATGGAGATAACACTTGTATTACCACCCGATAGTATTTGGGCTATTATGTATTATTTCCACCATTTGAATGTAAGTTCCTTGTGGGTAGGGACTGTCTTTCTTTCTGCTTATATTTGTATTCCCAACTGTTAGCACCATACCTGGCACCTAATAAGTCCTTAATAAAGGCTTATTGACTTGACATGACGTTTTAAAAATCTTTACAACTACTAAAATAAGAAGCAACTCCTGAGCTAAAATATTGGGAGTCAGGGAACGTGAGTTGGATTTCTGACCTTTCACCTGTCTGTGGCCTTGAGCAAGTCATCAGATTTTTCTAGGACCATTTCCTCATAAAATAAGGTTATTGGACTAGGTGGTTTAAGGTTCCTTCCAGATGAGCCTTTTGCATCCAGTTTAAGATGACAGTACCAACTTGAAACTGAATTGCTTGAGAGCTTTCCTTAGTTAAAAGAGAGAGAGAGCATGAGAGAGCTCCAATTCTACCTACTGATATATTCAGCAAGTAAAATTTTCATTTGGATAATGGTAATATGTTTGCCAAAAATATATTCTTTGGGTTTGGGGGTTTTATCATTATTATTTTATTATTAGTTATTCCACAGATTAGCCTAAAGAAGTAGAGATAGTGTTGTTTGCACTTTGCATATCAGAAAACTCAATCATACAAAGCTAAAAGTCAAATTGTTGTGGGTCTCGGAACATATGATATTGCTGGCTAAGCCATGTAAGCAGTCTCCCACACAGTATGTGTTGGGTGAATATTCTTATAGTTACAGTCTCATGCCACGCTCTCCCTATTATCTCTTTTTCATTAAAAAATACTTTGGGAAGGGTAAGCTAGGCGATGCAGTGGATAAAGCACCAGCCCTGGATTCAGGAGGACCTGAGTTCAAGTGTGGTCTCAGACACTTGACACTGGCTGTGTGACCCTGGGCAAGTCACTTAATCCTCATTGCCCTGCTTTAAAAAACAAAACAAAAGAGATGCAAGCCAACACATTTATATTTCTTACAAAAAAATACTTTGGGAGATTGACAGTTCTTGATTCATCTGAGATTTTAGAATGTGGTAGTTGTTTTCATGCTTTAACATTTAAGAAGTGAAAATGTTTTACTTGGCCTCACAGCTTCATGTGTTTTTAGTGCCTGAGGATGACCTCCAAGTGCATTATAAGTGGAAAGAGCACTGGATTTAGAGTCATCTCTCTGGGCCTCAGTTCATCTGTAAAACGAGGGAGTTCAATTACTTGATCTCCAAACTCCCTTCTAGTTCTAATTCTGATCCTACTGTTAGCATGTGCTCATGGAAGCCAGAAAAAATAGAGAAATATCTTATTTACAAATGCTTTAAAGCCAAACAAAAAGTTTTTTGGAACTGTTTTCTATTTAAATCATGGCATTCTGTAAAAATCTAATTCTTTAGATCTTGAGTGATTTTGTCTGTGTCATAATTTTGTATTTTAAAAAGAACCATTTTTAAGTGTAGGGTTGATAGCCTCTAGCTCAAATTTTGCAACATGAGATTCTAACGTCAGCAAAAAATGACCTGAAAGAAAGTATTGATTCCATGTCTTATTTTATATCTAAGCAGCCAATGGCAAATGTCGTCAAAATGGAATCAGATGTTTGTAACTTAATACTTAAGAAAAATGATGAGTGTGTGTTTTTGACTTTAAGTATTCTTTTTGCTGCCTGGCTTAAGACATAAACTGATGTAAAAATAAATGACTGCTTGCATAATTTATGTAATGTCTTGCTCCTGATCCTGTTTGTATTGATTTTTCTAAAAGGCTTTTGTGGCCACAGGAACCAATCTGTCTCTCCAGTTTTTTCCGGCCAGCTGGCAGGGAGAGCAGCGACAAACACCTAGCCGGGAATATGTCGACTTGGAACGAGAAGCAGGCAAGGTAAGAGAAATTTCTTTGCATTTTAAAATAACGAGTTGTGTGAGTATAGACCGTACCTTAAGTAGATCACAGATCTGATTTCGTAGTCATACAGTCATGGAATGGGCAGGCACATTGCATGTCATTGTGTTGCACTGTGAAAATATCTTGTAACTTTCTTATGTTTTCTGATGTAACCATTTGTTATAAAAACTTAAGCCTACAAAGAATTCTGTACTGTGCCTTCCCATATATGATATTCAAAACTTGGTCCCCTAAAAAATGTTGCAAAAAAGTTTTTCTATATTTATTAACATACGCTTTAATGAAATTTTTATAACTTCAGAGTTTGGACTTGAGAAAGCTATGGGGAGTTCTCTAGGCTTTGAAAAACGTTTATTCATATATACAGGTTTTAAATAAGCCACTTGTTTAAACTTTGGTTCATTTTGATTTGAACAAACAAAAATAGCTGTATTGTGACAGATATGTATATGTATAAAAGAGAATAAGAAGAATCAGCTATTTTTACATAGTTTTTTTAAAATGTGAAAACCCAAAAAAGAAAATTTAACTACCAAGTGCAAGGGGCAACTTAATATTTGCTTTGCTTCCTGTGGGTTAATATAGAAAACTTAAATGCCGAGGGAAAACATTATATAAAACATAACTTTGTAATGGTTTAAACTTCTTGGTTTTCCTTCTCTTCCCCTTCTCCTCCCCTGTCCCCTTTCTCTTTCCCCTTTAATCTTAAAGAAAACTTTCAGGAAAAGACAAGTAACTCAGTTGGGACCTTAATGGTAATAGGTGAGGTGTGAGCATTGGATATGAAAATATAGATGGAAATTATCTCAAGTGAATCTTTCAAGATACATGCCTTAGGTTCAGTTGATCTTGATTAAAGTTTGTTTCACTCATTTTACTGCAGTGGTTAATCAATAAATTCCAAATTGTATACAAAGAGTGTATAATTTGGTGTTTAGCATAGTGTAGATCAACCATATTAAAATTCTATAAACCAAATTTAAATTATTCCCCCAGATAATCATTGGGCTGTTCTTACATGCAGAATTTCTCAGCTTTTCTTAGATTCAATTTGGCCCTGTACCTTTTTTTTTTTAATTCAGTGACCTACATTAGTTTTTCTCTAAATTTTTGATGTACGAAAAGGCTGTCGTTTTTCTTGCAAGAAGCAAAAACTTTTCAATGTTCCTTCGAGAGTATTTAAGTATTAAACTATACTAGGAAAATAATTTCTCTGCTTCTATAAATGTAAGTTATTATATAGTAATGGTCTTTTTATTTTTATGAAATTTTAGCTAAGTGTAGCCTATGAGCTTTTTGTGGTTGGCAGACCAAATGGAACTTGGTTTTCAGATTTCAGTGAGAGAAAATATTTTACTAGTTTAGAAAAACTGGATGATACAACAAATTTGCCTTCTTCTTATTTACTTGCTAGTGTTGTTTGTGTTGGAGAAGTTAAAGCAAATGATTGCCTTTTTTCTTATTTCATATTACAGGTAAGAAGGGGAACTTAGAAGATTTATATGAGTTTTGGTGTCTTTTTTGTTGCCCTTACCCATATGTGTGATGCTTTAGAAACTGACCTTTGTTTAAAAACTTAGTTGAAAGTTGCTTAAGTGATTTCTAATGTCATTAAGAGATGGACTGTCTAAATTCCCTTCAAATTTTTGTCCTAACTTAAAATTTAAATAATGAGACAATTATTAACAAACATACTTTTTTATAGATTTCCATTATTCTATTTTATTTGCTACTCTAAGAAAGGCATTAACCAATTTGGGGCTAAAGTTTTGTGGCTTTGTATAACACTTGGGAATATTGATTATCAACCCAGAAGCACAGTTTTCCTGGACTTAAGCCATCAAGCTGTTCTCAATTAAAGGAACCAAAAGTGTTGTACAAAATGAATCTAGTATTACAATATATTATCATTTTTGATTACCTGTGGGAAATGTAAAAAATAATTTCTCTTAGTTTTAGGATGGTATGTTTGCCTTGTTGGGTTTTTTGTTGTTTTTTTGAAACTATGGAGTGCCTCTTGTGGAAATTTCCTACTTTCCAAAAAAGAAATAAAATGATATTATAATATCTGCCTTAGGAGAAGCTAGAAGACTATATATTTTTCTTATCCTTTATATAGACTATTAAAAGTGCAAGTGACTGTAGTGCTTTCACCCACTTCATTTTACATACAAACTGAGAGGATCAGAGATAGGATTGGACTTGTCCAAGGTTAGACAATACTGTCTTCAGAAAAGCCTAAAGTCTCTAAACTTAACTAGTTCCTAATTTCCCAAGGCAGGAATACAATAATTTGAATTTTTTTATGGGGGGGGGGGAGAGAACTTTTTTACTTAAAATGCCCTTTTTTTCAGAAACTACTAGTCTAGAGAAAACCAGTTTAACAGAAGACTCAAGTATTCTGATTATACAAAGTATATATCATCATAAGTGAAATAGCAAATTATTACATGAAATCCCTAAAATAGAGCTTTCGCATATAATATCTGGTGATGGACCATACATCTGTCTTTGGCCCAGCCTGGCTAAGTTCAAGGAGGCCCATTACCATTTGGCTACAGGCTGTTGCCTTTTTTGTCCCCAGCCACTCCCCAAGTCTGTTCTACTCTCAGCCCACCCCACCCCCCAAATCACTTAGTATGCATTTGACCTTGGGCAAATCACCTCAGCAGTCTGGGCCTCGATTTCTTAAGCTATAAAATGCCATGGGTGGACTAGGTGACTTCTTAGGTTCCTTCCAATCCTTGGTCTTCAATCTTATTATGTATCTACCAAGGCCTGGAGGTACGGCAGTTTTCATCAGTGACCATAGATCCTTGCAATATTAAATGTGTAGTTTGTCTTTTTTCTCTAAGGAATGGGGAAGACAGTTTGACTTTGAGTTCAGATATATTCTGCTTTGAGTAAATATGACTTTATGCGATTTGTATATTTAAATCGTTTACTGATGTATTTTCTTTACAAACAGATGTGGAGTATTAAACTAATAATTGTATATATCATCGTGTCCTGTTCTTTATAATTTCTGTAGGGTTTTTTTAACCTCTCACTTACTCTACTTACCTCTTACTAGGCCGGAAATATCGCAGTTATTTCAGATTTCAGAAAATGGTCTAAAGTTTTTCTGTTTGTTTTTACTATCCCTGGGGTAAATAAGTAATCATGGAACTTGTCCATTATTGTAGAGATGTCGAAATTATTTAATTATGCTTCCAGATACGACAGGGTGAGTTTCCCAGTAGGATTGTGCTATGCTTCTTGTATACAATTAAAAGGACAGTTAGAAATGCTATTATATTATGTATTTACATGTAGTTATAGTATACTTCTGAAACAAATTGCATTTAAAATATGCTTTGTACAAATCAACTAACACTTCTACTTTCTTTCCCCCATTATTTTGTTTACTCTTTTGTGAAATCATCTCAAACACAAGTAAAATGATAAAACACTTAGGGAAAAATCAGAACATTAGAAATAGATATAAGCCATATTGAATAGTGAAGAAGTTAATTCAAGTTGCTCTATGTAGATAGGCTATTTAAAAGGATTGGCAGAGAAAATTCTGTGATGGAAGCTCCCTAGACCAATGAAATCATGGTCAGATATACAAAAAACTTTTTTTCCCAAATGTATATAGATGTTTTTGTAGTTAATAAAATATAATTCATTAAAAGAAAAACATTAAGCAGAGAATTTTAGAGGTAAAATGTTATAATTCAGTCCTTTAGTTTTATAGATGGGAGAAATAAATTTAATAGAAGTTGTCACTGTACTAAAGTCACAAAACTAGTTTGCCTCAAAACCAGGTGTAGAACTTAGGTTGCCTGGTTCTTGGTCCATTGTCCTTTCAACTTCATATTAGCAAAGAAGTCTAGAAAAAACTTTCTGCAGGTTTGCCTTAGTAAGTAAAACTTTGGACTTGCCATTGATATACTGATTTCAATTCTCATTAAGGGAAACAATTATGACTAAGGTTGGGATTTAATATAGTTAACAAATATGATTTTTTAAAAATACACATGGGGGTAGCTAGGTGGCACAGTGGATAAGCACCAGCCCTCGATTCAGGAGGACCTGAGTTCAAATCCAGCCTCAGACACTTGATACTTAATAGCTGTATGACCCTGGGCAAGTCATTTAACCCTCATTGCCCCACAAAAAGAAAAAAGAAAAGATTTAAACCCAGGGGCTGTACCTCCAAAGCTAGCTTTCTTTCTGCTGTACTACACGTCACTGAAAGGTGAAAAGTATTATCTGGACCTTATTCCTTGAAGCCCAGACTATGGGGTCTTTTGTATTTCTCTCCAGCCCTGTTCTATATTCTCATCACTGACTCATATGGGGCCCTTGTGCTTCAATACACAGGGATAGACTTATAATCTATAGGAGAGTGGGAAGGAGTCTTTCTCCAAAATAAATGTTGGTCTTTGCCATTTGGACTGGCATCCCCCCTGACCCTCACTGAACTGCAGTTTTGGACATTACAGATAATTCTTATTTTCCCCCACTCCAAAACAATGAGGACCATATTTTGAATCTTCTCTCCTCCTTACTAGCTCTGTGACCTTGGCCAGTCACTTCCCCTGCTTGAGATTGAGTTTCCTAAGATTCCACCCAATTCCAAATCCTTTGATCTTTTTGATCTGTAATAGGCCCCTTTTCTTTGAACCCTCCCATTGGAATGCATAGCTGTGTTTTCTATTTGAGTCTTCTGGCTGCCCTTCTCTTTAGCCCAAGGTACGCTTCACACAGAACTTCCTCTCCATATATGCTCATCGCCTCAGGGCCCACACTGTGTGTTCTAGGGAGGGGAAGGGGCTCCTTTTTCTCACCTTCAGCTCCATTCCAGCCAGGTACTGTGCTAACTACTTTACAGTTATCTGATCCTTAACAGGAACTGGGGAAGCTGTTAATTTCCCTGATTTACAACTGAGTAAACTGAGGTAAACAGAGGTTAAGGGACTAGCCCAAGGTTGCACAGCTAGTGTCTAAGGTCAGATTTGAACAAGTACTCTATCCACTGTACCACCTAGATGCCCCATAACATTATCAAGAACTGTAAGTAGAAGGAAAGGAAGGGCTTTCCTTTTTGGAAACTGATGAAGTGGTTACTCAGTACGGTAACTTACTGATAAGAAGCCACGGTTGACCATTAGCCTTCCTGGTCAACCTTAAAGTCCTGTTTATGCTAGTTCCTCATAAGAGTGTTTTGAGGAATAAACGATCCCACCTCCACAATATTTCATGCAGGGTAGTATTTTCCAGTAGAAAGGTCATAGAATGTGGAATAGGGTGAAATCTGGGTTAGAATCCTTCCTCTGATGAGGAGTAGCTTTGTGACCATGAGTTAGTCATTTAACTTCATGGGGATAATGCCGCCTGCTGTTGTACCTAACTTATGTGGGGATTGGAAACAAAATGAGATGGTTTGTTGCAAACCCTAATGTGCCACATGAATGTAAAATATCATTTTAAGCATCTTATTAAGACCATTTTAGCTCCTTTGGAGTAGGGACCGTATTTTATACTTTTATAATCTCCATTCCTTAGCACAGAGGCTAGGCATTCAGCAAATATTTGTCAAATTAATGAATCATCTAAAAGAATTCAGAGTGTTTGCTATAATGGCATTAGCTTGGCCTTTATAGAGGTGGAGAGGGAAAAAAAGAACCTTTCTAATGGCCGGAAGTAGTATGGAGCCCTGAACTAGTGGTTAAAGCTGAATTTGGGTACTGGCTCTGCCCCTGATGAGTTATGTGACCTTAGGTAACACACTTCATCTTAGGGAGTTAGGACTAGGTGAACTCCAGAGGGTTATGTAGCACTACCATTCCATGGTTTTGCATATTGCCTTCTTTCTGGCTTTGATATTCCAGGATTGGAATAAGAAGAAATGTCATAAGCTCCATGGATTGAACCTCATCCATATGTTTTCCATAACAATAAACAACCACCATTTATTAAGCACCTACTAAGTGCCAGGCATCTGTACTAGTCATTGGAGATGCAAAGACAAAAGTGAAAAAGGTCTTTGTTCTCAAGGAGTTTATATTCTAAAGGGGAAGACGATCTATATAATATCAACATGGTGGGGTAGGAGCAAAATGAATATGAAGTAGTTTTGGAAGGATGAGCGGTAGCATCTTGGTGGGGGGGGAGGGTGCTCAGGAGTAAAGACTTCATTTGCAAGGTAGTTTATGAAAGAAATTGGCAATTCCAGGATGCAAACCTGAAGAGGGATCACATTCCAGGCAGGACATCCATTGCAAAGATGTAAAAAGCACTTTGCAGACTTGAAAGCAATATCTAAATATGGGATGTAAGTTTAATATAGTTCAAATAATTTTTGTATATTCTTACCTTGACAACATTGTGGAAAGAACACTGGCCAGGAAGTTTAGAGTCCAAGTCTAGTTCTGCCACTCACCTATATGACCTTAAGGAAGTCACTTCCTCTTTCTAAGCCTCATTTGTTTCATCTTTTTTTTTTTTTTTTTAGTGAGGCAATTGGGGTTAAGTGACTTGCCTAGGGTCACACAGCTAGTAAGTGTTAAGTGTCTGAGGCAGGATTTGAACTCAGGTACTCCTGACTCCAGGGCCGGTGCTCTATCCACTGTGCCATCTAGCTGCCCTGTTTCATCTTTAATGATGATGATGACGACAACAATGACAATCCTAACGTTTAGATAGTGCTTACCGTGCACTGGGCACTGTGCTAAGTGCTTTACAAATATTCTCTCATTTGATTTTCACAACCACCCTGGGAGGTAGGTGCCATTATTATTCTCATTTTACAGCTGAGGAAACTGAGGCAAACAAGTGACTTGCCGAGGATCCCACAGCTAGTAAATGTCTGAGGCCAGATTTGAACCTCAGTCTTCCTGACTCCAAACCCAATGCCCTATTCATTATGCCACTTTAAAATTAGGGGGTAGAACTAGCTGGCTTCTAGATCCCTTGCCAGCTTCTATACTCTGTACTCTGATATAACTTTTAGCCCTTTCATTATGGATTACAATATATGTTCTGCAGCTAATTACTTTGTTTTTTTTAATAATAATTGAAATTTTTTTTTTGCCTTAACTTTTTATGAGGGAAGAATCCTGTACCTGCTTTGCAGACTAATGTTATTATCCACCTCTAGAACAGGCTTAAACTGTGACTCTTTGAATGGGGCTAGGAGGTTTGAGACAAATAGTGCTGTCAGAGTAGGGCCCTCAGTGACACATTCCCTGGTGTTCTTTGTCACTGTAACCATCTGAGTGAAGCTATCACCCAAGGCCTGATGCCATTCTAAGCAGATCAATAAAGACAGCGAGAGTCCTAGAGACTGCTAAAATTTAGGTGAATGTAACTGTTCTAGGACCAGAAAAGGGTGACACTTGGATCAGACCTGCTAATTCTAAAGCAGAAGATCTAACATGACTGTGCCTTTGGAGGGAGGGACGGAACAAGCACTTATGAAACACTAATGGTTGATCATTAAACATTTTGAAAGCACCTACTGTGTGCCAGGCACTGTGCTAAGTGCTTTACAGATACTATCTCTTATTTGATTTGAGAACAGATTCTCTGTTTTTGAGTCAGCCAGAAATGATAAAATTGCAAAATATCAAATAGAGTGCCAGCACTTGTAACTATAGAATTACAGTAACACAAGGATGTAGGGCATTTGGGGAGGCCGGAAGCCTGGAAATGAGTCTGTTATCTAAACCAAAAATCTGGTCAGAGGGATGGCAATCTTATGAGAGAAATAATCATACAGGACCAAATTAGGTGAAGCAGGGATTTATACCTTGAGTACATTACTGGGGTAAGACAATATACAGAGTGAATATAAGAATAATTTTTTTTCTCCAACTTTATCAAGGCATAATTATTTTTATCCCTTCTTTTAACTTAGAAGTGAATAACTTTCCCTTTTACAAGACCATTGCATAGAATACTCTTATTGTTTTTACATCATAGCTATTGACCTTACACATGTATATAAATTCTAAACTTATGTTATTTATTCAGAAGGAAATTTTTTATTGGAATCATTGTGATATGGTGATGGTTAAGTATTGGGGTTTTTTAAAATATTGAATAAATTCAAAATATGTGTCCTGCCAACTAATTCCCTTTGCTTTTACACACAGAGCATCTTTGTTGAGCAATTTAATTTACACTGACATCTTGTTTAGTAAAATGGACAAGGCCAGAATCTACTGGACTGAGATTATAAATAACTTAGTTATACAATTTATTGAGAGCTGAAGGATACCTGAAAAGACTGTCCTCACCTTAAGGTGAAGAAGTACTTAACCATCCTAATGATTTAGGTTGTTTAGTTTCTTCCAGAAGATATTCAGTTCTGGAAATTTTTCAGTAGTTGCCTGTCTTCATGTTTTGTCATCCAGTCAGTTGAGAATGTATTCCATCTGTGGAAACTAAATTTCTCTTAATAAATGGACATAGAGAATAACCTACTATCCTTCTCATAGAAAACCCTTCACAAAGTTATAAGACAAAAAATTCAAATCATGCTTAAATTAAGCCTTTTCTTCCTTGGACTGCAGTTCCTTTGACCTTTTCTCATAGGACCTATTGCTAAGTGTTTGTTATTGCAAAAGAATGTAAATGGTTATTATAGTTAACTGGAAGCCATTAGTCTTGTGTAACTAGCTTAGTGACTGTGCATCTTGTGTTTATTCCCATCCTCAGTGGGATTTGAGGATTCTGTACTTTGGGGGATTTTGAGTTAACTGTTAATGTATTTTTCAGCTCATGCATAGTGTATGCTTTTAGTTAATGTTAGGGGTTTTTTTCCTTTATAAATCTAAGAAATGGGAAGTAGGAGAGTTTTAAAGACCAAGAAAAAAAGTTTCATGTGAACACAACATAGTCTTTGTACTGTACTTTTTTTGTTGTTTTCTGACTTTATTTCTTTAGAATTTTCCCCACCTTACATGTAAAATCAAGTTATAACATTTATTTTTAAAACTTTCTGTTCTAAATTCTCATCCTTCTTCCCTATTCTCCCCTTAAGAATACAACATAGTCTTTGAATGAACACTACTCCAAATCTGATGACTTGGATCACCTGAGTGAGAAATTAAATGACTTTGCTTTTTGTATACATGTCTTTCTCCTTTCTCCTTTTAATTACATGATTAAACAATATCAAGAGCAAATATACATCCCCAGAATTTGTGGCATTGTACTGTCCTCAGTTTGATCATCTGAACATTTTTTTTTCTTGTTTGTTTCCTATGCTTTTGTACTTCTTTGTATCCTCTCAGGGGGCTTCAGTATAAAATATCAAAGCTCAAATTTATAAAACGTATAATGAATGGGAACAGAATTCTGTTTTTAATAGTTTTCTCCAACAATTGGCTCTGCTTCTTCTGGAACATTTACAGTAATTTGCCTGTAGGATCTTTGTCCCAGAATAAATATTGTTTCTGTTTATATGCCACCCACAATCTGGCAGGGTATACCAGGCCACTTGGATGTTAGCCCCAAGAAATCCCTAGTCAAACTCAACTAGTTCCTTTCTTGCTAGCCTAAGTATGTCAAATAAAAATTTGTATTTTAGAGGATCAAGAATAAGAATCTTCCCAAGTCATTTTAATCAGCATTAGTCATATAGCACTAAGAGCTGATTAAGAACAAGGTTAAGGTTACAGAGAACTTTTTTCACAGCTCCTATATGAGATGGATGATAACAATATTAAACCCATTATATAGAAACAGGAACTGAGGCTCCAAGAAGTTAGGTGACTTCTTTTTTTTTTCTTTTAATTTTTTTTTTCAATTTTAAGTGAGATAATTGGGGTTAAGTGACTTGCCCAGGGTCACACAGCTAGTAAGTGTTAAGTGTCTGAGGCCAGATTTGAACTCAGGTCCTCCTGACTCCAGGGCTGGTGCTCTATCCACTGCACCATCTAGCTGCCCCTCGGTGACTTCTTAGTGGTCACACAGTAAGTGTCTGAGATGGAAATGGACTAAAGTTCTCCTGACCAGGCACAGGGATCTTTGCCCTCAGTCATCCTGCCTTGTCTAATTCTCCCAAAATGAAAAGGTGTAGCTTCTTTTTTGTGTTAGTGTGTAAATGTATTTAAAATGTTTCCATTTTTTCTAAAACTCTTTTCTGAAAAAAATAATAAAAAATAAATTTTTTTAAAAAACACTCTTTGCTGAGCATTAGACTTCATCTACTAGTTCTACCATTTACTATCCTTGTGAGGCTGGACAAACTGTTCAGCCTTTCTACATCATTAACCTTTTTATCTGTAAAATAACGATAAAGTATTTGAAATGCCTGTGTTAAGGTTAACTGTTAGACCTATAAAAGTATACACCATTATTTTTTTTTTTAAGTGAGGCAATTGGGGTTAAGTGACTTGCCCAGGGTCACATAGCTAGTAAGTGTTAAGTGTCTAAGGCTGGATTTGAACTCAGGTACTCCTGACTCAAGGGCTGGTCCTCTATCCACTGCGCCACGTAGCTGCCCCCTATACAGCATTATTAATGCATTAGTAGCTGAAACTAATTTTGGAAAGGCCAATTTGACAATGAAATCAAATATCTGAATATTTAAGGAAATAAATTTTACTACTCAAGAGATGTGGAAACAATAGAGTGAAAGAGGAATGATTTGTAATTAGAATGTCTAAACTCCTATGGAAAATAAACTTTGTTCAACTTATGTTACAATAGCACAAATATTGTATCTAAAGTGCTTAAAAATAGATGGTCCCTAAAGTTAGGTAACTGTTCCTTTGATAATTCCGCATGCCTTTTAATTTGCTTAGTGAGCATCTTTTTTCTTTTGATACAAATATGACTTTTAACCTAGGCTCTTTCTAAATTGGCAAATTTCTAAATTAATGGATTTTCTAGCCATATCATCTTATAATTCAAAATATTTTTAAAATTTGAATCTTAAAACATCATCTCAATGACAAAGAATATTGAAATCTTTAACAACTAAAAAAGTTATTTTTATCTTGTAAATTTGATATGCCCTGGGGCAGCTAGGTGGCGCAGTGGATAGAGCACTGGCCCTGGATTCAGGAGTACCTGAGTTCAAATCCGGCCTCAGACACTTGACACTTACTAGCTGTGTGACGCTGAGCAAGTCACTTAACCCCCATTGCCCCGCAAAAAAAAAAAAATTGATATGCCCTAATTTTTCCTTCTTCCCACCTTCTCCACTTATAGAAAAGCACTTCATTTTATAAACATTATAAAAACCAGTCTTAATCTTAGCATCTCAGTATATTTCTCCTAAACCGAGTTTTTCAGGCTATAGCTTTGTGATACATCTAAGCACATCCCTTTTGGTAACATTCATATTCTTTACCCTCTTTTCTCCTCCCACATTAAAAGGTTTGACCTTTATTGCTACTTTTTCCCTAGTATTGAATTTCTTGATGGAAAACTAGATTTGCATTGGGGCCAGGTTTAAATGGAGAAGTATTATCTGTGTCCAGAGCATGGGACTAAAACAGAGAATCCCAAGTTTCTTTCCTTTTGCCATTACTCAGTTAGGATGTAACTTTGGAGTTAGAGTTAGTTATTTTCTTTGCAACTCAGTTTCCCTATCAATTGTTTTTTGTTTTTAAAGAAAGAGAAACCATCATTGACAGTTTATTACACTGGTGATGATCTAGGTAAATAAATAACTTTGAACACTTAAAATACATATGTATTAATTTTAATCTAATATTGTTCATTTTTATTTTATGTTTCAGGAGATTGTTCTTTGGCCTTGCTACATGTCATATCTGTGTCTTAGATTTACTGGGTTTTTTCCATTTTTCTCAACTTTAATAAAGCTAATAATTTTCTGTCAATATGTTAGTAAAATGTAAGCTCCTCATGGCAGATTTTTAATTTACTTGTTAAAGAATAGAAGTAAAGTTAAAGAATAGAAGTAAAAAAATTTAAAATAAATTAAAAATAGAAGTAGAGAGGAATATATAGTTCAGTGTTAGGGCAAATGCTTTGCATTTATGAGACCTAGGAATTGATTTCCTCCAGCACTATGGAAGGATCAGTGAACATCTGGATTCTAATTGCAGTTCTGCTGCTAACTTGTTATACGACCTGTGTCATCTATATGATCCTTGGTTTCCTTGTATAAAATGATGGGGTACAGCTAGATGTGCTCCAAGATGCCTTCCAACTATAAAGTTTTTTCAGTTATATGGTAGTAACCAAGAAATTACTCTTGTGTGTAGAATGAATGGATTTTTTGTTTGTTTCCTATTTTTTATGAAGTTAAGTACTGGGATAAACTGACTAAATGATATGAAAATGAAAATGCTTAATGGACACATCAAGAATATATCCACCTGGAAAACTAGTTAACTTGGCAGATTAACCTAGGAAACATTGATCATACCTGACAAATGGGAATGAAATCAAAAAGCTTCCTTTTCTCTTAGAAAACTTCAGGCATTTTAACCACAGGCATATTTTGCCAACTAAAAGATTCTCATAATTCCCTTTAGATGAAAAGTATCCCAGATGCTTAAGCATAATAGATTGTTTACTTCTTTCCTCTGACACCCATTTTTAAAACTCTAGTGTGTTCCATTAAATCTTTATAAACATTAGTGATTAGGGGCAGAGTTCATCTATAGTCTTCCTTTGGCTGGGGGAGTAATGTTTATTTCTGTTTTACATGTATAAAGAGAAGTAAGTACATAAATTGAATTTTTTGTTCTGAATATTAAAATTTAAGTTAACACCCCCCCAAAAAATTAGCCTGTTGACAAGGAGGAATTTTGGTAAACATTTTAAAAATATGTACAGTATTGTTATTGCTTCTTTTAAGAAATGATTTACTGCCATTAATTGGAACATCAAGGTAGACGTGAGGGATTTTATTTAAGTGTGAGACCAGTTGAGTATAATCAGTTTTAAAATAATAGTCTTATTAGTTCATAGAGCAGAAAAGGACCTTAAAGATCTAGTCCAACTATCTCATTTACAAATGAGGAAACAGAGGCCCAGAGAGTTTAAGTGATTTGCCCAAAGTTACACAGGTAAAGTAGTAAGCAGACCCGAAAATTTAACCCAGATTCATTAGGTCCAAGTTCAGTGCCTTTGCTACTATGTCATCCTTTCTCTTTATTTAAGGAGTGGAGAAAATGGTGACTTCAGGATTTCTGCTTTAAAAACTTGGCTGTTTTTGTTTAAAAGGACATGCTAAACATATTAGTTACAAGTTTATAACTAATGATAAGAAAATTAGCTTCCACATACAATGACTTAGTAAATTCTCAGGTGTAAATAATGAGCCTTGGGGGTGGCTAGGTGGCGCAGTGGATAGAGCACCGGCCCTGGATTCAGGAGTACCTGAGTTCAAATCTGGCCTCAGACACTTGACACTTACTAGCTGTGTGACCCTGAGCAAGTCACTTAACCCCCATTGCCCTGCAAAAAAAAAAAAAAGAAAGAAAGAAAAGAAATAATGAGCCTTTTTTGGAGAAATAACTAATCTGATTTTTGGATTCTTTGTGGCAAATCTTTCCAGTGTAGTGTTCTCTGTTACCTGGTGATTCTAGTTAACCAATGTTTCTAGTTGTTGACTCTCCTTCCCCTTACCCACCCAGACATAATCAACAATGTAAATAACAGTTGAGACTACCTTATAATTTCTGGGGAAATATGTATAGTTTCCTCTAGTGTATATTAATGCCCTAAATTCCCAATGTCCTAAGATTTGGAACTCATACTGTTTAATTTATACACATATACGTAAATATACATATAGATGTATGTATTATTTGTATAGAAGGAGACAGCACAGAGTGGTTACTAAAAAGCTAGCCACAGAGTACGGAAAACCTGGGATTGAGTTCCACCTGTAACATACACACAAGGCTGTGAGACTGGGAATTATCAACACCCATTAAATTATAGGTGTAGATTTTTAAAATTGTTTTAAAAGAGTCAAATTCATGACACTATATTGTAATCGTATGTTTCTCTTGTTCGTGTTCCTTTTGACAAGCTTGCCCAAGTCGAGATTATAATCAGCAACTTTTTCCTCACTAATAAGTACTTTAAAAAATGCAAAGCACTTTATAGTCATTATCACTTTACTCATAGCAACCCTGCAAAGTAGATGATACATGTATTATCCCCATTTTATAGAGGAGGAGACTAAGGCTCAGAAAAATTGTGATTTATCCATGGTTATATAGTTTATTACCAAGTAGAATTTGATTTAGGTCTTCTTTAATCCTAATCCAACATTGTTTCTGTTACGCCACACTGCCCATCACTATGAATGCAGTGGTGCTTCTAGAAATTAAAGATGGAGGTAGAGCCAAGGTGGCAGAGTAGAGGGAAGCATTGCATTTGAGCCTTCTGTCCACAATTCCTCCAGACAAACCTATAAAATGCACCAGACCAAATCATAATGGAGAAAAAAAATCACTGAGAGTCTTGTCTGGCCCAGGTCAGTATGGAGAGATAGAAGTTGGCAGACACTGAGGTCAAGTTTGGAGCAGGAAGGAACTCAAGCATTTGGAGCACGGCAGTGTCCAGGGAGAGGCCATGCACTAGTACAAAAGGGCATCCTAGACCTATACTAGGACACTAGAACAGAAACAGGTGTCCAGCTGGAAGCTGTATCACCCACTGCCCAATCCTGGGTTGCACATCCAGAGCAGAGTAAAAAGGGAATCTATGCCTGTGTTATTGCCATTCCCAGGTGGGAAGACCATGGGCAGTATACTGAGAAAGGAGTACATTCAGAAGGCTGCAACAGCTTACTAGCTGACTGATAGGGACAGAATCCTATAGAATTTTATTCCTGCATAGATTAAAACCCTGGTCAGGAATTTACAGAGCTTAAACCAGGGAAGCAGCAAACACTTTACCCTGGATCGGACTCCTTTGGGAGCACTGAAAACTTGCAAGTCCCCAGCCTGTCCCTTGTAATAACACAACACTCAGTTGTGTTATTGTGTTACACCCAAAAAAAAAGCAGCTACAAAACCAGCCCAGTCTAGATGTGTGGCAGAGCCCAGCCTTAAAATCAAGTCCAGAGTCAAGAAGTAGGCTGGAGGAATGGGTATGCAAAAAAAGAATCCCACCATAATGAGGTATTACAGTGGCAGGATGCCCAAGACACCAAGGCAGAAGAGAATGATACCAAAATAGCTATAAGCAAAGCCTCCAAGGGAAAAAAATAAAAACAGAAACTTAGCTGGGGCTCAACTAGAATTCCTGGAAGAGATAATGCAAGAGTTTAAGTCTTTCTAAATGGAATGTGGGCACTTGAGGAAGTAATTGGAAGAGAAATTAGAGTTTTAGAAGAATTTGGAAAGAGAATTAATAGCTTGGCACAAGAAGTTTAAAATCTTGCCCAAACAACAAATTCCCTGAAAATTCAAATGGACCAAATAGAAGCCAATGACTTGATGAGGCAATAAGAAATATCAAAATTAAGTCCAAAAGGCTGAAAAATTGGAAGAAAATGTAAAATATCTAATAGAAAAAACTGATCTGGAAGACAGAATTTGAATACCAAGGAGCTAGAGTCAGGATTATACATGATTTAGCAGCCACTACTATAAAGGATAGGAAAACTTGGTATATGACATTCCAGAAGGAAATTACCCTGGGCCTACAGACCAGAATAATTTACCCATCAAAACTGAATATAATGCTATAGGGGAGGGGTGAGACTTGAATGAAATAGAGATCACCCAAGCATTCATGCTGAAAGGGCCAGAACTGTGAATAAACTTTGAAATTCAAACACAGGAATGAAATATAAAAGGGTAAACATGAATGAACAATGATAAAGGAGCAAACAAGGATAAATTGCTCACATTCAAATATGAGGAGATGATGCCTGTCCCCTCTGAATCTTGTCATCTTTAGAGTTTGTAGGAGTCCATTTAGACAAGTTTTGGGAGTGGTTCCATTATGTCATAACAATCCAAAGAAAAGAATAGAAAGAGAGGGAAGAGCTTCTTAAACTTTTTCCACTTGGGACCTCTTTTGGCTGGAGAAATTTTTATGCAACCCCAGCTATATAGCTATATAAAATAGGTATACACCTAACCTTTTACTGTTGCCAAAATTTTCACAACTCCCACATTCAGTTACATGACTCCATATGAGGTTGCAACCCATAGTTTAAGAAATTTTGCTCTATGGGGAAAGTTAGCTTAGATAATTGGGCTATACAAGTAGATGTGTACAAACATGGAGGAGGGGGTGGGAGGAATGGCTAACATTTGAACCTTACTCTCATCTAAACTGATCAGAGGAAATAGACACAGAATTAGGTACAAAATTCTTTTTCATTCAGCAGGAAAATGGGGGGGGGGTATTTAGAGAAATGGTAAATGAAGGCAGGGATGAGCTCTAAGCAAAACAGACTAAAGATGTATAAAAATATAGCTCTTTTTGAGATGGCAAGAGAGAGGAATCTGAAGGAGTGCCTACAAAATTGGAAAATGACTAAACAAGTTGTAGTATAGAAATTTGATGAAATACTATCGTGCTGAACTCTTATCAGTGTAATGAACAAACAGGATTCCAAAGGAATCCTGCTACCCACCTCCTTTTAGGTGAAGAATTCAGAATGTAGAATAGCAGTTTTTTTTAAAAAATGGCTGATGCAGACATTTGATTAACTATACACATTTCTAATGGATTTTTTTTCTTGTGTTCTCAATTGGAGTGGGAGCATTAGGTGGATCTTGGCTGAGTAAAAGAAAAATTTTTAATGTTTAATTTAAAAAAAAAAGAAATTGAAGATAGTCCCTGCCTACTGAGGTTATCTAAATATAGTTTACACAGCTAGAGGACCATTTTTGAAGACATGTAAGCTAAGCAAATGTAGAACTCCCATTTTGACAACTTCTGGGAAAACTGGAAAGCAGTTGACAAAAATTAGATTTAGATCCACATCTTATACCATCTATATAATAAACTATAAATAGATGTACATCCTGAATATGAAAAGTCAAACTGTTTTGTTTTGTTTTTAAATAGAGGAGATCAAAAACTTTTTGTAACTGTTCTGGAGAGAAAATAATTAAAGATAAAATTAGAGGAGCAAGGAAAGAGATACCTTTTGTAGTTATGGATAAGGGAAGACCAAAAGGGGATATAAAGAGCATCACAGAAGAAAAAAATGGACAGTTTTAGTTATTTAAAATTGAAAAGCTTCTACAAAAGCAAAATCATTGGAATTAAGATTAGAACAGTTACTGTAGACAAAAATCTTCCAAAGCAAGTTTCTTTGATAAGAGTCTGATATATCTAAAATCAAATATACACTAATTTGAGTATCAAACAACATGAGCCATTCCCCAAGAGATAAAAGATAAAAGGATATGAATATGAAGTCCACAAAGGAGGAAATCCCAGCTAACAACAACCATATTTTTTAATTCTCCAAATGGCTAAAAATAGACATAAATTAAAGTGTTTCTGGAGCTCTACCTTTTACATATCTGATTGAAAAAGATGACCAAAAAAATGGAAAGTGACTTGTTTTAAGTACTGAGAAGTCAGTTGTTGCTTATCCTTTGTTCTTGAAGAGGACCAATGAAATGACCTCACCAGGGTAAATTGGATTTTAGTGAGGAAGAGCTGAGCAAAGTTGTCAACCTTGTTCTCCACTCCATAGTCATTAAAGTTCAGTGAAAAGACAAAAAGTCAAGACAACTGCTGGTGGCCCAGGATGCAGTGGATGACCTTCATCTGTACTATTGATGGACCTGGGAATTGGACCCACCATTTAGGAAATAAATTTAGAATTCACTCCCCTTCATCTTGTAAATATAGTCACTATACATATAATCACTGCACTGTTGCATACCTTCAACTTTTCAAAATAATTGAACATTTTTAACAGTCATATATAAGGTTGCCCAAACTTGCAAATAGTATGAGAAATGCAAATGAGTTTTCACTTCATGCTAAGCAAATTGACAAAGATAACAAAAAATGGAAATATTCTGTGTTGGAGGTACTATGAAAAACAGGCACAGTAATACACTGTTGGTACTACTGTGATTTGGTCAGACCACTCTGCAAAGTACTTTGGAATTATGCCTTTTAAAAAAAAAAAAAGTGAAATGACCATTCCCTTTGACCCATGGATCCCACTGCCAGGCATATGCTTTTAAGGGCATAGTCAAAAATAAAGTCCAATATATACCAAAATATTCATAGCAGCACTTTTTGTGGTACCAAAGAATTTGAAATGAAGCAAGTGGGGGCAGCTAGGTGGCTCAGTGGTTAAAGCACTGGCCCTGGATTCAGGACCTGAGTTCAAATCCAGCCTCAGACACTTGACATTTACTAGCTGTGTGACCTTGGGCAAGTCACTTAACTTCCATTGCCCCACAAAACAAAAAAACAAACAAACAAAAACCAAAAAAAAGAAAAGAAATGAAGCAGGTGTCCATTTATAGCTAAACAAATTGCAGTATTAGGATATAACAGTATATTACGTTACCACAAAAAAACAGTGACTGAAGAATTCAGAGAAGTATGGAAAGGTTTATATGAATTGATGTAGGGTGGAATAAACAGAATTGTAACATATACTATGGCTATCATAATTGTAAATGGAGAGATGAAACAAAATTGAATTTTTTGAAATTTTTATGACCAGATTTGGCCTTAAGAGTTGAGAAAATGTCCTTTTCTCCCTTCATTGAAAAAGTAGAGGACTATGGGTATAGATATTCCATATACTATCAGAACCAGTGTGTTTGATTTTGCTGAACTACCGGGGGTTTTTTCCTCTTTTGATATCTTTGTTACATGGGATGACTTGCTGGATAGGAGACAGGGAAGAATCTACTCAGAAGAAGATTTTGTAAAATCAAAAGATATCAATTTTTTAAAAAACAATTTAAATGCATGCCTAAGAATAGCTATTATAGGGTCAAGACATCAAAACATAACAACTGCTTCTGTTGCGTATGAAGCTAAATTAAGTAGCCTTGGTACACAGGAGGCCATTTGGTATGGTTCAAAAAGCGAGTACCTAGACTCAAAGATCAGGGATCAAATCCTACCTCTGATGGTTGGCTCCTTGGGCAGGAAAAAGGAGTAAGGGGTAATGTGATACATTCAGAAATGAAAACTACAAAAGGCATCATTAAAAACAAATTTTAGAAAGGTCAGATTGCAGCAGTAGGAGTGGTAAGACTCACATTCTAGTACTTTGAGCTGTTTACTTGCTTTATTTCCTCCATGACCAGCTGCCACTTGGCCATTTGGAACTGGATGTCCCAAATCCATCTCAGAATTCCAAAGCTAGAACTTCATAGAACTTCTTTCCTCCATAAACCATTCCCCCTCGGAATCAGCCGTCCTTCCTCACTCTCCTTACATAGCCAAGTTCTGAAACATAGAGTGCTGGGTTTGGAGTCAGGCAACCCTAGGTTTGAATCCAGGCTTTGCTGTTTACCAGCTCTGACACAGCATTATTGATTAATGGTGTGACTTCAGTCAAGTCTTTGGGTCCCATCACCTGTAAAGTGAGGAGGGATAGGGGTGAGGGGATGGATTCAACTAGCTGACCTCTTATGGTAACCTAGCAGCTCTAAACCACTTAACCTCCTAGGGGGCTCAGTTTACTCATCTGTAAAATGGAGTTGGACTAAATAGCTTCTGAGATTCCTTTCAGCTCCAGATCTAAAACTCTTATGAGAAATATTGATATATTAACATTTTAAATCAACTGCTCAATTCCAATGGCTCCTTATCACTCCCAGGATCAACTATAAAAGCTCCTGTTTAGCATTCAAATCCCTTTATAACCTGGTCCCTTCCCCTTACTTGCCTCTCCACCTTTCCAGTTTTCTTTTTTTTTTGCGGGGAGGGGGAGGGGGGGTGTCAATGAGGGTTAAGTGACTTGCCCAGGGTCACACAGCTAGTAAGTGTCAAGTGTCTGAGGCTGGATTTGAATTCAGGTCCTCCTGAATCCAGGGCCAGTGCTTTATCCACTGCATCACCTAGCTGCCCCCCTCCCCTCCCCACCCCCAGTTTTCTTATGCTATACATACACTGCCTCACATACTCATGTTCTCTTGGATCCCATGACACTGGTTTCCTTGCTGTTCCACATGATGCTCCACATGAACTCTAGCCAACTGAGGCCCGGCTAGTTTTACTTGCTGTCCCCCATTCCTGGAATGCTTTCCCTCCTGATCTCTACCTAGTTTCCCTGGCTTTCTTCAGTTCCCAGCTAAAGTCCCATCTTCTACAAGAAGCCTTTCCTGATTTTCCTTAATTCTAGTGCTTTCCCTTTATTGATTATTTCCAATTTATCTTGTCTATATTTTATTTGTACATAATTGTTAGCAAGTTGTCTTTCCCATTAGACTGAGTTCCCTGAGCAGGGGACTGCCTTTTGCCTTTTTTGTATCCCTGGCTCATAATAGGTGTTTAATAATAATATTTACTGACTGATTTAACTTAAGTAGCTTTTTAAAAATCATCTTCACAAAGTTTTAATAAAATATAACATTTATTTTGTTCTAACAGAGTAGTTTATAGATATGAAGGGAAATGTTGCCAGTATGTTTCATGGTCTTCCCCCCAATCCTTTTTGTTCCTAAAGTAATTCATCTCCAAAGCAAATAAGCCATTACCTCCCCCAGACAGTTTTCACCACCCACTAACCCTTGAATCAGCAATCAGGAGCCACAGTGAGAGTCATAAGTCTAAGGAAATAACATATTCCACTAAAGTCATATTCCTGCTCCCTCTTTTTACTTGTAATCATTTTCCCACCATGAAGAACTATGAGATTCTTTTGTAAGACACTGCGTTGTGACTCATCCAGATTTCATCACATGCTTTGGTTTCTTATAAGTGCCTAGTCAGCTGCATGTCTTTTGGAAGATCACTGCAGTCATGGTTACTCCCACCTGCTTATGAATCACATTTACCATTCTTTATGCTTAAAATAGCTTCTTTAACAATTTGTTACCAAACACCAGACGTTGTGTAATAATGAACCATAATATGGACAGTTGTGGAATATGTTATATGCCCTCAAGAACTTGATTTTTGCAGAGATTATCAGAGACCATGGCTATGTTTTCTCAAATTCATGACTTTTTTTATTAGTAAAGGACAGTAAGATTTAGGGCCAAGTGGTCCAAGGGATTTTCTTTGAGGCCATCTCGTTCAACCCTGTGAATTGTTAAGAACGTTTTGTCTTTTATTTTTACAACAATCTTCCCCCCTCCTCAGTTAAATCTTTCCTTGTTAAGACAAAATATTTCAGCAGAGCCATTCAACATAGCTTTTGAATCTGACCTTGATAACTAACAGTCATACAGGACCAAGATTGTCCATTAAAGTTTGTGTTTCAACTCAAATGAGAAAACAGGGGCCCTAATGAGTTTTAAGTGGCTTGTCTAAGCCCCCAGATGTAGTTAAAGCCCCAGAATCCGGTACAAATCAGATCCCCTGACTATCTTCAAATCCTGTGTTCTCGATACAGTAGATAGACATACTGTGTACTACCAGATAGGCAAAAGGCCAGTATCTACTAATAACAGTTGCTCATGTTTATATTGTGTTTCACAGTTCATAAAATGTTTTCCTCACAAGTCTGCTGGGTAGATAATGTTTTACCTCCATCTAAATTGGATGTTTTACATCCATTTTATGATTAAGGAAACTGAGTCTCAAAAAAATTTCACAGCGGTAATATAGTTGTATCTTGTATTCATGATTCCATATTTGGTTCAGTGGACTACTCAAAGCCTAAGGTTAATTTGTTTAATAAAAATATTATGTAACCTTCAGGAAGAGGCATTGTAAAATAGTAAAAAGCAGTTTACAAAAAGATAAAAGCAAGTAAGCACCTTACAAGAAGATTAAAAGCAATTCCCTGAGGTTGAAACCTCAACACTTCCACCAAACTCCTAAAACTGTATTTGTTACTCCATGTCTAAAAGCCCACATCTGGGGCCAAGGTACCAGTCTACCTGGAAGTGAGCTTCATTCAAATGGCCCCAGATTTGCTTCACAAAGTCTCAGCTCACAACAAAGCTGGTTGGTGGTGTGGGAGTGTGGGGGCCAACTCCAGCTGTCTCAGACACTAATGTCCTGCTCCACAAAGGGTGGTTTAATCAAACCTTGGTCTTCTAACATATAAGTCCTATAATCTTTCCTGTAGTACTACTGTCTGCCATATTTTAACTTTTATGTGTATTTTTACTTAATAAAAACGTATACTTTTTTTAAAAAAATTAGTAACATTTCATCTGGGATAGCTAGGTGGTACAGTGGATAAAGCACCACCCCTGGATTCAGGAGGACCTGAATTCAAATATGGGCCTCAGTCACTTGACACTTACTAGCTGTGTGACCCTGGGCAAGTCACTTAACCCTCATTGTCCTGCAAGATAGATATAGATAAGGAAGAAAGAAAGAAGGAAGGAAGGAAGGAATAAAATAAAATAAATAATAAAACAAAATAAAATAAAAATTAGTAATAGAAATTAGCTTCACCACCCATTTTGTCTCATCATGGCACTGGAAGTCACCCTGAGTTCTGAAAGGCTGTGTAGCAGCAGAGTTCAAGCTCTAGCAGATCCAAACAAGCTGGAAAGAGTTTGCAAATGAACCTAAAGACAATCTGTCATTGACTAAGTCCAGAGAGAGATTCCTCACCAGGTTGACCATGTACTAAGCTCTTTCATCTCTGGCCATAGAGGGGGACACTCACCCTGGCAAAACCACAGATCCATAAGCAAGTTGTAGAGCTTTTAACTTTGGGTCTTTCACCTTTACCTAATTCTAGAACACAGCTTTTCTCAAGCTTTAAATTACAGAATTGGAACTGAGAGACACCTTGGAGACTGTATTGTCCAGCCTGAGCAAGATAGGAGACTTACAGGTTTTAAACAATAAATACTGGGGGCAGCTAGGTGGCGCAGTGGATAAAGCACTGGCCTTGGATTCAGGAGTACCCGGGTTCAAATCCGGCCTCAGACACTTGACACTTACTAGCTGTGTGACCCTGGGCAGGTCACTTAACCCCCATTGCCCCGCAAAAAAAAAAAAAAAACAATAAATACAAACTTTCATATTAATTTCTCAGTTCACCTTTCTTTGGGGGGGGGGGGGGAGGCAATGGGGGTTAAGTGACTTGCCCAGGGTCACACAGCTAGTAAGTGTTAAGTGTCTGAGGCCAGATTTGAACTCAGGTCCTCCTGACTCCAAGGCCGGTGCTCTATCCACTGTGCCACCTAGCTGCCCCTTCAGTTCACTTTATGGTATGTTACTAGGCAGTGCAGTACTTAGAGCTCTGAGTCTTCAGTCAGGAAGAAATGAGTTCAAATCTAACCTCAGAGGCTTGGTAGCTGTGTGACCCTGGAAAAGACACTTAACCTCTGTCTGCTTTGATTTTCCTAACTGTAAAATGGTGATTAAAATAGCATCTATCTCCCAGGGTGGTTGTGAGGATCAAATGAGATCTGTGTAAGGCACTTTTAACACAGTGCCTAGCACACAGTAGGTGCCTAATAAATGCTCCCCCCCCCCCTTTTAATTGCCAGCTAGGATTCAGTTTTTGTTTGTTTGTTTGTGTTTTTTTTTTAGTGAGGCAATTGGGGTTAAGTGACTTGCCCAGGGTCACACAGCTAGTACATGTTAAGTGTCTGAGGCCGTATTTGAACTCGGGTACTCCTGACTCCAGGGCTGGTGCTCTATCCACTGCGCCACCTAGCTGCCCCTGTGTAGTGTCATTTCATCAGAGCTTAGTTAGACCTTATACCTTCATCCACAGATATGGGCCCAATCATATGAGATTATAGGATTTATAACCGAAGGGGAATTTAGTGATGATATAATTCAGCTCTGTTATTTTAAAGAAGTATACCTAGAAAGAAGTATCTTGCCTGAAGATACCAGGTTCTAAATTTCCCTGGGGATCTAACCTAGGTCTTATTTGAATCTTGTTATCCTTTGTCACCCAACTCATTGTACCCCAAATTCAGAGCTTTATATAAATTAAAATTTTTAAAGCTCTAATAAGATTGGTGTTTTTATAAACACAGTGCCTGGTTGATTAAATGACTGGGAATTACTCATTTGGAGTTTTAAGTTACTAAAAGTGAGAGTTTATAGCAGATATATGGGGTATATGAAAGAAGAACCGTAACATTCTTTAAAATTGTGTACTATTGTAGCTATTATATTAAGAATTCAGTATGTCCAATTTAAACTTAACCTTCACTTTTCAAATAAACCTTACAGTCTCTATCAGGGGTTCTTTACCTGTTTTGTATCGTTGGAACCTTTTGGCAATCTGGTGAAGAAACCTTTGGAATTCTTCTCAGAATAAAGTTTTAACTTCATAACTTAAAATATATTGTGTTACAAAGGAAACTAATTGTATTGAAATACAGAATTTTCCCCTATGCTTTCACAGATCCATCTCCCCCAAAATCTATCCGGGGACCCTTTTGAAGTCCCTGCACTCCAGGTTAAGATTCCCTTCTATAAATGAACAAAATACCTTTCTAGGACATTGACTTTTCTGTTATCCTTCGATACTATTTCTTGTGACCTCCAGTTCCTGTGAATTTAATTATCAATTCTATGCAGATGATTCTCAGCTTTATCCAAGCCTATCCCCTCTTCTAACCTCCAGTCTTATATCTCCAATATCTTGAAATGAATGTCCCATGGACATCTTAAGCTCACCATGTCCAAAACAGAACTAATTATTGCCTTCCCAAACCCTGCCTTTTTCCTAGTAATGCTGGCTCAGAACCTAGGTATCCTCAGTTCTTCCTAATCCGTGTATCCTATCTGTTGAAAAAAATCTTGTCATTTCTACCTTCACAGTAGCTGAAGGGGCAGCTAGGTGGCACAGTGGATAGAGCACCGGCCTTGGAGTCAGGAGGACCTGAGTTCAAATCTGGCCTCAGACACTTAACATACACATAGTCTTCTCTCCACTTTCAGCCACTGTCCTAATAAAAGTCCTGTCACCTCTGTTCTGTATGATCATAGTAGCATTCTAATTGGTCTCCCTGCCTCAAGTCTCTTTCAAAGTCCAAAGTATATTCCACTCAACTGCCAAAATTATTTACAAAAACTTAGGTCTGGCCAAGCCACACACACTCCCCTCTCTCCCAGTGAACTCCCAAGGGTTCCCTAATACCTCTAGGATCAAGCATAAAACCCTGTCTCAGAAAGCTCTTCCCAACTTGGCCCCTTCCAAAGTTTCTTCCTCCATTTCTTTCTCCCTTACACCCAGTCTAAGACCTAGTTACTGATTGCTATTCCACAGATAGGATGCATCTCCTAACTCAGTGCCTTTGCTCTTGCTCTCCTCTTTGCCTGAAATGTTCTTTCTTCCTTCTGCCTCCTAATTTCCCTGGCTTCGTGATGCCCACCCAGAGTCCTGTCCATCTGAGATCGCCTTCCATCTGATTTGTATGTATCTTGGAAGTACGTAGTTATTCATACATTGTCTTGCCCATTAGACAATGGGCAGGGACTCTGTATTTGCCTTTCTTTACATTCCTAGTACTTTGTAGAGTACTTGTCACTTATTGACTGAAGTAACCTGAAAAATTACCTGAACAGTTACACATCCTTACATATCATAATGCAATGAAAACTGTTAATACATAAAGGTAAGTAAAATTTTAGTACTGTGCTGCCTAATTCAGGCGTCTGGTCATGTGAGGGAGAGGAATAGGTACCAGACCCGTGATTCCATTGGAATGAGGAACTTTGGGGGGAGGAAACTCCACTTCTACCAATGCAGTTTGGCAACTTCTCTTCAGCTTAATCTTAGATAGTTGCCTGAGAAATTAAGTAATTCGCCTCCTGTCATACAACTAGTATGTGTCAAAGGCTAGGCTTCAGGTCTCACATATGGCTATACTTTCTCTCATATGTCTATAAAGAGCATATGTTTTCTAAATCTGAAAAACAGAACAGAGAGATAGACTATTACCATTTCGACCCAACACAAATAACTGTAGCATTGTTTTGGGGACTGGAGACTTTTTAAGGTATTTAAATTAGAACCATTGGCATCATACCAAAAGCAGCAGCATCACTTTCAGGCAAGAAAACTGAGTGGGAAGTTATATCTAAGACTAGTTCCACACCCCATGCTTCTCATCACCTCATAAGAGTAAGAAATGTGCCACACAAAATACAGGAACACCAAGAAAAGGAAAAGGAAAAAAATTCTCCCGAGGAAATCCCCACCAAAAAACCAGCAGAGGACTATGGTCCAGGCTTGCTTGCTCCTCCCTGCACTTCTCTCCTCCTCTTACCAGTAGCTGCAGGAACAAGAGAGTTATTACTATGACTCTCAGCAAATGTGGCCCTTTTCACCAAGGGTGTTCTGGCTCCCCTCTGCAGCCCTTTAAACGAGTCGTCTTCTGCCAGTAAGTTAAAGTTTTTTAAGTTCACCTAGGCTCAGTGATTTGAACAATTAAACTCATCTTATATTGGCCACAATGCAGTAACAATTATAATCAATAAGGGAAAGGTAAACAAAAGACACGGGCTTAAGTGGAAGCTGATTTTCTAAAACATCGAGTCAAAAAATTAATAACATAAACAATAATTATATTTTAGAAAGTGATTCTAAGACAGTGCCAGAAATTGTGGGATGCCATAAAGTGAAATCCTTAGAGGAAAAGTTTTATCTGAGGAACACATATGTATGACTGGGGAAAAAGATTGAAGGTGCAACTTAATAACGAGAAAATCAAATTAACTCCCCCCAAAAGTACAGAAATAGAAATTATTACAAATCAAAGAGAAACAAAAGTTTATTGAGCTGAAATTTTTTTCTTTAAAAGAACAATAACATAGGTAAACCATCAACTAATTTGATAAGAAAAAAAGAAGAAAACTAAATTATCAAAATTTTAAAAAGAGGGGGCAGCTAGATGGTGCAGTGGTTAAAGCACCGGCCCTGGATTCAGGAGGACCTGAGTTCAAATCCGGCCTCAGACACTTGACACTTGCTAGCTGTGTGACCATGGGCAAGTCACTTAACCCCCATTGCCTAAAAAAAAAAAAATTTTAAAAAGAGGAGTTTGCAAAAAATGAGATAGAAACAAAGAAAACTGGCAGAATAGGAGAGACATATCCTTTCTTTCTGTAGTAACCAACCCATAAACTACTTTTTCTGAGAATCCATATTTTGTCAAGGATATATATTGAGAAGTATCTCATGTGTCAAAACAAAATGTATCCATATTTGTAAAGTATTTTCCTCAATTCATTCTTTCTGTGACAGCAGGCTGAACAGGACAAGTTTTTAATTATTCAAAAGGCATTAAAGAAAACATTTAGGAAGGGAAGGCTTACCATAACTTACATAGAGAAAGCACAACTACTTAACCCTCTCCATGCCAAGCAGAGCAACCATTCTTTGTGTTTAAAAGGATCAAAGAAAAATGATCAATAAAGAGATAGTAAGGGGGTAGCTAGTTGCACTTGAGTTCATATCACCAAATTTTGATTCACTACATCCCAATAAATGCGGGGGGGAAAGGCTGCTGTTTTCTTTGAAATATCATGAAGGTAGGGCAGCTAGGTGACACAGTGGATAGAGCACCGGCCCTGGATTCAGGAAGACCTGAGTTCAAATCTGGCCTCAGACACTTAATAATTACTAGCTGTGTGACCCTAGGCAAGTCACTTAACCCCAATTGCCTCACCAAAAAAAGAAATATCATTAAGGAAAATATAGGTACTGCAGACCTCCCAAAAAGGAAAAATGGCATTCTAAATTACGTATATAGGAAGTGGGTAGAGTTATTTCAACAAAGCATCTGACAGTCTCAGGCAGTCATAGACAAGATGGGAAAATGTTTACTAGAGTAATGGAGTTACATAGATTTGGACGTTGTTGAATGACTAGCTCATCAAGAGTAGTCATTAGTAGATGGAATGTCAACTCGAAACTAGATAGGGGCAAAGTGGATAGAATTCTGGGCCTGAAATCAAGAAGATTTGTCTCCCTGACTTAAAATCTGGACTTAACTAGCTGTGTGACCTTGAGCAGGTCACTTCCCCCTATTTGCCTCAGTTTCTTTATCTGTGAAATGAGCTGGAGAAGGAAATGGCAAACTAGTCCAATATCTTTGCCAAGAAAATCCTAAATGGGATCATGAAGAGTGAGACACGACTGAAAATTTACTAAACAACAAGAAGTCAACTTGGCAAGAGACTTCTAGTGGAGTCCCTTATGGATCTGTGCTGTTTAAAATGTTTATCATTGGTGCAGATAGAGATGGTATCCTTATCAGATTTATCTATAGATAACACGAAGCTAGGAGGGATAGCTAACCTGATGGGTGATGGGATACAAAAATATCCTAACAGACTAAAACATTGGGACAAGAAATTGGAAAACACTTAGGTTCAAATATCAACTTCACAAGTAAAATATAAAAGACCATTCTCACAGAACATCAAAAAAGTAGGGGAAAACAGATCTTCAGAAGGTTTGACAAAGGCCCAACTAAACTATATACTTCCAACTGCATTTGTAGCTAAAATTGAAAATACAGATAGACTGCTGGGCCTAGAGTTAGGAAGACCTAAGTTCAAATCCAGCCTCAGATATTTACTAATTGTGTGACCCTGGGCAAATAACTTAACCCTGTTTGCCTCAGTTTCTTCATCTGTAAAATGAGCTGGAGTAGGAAATGGCAAACCACTCCAGTATCTTTGCCAAGAAAACCCCAAATGGGGTTACAAAGAATCAAACACGATTGAACAACAAATTCTGTGCTGTAGCCACAAACCTGCCAGAAATTGTGTTGTTTCTTTTTTAATGAAATCTATCATTCTGATCTGAGCATTCTGCTTGAAGAAACAAATGTTCAAACTGATGAGTACCCCCTGCTCTTGGACATTTCTCTCAAACAAATTTTTGAAGTAACAGGAATCCTTTCCCAGGGTCACATAGCTAGTAAGTGTCAAGTATCTGAGGCTTCTGGATTTGAATTCTGGTCCTCCTGAATCCAAGACCAGTGCTTTATCCATTGTGCCACTTAGCTGCCCCCAGATATCTTAAACAAGGAAAATTTCACAGTATGGTAAAAACATGATTATATAACTCATGATAAGTGCAGATTTGTATTTTGCTTCGTCGTTTCAGAAAAATAGTCATTTTAACTGTCAACCAACCCTTTAATAATCATTTTCTTAAAACCATTCTAACCTTTTATTGACTATTCCCTTCAAAGATTCTCCTTTCCAGCTGGTTAGTAACATCCTAAAATTAATCAAGAAGACTTCTTTCTCTTGGGTGGATCAATAAGCCCACCCCACTCCCATTTGACCAGTTAGTACCTTAATTACTTCAAGGGAGGTAACTTAACTGTGCTGATTTGAAAAGAGGGGAGCAGATATTGTTTCAGAAGTATTAGAGAATGATGAGGGTGTCTCTTTGACAGGTTAGGATGCTATTAAAATGCTTTCTCAATATTTCTAAAAGGGGATGATCCCCTGAAATGGCACACTGGCCAGCTATGTGAGTGAAGAAGGAAACGGGTGAGAGATGTTTCCGAGATACAATCAGTAAGTTTCTAGGATCGCAGTTTTAAAGTTTGAAACTAACCTCCTGCTTATCATCTAGTAAAATTCTATCTCCCACATTTTACATATGAGGTGACCACTGTGGCCCAGAGTAGTTAAGTAACTAACCAGAAGTTACACCATAAATCAATAATCATGTCTTATAAATAATGAGCATAAGAGCTGCTGTTCAAACCCAGGTGAACATTCCCTCCAGGACCACTCCCCATTTCACTCATATTGGCAGGTTAGATTTCCAGCGGGCCAACCACTCTCTAGGCATTAGGGGTAATCCTGAGCATTTTGTTTTTTAGTACTATAGCTCATTAGCCTCCTCTGCTATATTTCATAGGAACAGTCAGCCAATAGCCTTCATAATTTGGCACAAGCATCATTTCCAAAAGCCTGGGATACTCTTCCAAAAATGCTAACAGGTTCATTGGAAAAATAGGTTCATACAGTAGTATGGCCTACATGTAAGATACATATGGCAAAGGGGTAACACCTCCCAGTCCTTTATAGCTTGGGAATTCTTTTCAAGCCCATAGCTGGCACTCTTCACTGGTCATATTCCTTGAATCCACCTTTGCTCCTGGCTAGATGTGTTGTCTGTTACTGGTCTGGTCTCAACAATGACATGATAGTTGAGGGAGGAAAAGGAGAAAGGGAAAGAAACTCTCCTTCCAAGAAGGAACCTGACTCCAGTTCTGGAATCCTAAACTTGGAATCCGCTACTACTATTCAGTGCAGTCATTCTAACTATTTAAAGCCCACAAAGGCATGGCTAGCTTGTTTGGTCAGCCATTCTAGATCAAAGACGTTCACAGTTTACAAAGAGATCATAAGATGTAATCCATCTTATTTGCGCATTTTAAACTCCATCATGCCCTTATACTAATTACATTGAGTGTGTGGAACTCCCTCCCTTGCAACAGATATTTTGACTCCAAATCACTCTCTTCCCTCCATCAGGCTTCCTCTCAAGATCTGGCAACTGATTGACTATGTGAGTAAGGGAGAATGAGGAGTTGTTTCTGATTCAGAGGTTGTAGAAAGAAATTCAGAAGAGTTTGTGGGAAACAGATGAGTTCTGTTTGGATACAGGGATTTTGAAACACCTACGGGACATCCAGTTCAAAATGCCTAATGAGCAGTTGGTGAGTCTTCCTAGGCTTCTCTGAATTCTTCATATTCTTATTTGCATGGTGGTGTTCCATTATATTCATGCACCACAATTTGTTCAGCTATTACAATTTATCATAATTTTGTTTCTACTTTTTTGCTACTGGAGAAAAATTGCTGCTATGAATATTTTTGTGTGTATAGAACTTTTCTTTTTGTCTTTACCATCCTTGGAGTTTATTCCTAGTAGTAGAGTCTCTGGTTTGAATAGTATATACTCCTAGTCACTTTTCTAGCATAATTCCAAATTGCTTTCCAGATTGGTTCATCCAGTTTACATCTCTCCCAACAGTTTATCAGTGTCCCTGCATTTCCATAATTCCTTCACTATTGACTCTTTCCTATTTTTAAGATATTCATTTATACCTTAAATATAATTTTGCATTTATCAATGGTATAAGAATCATACATGATGCAGCATATAAAAGTTTTGGCCATAATGGATGTACTAGATTTTGAGGGGAAGAATTATATTAGTCATAAAACTTGAGTGATGGAAGAAAACCTTAGAGATCATCGAACATTTTACAGATGAGAAAAATGAAAGATTAATATCTATTAATAACCTTCCCAGTGCCACATTACTATTTAGTAGCTGAGTAATGACTAAAAATTTACTATCTGAGGTTGAGATTAAAGAAATATAATACTCTGATAGTAATCCTCCCAAGTTATAAAAAATTAGAATTATGTCATAGTGGTCTTCCTCACTAGTAAAAGGACATTTTTCTCATCTACTTTTTTGTATTTGATTTATTACTGAATATTTCCTTCCTTCCAGTCTCCTTTTTATTTTACCTGTGACACATATTGTGAAGTCACTTAACCTTTCAATACTCTCTTCCAGTGGTGTTAAATTCAAATAGAAACATCCTTCTGACCACATATTGACTTTAAAAACCACAAATTAACATTATCTATGTTGTATTGTATTTTTATTTATTTATTTATTTTGTTCAACATTTGCCAGTTACATTTTAATCTGATTCAGGAATTTTGCTGGGAGAGTTTGAAATATCTGCTTTGGGCAACTTTCTTACAATTTTAGTGTGGGGCTGCAGTGTCTTGGTTTTCCTTGTACCTTGTACCTTTCTGAGCATTTTTTGTCTCCTTTACTGACCCTTCCCTCTTTTTCTCCCTGTACTTCTCTTCCAATACCCTGTCCTCTTCTCTCCATATTCTCAACCACAGGGAACTCATCTATTCTTATCAGAACTTTTTATTAATAACTTCCAAACCCCCACCTCTAGCCCTGACCAAGTCATACTTGTATAACTGTCCTATTTTCTAACATCCTTACATGTCTCACAGTCACTGCACGTTTATTGCCTTCACTATAGACGCATGTTCCTTCTAAATTAACCTTAACACTTTGTACCATATTTGTGAAACTTGTCTTGGTGTTGTTGTTCAGTTGTGTCTGACTCTTTGTGACCCCATTTGGGATTTTCTTGGCATAGATTCTGGAATAGTTTGCCATTTCCTTCTCCAGCTCGTTTTACAGATGAGGAAACTGAGGCAAACAGCTTTAAGTGACTTGCCCAGGATCACACAACTATCTGAGTATAGTATCTGAGGCCAAATTTGAACTCAGGTCTTCCTGATTCTAGGCTCAGTACTCTATCCAGGGCCTTCATCTAGCTGCCTGAAACTTGGCACATTGGACCTTGTATTTGAATTTTGTGTAGGTCCTATCTCCCTTAATAGATCTCTGAGATCAAGAAGTATTTATCCTTGCATTCCCCTCACTATGTCTTGCATATAGACATTGCTGATTAAATATTAAATTGACTTCCTTCAACCAAGTCCTAGAAGGGTTGAAATGAATAAATATAAAGCAAGTACCCAAACCAGTGAAATCACAAATAGCATAATGAAAAGAACATTGAACTCTGGGTGCCTAGTTTCTTTTTCTTTTTGGGGGTGGGGGAGGCAACGAGGGTTAAGTGACTTGCCCAGGGTCACACAGCTAGTAAGTGTCAAATGTCTGAGGCCAGATTTGAACTCAGGTCCTCCTGAATCCAGGGTCACTTCTTTATCCACTGCGCCACCTAGCTGCCTCGGGCGCCTAGTTTCTAATCCTGACTTTGCCACTAACTAGTTCTGTGATTTTAAGCTTTAGTCCCCTCTCTGGGTCTCAGTTTCCTCATCAGTATATTGTAGAGGTTTAACTCAACAATCCCTCTAGCCATTCTCAGTTCTGACATTCTGTGTGATTTTTTGTTTTTGTGTATTCACTATCAGATTTTATGGGGCAGTGACTATTTTCATCATGTCTAGTGCAGTATTACATTCATGGTAGTGTTCCATGAGTATTTTATTGTTAAATGATTTATTAAAATTCTAATATAGAACCAACATTTACATCTGGATTAATTCCACTATATAAAAGAGAATTTTTTGGTTGCTTCCTCTAAGATTCTCATTTGGATTCTTTGTCCACTCATTCTCACTTGTTTTATTTTCTTATATGGTCATAATGTTAATTATGAACTTAACTGGATTTGAACCTGAAGTTTGCAGCTTTAGCTATAGATGTGGATGTGGGAGTATACTAGAGAAGAATCTACATGAAAAATAAACTTTATTTGAAAGACATATTTTGTGTTTTTAAAATAAACTTTCTATGTAACAAAGGAAAATAGTGGATGTTGGAGGGGATGTGGGAAAACTTGGGACCCTAATCCATTGTTGTTAGAGTTGTGGACTGATCCATCCATTCTGGAGAGCAATTTCGAACTATGCCCAAAGGGTTATAAAACTGCATACTCTCTGATCCAGCAATACTACACACTACACTGCTAGGTTTATATCCCAAAGACATCCCAAAAAAGAGAAAAAAGCCTATTTGTACAAAAATATTTATAATAGCTCTTTTTTTTTAATTAATAAAGTATTTTTTTCCCGTTACATGTAAAGACAGTTCTCAACTTTTGTTTATACAAGCTTTCCAATTTCAGATTTCTCCCTCCCTCCCCTAGACAGCGGGTAATCCGATATAGGTTATTTTATATATACATATATATACATATATATATATATATTACACACACACACACATAATAACATTAAACACATTTCCGCACCACCACGTTATAAGAGAAGAATCAGAGCAATGACAAAAAACCTCAAAATAGAAAAACAACAGCACCAAAAACAAAAGAAATAGTATGGTTCATTCAGCATCTATACTCCACAGTTCTTTTATAATAGCTCTTTTTGTGGTCGCTAAAAACGAGAAATCAAAGGAATGTCCATCCATGGCTAAATAAACTGGTGTGTGATTGTAATGAAATGTTATTGTGCTATAAGAAATGACAAACAGAATAATTTCAGAAAGTCCTGGAAAGTCCTGTATGAGCTGATACATAGTGAATTGTGAGCAGAACCAGGAGAACATTGCGCACAGTAACAGCAGCATTCTTGGATGAAGTGCTGTGAATGACTTAACAGTTCTCCGCAGTACAGCGATCAAAGGACAATTGATGGAACGTACTCTTTCCCTCCAATAAAGAACTGATAATGATGGAACACATACTGAAGTTTTCTCTTTTTACTTTCTTTCATTTTTTCTGTTATTCACGTTTTCTTGTACATAATGGCTACCATGGTGATGTTTTACACAATTGCACATGTATGGCCTATTGCTTCCTGCCTCAGGGAGTGGGGAGGAAGGATAGAGTCTGGAACTCAAAACTTTAGATAAAACTGTTTAATATTGCTTAAGACTTTTTAAAATAAAATCAAGTAAACTCTTTGCTACAAAAGTGATGGCTTCTACAAACAACGTGAAAGCTGACAGGGCCGTGTTTAGATGCTTTACAGTAAAACTTACCTTAGGAATGCCCAGTGATGACTGGTAAAGCAGAAAGCAGCGTAATTTCTGCTGTACTTGAGTGGAAGCCTAGAGGGGTGGGTTGAGTGCTAGGCAACAGGAGGCAGCCTGGGCAGGAGAAAGGAGATCTGAGCTACTTGGCGCAACAGCAGCCCTCCTTCCTCTATAGCGGCCAGCTGTGACCCCCAGCAGCCACGTCGAAGGGACCCACAGTTGGCATTGATCTCGGCACCACTTACTCCTGTGTGGGAGTTTTCCGGCATGGGAAAGTGGAGATCATTGCTAATGACCAAGGAAACAGGACCACCCCAAGCTACATGGTCTTGACTGACACAGAACATTTAATCGGTGATGTGGCAAAGAATCAAGTTGCAACGAACCCCACCAACACAGTTTTTGATGCCAAACGTCTGATTGGTCGAAGATTTGATGATGCAGTTGTACAGTCAGACATGAAGCATTGGCCTTTCACTGTAGTGAATGATGCAGGCAGGCCTGAGGTCCAAGTGAAGTACAAAGGGGAGACCAAAAGTTTCTATCCAGAAGTATCTTCTATGATCTTGAATAAGATGAAAGAAATTGCAGATGCTTACCTTGGGAAGACTGTCACAAATGCTGTGGTCACAGTAACAGCCTATTTCAACGATTCCCAGTATCAGGCCACCAAAGATGCTAGAACCAACGTTGGTCTAAATGTGCTTAGAATCATCAATGGGCCAACAACTGCTGTTGCTTATGGCTTGGTGTCGAGAGAGATGTGTTGATCTTTGACCTTAGAGGTGGTATTTTTGGTGTCTCCATTCTTACCATTGAAGACGGCACCTTTGAGGTCAAGTCCACAGCTGGAGACACCCAGTTGGGTGGGGAGGACTTTGACAACCGCATGCTCAGCCATTTCATTGCCGAGTTCAAGCTCGAGAACAAGTGGGCAGTTTGACGTCTGCACACTGCTTGTGAACGTGCAAAGCACACCCTCTCTTCCAGTACTCAGGCCACAATTGAGATTGATTCCCTCTATGAAGTATCAACTTCTATACCTCAATCACCCGAGCCCATTTCGAAGAGCTGAACACCTGTCTCTTCTGAAGCACACTGGACCCCCATGGAAAAAGCCCTAAGAGATGCCAAGCTAGATAAATCACAGATTCATGACATCGTCCTGGTGGGTGGTTCCACTCGAATCCCCCAAATCCAGAAGCTTCTGCAAGACTTCTTTAATGGCAAGGAGCTGAACAAGAGTATGAACCCTGATGAGGCTGTTGCCTATGGTGTAGCTGTCCAGGCTGCCATTTTGTCTGGAGAGAAATCTGAGAATGTGCAGGACTTGCTGCTGTTGAATGTCACCCCTCTTTCCCTTGGAATTGAGACGGCTGGTGGAGTTAGGACAGTTCTGATCAACCATAATACCACCATCCCCACCAAGTAGACACAGACCTTCTCCTACCTATTCCTCCAACCAGCCTGGTGTGCTTATTCAGGTGTATGAAGGTGAGAGAGCAATGCCAAGGACAACAACCTGCTTGGCAAGTTTGAGCTCACAGCAATCCCCCCAGCACCCAGGGGTGTCCCTCAGATTGAATAACATTTGACATCGATGCAAATGGCATCCTCAATGTTTCTGCTGTGGATAATAGCACAGGCAAGGAGAACAAGATCACCGTCACCAATGACAAAGGTCGTCTGAGCAAAGAAGACAGTGAACGCATGGTCCAGGAGGCTGAGGATGAGAAGCAGAGAGACAAGGTTTCTTCTGAGAATTCTCTCGAATCTTCTGCTTTCAACACGAAGGCTACGTAGAAGATGAAAAACTGCAAGGCAAGATTGGTGATGAAGACAAACAGAAAATCCTTGACAAATGTAATGAAATAATCAACTGACTGGATAAGAACCAGACTGCTGAGAAGGAAGAATTTGAGCATCAGCAGAAAGAACTGGAGAAGGTCTGCAACCCCATCATTACTAAGCTGTACCAGAGTACAAGTTGGCATGCCAGGAGGCATGCCTGGTGGGTTCCCGGGGGTGGAGCAGTCCCATCTGGACCCACCATTGAAAAGGTTGACTAAACTCTCCAGAAGAAAGAGCATTCCACACAGCTTTCCAAAAATTGAAGGACTCAAATTTGTAGCCAAGGCAGTAGCAGTTTAAAAGAACATTTAATCTGGGCATTCTGAATACTTGAATGTGTGCAGAGGGAGAGAAGTGAACAACATTGTACTTTATCAGTACTATAAACAAGTGAAAATGCAATTCTTGTCCTGGAGAATAAAATCTATTTAAAATTGGCACCATAAAAAAAAGGGGGGGGGGAAATCTGAGCTTGACTACTTCCTTACCTATGTGACCTTGGTGTTGCCATCTCTGGGCCTTAGTGTCCTCATCTGTCAGATGAGGCAGTTAGACCTCTCTGGTCCCTTCCATCTCTAATCTGTGATTTATAGCCAGAAAGGTTCAAATCCTGCCTTGTGAAACTTAACAGCTGTGCGACCATATAGAAGTCCTTTAACTTCTCTGAGCCTCAGTTTCTTCTTTGGTAAACTGTAGATTATCATCTCTATTATACTTGTCTCCCAGGACTGGTTTGAGGATCAAATAAAATCATGTATGGGAAATGATTCACAAATTTGAAAGGGCTCTATTCAGTTCATTTCAACTGAAGCATTCAGGGACTGCCCAGTGCCAGGCATGCTCTGCAAGGCATAAGAAGAAAGGACCTCACCTTCTAGCGTATCGATGATGGTGGCAGTTATTTCCTGAAGGCAGAGTAAAGAAAACACACATTTTGTTAAGTGACAACCCGTGTTTCTTTGATTTCCTATGGTGCCTCAAAAACACATTCCTTGGCAGTAAAATCAGTTAAAAACTTAGATTTTTGTTTTTGTTTTTGTGGGGTGCTGAGCTAGCTGGACAATTTTTACAAGCTGAAGCCCTTACCTTATGGAATGAGTTGTAGTTACAATATTTAATTGTTTTAGAAAGACAATGGAATAAGTACATAATCTAATAAACTTCTTTTCAAACTCTCAAATGAATATATTTATAAGTTTCAGCAAAAAATAAATCTTTGTTAGCTTTAAATGAAATTAAGGAATTCCAAGAGAAAATGCCAAGCCATCAAAAGACAGTAGTTTCCCTATTCAATTACTATGGGTTTGTTTTCATGAGTACATAAAGGTACCAAGAATTTATTTTGAAAAACTCCACATGACTGCATTCATTTGAATGTGGGAGTCTATATTACCACTGTGGAGGGAGCTGGCCTTAAAATCAGAAAACCTGGATTCATCTACCCCCTTCTTTGTCCCCATGCTTTATGACTGTTTTACTCTGGGCACGGTCACTTAGCCTTGTCATTCCTTTAGCAATTCCCTTGGACTTTAGCGAAGTCATCATCTGATTGTAATTTCTTGGATTGATGAAAGGAGCTCCCCAGGGTGACAGAATCATGGCCCCTTTCTGTATTTATGTCCGCCCCTCCAGCCACCACACTGGGACCATAGGAAAACCATTTTTGTCAACCTCAGATATTAACTTAGATATGAAAGTAGTTTTTAAAAAATCAATATGGTTGAACTTCACTGGTAGTATGAATTCTAATTAAGTCACCTCACTAAAGTCCTCCTCCCAATACCTCTTTGTGATATAGAAATGACCCTGAATTCTGGAAAGACACAGCAGTGGAACACAAGCTAGGAGCGGTATAGAACACCAAACTGAAAAGTGTATGTAGACCTGGCTGTGAACTGTGTGTCTCTCTTGCATGAGAGCCAGTCCAGCAGAAGTTGGTACCAGGACTCATCACCACATTGGTTGTAGGGTGAATTTTTCACCCATGACTACTCTCAAAAATTGTCTCTTAAGTTGTAGAGGAGTCGTTATGTGTGTCACTGGAAAGAATACCCATGCTGAAATAGAGAATCAAAACGTTATTAAAAGTCAATACAGGGGGGCAGCTAGGTGGCGCAGTGGATAAAGTACCAGCCCTGGATTCTGGAGGATGAGTTCAAATCCAGCCTCAGACACTTGACACTCACTAGCCATGTGACCCTGGGCAAGTCACTTAACCTTCATTGCCCTGAAAAGGAAAAAAAAAATAACAATTAAAAAAAAAGAATACAAAATAGTTTATCAATTCTACTAGAGAATTAGAGCCCCAGTTGCAATCGGTGGCATGTGAGCACCATACTGCTATTGAGCCTTGGTTTCCCTTCTGTGAAAAAGAAAAAGGTCTGAGGTCTGAATGAGAAGAGAGTATTCTTCATTATATTTATATGAGGTTTGGCAGGTGACTTTTTTGTGGGGCAGAGACATAGTCAGCAAATACTAAGGATGCGTGTGTATGGGGTCACAGAGTTGGACAGGACTGAACAACAATTTAAATATACACACACACATATTTTCAATTTTGTGCTCAGTGGTAGAGGAGGGAACTAGCACTTATCTGAACAGAAGGAAATATGTGGTTAAACGGTTTCAGCTATAACTGAAGATGATTTCCCTTACTTAGATGGGAAAAGAAATGAAGTCTTATATTTCTTTCCCTGAAATAAGGGCATTCTATTGATAGGGTTTATTGGATTTTTGACAGGAAAAGTAATTTTGTATAGTAAGGAAAAAGGAGTAATGTACAAATGATTAGCATCAGTCTAACACAGATTTTATTCAGTAAAATTTTGAGGGCAATTTTTATGGGTGTTTACAGTTATGGCATTTTATCACTAAAGTTTAACAGTAACCAGACCTTAACAACAGGCTCTATGAAACTCTCCTGTATGAAAAGCCTTCTGAAGTCAATGAAGCTGGTATGTTGAGGCTAGAAAGAGCATTGGATTTGGAGTCAAAAGAGCTATGTTCAAATCCCAGTTTTGCTTCTGGCTACTTTAGTGATTCAGGGCAAGGTACAACTCTTGAGACTCTCTTTTCCAGCCTGTCCAAGAAGGGAGGGGATGGCACTACATCTTATCCCAAGTCTTTTCTGGCTTCAGGTCATGTGATTTTTAGCTTTTGCCTAAAAATGTAATTCTGAGTTACTCAAAGTAATGTTACAGTTACATGCATAATGCTACAGTTACATAAAGAATGAAATCTGATCTTCCATTTAGATGACACTAGAACTTGTGCAAAACAAAGTTCATGCATTTGGTATAGGTAAATGAAAATTATCTAAGAGTATGTATGTTAAACCAGGTATTTTTACACTTTCTGGCATTTTGAATGCTGATATAAAGAAACTGCAAAAACTTGATCAAAGAAGTTTTAATAATGCACATATGGTTTTGTAGCCAGTAATCAATGTTAAATGGTTGGGACAATTCAACAATAATGTCTAGTGAGCTAGTATGTGTACTAGTCCCTCTTCACTGCTTCTTTGTGGTATTCATGGACCCCCTTCTTTTCTTGAAATAAATTTTATTAATACCTCTTGGGGTTTGTTGGGGGGCTTTTTTAGCACAGTCATTTTCAGATTTAACCACTGGACACACACACACACACACACCCTCCCTTGGAAAGAAGAAAAATATCTAATCAGAACCAACCAAGACATTGTATGACAATGTATGCAACATTTTCTGCCTGCAGTCCCCCACCTCCCTAGTAGGAGGAAGATGTTTTCTTAGTTCTTCTCCAAGACCAATTTGAGCCATTACAATTGCTCTGCACTAAACTTCATTTAGTGTTCTTCTCATTGATATCATTATAGTTATTTTACATATTGTTCTCGTGATTTTGATGACTTTGGTGTCAATTCATATGTCTTATAATTTCTCTGAATTCCTTATATTTGTAGTTTCCTACATTTCATTAATGTACTATTTTTTAAAATGTACTATAGCAGTAGAATCATATTCCATTACATTTATATACTACAATTTGTTTAGCTATTCCCCAGTCAGTCAATAACCCACTTTGATTCCAGGGTTGTCTGTTTGTTGCTGCCACAAAAAAAAAGCAACATTCAATGTTTTTATATAGATGGTAGCTTTCTTCTGTCTTTGACCTCATTGGCATAGATACCTAGTAGTAGGCACATACTTTTCCTCAGTTGGCAGTAATCTTAACAGCATTGATTTTGTCATATAAAACCTTTTAAACTTTATATAGTTGGAATTTTTTAATCTACTTTTCATCTATTTCTAAAGTATATCCCCAGCTTTCCATCTCTACCTCCCCTTAATGTTTTTGTCTTCCCCTTTTAGAATGGAAACTACTTGAGGGCAGGATCTGTATTGCTTATATTTGTGTCCTCTAGTGCTTTGCACAGTGCTGGGCACATAAATAGTAATGATTAATTAATTAATTTTTTTTCCTCTCAACTTTGGCAGAAATTATGTTAAGATGAACTTCTTACACTATATACCTCAGTAATCTTTAAATGCATATGCAGTCTGAATACTAAAAGCCATACCATAACAAAATTAGAAGAGAATCAGATCACATACCTTTCACAACTCGGACATTTAAGCAAAAAAAGGAATAGAGGAGATCACAAAAGGTGATTTAGAAAACTTCCGTTACATGACATTAAAAAAAACATATTTGTGTGAGCAAAATTCAAGCAACTAAAATATTGTTGGAATAACAGGCATGTTGTTATTTGGGGGGAAATATATTTGTATTCAAGATATCAGAAAAGGGGCTGATATCCAAGGTGTTTGTAGGGATTAACAAAAATGTATGGGATGAAGAAACATTCCCCCAAACAAGTGGTCAAATGATATGTGTTATTTTAAAATCTAGATTGTGGGTTCTAATCTGTTGTGCGCCCCCCCCCAGTCTTGGGGGGAAGCTGGTTAAAATCACTGATAAATTCAGCAAGAGTTTAGGCTTTTAAAGATTTATTAAAATACATATTATAAATTAGTGAAGAGAGAGAGTTTGAGAACAGATTCCTTATAGCATGGAAATCCTAGCTCAGATCTAATTCGGAGGGGGCAGCTAGGTGGCGCAGTGGATAAAGCGCTGGCCCTGGATTCAGGAGTATCTGAGTTCAAATCCAGCCTCATACACTTGACACTTACTAGCTGTGTAACCCTGGGCAAGTCACTTAACCCCCATTGCCCCGCAAAAAAACAAAACAAAACAAAACAAAAACCAGATCTAATTCGGTATAGCCAGAAAGAAAGAAAGCAATTTCCTTTCCTAGCAGCCCATGTGAAATCTTTCACCACCAAGCTGGTGTCTGAACAACTAAGAGGGCCCCCCCCCCATTCTCCATCTGCCGCCATGCTCGTTCCTTCTCATCAAAAAGAGTTCTTCTGTGAACGAGTGTCCACTTCCTAGTTCCTCTCTCCCTCCCCCAAAGGGGAGGTCCTTCAAGCTGGTTGGTTGAGAGTGGTCTCTTGCTGATGTCAGTAGTACACCAACACTTGTCTCTCAGGGCTGGTCAGGTGTGTGGTACTTAGTTTCTCATTCTCACCCATTTCAAACTAAATACTAAATCAATCAGGTGGGGCCCCTGGGCATCTGCCAAATTCCATTATTTTATCCCAGATAGCAACAATTAGTTCACAAAAGAAGAATTGCAAATGATTAACAATCAGTAGGAATGATAGCCCCAAGTTACTAATAATAAAAATGCAAATTGGAACAATACTTCACACCTAGCAAATTGGGAATGGTGTTAGAGGGGTTGTGGAAAGGCAGACAGAGTGTAAGCACTGTTAATAGAGCTGTGATTTGGACTAATTCTGGAAAGCAATTTGGAATTAGGCTAAGAAAGCAACTAAAATGCCCATACAATATGACTCAGAAATGCTATTGCTAAGATTACACTCCAAGGGAGTAAATGATTAAAAAGAAAAAAAGAAGAGCTATACACCAAAATATTCATAATCTCCCTTTTTGTGACAGTAAAGAACAGGAAACAAAGTAGATGCCCATCAACTAGGAAATGACAAAATAAATCAAGTGCATGAATACTGTAGAGCATTATTGTGCTATAAGAAACAAAGAAATTAAGAATACAGAGAAACCTTAGCAAAAATTTATATATTGATTCAAAATGAAGTAAGATGGGACAGGAAAATAATATAGATGTTGACTCATCACATTATGTATGGAAAAACGTCCTCACCAACAACACCAAAAAAAACCCCCAAAAAACCTGACACTAATTTTAATGATCAAATTTGGTCCCAAAAAAGACTCATGGATTATGGGGGGAGGGGGGAGAGAACTGGGGTTAAGTGATTTGCCCAGGGTCATACAGCTAGTAAATTTCTGAAACTGGATTTGAACTTAGGTCCTCCCAACTCCAAGACCAATGTTCTATTCACTGTGCCACCTAGCTACCCCAACTCATTCTTTTTTTTTTTTAAGTAATATTTTGCATTTCCCCTAATTACATGATTAAATACTTTTTAAACATTTTTTTAAGTTTTGAGTTCCAAACTCTACCCCACCTTTCCTTCTCTCCCTCCCCCCTATACATGCACCCCACAAATGGTAAGCAGTCCAATATAGGTTATACATGTGAAATATGTAAAACATTTCCTAAAAAAGTAATAATAAAAATTAAAAACCATTTCCATATTAGTCATTTTGTACAGAGACTCAAATAAAAGAATGAAAGTGAAAAATAATGTGCTTCATCATAAGTCCTTTGGGATTATCTTGTTTCATTGTATTGTTAAAAATAGCTAAGTTATTCACAGTTCTTCATTATACAATATTACTGTTATTGTGTACAATGGTCTCCTGGTTCTGTTTACTTCATTTTGCATCAGTTCATGTAAGTCTTTCCAGGTTTTTCTGAAATCATCCTGTTTTTCATTTCTTATAGCACAATAATATTCCTTTACAATCATATACCACAGCTTGTTTAGCCATTCCCCGATTGATAAGCATCCTCTCGATTTTCAATTCTTAGCTACCACAAAAAGAGCTGCCATAAATATTTTTGTACAAATAGGTCCTTCTTCCTTACATTCCATCCCCCCCGCCTTTTCTCCACCAACAGTGCATTCCAGTTCATAGATTCTTAAGAGTTCCACTAGTGGAATATGATCCTTAGCAATTTGTACAGTTTGCAAGGGAGGCTTCAAGTATTGGATTGGAATCTCTCAGAAACCCAGCTTCTTTGGAGAGGCTCAACTCTAGAAGTTTGTCTAGCTCTCTCTCTCTCTCTCTCTCTCTCTCTCTCTCTCTCTCTCTCTCTCTTTCTCTCTCTCTCTCTCTCTCTCTCTCATGTGTGTGTATATATGTGTATATACACACACGTTCCTGCTGGTGCACCCCCACCTCACCCTGAGCAAATCATAAAAACAAACTTTTGGACCAGAGCTTTTCATTCAAGTAGGGAAAAAGAGTAATGGGATTTTGTGTGTGTGTGTGTGTGTGTAGGGGGTTTTTTGCAATTAAATCTTAATGTTCATCTGAATGCATAGGAAAATGGGGTTTTTCTTAGATAACCAGTGTTTTTCATTTCAACCTTTGCTGATAATCCTCTTAAAACTAATCAAACTTATCCCTTATTGCATATCATCTATTTTAAGCACCCTTTGCTCCCCTTTGTGCCACTGTCATCATGTAGCTGGAAGGGAACCAGCACAGAGCTAAATGTTTTTTCTCATTTTTATACACTTAATAATGTACTGCAGCTGGAAAACAGAAAACATTCATCCCCTGGAGGCCAGTCTTCTGGTCATGAACCTGGTATCTCCATGATTAACTAGGCATGGTCATTTAGGCACAGGTACACAGTCTGTCCCTAGTATTGGTATTTAGTGATTCTAGCTTAGTTGGACTGTGCTAGAACAGAGCCTACAGGAAATCCAATTTTGCTTCGGTAATACAATGAAGCATTAAAGAAAGATTTTTAAGTAGTATATAGGAGGTGTGGGAAGTTGAATGAACTAAAATGTCTGTAACAATCTTGCAACATTTTCTGGGAGCTCTGAGTTTTGACTGTATTGAATACTGAATACTGTGTTTCTCTCTCTCTCTCTCTCTTTTTTGCGGGGCAATGACAGTTAAGTGACTTGCTCAGGGTCACACAGCTAGTAAGTGTCAAGTATCTAAAGCCAGATTTTAACTCAGGCCCTCCTGAATCCAGGGCCATTCCTTTATCCACTATGCCACCTAACTGCCCCTACAGTGTGTTTTCTTACCTTTCCATCTTTTCCTAAATTTGAAGTAAAGGAAAAAACAATTCTTTGAGAGTTCTGAGGAATTGATCTCAGCTATTTATGTTTTTAACCTTACCCTTTTGAAAGAGATTATGCTAAATTTCATTTCATTGTGATTTTATCTAAATTACTAGATACTTAATTAAACATTTCTTGATTTCTGTCCTGATGTTTGGCATTAGGTAGAGAAAGTCTTTAAAATTTTCTTACAAAACCTAAAATCTGGTTAAATTGGTAGTGATTGTGTTAGATATAACAGAAATGATAGAAATGAAAAATAGTCTCTGCCCTCAAGTAAACCATTTTCTGCTGATAGACATAGGATATGCACAAATTAAATAGCAGATAATTTGTAGAGAAAGAAAGCACTACCAATTGGGGTGATCAGGGTATAAAGCCTTCTTTACAAACAGTTTGAATTAAATCTAATTCAAAGACTTTCATTAATTTTGACTGTAAACTTCAACTAAGCTGGAATCACTACCAATCTTAGGGACAGACTATGTGCCTGTGCCTGAATGACCATGCCTAGTTAATCATGTCTATATCATAGCCATGTCAATAGCCATATGTTGTTTAATGTTTTGTAATAAATACCATTTAACTGTACTCCTACTCTGATATGTTATTTGGTATCAGATAACTATTGAAGTTGTAACCAAGAGAAGATAGCAGAATTAACCCAGATTGAAATTTGGTCAAGAAGCTGAGGTTACATACCATTTCACAGTTCTTATAGACTTGTTTCTTATCTTATTTTTCTTAACTCACACCTTAAAAAAGTAGAGATTTAAAAAAAAATAACCTTAATTCTTTGACTTTTAAATGTGTGGTGGAGTTTGTGTTTTCATTGCTGCTTTCTGTTAAATTGTGTTTTAGGTATATTTAAAGGCTCCAATGATTCTAAATGGAGTTTGTGTCATCTGGAAAGGCTGGATTGATCTACAAAGACTGGATGGTATGGGTTGCTTGGAATTTGACGAAGAACGAGCCCAGGTAGGGTCATTTCAGACTTAGCAAGAAGTTGGTTTTGTTTTGTTTGTTGTTTTATTTATTTTAAATTTTATCCTTATGACTTGAATATATGTGTATGTATAATGTATGTATAAGAACACTGTACTTGGAGACATCTAGATCTGAATTCTAGCACTGATATAGTTGCTCACTGGTGACTATGTGCAAGCTTATTAACCTCTTTCTTGAATTTCAGTTTAGTTTCCTTATCTGTATAGTAGAGATAATATTTGCCCTACCCTCTTCACAAGATCATTCATTATAGGTAGGGATAGGATAGCGCTTTGTAAATTTAGGAGTACTATGTAAATGTGAGCAATTATTTTATTATTACTTTGTAAAACTATTGTACAAATGTGTGGTGGTGTTTGACTTGTGCCATGTTCAGTGGTATAAACATTGAAGGTTTTTATTTTAATCTGAACTGATCAAAATAAGGAAGAATACACACACATATATATGCATACACACAAACAAGTGGATACAGAAATACCTTTCAATGAGAGAGGGAACAAGGAAAAGGGAGGAGGGGAGAATTAGAAAAAGAGTAGATTAAGGGAGAGATTAGTCCTAAGCAAAACAAAATCAAAGGATGTACAAAAATATTTATAACTTTTTGAAGTGGCAAGGGATGGAATCTGAGAGAATGCCCATAAATTGGGGAATTGATGAATATGATATTTAAACTCTTGCCAGCATAATGACCAACCAGGTTTCTCAAAGACTACTGATGAAACTTAATACCTCTTGATAGAGAGGTAAAGAACTCAAAATGTAGAATGAGATGATTTGGGGATATGGGAGGAGTACTTAGGAACACTGACAAGGGAATTTTGTTTGTTTGTAATGTGTGGTTTTTTCCCCCTTGTTTTCTCATTTGGGGAATAGGGATTGGAATGGGAAGATGAGATGGCAGATTTGGGCTTATTAAAAGAGATTTAAAATTTTTTAAAAAATAAACATTGGGGGCAGCTAGGTGGCACAGTGGATAGAGCCCTGGCACTGGAGTCAGGAGGACCTGAGTTCAAATCCGGCCTCAGACACTTAACACTTACTAGCTGTGTGACCCTGGGCAAGTCACTTAACCCCAGTTGCCTCACTAAAAAAAAATAAATAAATATTGAAGGTTTTGAGACCCCATATCTAGTATGGCTCTGCTTATCTGCTTTGTAGTATTAAAAGGAATATAAAAATTAAAATGGACTTAATTTGATATTTCATGTCTTCTGCATCTGCCTCAATACTATTCTCTAAGTGAGAAACTTCCTATGAAAACATAAAACTGGTTTTTAAAAATTGATGCCAAAATCCTTAAGATTTTATCTTTCTATCTAGTATTTCCACAAGAATAATTAGCCACATCTGCATTCTTCTTTTAAAAAAAATAACACATACATAATAGCCGTTCTTTGTGATTCGCTAGTCATGAATTTAAAGAAAGATAACACTTTATGTAGCTATGGAAAATATAGTTCAGATTTTTAATTATGTACAGAAATACAGCCATTGCTATCTGTCATTCCTTAGGTGAGAGACACCTAAAAATCAAACAAGAGAGGGCAGCTAGATGGCTCAGTGGATAGAACACCAGCCCTGGATTCAGGAGTACCTGAGTTCAAATCCGGCCTCAGACACTTAACACTAGCTGTGTGACCCTGGGCAAGTCACTTAACCCCAATTGCCTTACTTAAAAAAAAAAAAATCAAACAAGAATGATGAGATAAATTAAGACAACTCAGAGCCACGATTTATACAGTACAAACATTTATTGTACCTGTTTTGTCCCAAACGTGGTTGGGGTCAGGAGAAAGCAAAATTTAGATAGATAGAATGCCTTCATCAGAGGAGTTTATCCCCTCGTGCACATAATAACTAACATTAAGAAGGAAAAGCATTTCATTGAACATTAGAGCCTAAGCACAGCTCAAGATATTTCCAAGATTTGCTCCATATTCAAATAGAGCTATGCTGTATATGGGTGGATGAGCCCTCTAACAATATAGATTGAAACCCATCCATGCCTGCCCATGCTATGTGACTCTTATCTAGCAGTCTTTTCTCAATTTTTCTTGGTGTTGCAGGAATACCAATGGAGCACACAGCGTTGTCTGACAGTTATCTGCCACTTTTGTCATATGGCCAGCCTATCCTTTTGTTTTACTCACATAATTCTGTACAAACATGGAGTGTGAAAAAATATTTGCTTTCTGATAAGGCTTTGGAATGCAAGATATATAAACAAGTAACAGATGCACACACATATACACTCTCTCACACACAGATATATATAAACAAGTAACAGATATACATACATACACACACACAGATATATATGTATAAAACCAAAAGCCATTCCCCAATAGATAAGTAGTCAAAGGATATGAACAACAAATTCTCAAATGAAGAATTATAAACTATTAACTACCACATGAAAGAAAATTCCAAACCACTAATAAGAGAAATGTAAATCATGCACAAGTCATTGTGCAGATTAGCAAACATTACAAAAGATGAAAATAGTAGTTTTAGAGAAGTTAGGCAAACTACTGTATTGTTGGTTAGTCTGTAGGACCATTTGGAATTAATGCAAGTAAAGTGACTAAAACGCCCATATACCCTTTGACCAAGAAATTCCATTACTAGGCTTATAGAGCACAAGGAAGCCACTGATAAGTCCTCATAGACACCGAAAGGTTTATAGGTACACTTTTTGTGATAGCAAAGAATTGGAAACAAAATAGATGCCCACCAATTAGAGAATAACTAAACACATTATGACACATGAATGTAATGGACTGTGACTCTCCATTCTTATATTTGTAAGAAATGACAAATTTTAACAAAGAGAGGCAGGGAAAGATCCACATGAACTGTTGCAGAGTGAAGTCAAGAAGTCAGTGTGCATCCAGAGACTACAGCAATGAACTACAGCAAAAAAAAGCAAAAGTGAATCATAAAGAATTATGAAGAACAAGCACAGTTTAAAAGAAGAGATGAGGAAACATTCCCACCCCACCACAAGTATTGTGTTCTCAGCCTTTGTTAATGCATTAATCAGTTATGCTGAGTTTTCTCTGTCTTTAAAAAAAACACTAGTTATTGTATGAAATGTCTCTCTCTAGGAGGAGCAGGGGAGAAATACAAGAGGAAATTATGTCAATGTAAAAAAAATACATCAATAAAACTTACGTTTTTTTTTTTTTTAAGAAAATGCATAGACTTGTATCCCAAAGAGATCATAAGAAGGGGGAAAGGACCTACATGCACAGATATATTTATAGCAGCTCTTTTTCTGGTGGCAAAAAATTGGAAATTTAGAGGATGCCCATCAATTAGTGAATAGCTGAACAAGCTGTGGTATATGAATGTGATGGAATATAATTGTGCTTTAAGAAATGATGAGCAGGCAGATTTCAGAAAAACCTGGAAAGACTTCAGTGAACTGATGCTGAGTGAAGTGAGCAGAACCTGGAGAACATTGTGCATAGTGACAGCAACACCGGATGATGATCAACTGAATGACTTAGCTTCTCTCAGTAATACAGTGATCTAAGACAATTCCAAAGGACTCGTGATGGAAAATGCTGTCCACATTCAGAGAAAGAACTGATGGACTTTGAATACAGCTCAAAGCATACTATTTTCACTTTCTTTTTTTTTTTCTTTTGGTCTGTTTCTTCTTTCACAACATGACTAATGTGGAAATATGTTTTACATGACTGCATATATATAACTTGTATCAAATTACTTACCATTTTAGGAAAAGGGGAGGGAAAGAAGGGAAGGAGAAAAATTTGGAACTCAATTTTATAAAAATGAATGTTAAAATTTTTCTTTACTTATAATTGGAAAAAATACTACTTTTAAAAATTGTATAAACTTGGGAGACAGTGTCTTGTTTAAGAATCAGCAAGATGGACATTGTTGCTGGATATTAGAGTATATTGGGGTGGGGGGCAGAGTGTAAGGTGTAAGAAGACTGCAAGACCAGGAAGGGACCAAGTTATGAAGGGCTGTACAAGTCAAATAAGGGATTTTAGATATAATAGGGAAACTCTGGGGCTTATTAAATAGAGGTGGTAACATGCATGGTCAGACCTGCACTTTAGGAAGATCATTTTGATAGCTGAATAGTAATTGGACTCAAGTGAGAAAACACTCAAGGCAGGGAAACCAACCAGCAGGCTATTACATTAGTTCAGGTGTGCAGTGATGAGAGCCTGCAAAACAGGGTAGTGGCAGTGTCAGAGGAGAGAAGGGATTATATGCAAGAAATATTGTGAAGGTAAAATTGACAGGCCTTGGCAAAACAGATAAGATATGGGGAGTGAGAAAGAGTGCAAAGTTAAAGGTGACACTCTGAGAAAATAATGGGCTTTGCCAACACCCAAAGGCTTGACTGGATTGACTGACTTTGCTGATTAACTTACTTAAAGTTAATTCAATTGAAGCCACACCTGCCTGGCCCTCAAGAGGGTATTGTTCTCAGAAGCTGTGGACTCTGACCTCAACACGGGACCACCCTCAAGTCCAGTGAACCAATGGATTGGGTAATACTAGCCAATTAGCTTGAAGCAGGTGGAAGGACCGCTTCTCCTTGGGAAGCTGAGGGAGCTTCCTCTGTCAATTTGTGGCTTGAACAGGCTGGGGGTGGAGGAATTGAGGATGCTAGGCTAGATAGGCTTTTTCTTGGCTTTCTGACCCAGGTATTCTCTTTTTCACTAATAAATGCTTAATGCCCAAAGCTCGTGCTAAAGCTTCTAATTTATAAGTAAACCCTAGCTAGTTTTCCCTACACTTGGGACAGGAATAAGGTGACCACACGTTAGATTTTAAATGTCATAACACCTAAGTTGGGAGACTAGGAGGATGGTGGTTCCCTTGGCAGTAATAGGGGAAAGGGGAAAAGATAATGAGTTCAGTGTTGGATATGTTGAGTTTAAGACTTCTACAAGACATTTAGTTAGAGATATCCCATAAGTAGTTGGAGATGTGAGAATAGAGCTCAACAAGAGAGGGTTGGGCTGGAGAAGTAGATATGAGAACAGCCCCACAAGGTAAGTAGCATGAGTATTATTTGCATTTTATGGATAAGAGAACCAAGTTCCAATAGGAACCATGGTAATACAACTAGCAGTTATATGAAACAGTATTTGTGCCCACATCTCTGTTCCACTTCTGACATGCTGTCACTTAGGTAGAAACATGAAAATGCAAGATTTTTAAAACTAGCATAACCTTAATCCACAAGCACTGACAGCAGTCTTTCATTTTGTGTATTGAAGGGAATGGTAACAAGTAAGCCTATTATTAAAGTTAATGTTGACCATTCATTGAAAGTCAAAGGAAGACTCCTCATTTCATTCCTTTTTTTTTTGACAGCAGGAGGATGCCTTGGCCCAGCAGGCCTTTGAAGAGGCTCGGAGAAGGACACGCGAATTTGAAGATAGAGACAGGTCTCATAGGGAGGAAATGGAGGTGAGAGTTTCACAGCTGCTGGCAGTAACTGGTTAGTACTTTACCCCAAACTCCCAGGGTGGGTTTGTCATGTTTGTTTGATAATGAATCAAAGAATTATTGGTGTTTTGTGTTGGATTTTTTCTTAGTTTTAGCAGTTCTTTTACTCTGATTTTGAATTTAATAAAATCCTAAACCTGAATGTATGCTATACTGAAAGAAAATGTATAAATTTAAGATTTTAATTAAGTGAAAGCTGCTACTTTATCTCACTGCTATTTATCTTTGTCAGTGAAAATCTTTGTCTACCACATACTGTGTCCTATCCAAAATTTGTGGTTTTCGTGTCCAATTTCCTTTAATTATTTGAAAAGGCTACCTTACTTAAAATATGTCTTTAGATTAACATGTAACCACTGAGCAATAGTGTTACTTGGTGCTATTCCTACTTTATTAATCTTGCTTTATCTCTTGATCTCTGTTTATCTTTTGTCAATTGAAGGGATTGAACAAGATGATTTCTCAGGTCTCTTCACCTCTACTTCTCTGACCCATTAGAATCATTTGTATTACTCTATTTAATTTGATACAGAAATGTTTAGCTTAGCTTCTGAGAGAATAAATTTGCTGGCCAGTACTTTGTATTTTGTTTGTCAGATACATTTGCAATGCTATTTTATGCAAATTCTACATATGAAAATCTACTTTTACAAGATGTATACAAGGGGTGACAGTTTATTTTACAAAAAGATTTTTCTTTTATAAAAAAATTTCAATTTCTGAAGAAATTGTTCTTTTTCCTGTTGCATTTAGATTTCATTTGTATACATTTGTCAAGAATACATTTGTTGCACAAATAAGGGAGATTTGTCACTAGCATTTGAAATTAGCCCAAATATATACAATTTTTGTGACTGGCAAGCAAACAAATCAAAAAAACATATATTATATCTAAAGAACATAATATATAAAGTTAATGGGCAATTTCTATTTCTGCCTCTCTTTGTACCATGTAGACTGGAAAAGAAAATGTTTCATTATGATTTCCTGAAAATTTTCCAGTTATTGTGATCAGGCTTTTGGTCACATTTTCTTTAAGTAACTATTTCTATAATAGTGAGCTTTCCTTTGAATTCTGAAAACATTTATTAAGCACCTGTTGAATGACAGATGCTGTGCTAGGTTCTGGGGGCACAGAGACAAAAATAAAACCATCCCTGTCCTTAAAAAGTTTATATTCTACTGGGAGAAGGAGATGCAGATTATTGACAGCTGGGGAGGACCAGGAAAGTCTTTTTACATCTGAGATGAGCATTCTAGGAAAACTAAAGTTAAGGATGGTCAATAGGTTAGAACCAGATTGTGTAGAGTTTTAAGTGAAAAGAGCATGTAGTTTAGCTTTAAGGCAGTATGGAACCATTAAATGCTTGAGGAGGAAAATAACATGATCCGACCTGAGCCATATGGAGGATTTATTAGAGAAAAACTACAAGCTGGGAAAGGAGTCCATCATCACACATTTATTAAGTGCTTACCATGTGCCAAGAGCTGTGCTAAGTTCTGGGAACAAGAGTTAAAACAGTCCCTACTCTCAAAGTGCTTCTGTTTCAATAGGGGGACGAACATGAATGTATATACACATAATGTGTTCACAATAAATGCAAGTTAGTTATGGGAGAGAGGGTACTAGCAGCCAGGAGGATTACGGCAGTGTTTGTGTAGAAGGTGGCATCTGGTCGAGTCTTAAAGAAAGCCAGGGAAAGGCCATGGTGAGGAAGCAGAATGTTCCAGGCTTGGAGAAGATTCCATGAAAAGGCACAAAAACCAAAGATAGGGTGGAATGTGTCTAGAAGATCAAGGAAGCCAGGGTGTCTGGATTGGAGTTTGGCAAGGGGAAGCAATATGTAAAAAGTCAGGAGAGGGAGGAAGGGGAAAAGTTGGGAAGAGCCTTAAATACCACACAGTTGAAGCAATAAGATCAATAAGGAGGTTGCTACCAATAGTCTGAGTAAATGGGTGATGCAGACCGACAAGGGTGTGGCCATATCTGAGTGGAAAAGAGAGGATAGTGGAGATAGAATCAGTAAGACTTAGCAACTGATTTAATGAGGGAAAAGAGGAAAAGAACATCAAGAACAAATCCAAGCTTCTGAATGTAGATACCTGGACAGATGGTAGGGCCCTCAAAAGAACCAATCAACAACTTTCTACGCACTAGGTACTATACTAGGTGCTTGGCTATAATTACAAAGAATGAAGTAAATCATTCTCCTATAAGAAGCTTATATTCAAATGGAGGGTGCAATGAGTACGTATAACAGTATAAGCAGCATAAATATTAAGTGAATGAATACAGATATACGCAGAGTCGCTTCAGAGGGAGGGCACTTGCAAGTGGGATCAGGAAAGTCTTCAAGCAGAATATGGTGCCTCAGCTGCATCTTAAAGATAGAAAGGGACTCTGAAGGAGAGATAAGGAAGGAGTGAATTCTGAGCATGAGGGATGGCCATTGCAAAGATACTGAATCAAGAAATGGAGTGTGCTATGTTAAAAACATAGAGAAGACTACTTGAACTGGATTGCAGTGTTGGAGAGGACCTTAGTTAGTGGGAAGTAAATTAAATTACAAATTCTGTTTTGGATATGTTGAGTTTGCAGTAGCCATATGGTATCTAGGTAGAGATTACTAGGAGGCAGTTTGGTAATAAAGAACTGGACAGGGGCGGCTAGGTGGCGCAATGGATAGAGCACCGGCCCTGGAGTCAGGAGGACCTGAGTTCAAATCCGGCCTCAGACACTTAACACTTACTAGCTGTGTGACCCTGGGCAAGTCACTTAACCCCAATTGCCTCACTAAAAAAAAAAAAAAAAGAAAGAAAGAACTGGACATTAATGCTGGATATTTAGATCTGGGAATCATCTGCATCAAGATGGAAGTTGAACACACAGAAGCTGATAAGTTCACCAAAGGAGAAAGTATATAGTAGTTTGGGGGGGATAAAAAAAAGCAGTCCCAGGAGAGAACACTAAGGAGCACCCATACTGTAGATTTAGATATAGAGGAATCAGCAGAAGAGTGTTCAGCTAGGAGACCAAGAAGAGAACTGGGTCATAGAAACCAAGGAAAGAAAGTACTGAGTGGGAAGGAACTTTAAAGACTGCCTAATCCAGCCCACACTTGAACAGGAATCCCTTCTACTACATACCTGACAGATGGTCCTGGAATCATTGTTTTAAAACTTTCAGTAAGGGGGTACTCGTTACCTTAAGTAAACTTTTTCTCCTTTTAGATAGCCTGATTGTTAAGAAAGTTTTTCCTTATGTCAAACCTAAATTAATATCTTTGCATCTGAGGCAGTTAGGTGGTGCAGTGGATAGAGCACAGGCCCTGGAGTCAAGAGGACCTGAGTTCAAATCCAGCCTCAGACACGTAACACTTACTAGCTGTGTGACCCTGCACAAGTCACTTAACCCCAACTGCCTCACCAAATAAAAAAAATCAACAGCGTAATATCTTTGCATCTTCCATTCATTGTTATTATTTCTGTCTTTTGGGATCAAAGGGGAAAAGTCATTGAGCTCCATATTTGGATTTCAAAAATGGGCTCAGTTCTCAATTCTACTACCAACCACCTAGGTGACCATAGGCATGTCATTTTTCCTTCTTTGGCCTCAGTTCAAAGTATAAAACAAGGGGGTTGGCTTAGATGACATCTTAAAGCCTCTTATGCCTCTAAATCTGTGTATGATCCTAAACTAATTCCTCTTTCACTTAGCCCTTCAGATATTTAAGACAGCTATCATATTCTCTCCTCTAAGTCTTCCCCAGGCTGCACATCCCCAGTTCTTTCAGGAGATCCTTAAGCGGCAATAAACTTAAGATTCTTTCCATCCTAGTAACCCTTCTCCGGATGCTCTTGTTTATCAGTGTCCTTCCTAAATGTGTCTCCCAGGAACAGCTCGGTGGCACAGTGGATAAAGCACCGGCCCTGGATTCAGAAGGACCCAAGTTCAAATTCAGCCTTAGACACTTGACACTAGCTGTGTGACCTTGGGCAAGTCACTTAACCCTCATTGCCCTGCCCCGCCCCCCCCCACCCAAAAAGAAGTGTCCCCCAGATCAGCATAGTATACCAAATATGGTCTAATGCAGCAAAATACAGAAAAACCATAATTTTTCTCTTCCTAGATATTGTGCCTTTCTTGATGTAAATTAAGATTACATTAACTTTCTTGGCTGCCACATCACTTATGACTAATTGAACTTGCAGTCCAATAAAACCGTTTTCAAGTGAACATCTAATTTTTCTACATATTCTACACTGGAAAAAGTTGGTTTTTAAAATCCAAATTAAGACTTTATTTTCTTCCCTATCCAGGAATTCAGCAGTGTATAACCCATGACTTGAACCCATGAATCAAAGTTCTAGGTTTATAGAGATTAGGTTTGATCTTGGAGAAGGTCTTTTCTCTGAAAATTTAAATTTATACCATGTGTATATAGGTCCCTACTAAAAGTAAAAGCTAAGCAAAAATTCAGACTAAAAAATGCATATGATATAAGACAAACTTAGGTTACCCAACAAAACACAAAGTCCATATAGTAAAAACATCACTCCTTCCTCTCCAGCGAGTCACATCTTCCCCGGGGACCTATTCACACATCTAAACTTGCAATATTGCGGTAGGATCGAAGCTTTGCCACAAGGGAAAAGTACTTGAGAGGATAGAATCAGCTACTTTCCCTCTAGTGAGCCTAACTTCCCCAGGGACCTATGGTCCTTCAGACTTTACAGTCATACTTTGCGATTAAGGCCCCACCTCTGAAAGGAGAAAACACTTAGAGTCGCTTCTATCCGTGAGCCTTCTTAGTCCAATAATTGACAATAACTGGGCACGGTCTTGGTATGCTCTTTCACATAATGACTGTCTCTTATTCTTCCTTGACCATAGCTCCTGTTTTGTCCTGCTATCTGTCATCTCTGTAGCCACATGGTTTCTCTTAGAGACATGTGGTTCTTCCTCTTCTCGGATCCCATGATTCCTTGTAGTAGCCCAGCAGACATGTATATTTCCCTTTAAAGGAACCAAGTATCTGAAGACCCCATAATTCTCTGGTTCTCTGTGCTCCCCCAATTTTGCGTCTACTCTCTTACAAAGTCCAATTCTTGAGGGTATAGCTCCAGTATATGATGACTTAGGCATCTTTAGGGTGGTAACAGTGACAAAGAGTACTCAGACGGGTATTTATATGCCATCAATCCCAGAAAAAAAAGCCTCAAATATAGTATCAGTAGGGATGCTGATATCTTCCACTGGGAGACATCTTGATGAACTAAAGGCTTTATCTTTAAACATGGGTCTTCTTGACCAGGTAACCCCTGGTCATGCTCTCTACAACTGTGAAAAGGTACCGAAAGGTCAAGGGAAAAAGGCCTTTGAATTTAGGAGCTTGGATGCTTGGTAACTTTGAAGAGTATTAATAACTTGATGACAAAATAACAATAAGAAAAATTAATTTTTTGCTATTTTAATTCAATTAAATGACTATTTCCCCACCCCCCCCCCCAAAAAAACCTTCCCATCTTCATTACAATCCTTATCCTTTTTTGAACACCAGAAGTATAAATAAGGTGAGGTTAACTGAATTAGACAGGTTTTGACAGTTAATTGATAACTTTGCAAATTATCCTTTATTGACTTAAAAAAAACCCCACTACTAAGTGCTCATAGATGGAGGAAATGGCCAAACAAACTATGGTATATGAACAATGGAATGTTATTGTGCACTAAGAAATTATAAATAAGATGAATTCATAGAAACTTAGAAATGTTTTAGAAAACCAAGGGAGTAAAATAAGGAGACTCAGAAGAATGCTATCTATACACAATTCCGAGATCACCAAAAAGAAACTACCTTTCTTAATGGCTTTATTTTTGCCAAGGGCACCACCATCCCTCTAGTCACCCAGATTCACAACCTCTAAGCGCTATCCTCTTCATCATCCCCCATTCCCTTTATCAAATAATCAGTTGCTAATTCTTGTCCATTTCACTTCCACAACAGCTCAAATTCATTAGGTAAACTCAATTTAATAAACTTTTTTAAAAACACTTTGTCTGGGCTGAGTTGTACATTCTTCATTTTCTTTTTTTTTCTTTTTTTGGGCGGGCAATGAGGGTTAAGTGACTTGCCCAGCTAGTAAATGTCAAGTGTCTGAGGCTGGATTTGAACTCAGGTCCTCCTGAATCCAGGGCCAGTGCTTTATCCACTGTGCCACCTAGCTGCCCCTTTCATCCTTCATTTTCAAAGAGGACTAATGACATCACCAGGTGATGTCTTGACTTGCTCATGAATTGGATCTAAGTGAGGCAGAGTTGCATTAAGTCTGCAGCTTCACTTTCTCTTCCAGAGTCCTTGAAGTCCAGTGGGCAGACAAAAATTATGCTGCAGTGTATGACCTTGCTGTTTTCTGTGTCTGACCTTGCTCTAAGCACTCTTCAGCACCTAATTCAGCCAGGAAAAGTCTTCACATGCTCTGGGTAGACATCCCCCTAACTCACCCAGGGGTTTGAGACCTATCAGTTACCCTCAACCTGGTTAGCCTGTCTGCCATATGGTTTCCCTGGGGTTTGACCATTGTGCGTGCTACAGCTTCTTGGAGCCATCGGTAGACACCAAAGGTGTATGAACAACCCTCACACCAAAGCTGCTTGTCCTCCCTGAACACCCCATACTCTCCAGGGCTGGGTCTTAAGAATACAAAGATAAACAAAACCGACTAGCCCTCAGGAAGCTTGAATTCTACTGGAATCTGTAATGGTGTCCCATTTTTTCTAGAAGGTTACCCTGAGATCTGACCCTTCTCACCTCTTGCCTCTACTGTACACAGTGCCCTGTCAGTTGGTCCCCCTGCTTCCAGTCTTTACCCTGTTAAATCTACCCTCCTATGAAAATCCTATATGTCTCTAGGGATAGTAAACCTTTCGATGCTTGGTTCCCTTGCCACATTTGCAAGTCACACAATCAACAATATTTCTGAGGTGCTTACTATGTACAAAGTATTATGCCTATTTCTGGGGATGCAATGAAAGGCAAAAAAAGAGTCCCCACCCTCGAGTAATGGGGGAAACATCTTACAGACAACTATATAGATATAAGATATATGCAAAAGTACATATACAATAAAAGCATCTTTATGCTATTATATATAATATACATACACATATCGTATAATAGAACAGCACACAAAATATATGTAATATTGCATATTATAGCATTCAGACATGAGGGTCTGGAGACCTGTATTATATAGATGTGAATGGATTATCACAGATTCATTTTTATATTGAAAAACTTTTCAGACTGGGTAAAATTGGTATGATGCCTTACAGAAGTACATATATTATTATTATGCAAAGAATGAATAAAAAGTTACCATTACTTAATGATGATCTTACTTTTTTAAAAATCATTTTAGGTGAACTCCGAGAATGATAAGATATGCGGTGCATGTTGATTTTAGATTGTTTGAAGCAAATTTCCAAAGTACTGAATGTATTTTAATGTTAGGTTGATAATTAATTTTTTAAAAAATGGGAGTTGGGGAGAGGCCAATCTCCTTCATTTCTTCCTAAGAGGCAACATTGGAAACTGTTACTTCTGTTCTATTTTGATAAATCTTTCTATTCCAAAGGGTGGCAAAGTGTATTCTGCCCTTCATATTTAACTGGATATTATTTAAACCTAATTAAAATGGAACTTTCTGACTTCCAGGTCAAAAAAAAAAGTACACACACAACAAAGGGAATTAATTCACTGATACAGAAATTTCCTCTATGTAGTCAGATTACAGCCAAGTCCCTAACAATGTGCCTAAGACATGGATGTTAAGCGACTTGCCTGGTGTAATAACTAGTGAGTGTCAGGAGTAGGATTTGAACTCAGAACTTTCTGTCTTCCTGAACTCTCTCCACTCTGCCAGGCTAGCTCTGTTAGTAATGATAAGGAGTTTTCTATTTCATTTTAATATAGAATCATAGATTGAGCCCCGGAAGGGGCCTCAAGCCATCTAGTCTAACCCCTTCAATTTGCAAATAAAGAATCTGAGGCCCAGAGAAAGTGTGACTTGTCGCATGACTCACATTGTATATGGAATGTCAAAAACATTTTGTTAAATATTATAATTATTATTGTTGTGGAATACTTTAGATGTATGAGTGTTAGACTCTTAGAGTTGGAAAAGATCTTAGCAATTATCTAATCCCCTCTTAATTTTTTGTGACTTTCATTAGTTAATATTAAATAGTAGTAAAAGCCAGTTAAACTTACAACTTTTTCTCAACTCAGAATTGGGTAAATGCATTTTTCAGGGTATAAAATGTAAAAACTTGTCATTCACTCCCTACAGGACTACAGCTATTTTTATTCATTCAAATCTACTTAATCCTTCTCTATAGCTGTAGGTCTTGTGGAGTCTGTGCTTCTAGTTTTTCATTTTTAGCTTTGCTTTATTCCATCAAGGTCTTTCCCAGTTTCTTTATATTCTTTCTGCTTCTAGATGTTAACTTCAATACTATTCCATTATATGCTGTACACATCTTTCTTTTAACCATTCCCAATCACTGGACGTTTAGGTTCCTTCTCCCTCCCCATTGAGGGGAGGGGTGTTACAAACAATGGTGTTAAAAATGGATTGGGGGAGGCAGCTAGGTGGCACAGTGGATAAAGCACCGGCCCTGGATTCAAGAGGACCTGAGTTCAAATGTGACCTCAGACACTTGACACTAAACTAGCTGTGTGTGACCTTGAGCAAGTCACTTAACCCCAAATGCCTCAGACACACAAAAGAACCCTCAAAAAAAAAAAAAGAATTGGATGGGGGGGGGGGGGAGAAGCTAGGTGATGCAGTAGATAAAGCACTGGCCCTGGATTCAGGAAGACCTGAGTTCAAATCTGACCTCAGACATTTGGCATTTACTAGCTGTGTGACCCTGGGCAAGTCACTTAACCCTCGTTTTCCCACCCCCCAAAAAATGGATTGAATGGACTGTTAATATTTTTGACAAAATTCCCACCTCTTTCACTTTACAGATAAGAAAAGGAAGAACTGGACAGGCTGTTTCAGAGACTGGACTGAATCCCTAACTCTGAAGCAAAAGATAAAAGTTGGGGGAAGGTGTAGAGTTGTATGAATGTTTTTGCTTAGGCGAATTTTTTATGTCCGCTATTTTTCATATCCTTTTGTCAGAATCCTGATTCTGAGTGTGTTACTTCACTTTTACCCTATGTTTGCTTCCCAGGAGGAAGCAAAATTTAAGTGGATTGAAGGGGTTTTTTATTTGAGAATTCTAGTTAAGATTTGCCTTCATCGGTAGCCACATAATACTTTGAAAAGCTCATTAGAGATTGTCTGCTCTAATCTCCTCATTTTATAGATGAGGAAGTTAGGGCCCAAAGAACAGTGACTTTTTCCCAAGGTCCCACAGTAGTCTAGTGCCTGAGCTAGAACCTAGAACCCATGTCTCCTGACTATCAGTATGCTTCCTTTCCTCCTGTACCACACTCTTCTTCAAAGTATAATTTGTGACCGCACTACCCACAGAGATGCACTAGCAAGTAATAACTGCCTAGGAACCCTGTGGGAGAAACTGGGATTCTTTTGCCTGTAGAAGAGAAGGCTGAAGAGATTTAATAAGGTCTAAGTGGGTGGTCCCTGTTGCCTGGTTAGAGGGAGGGGCTAAGTAGCAGTACTAGTAGCAACAGCCCTACTCAGAGTCTGGGATGCCCCTGATTTAAAAGAGTTACTTAAATACTGGGGGGAGAACCTTTGAGCTTATCAAATTGAGTTTGGGGAACCATTGAGGCAAGTGGGCAGAGGTCTGGGCTTGGGAGTCAGGAAGATGGGGTGAATTCCACCAAAGACACTGACTGTAAGACATGGTGTGTAAGTCATTTCACCTCATATGCAAAACAGGGGTGATAATAATAGCCTATACTTCTGGATTGTTGCAAGGATCAAATGAGATCATGTATGTCAACAACCTTAAAGCATCTGTGTCAGATATTAGCCCTGCCTTGTTGAGCTTTTACTGATCCAAGACAGACCATTTAGAATTCATATTCAAGTTTCTCCCTTTGCAAAACATGGAAAATATTCAATTCCTTCACTGTAAGTATCAAATAGGCCATATCTACACTGCTTTTCTGCTGAATTTCTGCAGTAAATTTTCTTTACTTCTCAGAAATATCGTGAACTTAGCCTATTGGAAAACAATGACTTGACTTGGCAAATGAGGGATACTTTCTGCAGTAGAGGGAATAAACATGATTTACTCTGGGAACCTTGGCTAAATTACTGTTAAATCATTGGCATGCGGGAAAATGATTTGCAGAGCAGTGGAATAAAAAGTCCCAGAGTTCTATTTCTGTGTACTCCTGCATTTCCACCCATACTTGGCTCCCAATGCCCCATAGTCTTCCAAAAGAATTAAATCCTCTGTGATAATGTTAGTTGCTTTCCTGCCTCTAACCCTAATTGAAACAATAGAAGTTTAAGTCTCTCCTAACAATTCTGAGATTTTCATTTTGGTTCCTATTTTTCATGATGCAGTAAAGAATTATTTCATTTTTCTGGATCTGTCTATAGTCACTTTAACCTGACTAACTTGTATAAAGAATATTTTCTCATATCCTGGTAGACATAATGACTTGAAATGTGAAAAAATTAACTCTGTTCAGTGAAGATAAGTTTCGGTATTTAGGAAGTGTAATTTGGCACTTATAACAAATTTAATTCATATAACTCGTCTTTTGAGAACTATATTCCATTTCCCATGGGTCAGGTTATAAGAATTTAAACGATGTCAGTATGTCAGGGTAGGCTTGATGAATACTTAAAGCTGAATGTTACATGCTAGAACATGGAGAATTTTAAAGTTTAATGGAGACTTGTCCTTTTTTAACATAAAAGAATTAGTGATGTTGGACTTGTAGGTTTTGAAATAGGCCTTTTCAGTGTTAAAAGGTAATTCATGGCTTAAAATATCTGTTTAAAATTAGAAAGAATTTAAGACTCTAGTAATTGAAATGACTTTAATGGAGACCAGATTGTGTAGTTCAATAGGGGAAAAAAATCCTTGCAGTATTCCACCACCCAGCTTCTGTCCCAGGAACAGGCGCCAGCTTTGGTCTTTGGAAACATTCGTCCACTGTTGGGCAGCATATGAAAATAATCACATGTAGTCGGGTCTGTCTGTAAACATTTCTTTCCCCAGTAGAGTCTCATGCTTACCCTTCAGATCTCTATGTAGATACTCTCCCCACCATAACAAATAGGTAAAGTATCGCCAAAGAAAGATTCCTATTTGAATATTTCAAGCAGACTGCTCTGAGGTATGGGGCCAGAAGATGGGGAAATGGGGAAAGTGACAGAAATGACGGGCAGTTGATGGTGGCTAAGGAAGGATAGTTGAAACAACCAAAAATAAAATTATTTCAGTAGCTGTTTTTAAAGATATAAGTGTTGGGGCAGCTAGGTGGCGCAGTGGATAGAGCACTGGCCCTGAATTCAGGAGTACCTGAGTTCAAATCCAGCCTCAGACACTTGACACTTACTAGCTGTGTGACCCTGGGCAAGTCACTAAACCCCTATTGCCCCACAAAAACAAACAAAAAAAAAAGATATGTGTTATTATATATGTTTGTGTATTTATTTCAATTGATTTCTACATCAGTCAACACTTTAAATAAATTGATTCTGCTGTGAAGGAACGGTTATACTGATATAAGATCTGCCTTATCATTCAGAGATGGCTGTGAGGCAACAGTCAGCTTTTCTATGCTTTGTGGCCTCTAGCTAATCAGATATTTTAACTTAATTTTCTGTATAAGGTTTCATGGGAAAATTGCCCACATTTTCAAATGAGATGCTTACAAGTAGGTACCAGAATTGGCATAACTGATCCAGTGTGCATCCTGATGTGTGCTTATGTAAAAATGATAGCAGATGGGGCAGCTAGGTGGTACAGTGGATAAAGCATCGGCCCTGGATTCAGGAGGACCTGAGTTCAAATCCAGCCTCAGACACTTGAGGCCTATTAGCTGTGTGACCCTCATTGCCCCACCCAAAAAAAAAAATAGTCCCTAAAACCACTTAGTAGAGTGAGACTGGTGCCAGATGATATCGATTAGTATAACTAGGAAAGATAACCCAAAGTTTACCATAGGAATTTAAAACTTTTAAGACTTCCCATTTATTTTTCCCAAGAGTTGGTCCAGGGCATTGCAGTTTTAAAAAGAAGAATCTCTTAAGACTTAGCAGAGATTGTGTTCTGATTATAGAACACAATGTGTTCTATATTTTAATTCCTTTAACATACCTGAATATGAGATAATCTAAATTTAGAAAACAAAGACACTCAGAAAAATATTAAACTATACCTAATATTGAATGCCTTCAAAATATCTAACTTTCTTATCTATAAATTCAGTATAGTAAAAATTACAAAACATTTTGGATTTTGGCAGGTTTTTTTTCAGAATGCATACAGAAAATTAATTTATTCCAATGCACTTGTGATCACATCAGTGTAGATAATCCCCTTCACCAGTGGTTTTCAAAATCCATTCACTGAGTATCATCTATAGTTAATGAAAAATATTTTCAGGTCAGTGGTCCTCAAAGTGGGAGCCAAGCATCCCCCAAAGAAACTTGGAATAACTCCATAAATACAGAACCAGCCAGTTAAAGATCCTACCCTCCCTGTATTAACAGTCATGGATTTTATCTCCCTCAAATCCCCTCATTACCTTCACCTATTCCTACCCAGTGGTTTTCCCCTCTGGCCTCTCCAGTTCCCAACAACTTCTCTTCTGGACCAGGCTTCATCTCTTTGGAACTGTTAGAACCTAAAATGCCCTGCCTCACCTAGCATGTCCTTTTCCTGTCCCCAGATCATCTCACAGCTGCATGCCCCTGGGCTGTTGGGAGCACCTGGTCTATGGCCAGGGAGTAGAAGCCCCTGCACTCCTTTTCATTTTCTAAGGAACATTGATGAATAGGCATGGACGAGTTGTGGTCTAAATAGCAGGTCTCGTTATCTTTCCCCAAAACCTCCTCTTCTTCCAAAATTCCCTGTTCCTTTCCAAGGGACACCATCATGCTTTTAGCCTCCCACACTCACAGCTTGCTGTCACTCACTCACTTCACATACATATCCAATAAGTTGAAAAACGTTGTCAGATCTACCTCCACAAGACCTCAGCACCTTTCATCCTAACTACGGTAGCCTCCTAATTGGTTTCCCTGCCTCAAGTCTCTCTCCTCTCTGATCATCCTTCACACAGATGCCAAAGTGATTTTTTCCTTTTTTTTACTGATATAATTATATTGTAGATTTTTTCATCATTATTATTATTACAATGTAACAGGGGATATGGGAAATACACACAGAGGAGTGTGCGATAAGGTAGGATGTTCTAGGAGCCAAGGAAAGTCCCAGCAAAGTACGTTAAGAAAATCTGAGTGGGGAGATTATTTTTACGTAAAGCACAGGGAGGACTTCGTGGGTATTAGGCTAGTCCCTGAACTGGTCCTCCCTCCTTCCTCCAGTCACTAGCATCTTCAACCTATCCTCCACCCAGATACCAAATTAATATTCCTAAAGCAGGTCCAACCATGTCTCATCCCTTTTCCAGTGGCAATCTATTGCCTCCAAGACAAAATATAAACTTCTCTAAGTGACTTTTAAAGCTCTTCACAATCTAGCTACAAACAAGGTGATTTTCTTAAAAGATAGGTCAGACCATTTTATCTTTCCTACTTGGTAAACTTCAGTGACTCCCTGTTACCTGAAGGATCCAATACAGACTGCTCTGACAGTTAAAGCATTCAAACACCTTTCCCAAACCTATCTTTCTAGCCTTAAACATGCACTGGCTGTCTTCCTTGCCAAAAGTTCACTTCTTCCTCACCTCTGCCTATTAGCAACCTGGTGGTGTTTTGATTTACATTCCTCTTATTATTAAGGATTTGGAGCTTTTTTGAGAACTGTTCATATCCATTAAGGAATGACTAAACATTTCGTATTAGTTCCTTATATATCTTGGATAATTAGACAAAGGTAACAGTTTAACAAACAAAAAAAAAACAAAAACTAACTGCTTTTCAGAGAAGATTTGTATTATTACAAGAGCATTTTCAAAACAGGTACCTGGAAATGTTTTCATAACTAATGTGATTTGTTGCCTAAAATGATATAAGCATGTTGCACAAAAGAACTCTCATATCTATACAACTAAAATATGAAAACAGAATTTTTAACCTATTTAAAGATTTTCCGATGGAAAAGTTTCTGTGGCTTTATTTTAAAACATATATCTGGGGGGAAGCTGGATGGCACAGTGGATGAAGCACTGGCCCTAGATGCAGGAGGACCTGGGTTCAAATCCGGCCTCAGACCCTTGACACTTTCTAGCTGTGTGACCCTGGGCAAGTCACTTGACCCTCATTGCTCCACCAAAAAATTTTAAAATAAATTTTTAAAAAACTTAAAAAAAAACATATCTGAAAATTAAACACCTTCAGATTTTGTTGTGTTTCAGTCGTGTCCAATTCTTCATATCATTTTGGGGTTTTCTTGGCAAAAGTACTAGAGTGGTTTTCCATTTCCTTCTCCAGTTCATTTTACAGATGGGAAACTGAGGCAAACAGAGTTAAATGATTTGCCCAGGGTTACACAACTAGTGTCTGAGACTAAATTTGAACTCAGATCTTCCTGACTCCACGCCCAGTGCTCTATGCACTGTGCCACTAAGCTGCCCTAACCTTCAGATTAGTTTGTAAGAATAATTTCTTTATATCAGGGAAGATGGAAATTTACTAGCTAGATTTTTACCAAAACCGTTGCATAATTGGTAGGATGGGATTGAATGAGGATCATAATTGAATAAGGGTAGCCAACAATGCACTTCTTTCCTTTGAAGCTATGTATCTTTGTGAATGAAGTGTCTTCATCAGGTATGACAGCCACTAGAGTGAAGTACTGAAGTAAAATGAACTTAGAACCAATATACCTTTATATAGTTAACAAAATATACATGTTGGGAGTTTGTGCTTTTTTTTTTTTACTAATGGGGGTGAGTAATCAAAATAATTTAGTGTTTTGGATTGCTAAAGGCAAGTATAAAAACCAGTATTGGAAATACCTGTCATAAAGTAGTCATTCATAAAATAGCAGCATTAGCAAGAGCAATCATCTATCTGGTCCAGTGTATTTTTATTTTACAGCTGAAAGTCACAGGAAAGTGACTTGTCCAAAGTCATTTAATAAACATTTAAGCACCTACCATGTGCTAAGCACTGAGGATACAAATGTGAAAAAGATAATCCCTACCCTAGAGGAGTTTACACTCTAATGGGGGAAGACAGCTCACAAAAGGAAGCTGAAAAGGGGAGTAGCGGCTGGGAACTAGGGAAGAAGGTATATAGGCAGGGCATGGTGGAGTCCAGTCCAAGGAATAAAAACTGTTGGGAAATGAAAAGATGGCTGGCTTGGGGGTTCTCTTTAAATGGAGACTTTGGGAGGAGTTCTTTTTTTGCCTTCCAGCCCTTGGGGCATATGGGTAGAGGGCACTCAGGATGCTGATAAAGATGTACCAAAGCTGGTGCAATCATACAGCAAGTTAAGGGCAGTGTAACCAAAAACAAAAACAAACAAAAAAAAAAACATGGAGAAATAATTTTGTGGTTATATTAGTTAATCTTGCACGTATCCCCCTAATGTGAATAGTCTTCTCTGAAAGCCATTATTTCACAAACACGTAATCATTGATGCTTATTTATGGACTGAAATCATAATTTTTTTTCCAGAGGGAATGTCTAACAGACCTGTGATTTCAACTATGTAAGGAAGTTCCGGGTTGGAAACTCCCTCCACCAATGCCAATTGTCATCTGTAGCTTGTACTTTTAGATTCACAACTTTTTTGTCTGTTAACTTCACTTATCAAACAATGGGGGTAACCTCTGAGTTCCCTGCCAGCTCTAAATCTGATTATATGGGCTATTTCATTATGCTTACATAAATGATTATAATAATAACTAGCATTTATATATAACTTTAATAATTATCTGGTAGCACTGAAAGATGAAAGTGACTTGAACTCAGATCTTCTTCATTCCAAATCTAGCCTTTATTACCCCCTTATCTCTCACCTCATCATCATAACAGCTCTCATTTAGGCAGTGCCTTGAGGTTAGAAAAGAACTTCCTCTCTGTGGAAGGGAAGGCTTCTTTGATGAGTCTGTAATCTCCTTGTTAGGGTTATAACCTTCATAGGAGCAGTTCACAGCCCATTTTCACCACCTTCAAAACCTGTGCAGTTCTTGTGCATGTCCTTCCCTAAATAACCTTCCTCTGATTCTTGTCATATTTTGGGGATACCATTACAACACTTGGACCCCCACTCTGTGACATGACCAGCCACCTCTTATTCATATTATAATTAAGCATTATTTAGAAAGGGTTAGATTCTCTATTTTATTATTTATCTATATTTATTTGTTTATATGTATATTATATCATATAGTTATACTATTATACATCCTTTTATTCCCACAAAATTATGTGCTTTTCTAATAATCTGGGAGGGCACACAAATTTGTTTGGTATGTAGACAGAACATTGAACTGAGAGTCAGTAGATTTGGATTCAAATCCTAGCTCTAACATTTACTAGCTGTGTGGCCTTGGACAAGTTGCTTAATCTCTACAAACCTGTTTGGTGTCCATCTTGAGAATAAACATGATGCATATTTTATCCACCTCGTGGGATTGTGGTGAAGAAAACATTCTGTAAACCTTAAAATGCCAGAGAAATATTAGTTAAGCCCAACCTCCCTATTTGACTTAACAGAAAAATTGAATATTAAGGAAATGGTATTAGTGCTCTCCTTGTAGGAATGTTTGAATGCCTTTCCCGTGATCCCTTTAGTACTGTTAAGGCTAAAATTCTAGCTAAACTGTCTAAAATATCTAATGAGTGGTCGCCAATAAATTATAAGCTTTAGCAAGAGTTAACCTTTTAAGCATTTATTAAGGAGAATAAGAATTTGGTAAAGAGAGAGAGAAAGGCCTAGATTCCTATCTATTAAAGGGAGAGCACATTTCTAGCTCCCTTCTCCACCAGAGTCCAGAGGAAAGAACCCGAGACTGAGCGCCAGTCTCTTCCTTCCTCCTCCCACTAGCCCGCGTCACTTCCTGACTCCTGGTCTTGCCCTCAAAGACCTTCGCTTCATGGGCAGAACTCTTCTACAGTAAGTCTCCAGCAGGTGGCGTCATTCCAATCTTTACAGTACCAACTTTGTAGATTGTGCATCTGGCTCTGACTTCATTAGCACCTGGACCACTAAGTTTAAGACTGCATTTAGGGGCAGCTAGGTGGTACAGTGGATAGAGCACCGGCCCTGGAGTCAGGAGTACCTGAGTTCAAATCCGGCCTCAGATACTTAACACTTACTAGCTGTGTGACCCTAGGCAAGTCACTTAATCCCAATTGCCTCACTAAAAACAAAACAAACAAACAAAAAAAAAACAAAGACTGCATTTAAATTTATTTCCTAAACATCCTCTTACAAGACAGGATCCTAAAAGTGACTAATTCCATTTTTTACCCATAAAACTACTTTTTTTCCTGTAAATAAGAATATGCTAGAAAGCAGAATTGGTCTTTACATTGGAGATAGAATAACCAGTAAAAAGTGCTTGCTCTGCTGGGTCCCCTGTGTGAGCACAGTTCAGCAGTATATGGGGAGACTATTTTTGTAATAGAAACAGGCTCAAGTCTGTGCGTGGGTTTTGTGTTTGTTTTTTGTGTATTCCTGGAGCCTTAGATTCTGTGTGTTCCAAGAAAAATCTTATTCTCTAGTTATTTTAACCCCCTACAGAGTTCAGTTTTTTGAAATTGCCAGCTATGCTAGAGGACATGTTATGAAAAATGTGGACCCTATGAAAGTCCTATCTGCAGCGGGCCTCTCCCAGAGGTTAGGCTGGGGAGATGAGGGAAGAAGTCAGACAGAGAGCTAATGTGATGTAATGACCAGAGACTGCTATGAGGTACCATTGTCTAGGTGGAAGAAAGAATACCTGGCTTGTATTCTGCCCCCTCTTCCATTTCTGATGAACCAAGGGTGTTGTTAGATATCCTGTCTCCTCCATTGTCCTATCTCACTGGTCGGATTTGGTTCTATGTGTGCATTAGTTTTCTTTTTAGTTAATTAGAGTAGGAATTTCATCTCCCTAATGAAAGCCCCAAATTTTATATTAGAAATTCACAATAGGAAGAGAAGAATATTGGATATGGATTCAGAAAATGTGCATTAGAATTTCAGTTCAACTGTTTACTTTATGTGTGACCTTGGGCAAGTCTCTAGGCCTTACTGAGTTCCTCCCTCCCTAACATGAGGGAATTGAACTGAAGGATCTCTAAAGTTCTTTCCAGCTCTAAATCCTTTGGTCCTTTAGGGGGGAAAAGTTCATATATAAATGCCAGGGGGGAGGGGGAAATGGCCTATGGTTTCGTTATCTCCAGATAAGCAGTTGAGAGTTTGGTTGAGGGCGTTATATGGTTGAATGAGTGCCTGTTTGTCAGGGAAGTGCCAGCTGGTAAAGATTTTTCTCATCTACCTTCTTCTGTAGCCTAGCTTTAATCACCATAATAAAAAAATTATTACCCATATTTTACAGCATTTTCTCAATGACTATGGTGTCAATAGAATTTTACCCATATTTTACAGATAAGGAACTGAAGCAGAAAGAAGGTCAATATTGCTCCCAGGATCACATGATTATCAGAGGAGCATTTGAACTTTCTGTTGAGGGCAACATTCTTCTAGACACTCAAGCTCAAAACCAAGGAGTTACTCTTGACTCTTATTCACCATCCATAGCCAATCAGTTGCCAAGTCTGGTCAATCCATCCTCCACAACATTGTCAGCATCTGTCTCTTCCACCGGTGTGACTACATCTCAATTCAGACCCACATCACCTCTTTTCTGGACTGTTGAATTAGCATCCCAGTGGATGTGTCTCATCTGGCCCTCTACACTCCAGTCCATTCTCTACAAAGCTGCCAAATGAATGTCCCTAAAGCCCAGGGCTGACCATGTCACTCTGTATTGTCTCTAAACAGGGATCTTGACTGGTTTTTGCCCTGGGTCCCCTTTGGCTGTCTGGTGAAGCCTGTGGGCCCCTTATCAGAATAATGGTTTTGAAATGCACAGTATAGGGACAGTGGGGAAAGAGAGGGAATGAATATTTAGCCCCTAGTACTGCCAGATGCTGCTTTTACAAATATTATCTCCTTGATCCTTACAACAGCTCTGTAAGGTACTATTTTGCAGTTGAAGAAACTGTGGGAACACAGAGATAAAGTGACTTGCCCAGGGTCACACAGCTGGCAAGTGTCTGAGGCCAGATTTGAATTCAGGTCTTCCTGACCCAGGCCCAGTGCTCTATCAACTGTGCTACCAGCTAGCTGCCTTGGATACATACGTTTATGAAGGAAACTAGTTTTGGTGGGTTTTGTTTGTGGGGTGATTAGGGTTAAGTGACTTGCCCGGGGTCATACAGCTAGTAAGTGTTAAGTGTCTGAGGCTGGAATTGAACTCAGGTCCCCGAATCCAGGGCTGGTGCTTTATCCACTGTGCCACCTAGCTGCCCCCCGAAACTATTTTGAAATAGTTATCAAAATATTTCTTTTAAACAAGTTCATGGACCCTGCCTAGGTTAAGACTCCCTACTCTAAGATAAATTATGCAAACTCCCTTATCTGGCCTTTTATGCCTGTTATGTCTGACCCTAGCCTGCCTTTCCAGATTTAGTACATATTAGGTGTCCTTCGCATAATGTGTAATGTTCTGAATTCCAGCCAGCCTCTCATAACTGCTATTCCTAATCCATACCATTCCACCTCCCACCTCCATGTCTTTGTCCAGGCTGCTCCTCATGTCAGGATTGTTCTTCCTTCCTCACTTCTGCCTCTTGGGATCCCTGGCTCCTTTCAGAGCTCCCCTCAAGTACCACCTTCTATAAGGGACCTTTCCTGACTCCTGGGTCTCAGTTGTTCTTCTTACCCAACACCCCTCCCCCAACAAAGTTACTTGGTATTTATTTTGTCTTTACTGCTCTGCATCATGTTTTCCCCAGAAGATTGTAAGTTCCTAGAAGGCAGAGACTGTTTCCCTTTGTCTTTGTATGTCTTTGGCAATCCCAAATAAATGTTTATTGACTTGAATTATAATTGGAACTATCTGCACAGCTAGTGTAGAAGCTTATAGATTTCGTTTATGTCATGTGAGATAGGACATTATATACAGCTGTATTGTAAAATAATGTCCTTATTTTATTTATATATCTTAGAATATTTTATATTATTATATTATTTATATATTAAATATCTTAGAAATATTCAGTGCAGTAGGTTAGCCTTTTATTCTAATCTGTTGACTTTGACTTTACTTTTTAATGAATATTATAGGAAAGTGAATTGAGATCATCATTCATTTCTCTAAAAGTAATTCTTAGAATCACTGACTCTCTGCTTCTTTTGCCTCTAGCAGTCATCACAATTAGAAGTTATTGATTAGGCTTAGAAATAATGTGAGGTACGACCTAGATAGGCTTGACCCCTCAGCATTAGTTTCTTATTGGTAAAATATTAATAAAACTGCCATTATCCACATCACAGTGTTGTTTTGAAGAAAAGGCTTTGTAAACTCTAAAGTACTTTGTAAACAGTGTAAGTTGTTAGAAAAAGTTTTCTCTTTTCCAGAGATCTGGGTTCTAGCTAGCATTATAAACTTGAGTAATTAGGTTGGGTTAGATGATCCCCAGGGTCCTTTCCGGTGCTAAAATTCTATACTTCTTTAAAAGCAGTTTTCCTTTGTTTTGGTCTAGTCTCATATTTCCTTTAGAAAACTAAATTCGTAAAAAATGTTCAATAGTTTAACTTGATAAAAAACGGAGACCAGCCAGATAATTTTCATTGATTCAAAGGCCTGTGTCCTTAGTTACTTCCTCCACTTAGCCTTGGACATTAGGGGAATAGTCTGAGAATGGTGCAATTTAGATTCACCCAGTCTTTGGTCATTCAGGTCTTACCTTTTTTTAGGTTGGCAGAAGTAGAAACCATTTGTCTTTTCAAAATCAGCCGGAGGGTGGGGGGGGGGCAGCTAGGTGGCGCAGTGGATAAAGCACCAACCCTGGATTCAGGAGTACCTGAGTTCAAATCCAGCCTCAGACACTTGACACTTACTAGTTGTGTGACCTTGGGCAAGTCACTTAACCCTCATTGCCCAACCAAAAAAACAAAACAAAGCAAAATCAGCCAGAGATATTATAGCATTCCTTTTCTGTACCATCTTACTACCTAAAAGGAGTAACCAGCATTACTAGATTACTATATTGAGATGTTTACAGAAACTGTTAAAAATCAAAACTGTATCCCCATCTCAAACTTATTCACATCTGATTTATATTAAAAGCTGTGTGAAATAATTATTAGTAAAAGGTTGGAATCAGAGGGGCTAAGAACAATGGAGCAATCATTGTGGACTGAATAGATAGTAGCAAAAGATTTTCTGATTAATTCTCTCTCCTACTCTACTAACAGGCAAGACCATAATAATGGAATATAAAACATGAACATCATACTTTTAGCGTCATAAAATTTAGAAGTTGGAAGGGTACCTTACAGACCTTCAAATTCAACTTCCATCCATCTAGGAAATACTTTTGTGGTGTCCCTGACCAATTTTCTCATTAGGCTTTCTAATGTCTTATCTAAAAAAAAAAAAAATAGTGCATTAAGACATACCCCTTTTCGATGTAAGACAATTATTTGTTAGGACATTATTCCTTACATTGAGCAAAAATCTGCTTCCTTGTAATTCCTATCTATTTAACCTAATTCTGGCCTTTGCAGCAATGCAGAACAAGTTTTGCTCCCTCTTCCATATGACATTCCTTCAAATATTTAAACACAGAGAGCTATCATGTCTCATCTAAAATGTACGTTCATTTGAATGTCTTCCTTTCTTTGAAATGTCCCTCAAATGACACCATTTCTAGGCCCCCTTCCCTTGAATGCTCTGCCGTTTGTCAGTATGTCCATTAGGTGCTTTATACCTTATGCAAATTGACAGTTTCTCTGCTTTCTGTTTATTCCTCATCTCATGTTGCCCTCGGGCATTGCCTTTTGGCTGCTCTTGTCTCCCCTTCTTGTCTTAGTCACATCACCTCAATGTGGATTTTTTTTAAAAAGCTTTTAAAAGTATTTTTAATGGCTGAAAAAAACCAACAGAATAATCCTTTCCCTGCTGCATAGCCCAGTCTGCTAAAACAGAAACATACATTCTTATACAAGTAAAAAGAGAACAGTCACAGTCTTGCCATTTTAAACATTATTCTCTTTGCAGGACAAAAGCCTGAAGCCTTACCTTCTCACAAAGTATTATTGGTGGGCTGGCAGTGATGTTCTAAATATATAATTAGTATTGATTCCTTTCAGTCAGATTTCTTCAGTGCTCAGCCCCTTTCTAACCTTCATTGACTGAAACGAAATGCTTATATTAGTGTTCCCTGATTGTGCAAAATTGATTTGTCTTATACAACATTCAGCATTGATTCTCTACAGAACATAAATTGTTTTTCTGATATATATGCATTCCATGGCATTTTTAGATCTATGACTGCATTATAGCTTTTATTTGGCTTGTTAATTGTAATATTTGCGTATTTTCATGAATGTACAGTCTGCTAATAATAAAATTGTTTAAATCTGAGAATCCTAACAGCTTGCAAAGATAGAAGCTGATGTTAAATTTCATTTATTTGTTTTTGGTTTTGTTTTTAATTTTTGCAGAGCAATGAGGATTAAGTGACTTGCCCAGGGTCACACGGCTAGTTAAGTGTCAAGTGTCTGAGGCTGGATTTGAACTCAGGTACTCCTGAATCCAAGGCCAGTGCTTTATCCACTGCACCACCTAGCTGCCCCATCAAATTTTATTTAGACTTAGAGTCAAAGAACTTCATATGGCAGAAATTTAAAGTGAGAAAAATAAAGTTTCTGATGATATATGAAAGACAAGTGTGACTTCTTTGCAAAGTTTGTTTTGGAAAGCAAAACTATTTTAGTTGGATCTCATTTAAATAGTGAAA